>NW_026525048.1:0-600000 GCF_943734705.1 Anopheles coustani
ACTTGCCTTTCAATGTGTGATAATTGTATTAATACTTCCTCCAATGAAAGTTACTTGCCTTTCATTTACGTCGTCACGTTGTTGTGATATCCTCTTCTTTCACACATATACTCACAGTTCACAGTTCAACAAGCCTTCCACAACCTTCTTTATTCATGGTCCAATCCATACTGACTGTCGCTACGCGCTCTCACTCATATCGAGGATCCCACATCCTCCCCTTACAAGAAGATCAGAAACTGACCGTACCTTGTTACCTATTCGTGATCTCTGTACCGTATCGGACGGTTTATCTGCCTAACTCCGCGACCCGTTCCCAACGGTTCCGTGTGTGGCAATAATTCTTCCACTGGGCGCCTCTGTTGCTCGGAATGTGATACCGCTTCTCTAGCCTCTTCTGGCGCCTCCACCTCCATACTTTCCTCAACATTCTGTTTTTCATGCCTTTTTACATATTTCTTCAAATGCTTAACACTACGTTCATACTGCTTTCTGCTTTCCAAATCTATTACTGTCGCTCTCCCGGTTCCCAATAATTTAGTAACTTTGAAGAACTTGTTTCGGTACACTGTATCCGTCTTGTCCTTTTTTTGTTGCATAACCAACACTGTATCGCCTACCTCAATATCCGTGTTCTTTGCCCTACGTCCAACGTCCTCCCTGGAATTCCGCTCAAACTTCGCTATTTTGTCCCGATCCCGCAAATCATCATCCAAATCTTGTTTACTATCAACCTTCATATTTGGTAATAATGTCCTGACCGCTCTACCGAACATCAATTCTGCAGGAGGAATTTTTGTCACATGGTGAGGCTATGAATTATATGCTGCTATATAATCCGCCAGTCACCGGCGGCAAAATCAGCATGCTTTCTCGTTCTGTCGGTATCAATTGTAAATAGGACAGAACGAGAAAGCATGCTGATTTTGCCACTAGGGATGCTTCTCTCCAGTTTAACTTCCCCACCTTCGCTATGGCCGCGATCTTATTTATTCCTTGCATGCTTCTTTCCACTAGTCCATTTTCCGTTGGGTTTAGCGGCGTACAGTGTATAAATTTAACACCCCACACCTCTCTCAACCAAGTTTGTGACTCCACGCTGTTGAATGGTGGCCCGTTGTCTGCTTTAATCGTTTTTGGAACGTAATAAATATTTAAAATCCTTCGCAAAACCTTCTTCATCGCTTCTGTGTCTGTGTGCTCCATAGGCACTGCCACGAGAAATCTAGAATAAATATCGGTCAGCACCAATGCCTTCCAATGCAGCGCGTCAGATGATGAAGATAGGTCCATGGATACGTACTCCCACGGATAGGAGGCGGATTGCTAACCGTTTTAACAAGTTGGCACTCTGGACAACTTCTGACGAAAGCTTCTACCTCTCGATCCATATTGGGCACCATAAAGCTGCGGATAGACGGATGCAAGTTTCACTGAAAGAAATTTTCTAGTTCTTGCAACGAAACGTCATTTCTCATCTTGAAATATTTATTTCAACACACACAAGTACACGGGTGCAATATTGCAATCAACTGTCATTCTATTTCATGGGGATTGGTGTTATTGTTGACAAAACAAATGTACAAATTTGAATAAACATCGTATTGTGTTGCTGTAATTTGATTCTACTGCTTGAAAATGAGCCGTTTCGAATTACTTCTTGCTTTGTCGGTGGCTCAGCATCGCTTGAAACATTTAAAAAATGTTATCGCAGACCAGCGACAATTGGAAGGACGCCGTTTGCGTCGAAAATGGGTGAGAAATATTTTCTTACATAGAAACCAGTCGCTGGTGGATGATGTGATGACGGAAGCTGAGACAACCCGGAACTTTTTAAGAATGTCCGTGGTAGATTTTGAATGGCTGCTCGCTTGCGTCACACCAAAAATTAAAAAGCAAGACACAAATATGAGACAAGCGATAAGCCCTTTGCAAAGGCTTAGCATCGCACTAAGATTTTTGGCAACCGGAGATTTATATACCAGCTTGCAGTACACCTTCAGAGTAAGTACGACGAAAATACATAATTTTTTATCAGATTCTTCAATTAAATCATACTTTGATCGTGTAGGTCTCTCCTCATACTATTTCTGGCTTGATACCCGAAGTTTGTGAAGCAATTATAGACGTGCTAAAGGAATATGTTAAGGTGAGTTTGTTCAGAAATTTTAAATACGACCTTAGTTGTTTGCTCGATCGATATGAGTATTCTGTGGTTGGGTCATTTCCATGTGGCCTGTTAGGGTAGGAAAGATGAAGAGTGTGAGGGCATCGCAATGAGATTACAATTTGTTGGTGTAGGGCACTTGGCTCGATTAATACTCGGACAATTTTGTTTTAGTGAATTTATTCACAAAGGTTGTAGTATTTCATTTTAAAGTCCTTATACGTTATAGTTCAAACCTATAGCTATCCTATATCCTATCTTATAGCTATCCACTATTAACTATTATTTACAAAACTAGAAACTAAATTAGAAAGCCAAAACATGATGTTAAAGAAAAACAACTTACTTACTTTAAAAAACAAAAATTCAGGAAAGGATGATTAACATTCTTCAAGTAATTCATGGATCTTATTCTTCACCAATTCAAATTTTACTCTATCGCACTGTCTCAATCTTTTGGAAATTTGTTTTATCGCTTCCGATCGAGGATTTTTTTTTGTTAGTGCGCACAATTCAAAAATTTTACTTGCTAGCTCGGCGTTGGTTATGTGTTCTTCATCATTTTTGGCAAGGGTGTCCGCAACGAACTGACCGATGCCCTCGTAGCTATTTCGGTTGTTCACAATAGACGCTATATTCTCGATTGACGCCTCCAACGATTCCAAGGAATCGAGCACTCGCGCATCTTGATGCGTTCTTTTACGCTTCGAAGGCCCTGGTGTCCCGTTTGAGTTAGAGGTACAAGGAGTTGGCTGAGGTGGAGGTTGCTCGAATTCATCGTCTTCCACCTCCTCTACCACAACCTCAACTTCTGCACGTTGTTCCGTGTCATGCGTATCCTAAAATAAAAAATAACATATTTTATATATTACGTGAATCAATTTTGTACGACACTGTACAACACAAATTAATCTTTTTTATCATTTTTAGCTTCCAAACCGCCCATCTGAATGGCTCCAAATATCATCGGAATTTGAAAGACAATGGAATTTCCCTCATGTAATTGGTGCAATCGACGGGAAGCACGTGGTCTTAAAGGCGCCAAAAAATGCTGGATCTGAGTTTTTTAACTACAAGGGGACTCATAGTATAGTATTACTAGCTGTTGTGGATGCCCACTATAATTTTATATTTGCCGACGTAGGATGTCAGGGTAAAATTTCCGATGGGGGAGTCTTGGCGAACACTGTGCTCAAAAGAAAATTTGTTAACAAGGGGCTAAGAATTCCCGAGCCAGAAATTTTGCGCATACCATACAGTGTAAAAGTCCCCTACATGCTTCTAGGAGATAAGGCATTTGCGATGACGGAGTGGTGTTTGCGACCTTATGCCAATTTTCCCCCGAGAAGAACTCCTGAACGCACTTTTAATTACCGTCATTCACGTGCTAGACGTGTGGTTGAAAATGCGTTCGGGATTTTAAGCGCGGTATTCCGCTGCCTTAGAACCACACTAGAAGTAGAACCAAAAGTAGCGGAAAAGATCGTGTTAAGTTGTGTATATTTGCACAACTTTTTGCGTAAAAGAACTTCAGCTGAATTTTACGCACCTAATGGTACGTTTGATCGCGACTTAGACGAAGAAAGTTTTGAACCCGGATCATGGCGAAATGATATGCCAACCGGATCGATGTTGAATTTATTACCGGTTCGAAGAAACATATCCACCAACATGCACAACGTTAGGCTTCACATTGCGCATGAGTTATTCCTTAACAACCGTATGGAGTAAAACCGTTAAACTACATAAATAAATATAAATGAAGATGTGCTTAGATCGATGTTGTTCTCAATAGCTCCCATCCCTCCTTTCTTTTTCCCTTTTAACCAGAGGCGGATCAATCTATTCCGGGGCCCCAAGGGGTAGGGTAATCGGGGTCCTCCAGATATTTTCATTACCCGACATGTCTATCCATAGACCATAGTTGAGTTTTATATCTAGCATTTAGTTAAAATTGAAAACAAACATACCGTGTGCACTGTTCTCCTTGCCCTATTTACTTGCTCCAGGAAACCCATTGCCTCGTACGCATACCATAGGTCTTTTTGTTGTACTTCCGATGCAGCTAAAACACAACAAGAACATTAACTAAATAACTTATCTAAATACAGAGAAACTAAATTACATCAAACATACCTGATCCGGTAGCATGACTTGCTTGATATGTTTTCCTGTTGGCGAAGTACTGGATAGTCAAATTTCGCCATCTCTTTTTTAATACCTCCTGGGATTTCCCCAATTCGGAACATATAGTCAACCACGCATCATTTTTCTCCATGCTATTGCGATACGATTTGTCGCGCTCCATCCACAGGCACGGGTGTGCCTGAATAGCACTTATCAAATGCAAATTTTCTTCTTTGATTGCATCACGCTGTTGGCAATACATAGTTATAAATACAAGTACAATATCTTTAACAATTGATACTTACGGCACGCGGAAAATTTTTGTTGGCCATTTCGTATTTTATTTAACAATTTCACGACACGTTTGGATACCTTTACAACTATCCACCAAATAAAAACTTTGCTAGTGACGTTGAGTTTGACAGACTAATATTGCGATGGTTCATGTTTCTCAGAAGTTGAATTCTATCGATGTCGAATCGACTATCGATAACGTGTTAAAATATTAATGAGAATAGACTATTTACTACGTTTGTTCACCAGAAATTTATTTGATTAGTTGATTTTGGAAATTTCTGCAAAAATACATTCTATTACTTTTCATCACGAACAAAAAAAAAACGCCATGAAATAGATATTATAAATAAATTTAACGGCTGTTTCAATAACCCTTCAGACAATTGACATTGTTGGTACTGTCAATTCAGAAATGTCATCACAATATTGCAATGAAACTTTCGTTGCTCAACCACCAAGTTTGGATCATTGAAATATTGCAATGAAATGAAATTATTTCATGTTTCCAGCTCGATACACGAAAGCAATGAAATAAACTGTCAAATTTTATTTCATTGCAGTGAAATATTGCATCCGTCTATCCGCAGCTTAAACCTTGCCTAAGGAAATTCTTCATCGTAGACATCCCGGGGTGGCTTCGATGCGCTAGACTCAATGCCCTTTTTCGCAAAGCTGCAGGCAGTATCAACTTTTCCTGCTTCATTACCACCCCTCCTTGGACGTACATTTCACTCTGAAAAGGTTGAAACCTTAAAATTTCTTCCGGCCACCTCTGTTTCTTATCCACCCATTTTAAAGTTTCCTGAACCTCTGCATCTTTTTGTTGTTCGATCTGTACTTCCTTCGAGGTCACTGCAACTAGCTCTTCACTGATACTATTCACCTCGACGTACAGCGCACACAGCTCGTGCCTCTCCTTCGCACAACCAAACTGTGGGTCATCGCGCTTCCCCCCAATCCTGGAAGCCACGTCCGCAATATTCTCCTTCCCTGACACGTGTTCGAAATCATAGTCAAAATGATCCATTCTTAAGAACCTACCTTCGACCCTAGACATAATGCATTTCCCAATGTCTTTGCGCTGTTTCCCTTTTAGCATAAACATCAATGCCTCGCTGTCTGACCTCAGTATAAACTTTCTGCCAACCAGATAGTATGCAAACTTCTCCATGGCCCATATTATCGCCAACGCCTCACGATGTAGTTGCGGGTATCTGCATTCCACTTCAGTTAGGCTTTTTGAGGCACGTGCTATAATTCTTCTCTCTCCTGACTCTAACCCTTCTTGTGTAGCACCGCACCCAATCCCCAAGGTGACGCATCCGTGTAAAGAATCATCTTGTCTTTTGCGTTAAAATATCCTCTCTTTATAAGATAGTTTTCTGCTGCCAACTTTAGCTCTTCAAACGCTTCCTGGTGAATCTTTCTCCATTCAAACTTCGTCTTGCCTGACAACAAGTCCCTCAGTGGCTTTGTTTTATGAGAGAAACCTTTTATAAACGGACTTATAAACGTTACCATCCCCAGAAAACTTCTAAGTTCCAAAACATCCTTCGGCCTCTCAAACCTCAAGATATCCGATATCTTCTTCTCTGTAGGAAGTATGCCGCTGCCATCTATCTTAAAACCCAAAAATTTTACTTCCTATTGATAGTATAGAGATTTCTCTTCATTAATTGTTAGATTATTCGCCTTAATGACCTTTACCACCTCCTCCACTAAACATCTCAACTCCGGTGTAGTCCCTGCGTAAACTAGAATATCATCTAAGTATATTACCACATTCTTGCAACTCACAAACAACCTCTCCATGACGCCCTGAAACAATTCCGGAGCACAAGATAACCCAAACGGTAACCTCTTAAACCGCATCAATCCGTTGGCTGTCATAAACGTAGTCAAGTGACGCACTTCCTCGTGAAGCTCCACGTGAAAATTTATATCCAATTTAGAGAAAAACAATCTTCCTCCATTATCTGATATGTCTGCCCATATCTTTTCGAGGGCGGGCATTGGATAAGGTTCTCGAGTAATTGCCTTATTTACCTCGAGATAATCGATGACCATTCAAACACAAACAACCTCTCCATGACGCCCTGAAACAATTCCGGAGCACAAGATAACCCAAACGGTAACCTCTTAAAACGTATCAACCCATTGGCTGTCATAAACGTAGTCAAGTGACGCACTTCCTCGTGAAGCTCTACGTGAAAATTTATATCCAATTTAGAGAAAAACAATCTTCCTCCATTATCTGATATGTCTGCCCATATCTTTTCGAGGGCGGGCATTGGATAAGGTTCTCGAGTAATTGCCTTATTTACCTCGCGATAATCGATGACCATTCGAAAATCCTTTTGTCTCTTTGGAACCAACACGATAAGCGATATAAACGTTATGTGATCATCTACCCCGTCAGCTCTCTCAATTATTCCCTTTCTCTCCATTTCCGCCAGTCTTTCGTTGATTGCTTTCTCAAACGCTATTGGAACGTTGTATCTTATAATTCGCTTTGGCATTATGGAGTTGTCCACCCTGATTCTAGCCGGCTCACCCCGAATCTTTGGAAAATCGGGACAACGTTGCGTCGAACATAGCCCGGATCTACCGTTCATGGCTCCCTGTTGGTAATACGATTCGATATGCCTTCCGTCTAACATAACGTTCCCGATTTCTACCTGTTGTACATCCCTACCTATACGGATTAGACTCATCTGACTTGCTGTTTGAAAACCTAGTAACGATAGCTCCGTACCGTTCACCACAAAAAACTTGGCCAGCTGCCTGACTTGATTAGAATCCTTGATTTCCACGTATGCCTTAAATGAGCACAGCACATCTAAAGGTTTGTGATTGGCATAACCTCTTAGGGTTTCCTCGGGGTACATAATTACATCCTGGACAACAGAACTACAGCCTTTTTTAATTCTGTGCCATCCGCTGGTAGTGATCGTATTCACCGTTGCCCCCGAATCCACCAGAAAATCAAATTCAGCTGATCCTACCATGCAACGTATTATTCGCGGATCCTTCTCAACATCGGTGGAGAATGGTCTTCCAGCAATTAACTAAAAATAAAAAATAAATATATAGCATATACAACAAAAAAAAAGAAGAAAGATGGAAAAACAAAACTCTTATTTTATCTTTTTGGCTTCTAAAAACATACAGTGAAAATAAAGATTTGGACTTCGTTATTGTTCTTTTGGTTGATACGAGGGCTGACAATAAAGTAAGGTCTCCAATTTTTTTTTTTCGTAGAAAATGACATTTATTTACAAAAAGCGATACATCATTGGAAAGGCCAAGGTCTTGGCTACTTTTCTACATAATCGCCATTTTTTTCCAACACCTTGCGCATCCGCACGATGAACTTTTCTATGCCGGCAGAATACCACTCTCCGTCCGCCTCGCGCAGCCAGGTGTTGACTTCTTTCTGAACCACCGCGTCACTTTCAAACTTCTTCCCTCCGAGATGTTTTTTCAGGGCGGGGAACATGTGGTAGTCACTTGGGGCCACGTCGGGACTATAGGGAGGGTGATCGATGATGTCCCAGCCAAATTTCTTGAGCAGGTCAAGGGTAACGTTGGCTGTGTGCGGGCGCGCGTTGTCGTGGTGAAATTTCACTCCTTTGCTCAGCACTTTGTGATACTGCAAGTTGTTCACAAGTATATGACGGATTGTTTCGCTGCTACACACTCCTCCAAGCTTCTCTTCCAAGTCCCTAATTGTCGCACGGTGGTTTTTGAGCATTTCTGCCTCCACTGCTTGAACAATCGCATCCGAGACCGACGGTCGGCCACTTCTCTCCTCGTCGTGAACATTAGTGCGCCCGGAATTGAACTCGCGGCTCCACTTATGCACGTTTTTTTGTGTCCATACACTTTTCCCCGTAAACTTCAACTAGTTGACGATGGATTTCAATAGGTGTCACCTTTTTCGCACTCAAAAAACGTATTACAGAACGTAATTCGCACTTGGACGCTGACGCGAGGGGTACCTCCATCGTTGACGGCTGCTCAGCCAAGACTGCGCGGTCGGGGAAGCCTCACCCAGCAGCAAAGTGGTAGTGGGGGAACCAAGGAACACGGCGGTGTTGCCAGATTTCGCCTAGCGCGTGATCCGGCGAAGTTGCAGCGTTGGAGACCTTACTTTATTGTCAGCCCTCGTATTTCGCTGGATCAACAAAAACTACAACGAATCAGTTGCTACCTGGTTGATTTTTCCAGCCTATCGTCTGATTTTCCGGAGATCCTCTTTTCTCGGGCTTGGGTGCGATGAATAGCAAAACTCGGCGTAGTAACCAACCTTTCTGCATTTAAAACAAGTCACCCGAAACGCCCGGCACTGCCCTAGTTCATGTCGGCGACCGTAGTTTCGGCAGTTTACCTCCTCGGTTTCCAGCGAAATTCGAGTCGGTTTTGTCTGCAGTTGGACGATATGGTGCATACCTGTTCCCTCGGAATGGTTTTTTTTAATGCACCACGTTGACTGGCTTCCAATCTAACTCCCGTGATGGATCCTTTGATGCCTCCATGGCGCTTCGCTGCCCTAAGGGTCCAACAGCTGCTTCATCTGCTTCCTTTCTGATAAAATCGAGATGTTTCCCATGGCTGATAATCTTCTCGACGTTGTTCTCGAACATATCAGACATTTCATAGAGCTTTCCGGCGATTTCCGGAGCGGAGCGTCTCAACAATGCTTGTACAAGTTCTTCTTTGTATTGCTCCAGTCCGAAACCACATAACTGGGATTGGGACTCCAAACGCAAAACCCAGTCCATAAACGGCTCATCCGGCTTCATTTTCAATTCGCAGAATTTAATGCGCTCTTTGGTGGTGTCGCACATTTCACAGAAATATTTGTCCAAAGATGATATCGTTAGCTTGTAAACGTTCTCCGTGCCACTTTCCATCGACGTCAAGCATCGCTTCTCTTGCATTTCAATAATGCTAAGAAGGTACCTTCCCGCGAAAATCTTCAGTCCCGTCAGCCTAGTAACTGCATCCACCGGAGATTTGCATGACACAATTCGTTCGAATTGGTCCCGGAAACGAAACCACTCCGCTTTACGCTTGTTAGTGGGCAACGATTCGTCGAACTGGCGCAGCGGCCACGACCCTGACAACCACTCCGCCTTCGTCTTTCTGCTCCTTTTGTCTCCACCACGTGGTTTCGCCTTAAGCTGAGGTTTAGGTTCAATCGTGCCGGTTGCTCCCCCCCGAAACGCAATCTTTCTCCGGGTGATACCCGGTGACGGGAGTATCGTCGTCCGACTCGTCTGACACGTCACTTTCACGCCAGAATCCACTCATTTCGGCACACTTTCGACCAAAAACTATCTTCTTAACACTCGACGATTCCTAAACCTGCACAAGTCCGCACCTCACAATGGCGTTGTACCGAATGATTTCCACTTCTTCAGTGGCCGTTTGCCGGCCTATGCGAAATGACACCCATACTATCCCCCCTATAGCCAAAAACAAAAGAAAACGCCACCACTCTCATGTGACCCCTGATTTTACGATACAATTTACTTACAGTACAATTTCTCTCATTAGGGTTAGTAGTCCTACACTACGACAGCCTCAGTTCGCACAGGATGGCAATATATATGTGGTTCACTACTCTCTCTTGCGTGTTTGGAGACAAACTATAGCACAACAAGGTACTGTTAAAAAAATTAGAAACGTTATCCCTCTCTTGCGTACTCCACTTACGTATACCTAGGAACTTCGATTCCAGTATCCCTCGCAGGATCTGTCGAGTCACACCGAGATCTATAAGGTGTAGACGGTCGCCTACCACAACATCTTCGATAATATTAAAATTACCGAGATCTTCTAGTGGGGACCGGAACTCCTTATGATGCTCCAAGCACGATCGAGCACGAAAATCAGCATCCGTCCGCGGAGCAGCACCTACATCTGAAAAAATAACTTTATGGTGCTCGCGAGAATACTCACCAACGCACATACACTTCGTGCATCCGTGCCTGTGGTCCATTAACCGATCGAACTCCTCGTCCGCTTCCCGGACAAGATCGTCCATGAGCTGACGCAGCCGACGGCTCGTTGAAGGTTCAACTTTTTCTCCTGCAAGTTTCCGTTTCGACGCCATGTTGCTGTTGACAAACAACAAGCAGAAACATTGAAATCCAAAATACCTTCACGCGGTAGAAACAACACTTTACAGTTTTCCACTATGTGTGATAACTTACCAGTAAAGTAGTGAGCTTCACTACTTACTGTCAGCAAGAGAAAGCTGACAGTACTGGGCTTAAGGGGGTTGGAATGTGGGGAAACGGGGCAATGTTGCATGTCACCGTCAGTTGGGTAGGGTCTGAAGACCGCCGCACTACACTTTTCACGCGATGCTACACATTTCTGCCGGTCGGGCTTTTAAGATCTGATTGCACCGATAAAATGTTCTCGATAGCCGGGGACATTTTTTTGTTTTTATTTATTTTTGCAATTTGTGGACTGGTCCAGAAGCAGACGAGCCGAATGGATACGGTAAAAGGTGCTGCTTGTATAGATTACTCGGACAATTTGAATCGGTCCGGATTCTGGGAGTTCGACGTTGTGCTAGTTGCGGATGGTGCCCCATTGGCTCCGAGGGCAGCTGCTGCGGCTCGTTGCCGTCGAGTACGTGCGGCATTTTTGGCCAACCGAATCGCACGCTGTTCCGGAGTTTCCTTAGCTCGTGCTATACGCATCCGTTCCGCATGCTTCGCTGATCTGGTGTTTCTATGTCCCTCGTTTTTTGCCAGCCGTAGTGCACGCTGTTCCGGCGTTTCAATTGCCCTTCGCACCCGTTCCCGGGCGGCGCTTTGGGCCCGCCTTATGCTCTTCTCTACCTCACTCTCGTTTTGTCGGCGCTTCCAATTGCGTTCCGCGTTTTCCACTGACCGGCCCCTATACGCGTCGGTAATATTGAACGCTGAATTTCGCTCCATCCTGGAATCTTCTGATTCGGAGGCTTCCAAAGATAACTTGTCAAAAGAGTCCTCCAACGTCTACATCATCTCAGACATTACCCAGGAGTACATATTTAAAATGATATTGAACAAAAAAAAATGAAAGTAAATGTTCGAAAGGATTTAAGTAGAGTTGTGTAAATCTGATTCAGATTCATGAATCTGAATGAATCTCTGCCTTATAAGGGATGCATGAATCTTTCGTCGAGAGATTCATGAATCTCAAAGACAACCCATTTTTGATTGGTGACTTTTCATCAGTTGGTGTGAGGGACCCTCTTTTTTTTGGAAATTATAAAATTTAGCAAAGTGCGCTTCAAGTTGTACAATCTCATGTTGCACGCAATCTCAAGTTGCATGCAAGTGTGCTATGCAACCACTAACCTGCTGTTGGAATTGGAAAAACTATCGAAACTAACAATCCCGCAACAGAATAACTGAATTAGCGTCTTCATGATCGGTCCTAATGAGCTTGGTTCTCGGTTTGAAGTCAATAACTTGCCACGAATGTTTAGTAATTTCAGTTTGTCCACAAATATGAAGCATGAACAAAAATATCGAAGCGTCTCAACAATGCTTGTACAAGTTCTTCTTTGTATTGCTCCACTCCAAAACCACATAACTGGGATTTGGACTCCAAACGCAAAACCCAGTCCATAAACGCCTCATCCGGCTTCATTTTCAATTCGCGGAATTTAATGCGCTCTTTGGTGGTGTCGCACATTTCACAGAAATATTTGTCCAAAGCTGATATCGTTAGCTTGTAAACGTTCTCCGTGCCACTTTCCATCGACGTCAAGCATCGCTTCTCTTGCATTTCAATAATGCTAAGAAGGTACCTTCCCGCGAAAATCTTCAGTCCCGTCAGCCTAGTAACTGCATCCACCGGAGATTTGCATGACACAATTCGTTCGAATTGGTCCCGGAAACGAAACCACTCCGCTTTACGCTTGTTAGTGGGCAACGATTCGTCGAACTGGCGCAGCGGCCACGACCCTGACAACCACTCCGCCTTCGTCTTTCTGCTCCTTTTGTCTCCACCACGTGGTTTCGCCTTAAGCTGAGGTTTAGGTTCAATCGTGCCGGTTGCTCCCCCCCGAAACGCAATCTTTCTCCGGGTGATACCCGGTGACGGGAGTATCGTCGTCCGACTCGTCTGACACGTCACTTTCACGCCAGAATCCACTCATTTCGGCACACTTTCGACCAAAAACTATCTTCTTAACACTCGACGATTCCTAAACCTGCACAAGTCCGCACCTCACAATGGCGTTGTACCGAATGATTTCCACTTCTTCAGTGGCCGTTTGCCGGCCTATGCGAAATGACACCCATACTATCCCCCCTATAGCCAAAAACAAAAGAAAACGCCACCACTCTCATGTGACCCCTGATTTTACGATACAATTTACTTACAGTACAATTTCTCTCATTAGGGTTAGTAGTCCTACACTACGACAGCCTCAGTTCGCACAGGATGGCAATATATATGTGGTTCACTACTCTTTCTTGCGTGTTTGGAGACAAACTATAGCACAACAAGGTACTGTTAAAAAAATTAGAAACGTTATCCCTCTCTTGCGTACTCCACTTACGTATACCTAGGAACTTCGATTCCAGTATCCCTCGCAGGATCTGTCGAGTCACACCGAGATCTATAAGGTGTAGACGGTCGCCTACCACAACATCTTCGATAATATTAAAATTACCGAGATCTTCTAGTGGGGACCGGAACTCCTTATGATGCTCCAAGCACGATAGAGCACGAAAATCAGCATCCGTCCGCGGAGCAGCACCTACATCTGAAAAAATAACTTTATGGTGCTCGCGAGAATACTCACCAACGCACGTACACTTCGTGCATCCGTACCTGTGGTCCATTAACCGATCGAACTCCTCGTCCGCTTCCCGGACAAGATCGTCCATGAGCTGACGCAGCCGACGGCTCATTGAAGGATCAACTTTTTCTCCTGTAAGTTTCCGTTTCGACGCCATGTTGCTGTTGACAAACAACAAGCAGAAACATTGAAATCCAAAATACCTTCACGCGGTAGAAACAACACTTTACAGTTTTCCACCATGTGTGATAACTTACCAGTAAAGTAGTGAGCTTCACTACTTACTGTCAGCAAGAGAAAGCTGACAGTACTGGGCTTAAGGGGGTTGGAATGTGGGGAAACGGGGCAATGTTGCATGTCACCGTCAGTTGGGTAGGGACTGAAGACCGCCGCACTACACTTTTCACGCGATGCTACACATTTCTGCCGGTCGGGCTTTTAAGATCTGATTGCACCGATAAAATGTTCTCGATAGCCGGGGACATTTTTTTGTTTGTATTTATTTTTGCAATTTGTGGACTGGTCTCCAGAAGCAGACGAGCCGAATGGATACGGTAAAAGGTGCTGCTTGTATAGATTACTCGGACAATTTGAATCGGTCCGGATTCTGGGAGTTCGACGTTGTGCTAGTTGCGGATGGTGCCCCATTGGCTCCGAGGGCAGCTGCTGCGGCTCGTTGCCGTCGAGTACGTGCGGCATTTTTGGCCAACCGAATCGCACGCTGTTCCGGAGTTTCCTTAGCTCGTGCTATACGCATCCGTTCCGCATGCTTCGCTGATCTGGTGTTTCTATGTCCCTCGTTCTTTGCCAGCCGTAGTGCACGCTGTTCCGGCGTTTCAATTGCCCTTCGCACCCGTTCCCGGGCGGCGCTTTGGGCCCGCCTTATGCTCTTCTCTACCTCACTCTCGTTTTGTCGGCGCTTGCAATTGCGTTCCGCGTTTTCCGCTAACCGGCCCCTATACGCGTCGGTAATATTGAACGCTGAATTTCGCTCCATCCTGGAATCTTCTGATTCGGAGGCTTCCAAAGATAACTTGTCAAAAGAGTCCTCCAACGTCTACATCATCTCAGACATTACCCAGGAGTACATATTTAAAATGATATTGAACAAAAAAAATGAAAGTAAATGTTCGAAAGGATTTAAGTAGAGTTGTGTAAATCTGATTCAGATTCATGAATCTGAATGAATCTCTGCCTTATAAGGGATGCATGAATCTCTCGTCGACAGATTCATGAATCTCAAAGACAACCCATTTTTGATTGGTGACTTTTCATCAGTTGGTGTGAGGGACCCTCTTTTTTTTGGAAATTATAAAATTTAGCAAAGTGCGCTTCAAGTTGTACAATCTCATGTTGCACGCAATCTCAAGTTGCATGCAAGTGTGCTATGCAACCACTAACCTGCTGTTGGAATTGGAAAAACTATCGAAACTAACAATCCCGCAACAGAATAACTGAATTAGCGTCTTCATGATCGGTCCTAATGAGCTTGGTTCTCGGTTTGAAGTCAATAACTTGCCACGAATGTTTAGTATTTTCAGTTTGTCCACAAATATGAAGCATGAACAAAAATATCGAAGCGTTATTACTTTTGACTAACAGTACCGACAGTTACATAGCATTGATTGCTATAGCAACCTGCTTGATTTGGGAAAGAGTAAAGATACTTGAGTTAACAAACGACTTTTCATGTTGAAATTGTGTTTTGAAGCAATTTAAAATTTTCGCGCGGCACCGGGCCTGGGCCTTATGAAATACGTTCAATAGAGTCAAGTAAAAAAAAAACATACAGAAGTATTTAATTGATCCACATTTCTTAACAATAAATATATCAAAGCTTCCTTAGATTAATATGAAGTCGTACAATACCGATTTAAATGGCTCGACAAGTGACTTGGACTACAAGTGAACAAGTGATAACTGGAATTATAATAAAATTCCACCTCCTGTAAGATAGCTTTCACATAAAAAAAAATATGCATAGTTGCCCGTGTAACCAACGCAATTTCTTCTTCTTAGCTACTGAGCAAAATTTATTTCATTTTGGGTAGTTCACTATACGGGACATACTCCGTTAGCGATGTCTATTATCTTCGAATACTAAAAGATATCCTTGCGCGGATAGTTCTCGCGTATTTTCTTATATTAATTGTGGAATAAATATAATGAGCGTTGCGAGCCATGATCCTTGATCATAGCCCATGGTTCTTGTCTTAAGAAGTGTAGTGTTAAAACTTCCTCCCCCATCGCCAGGATTCTTCCTCGACTGACCGCCGCCGTCGCTCGCTCTGCCTCGACTGCCCACTCCATGGTCCACTGACACAGCAGCTTGGAGCAGATGGTCTTGGCCGCCTCGACTGCCCGCTCCCAAGCTTCCGGGCTGTGCAGCAGATACTCGTGAAAGTTGTCGGCGAAACGAGGGCACCGGAATAACGCGTGCTCAGCCGACTGGTCCTCGCCTGAGCAGTCCGGGCAGCCCGGGGATCGCGTGAACTTTTTGGCCGCAAGGTACTGCCGGAAAAATCCGAGCCCCGTCAGCACCTGCGAAAGGTAGAAGTCTACCCGTCCATGTTTCCGGACCACCCAGTGCTCCACGTCCGGGATGACGCGGTGGGTCCATCGGACGAATCTGCTTCCTCGGTCCGGGTCCTGGGCGAGGTCGTCTCAGGTTTGCTGCCATCTCCGGAACGTCTCGGCCCGCTCCTGCTTCCGGATCCCCGCGGGGGCTTCGGTGGCTGCTTGGCGACGGTCGTGGCAACGGTGGTCCTCACGTATTAGCTCCACAATCGGCGGCAGCGAGTGCGCGGACGTCGCGACGCTGGCAAGGGTGCGGCGACGAACGCTGGGCGACCCCCCGTGGTTTTTCAGCAGGTGGTCGTTTGAACGTGGTTGGGATGACGTAGAAATAGCTTCGAAGCACCTTAAAAGTTGTTTAAACATGGTTGGGATGACGTAGAAATAGCTTCGAAGCACCTTAAAAGTTGTTTAAACATGGTTGGGATGACGTAGAAATAGCTTCGAAGCACCTTAAATGTCGTTTGAACGTCAGAAAAGGACTGAAAAGAAAAGTAACGTTCGGTGTACGAGTAACAAAACAAAAATATAACTGACGAATTGATCGCTGCGTTTTTGCGCTCCTCCCCTTTCTGTTCCCAAGCCACTTTCCAACCCTAACAATTTTTTGATGCGAATCCCAGGGCACGGCTGATCTTAGTTGCTTTATCGGTGACCGCCCTGACATGAAAATTCCATGACAGGTGGTCCTCGACTTGTATCGGATGTGGGTACTCTGCTGCTCACCATTACCAGGTCCGTCTTGTGCAGCGCCAGGGACAGCTGGTGTTGTTGCACCCACCGCTGCACTGCAAGAACGGACTGGGTGGCCAGTAACGAAGCCTCCCGTGGAGTACGGCCGCGGACGGTCAGGACAAGGTCATCTGCAAACCCGACGAGCTCCACCCCGGGAGGCAGCCGCGACTTGACACCGTCGTACATTACGTTCCAAAGGGTCGGACCGAGGATGGACTCTTGTGGAACGCCAGCTGCGCTGGAAGTAGTCCCCGATTATCGTACGCAGCTGCCCGGGGACTCCCCTCTCACTCAACAACAGCTTCTCAATCCTGGGTGTTGGCAACTGCCTTACCTTGACGATCATTAACTTCACTATCAACTCGGTGTATCATAACTGATAAATACTCCAGAGCGTGGTTGGAACGAGGCTGACTTTATTTCAAAGATAAGCTTAGAGTATAATACATTATAAGCTTACACCGTTTTCGAGCCCAGGTTAGCATCGTTCAACTGCTTCTGTATCACCATTCAACCGCCCGCTAGGCGATTTCGAGCAAATCGTCCTAAAAAACCGTCCTACGTGACACAAACATCGAGCAGTTTTGTATGGTGGGTGGGACGAAGTAGGACGATTGCTCGAAAAACGTCCTACATTTGTTTCATCCCCATGAACAGAAAGTCGAGCGGCCAGGCAGAATGGCTCCTAACGACTTTCACCTTAACTTCGCGAAAACTTAAAGGATTGCAACTAGCGGACTTAGACCTCAAATGAAACGCGACACGCGAGTTGATCTTACTCCTGGCACCTCCAGGTCAAAATTGCGAACCCTTATTCAACAGTTGATTGTTCTTATATACTAAAGCCATCCCTGTTGTCCCTTCAGCTCTCCGCCCCCTCCCCCTGGTCATCATCGCACCTGAGCCTCCACTTTGCCGCCTCGTCATCCGCTTTCCACAACGGAAACATTCCTCGGTTTCCGCGATGTTTTGTCATCAGCTGTGCTTGGGTTGAACAACATCTTAACTTCCGCGATCAACAATTCTTCTTCCGTTGTACTCAAACGTAATCAGGTCAACTCGTAACCAGGCCGAGCTCGTTGTCATTGTTATGCGATCCTACCGATCGGTGCTTGCGTGTCGTAGGTGCGACGCTGCATTCTGCTGACTCGGACCCTGGCTGTGTTCTGCTGACGCGATGTTTGTGCTTTCGCCGCGCGCGTTCGCGATGTGTCCGCAACTGCTACGCTGTGTATGAGTTCTTTCTGCTGACGTCGATGCTTGTTGGCGATCTTGGCTGGCGGTTGTTGGCTTAAGGTGGGAGACGGTTGGGGCTAGCTATTGGACAAGCTGGGTCGCTTCATTCCCCCACACTTATTCGAGCTCAAGGATCTATCTAGAAGAGAAAGATCTGAGCTAGCTGCACGGCGGTGCCTAGCGACAGGGTGGGAGACTGCATGCCCAGACTGTGGGTCGCTGCATCATCTCTTAAAGTAAACAATTTTGGCAGAATCGGGATTGCGAAGACCCAAAGATTCGATCCCTACACAGATACCAAAGAATCGAGTCCCAACTATACGGATTTTCCGAAAAAAAAAATTGATTCTATTGGGTTTTGAATCAGATTTGCTTTGTTTTGGACTTGATTTGATTCGATTCTGGCTTTGATCCTAATTTATTTGAATTTGATGTGAGTCGAATTAGTCTCGTTACACGTCGGTCTAGAGACAATGTGATTGATTTCAGTTAACTCTGTTTCTTGGATTAGGATACGGATTTGCGGATTCGGTTTACCCACCACTACTTTTTCAGATTGTTTTTATTTTTCCCCTGTCGAACAAAGTTTGGCAGCGCTCTGTGAGCTACCGAACAAGACAAACACGACAAACACGACAAAAAAAAAACGATCAAATCCATGTGCTCTGTCAACCTGCATCGAACATGTCAGACAAACCCGACACAGAACAAAACAGTTTGATTTTGTCGTGCAGGGCTGTATCCCACTGTGAAACTGTTATACCTTGTGTATTCTGCTACCTTGCTGCTTGGATGAGTGACAGTTCTTCACGACAATTCGCAGAGCACCTTTCCGACAGTGTTGTGTTTGTCTGGTTTGTTGGACTGTTCACAGAGCGCTGCCTTTCTCCAACAAAGCTGTGTTTCAAGTATTCTCTTCAAAAAAACGTTTGTTTTGCGGTGTGTTTTGGTACTGCGTCGGGGAAGAGTAATTTCGCCACTAAAAATCACTACTTAACTAAGACAATACATAGGATAACGCGCCCGAATTCGTCGTTAAAACGTACCATTAGAACGCGCCATTGTTTTTCTTTTTCTTCTTCTGGCCGAGCAAAGCTTATTAGGCACTTTCGATTAGCAACTGTCAAGTACGGTACAATCAGTCAAAATCCACCAAATGTGCGACATTCGTTTCGAAAAAACACGCAAAACATGTAACAACGTTGTACCATAAGTATTCAGCCCGTCATATTTGTGTCGTTCAGGTATAAACGGTAGAAACTATCAATATCAGTGTCCAAAAACAAGCATAATTATCTTAAAAGTTCTAAACTCTTCTAGAAGTACCGGCTTTCCTTTGTTACCACGTATTTGTCAGCGTTTCTATGCGTATCGCACAATATTCAAACAAAATGCCGCCTAAGCAATTCAGTAAACCACCACATTTTGCAAATGGCCTATCAAAATTGAAACAATCATTCAAAGCCAAAGTAAAGACCTCGAAGGTACAAGAAAGCGATAACACTAAAACATCCCCTGCTATAGCGCTGAAGAAAAACGCCAATAACGAACATGTGGATAAAGGCAAGAGTAATTTGAACAATTTCAAAGAATTGACATACCAAAAACCTACCACTTCTGTCGTAGCAAAGAAAAGGAAGAACCCTCCCGATAGCAAAACTACAAATGGTACCACTAATGGAAAACAAAAGGGGGCGAACTCGGAGTCCATGGTTCCCTCAAAGAAGCTTCGAACAACCAATGCGGAATCTGAGTCGAACGGAAGAAATGTATACAACCGAAGAAGAATCCCAGGTGGAAGAAACATCTGAAGATAGCGATGAGGAGGAAGAGGAGGACAATGATGAAGAAGAACCGATGCCGATTGATGCCTTGATAGAACACTACGGGAAAATGCGTGATGTTAAGAAAAAACAACACCTCAAGGCAACAGCAGAAAAGAAATCACCAACGGCTGGAAAAATGCTTCTATTTTTTCAGTTCGGCAGGATGGATTGAGGAGGACAATGACCCAGGTCTGCAGTACGAATCTCTTGCAGAACGTAGGTTCTTTCCAGGGTTTGTCTTTTACAAAGAATACGTTGTTTGCCGTAGCGCTTTTATTCACACACTGAGAGAGTTAATTTCGGGCGCGCTCGCCTTTATGCAATATGTCGCAATGACAGCCAACGTCTACTTATCCCATATAGCAAACTGCTAGTGTCAACACCTCTAATAGGGATGGTCGCCATTGAAAGGTAATGTGACTATCAATGGAAAAGATTGCGCAACCAGTGCGATCAAAAAGCATAATACTTACGGTAATGAGCAGCAGGGTTATGATGAAGACACGGATGAGTTCTCCGGTTCTGATGGCTTGGACGACGAATTTGATATCGACTAGGTAAAACGGCCCGGTTACACGGGCCCGTGTACAGTCTATTGGGGGTTCAATAATTTAAATATAATAAATTGCAAATTTTGGAAATCTTTGCTAGGTTGGTACCACGACTATTGTTTCGTTGTGCTCATGGCTAGCCGTGTCGAGAATTCAGTACTGCTACAGTAAATATGATGGATGTAAACATATCTCCTTCATTAGACACGCAACATACATGATGTAGTAAGTTTTATCGGCTGACCACCGATCTATAATATACCGAAAACTCTCTTCGGAGAGAAGCCTTGTCCCACTTGGGGATGTCGTTCCATATAAAAAAATATCTTTAAAAAATATCAGTAATGCCCTCTGAAATTATATTTTGTTGGCCTATCAGGCGGACTTGCGACCTAGGGATAGAAATTTTACCGTAGCCAACAAAACTATTGATGTTTGCATGTTTATCAGTTTTTGTATGCGCTACACGATCAACTACTGCCCTGTTCTAACTTCAAAGTGACTGAAATATATCGTGTGTGATAGAGTTATCCAGAAATTTTAAAAGAAAACTACGAAGGATTCGATGTTAAGTTGCAACATCCAACATCCAACAAAATCTATCAAGAGCTTCAAAATATTGAATCTTTGAGCTTGATTGACACTTCTCAAAAACCTTCTGAATCGGAAAAGGGAACGATTTAGCCACTTTTCATTCGAACATTTGCTTCTGCTTCTGTCGCACTTTACGGATTTGTAGCACTGTTTGTGGTCGGAACAGTTTCTGATTAAAGCTTCAATTTTTCGCCATAATTGACAGGAAACTTAAATCCTGTCTGCTAAAGTTGGTTGCAACGAAATACATCGAGCTGATACACTCTGGGATAAAGAAGGTAGTTTCATCAAACGCGATCGCTTTATTGCAGGGGTCGGCAAAGACCGGCCCGCGGGCCAAATCCGGCAAACACACTGATTTTATCCGGCCCGTAAGGAAATGTTAGTGTTTCATACAAAAACTCACCTATATTGGGTTTGTTCGTTGTCAAGATGTCAGGTTTGTTGTTCCCAAATATGGAAATTTTTAAATTAAAACAGTCTCATGAGTCTCGTAAAAATTTGAATGCAAAAACTCGTTTACTTATAAGACTCACAATATTGAAAACTTGTGGTAAGATATTTTGAAATAATTTGAGTAGCAAATGAATTTCAATTACAACTAAAAAAATTAGTTAACAGCACAACTTTTCAAAATTTATTTGTTAATATATAAAAATTCAACGATGAGAAGTATGGAAAAGTGTTAGAAAGTTTGATGTTAAAAATTCTTTTATTAGTTTATCTAACACCACTTTTTAAAGTAACTTTACTATTTAGAAAGAAACTCTATTCAAAAGAGTTTAGTTTGAATATATTAGATCATCATTTAAGGTATCTGGCCCGCGAATTCGGTACATTTTTAATCATCTGGCCCTTTTTTGGGCCCATCAATGCTTGATGAACTTATCAAAAGAAAGTTGATAGTCTTCTTGAAGTTTTATTAAAAATCATTGTAATTAGTCCAGTGTTGCAATGCATACATTGTTCGAGGATGTTGGGAAAATAGAAGTAAGTTTCATTGGAACCTTACTTAAAGGCTGTTATTAACATTGTACATAGCAGATAGAAAGTTTTCGTCATTACACTGTCCATGTTTGAAATACTGCCTAAATGTATTCGCGTAGGATAAAAGCGTTTCTCAGAACGGTGCATTCATTCAGAGATTACATTGTGGAGATGAGAAGACCTACGGGTTTTAGGTTTTTAAACTCTGGTCGAATGGATAGTAACATATGCTTTTTTTGACATATTGACCTGTGGGAAAAAATCTATGTCTATTATATTGCCCATGGAAGTTAGGGGTATCATGTTGGGATTGTGTTTTGGCCCTGCAGTAAACATGTTGAATGTAGGTTTTTTGCTTATTTTACATGTGTATATCACATTCAATTGATCAGCTTGCATTTTGAAAGATATGATTTCAAATATGGTTGTAGATCTGGGCAAATGAATACAGTTTTTAATAACCGTGGCTGGTGTCGTGTTATTGCTGTTCTTTAAGTCATGAATTGAAGAGGTGAAAGAGGCCACCCGGCTCAAAGCCTCTATAATACATGTAAAGTATAAAAGTGTAAGAAGGAGGAATAACGAGAGGGGAGTTTTTACTGTAGTTTCTTCTTTATTTCCACTTGTTCTAGTTCCGAGCGCGACTGTCACTGAGCTTGGTTCGATTACGACTGGCTGACCGTTTACCGCAGACCCGCCTTATATTCCCAAACTTAGTTCCGTTGTTCTGGGTCTCTATTCACTCTCACATTCGGCCTTTCCTGACCGACATCGATCCTCGATGTTCACCCAATCTTGGATAATTCTTCAATCCTCTAATTCCTCGTCAGATGACTCTATATCCCTATTCTTTACATACCTCCACAACTTAATATTATCGTCGCTTGTCGACGTGACAAAAGGCCCTTCACAATCTGCTGCCTTTCGCACTTTATATCGGCCGTTTCTGTTCACCTTCGTAATTTCATAAGGCCCTAAAAATTCACTGGCCAACTTTTTTCCAGCCACAAATTGCGTTCTCCGTATAGCTACCAAATCTCCGGTTACATAACCCGATTCTGGTTTCCTTTTTTTATCGAATTCTCTTTTTTGAGCTAGCTGCGCTTCTTCAATAGCCTTTCTTGCATTGTACCGCATTTCCTGTCTATCTCGCTCAAATTCCTCATATATCTCCTGCTGCAATATTTCTCCCAGCGTATCATCAGTTAGATTCTTCATTCGCACGCCAAACATTAACTCAAAAGGTGATTTACCAGTAGTTGCATGCCCGTGTGCGTTAATCGCCCTCTGAACCCTTGGGACCTCCTTAAACCACTTGCAGGGATTCTCGGCAGACAACTTGGATAACATGTTGAGCAACGTACGATTAACTCGCTCCGCTTGTCCGTTACCCCTAGGCACCCCTGTTGTGCAAACGACGTGTTCGATCCCGTTGGTGTTCATATACTCCGCAAACGAATTTGCCGTGAATGCCGCTCCTCGATCCGTCACCACTCGTCCTGGGTTCCCGAATACAGACGACCATTCTTCTATCTTCCGCAGCGTCTCCTCCGCACTCGTAGTTTTAGTCGGGTACAGCCAGACAAATTTGCTGAATCCGTCCACCATCGTTAGTATGTACCGGTATTGCTTCGACGTTGCGTCCATTGGGCCGACGTGGTCGATGTGTAACGTGTGCAGCGGTTTGTCGCCCTTCTCTATAGGATGAAGATACCCTTCCTTCAGACCCAATTTTTTATTGTACAATATGCACTTCACACAATTTCCGATGACTTGTTTCACTTTCATTTCAACCTGAGGAATCCAATTCTTCTGTGTCAACGTATGGATTGTTTTCTGACTACCGAAATGTCCGTTGTTATGCACCTCTTGAATAAGCTGCTTTTGCATACTTCGCGGAGCCACTATCAAATCTTGTCCATCCTTCAAATAATATAGTATGCCACCTTTCAAGTGGTATGCTCCATAAGGTTCTTTTCGTAGGATCTCACAAATTGCTTTCACCATTTCATCTTTCTGTTGACTGTTCTTGATGCGCGCCGTAACTTCTGACGTCACTACCATTACACGATATGGGTATCTACTGAGGCAATCCACGTGTCGAAGCCTCGATCCCGGTCGATGTTCCACTTCAAACGTAAAATCCTGCAGGTACATTACCCACGGTAACACTTCGCTAGGTACCTCAGCCTTTTTCAATGTCTGTTTAAACGCATTACAATCAGTCACCAGCTTAAAAGGTACACCCAGAAGATATCTTCTAAACTGCTTTGTTGCCAGGAACACAGCTTTCGCTTCTAGAACATAGCTATGTTTTCTTTCCTCTGCGGCCGTCGTTTTTTTACTCCAAAACGCTACCGGATGCAGTTTTCCTTCAAAACGTTGGAGTAACACCGCACCATATCCCTCCTTCGACGCGTCGGTATGCAATTCTGTCTCTGCTTCACGGTCGTACAACCGTAACACTGGTTCACTCGCAAGTATCTCCTTCAACTGGTTAAAGGCTAGCAGCTCTTGACTTCCCACCACGAACTCCGTATCCTTACGTAGAAGATTGGTGAGGGGGCGAGCGATATGAGCGTAGTTTTTCACGAATTTTCTGAAAAACCCGGTGAGCCCAAGAAAAGCCTGCACAGCCTTCACATTCTTCGGTACACTGAACTTGGTCACAGCATTGATCTTCTCGGCGCTTGGCGAAATCATGCCAATTTCTACATAGTGGCCAAGGAAATGGACTGAGGACTGCATAAACTTGCATTTTTTCCATTTCACCGCGAGTCCATGTTCTGCAGCCGTCATGAGCACTTGTTCCGTTTTCCACAGACACTCCGCCGCCGTTTTTGCGTAAACGATCAAATCGTCCATGTACACTTCTAACACGCCTTCGTTGATAAGGTTCAAAAACACGTGGTTGACGAAGCGCATGAACACCGCAGGAGAGTTACACAACCCAAACGGTGCTCTATTAAATTCGTAAAACCCCTTTTTCGTCACAAAAGCGGTGTATTTCTTACTCGCCTCGTCGACCGGCACATGGAAAAATCCATTTTCTAAATCCATCACCGAGAACCACTTTGCACTCTGAAGCTTCTCCAGCACCTCGTCGATCCGCGGAATTGGAAATCCGTCTTTGAGTATCATCGAGTTCAGTTTCCTGAAATCGACGCATACACGATTGCTGCCGTCTTTCTTCTTCACCACGACCACCCGGCTGGCGAAATCAGACGTCGAAGCTTGCACAATCCCTTTTGATAGCCATTCGTCCACCTGCTCGTTAACGGTTTTTTCTTCCGGTTACGCAAGTCGCCCCGGTGTATGTCGAAAAGGAACAATGCTTTCGTTTGGGACTATTCTCAATTTCACTGGACCGTCCTCCAATTTTGGTTCGCACCATGCTTCGTTGTATTTACTAACGACACTATCGATTGCCTCCTGGAATTTGGGTGGTACTACTATTTTGTCCGGCTCGCAAATAAACACGTCACCGCTAAACACACATTCTTCCTCCTTGTTCTTACCACTTGGGCGCACTTTTATGCCGTCTTTCGTCACCGTCGCTTCCATATCTTTCAAAGCCTCTCTTCCGATGACTGCCTCGTAACACATGCTTCCAGTAGGAACAACATAGAACTGTATTTCCTTGTACTCATTTTGGTCGATCGTCACTGTCGTCACTATTGTTCCCAACGCCGCAGTTCTTGTGCCGCCGAATCCGTTGAGGGTCATTGTTGTCGGAGTAACGCTTGGGAATCGTATGGCCTGTTGCGCTTCTTCGGACAAAAGATTGTATTGGCTGCCCGTATCGAAAAGGGTGTTTAGCTCTTTCGTTCCGATTCTCATGGTGATCGTTCCCCCTTTGTCGCCGCTGACTAAATTGGTGTTCCCGGAAAAACTCGGTCTGTCTTTGCATTCGCGTGCTCGGTGACCTGGTCTGCCGCAGCCAAAACAAACCGGTCCTGCTACTTTGTTAGGGCACTCTTTGGCAAAATGTCCCATTTTCCCGCAGGTACGGCATTTTACGCTGGCCGCTGTTATTTGTTTGGGATTGTTGCCATCCGTAATCTTTGTGATTACTGGTCGCTTCTGACGTTGTTCGCGAATTTGGGCGACCAATTTTTCGTATCCCTTCATTTGACCTTTCAATTCTTTAATTGTTTTCGCAGCGATCAGGCAGGCTTTGTTCAAGGGATCGTCGTCTATCCCTTTCACTATGTACTCGCAAAGGGATTCTTCTTCCACGTGTCCCTTTTTCCCAATTGCACACATCGCGTAAATGTATTCCGTAAATGTTTCTTCTGTCTTCTTCTTCCGGTGTCGTAACGATTCGTGGACACTTGCGCTCGACACTTTTTCCTCGAATTCTTCCACTAGCGCACACTTTAGCTCCTTCCACGACGACACTTCGGGAATGCTTTTTACAAAAGCCTTGGCTGCGCCCTGCAGCACACGTTTAGCGTAAATGAGCTTGTGGAGTTCATGCCACTTGAAAAGTTGGCTACTCGTCTCGAACTCAACCACCCATGCACACACATCTTCGGCTCCGGAGAACGTAGGCAAATAATCTTGCACATCCTTAAAGTGAATGGACACACTCTGGACCTCGTGATTCACGTTCTCTCGTGACGATACACTGTCCCTTTCTATGGCGTCCGCATAGTCATCCACCCCCGTGATGTCTTGACTTCCACCTTCCCGATGCGCCATTATTCTACCAGCCAATTCCTCCTTCGTGCCGTCTGTGTTGAGTCCCAAGGTCTCACACCTTTTCACCAAGCCGATACGGGTAAATTGTTCCACTAATTCTTCTACACTTGCCATTGCGCAAAATCAAAAAGCACAATTCGCAAAACTCGAGCGTGCAATGTTGAAGCGCAATCCCACTTCTGACACCAAATGTAAAGTATAAAAGTGTAAGAGGGAGGAATAACGAGAGGGGAGTTTTTACTGTAGTTTCTTCTTTATTTCCACTTGTTCTAGTTCCGAGCGCGACTGTCACTGAGCTTGGTTCGATTACGACTGGCTGACCGTTTACCGCAGACCCGCCTTATATTCCCAAACTTAGTTCCGTTGTTCTGGGTCTCTATTCACTCTCACATACATATATACTACTACTACTTGAAGTCATGAAATGTTCGCTTCCATCTACTTATTCCATTAAGGTGTATTGATAATAATAGTAAAATAAAAATATCGGAGTAGCGTTTAGCATGTTTTCTTTAAACAAATAGGTTTTGCATGTGTCCCTTTTTCAAGTAGGAACTTTATCCGTAACCATGATTTTCTTTTGCGAATCCTTCCATTCAAAAGTATGCGCGAATGGATACGTACATTTGTTTTTCTTGACAAATTAGAGTCGCTATCAATTACTGTACCAGTCAGTGTGTAGCTCAGGCGCACAGTACTGATTTACATATGCACACTCTGTCATACCGCAAGCGGCATGCCTTCGAAACTTTACGCTACGGTACATCTAGGGAGCATCAAGTAGTGCTTGCAAACCATTATCTAAGAGCGTCGCATTGTACTCATCTTCCGATTAGTGCGAAGCGCAAGTTGCACACCTCTGGTCTGCATTCTCTCACTCTTTCATATCGTGAGCGGCATTGCACTGAGAGAGCACAGCGATGCAATGCAGTGAAGTGAGCAAGGAGGCTGCGAGAACTGCAGAATCCGTATCTCTGATTTACACTACCGCGCTCTTTCTCACCGGCACGTGTTCCCCTGCGCATGCTGCCTCATTCTTGCGGCAGTCGTTCCGGCCTTAGCGTTACGCGTTAGTTTCCACGGAAGAATGTTTATATATAGATGATAGTGAAATGTGGACCGATGCGTCGGAAAATTCGGAGGATTCGGAAGAATCGGAGGATAGTGGCCTAACGTACCTGCGCCAACCGTACGACAGCGATAGCTACGACGAGGATTATGATCCGTCGGATTCAGACCTGTTGGATTCCGCCTACGAAGAGGACGGCCCGGACTATGTATACATACCGCGAGGGATGGCACACATCTACGATATCGACGACGATACCGTCTCGTTCGGCGAGGGCATGTCGCAAATAATTGAAATTCCGAACAACGACGATGTGGAGTGGGCCAAAAAATCAGCCAACACTGATCCATCGTCGGACACGGACATATCGCCATTAGTTCCGATTTACGACGTGCACGGCGAATTCATAGACAGCCCGGAGAAACTGCCAAAGGAAACTCCTGAACAGCAGGAGGCTATGGAATCTCCTGAATAGGAGGTCATGGAAACTCCTGAACAGGAGGCTATGGAAACTCCTGAACAGGAGGCTAAGGAAACGGTTCCGATCGAAGCGGGCGTGAAAATCAACGGCAAGCAGAAGGAGAATGAGGATGACTCGTCATCATACACCGACGAGGAAGTTGAGAGAGAGGTGGAAGAGGATGTGAAGGATTGTGCAGACCCGGATGTGGATGAGCCAGAGCATGCGAAATTTTATCGCTTCTACAATGCCATTGACAAGCGGATGACGCTCGCGGTTTTGAAGAATTACATTTACTTCTACGGATACTTGGCCGTGCAGGCACTGTTCGGTCAGGTAGAAATAATGGGCTACCGGTTGGAAACGGCCGAGGCAAGAACGGTCACTGCCGCGCGTGGCTACAATGCGGTCAGTCTCATTCCATTGCCATCGCCGGAATCGTTAAATAAGGCCGCGTTCAAGAATGTCCTGCAGAAGTTAAGACCCCATTTCATCGATATCGACATGGACGGCAACATTCGATCCATCGGAATCGGTGCTCGTGTTGCTGCAAGCAGAGCCGGACGGAAGCACCTCGCTGCCTGTGATTTGTAACTACCTCGACGATTTCAATCTATTCCCGACCCCGATCTCGCTCGGCGTCCAATCGCCCTTCAGCCAAACGCAGCAGCTCTTGGAGGTGGAATTGCTACCTCCCGACGTTACAAAGGTTCGCTCCGTTCCGCTCTTCCAGAAGAATTCGATCTGGGACAAGGTGCAGCTTCGCAAGTCCAGCCGATTGATGGTGATCGGAGGCAAAGATGCCGGCAAATCGACCCTCTGTCAGTTCCCAACCAACCGGCACATCCGAGAGTTCGGACGTATCGTGTTGCTCGACCTGGACATCGGGCAGCCGTTTGTTCACCTGCCGGAAACGCTCAGTGTGAGTGTGCTGACGGATCCGATCCTTGGGGTGGGATACTTTGCAAAAGCTGAACCGCCTTCGCAATGCCTACTGTTCGGAAGCGTCAACGTTGTATCCTCCCCAGTGTTGTACATTAAAAATGTGCAACAATTGGTAGAGCACTGCGAGGCAAATGCCGAACTGAAGGACGTACCGTGGATCGTCAACACGATGGGATACACTACCGGATTCGGCGAAGAACTGATGGCGGCCCTCATCCATCTGGTGCAGCCCACGGAGCTGATACAGCTTCGAATTCCGCGCTCGGTGAAAGTGTCCAATAACTACGAACACGTGCATACGGACGTTCAGGCTTACAAGTTAAACATTTTGTTCGACGAAATTGCTGCGCATCTGCGAAAGGGGTATCAGTTGCAGTACCGGTTTCGTAAAATCAGTGTTAAGTATGAGCGGCCTGCAGCTGCATTGACTAGCGTCAAACGTCGAACGCTGTCCGTCATGACCAAGGTGATTGGAATTTTGAACGATGAAACGGAATGGTTTACCGACGTTAAACCTGTCTGGTTCTAGACTTTTTTACCTTGAGATTCCTGGCGGTGCCTGGTACTAATATACATTCCTTTTTTCCAGTGCGTCTCTTGACGACATACAAGTCCTAGTAATGCGAGACGAGTGCATGGCGCCCGCGAAAGGAATTTTACCAAATACCCTCAACGCCATGATGGTATACCTCTGCGAACCGATGGTCAATGGTCAGCAGTATATTTGCCTCGGCGTAGGTGAGTTTCATTTGCCAGTGTTAAAGACTATCGTCTTTAACGGGCTTTACGTAAACCGAGAATAGAAATTATCCAGCTTTTCTTCAATTCGGCCGCCGAATCTTTCACTTCCGTGGCTTTCCTTGCGTCGGCCATTTCGATATCCAGCATCGCAAAATCCTGGATCATTCTCCTTCTTCTTTCCTCTATACGAGACAGGCTCGTCTCGCGTTCCGCTCTAGCATCGGCGGTCTCGTCTCTTGTCGTGGGAGTGCTAAACGTAGACCGTACGGTGTTTCGCTGCGGGGGCCCCGAACTCGCAGGAATCGCGTCACGCACCGTGACGCTCCCGGCGTTGCCCTCTTGTAGCGGTGTTGACGGCACGGTCGCATTTGATGGGCCCGGACTGGACGAAGCATCTTGGACGCCATCGCGTCCTGTCGTTGGACTCGTCGTGGGCGAAACTAATGAACCCCACGCCAACCTGCCTGTACCGGAGTGCCTGATCCATTTTCACTTTCACTTTCGACGAAATATCGACGTACTAAATGCGGATTTAGTGGCACTAGAAAACAAACGTCGTTTTCTTTATCGGCGCGCGTTACTTTCGACTAACTTTCGCGCGCAGTCAAACCAAAAGGATTTTTTGGAATGTTAAAGACTATCGTCTTAAACGGGCTCTATGTAAATCGAGAATAGAAATTATCCAGCTTTTCTTGCCTTTGTGAACAGATCGTTTTTATTGTAACAACAATAGCCAAAAAATCGTCTGGCTTTCTCGCTTACGTTTTACCAAGAGATCGAAGGCGCATCCTTCGATCCTTTTTATATTTTCCAAAAACATCGCCGTCGCGGCGACGTTTATGTTCGGCTAGCTTCGTTGGACCGAAACGTTTCCAACAGCCAGTATTGTAATTCCAGTATGCTCTTTATTTGCTCTGCTCTGTTGCACGGTTCTCTCTCGACTGCCGTCCCCCTGCTCATTTGGCGCACATCTCACTATGACAGTTCCTCTGCTGTCAATTCTGTGATGGGCCGGGTTGCCAGTTTAAAAGGTTACCACAGTATCCTTTGGTCGTGCAGGTTCTTCGTTTTCCAGCTTCGATCCCTTCTTTAGGACTGATTTCATCCCTCCCGGTGTCTCACAGGACTTTTCACTGATATTCGCTGACATCGTGACACATTCTTTCGCTCGTCCCCTTGTTCCTTTTCTGGGTCAGACCTTCTTTTTACTGCTTTTGTGGCTTTCGATGATGCGTACTCGTGTGATGCTCTTCGTTTGGGCTAAACATTTAAATTTTAATTTAAAAAATTTCACCCAACGTAATGTGGGCCTTTCAGTTCGGGCACCTGCAATCGCCACCACTCAACCGGTGTGTCTTAGTGAGGATATCTGTCTTCCGGTTTTCGCCTGATGTTTTGTTCGTCCCCGAAAAAATGAACTAAAACGCTCGGTTGTTTGTTCGTTCGTGTGTTTGTGCAGGATCGAAGGTGCGTGGATGACTAATCGGTTGAGTTTACTTCAGCGACGCACTCGTGTGGCCGAGGTGCGTAGCAAGTGTGCGAGGTTTGCAAAAATAGGTACACCATCATCATCATCATTCGCGACGTGAGACAATATCACATAGAGGAGGCAAAAAACGGGGCCGATTAAGGAAGGGATTACACGGATTACATAGGCGGTTGATTGACCCAGTGTAGCAGAAGCTAGCTAGGGGGTCCGCGACAGCCGAGCGGTAGCGCCGGTTAGAAAATCGGCCCATGAGCGCCGGGGCTCACCACCTCGACGGCGTGGGTTCGAATCCCAACCGAGACCGCACCCTCCCCTGTACGAGAGGGCTGACTATCCACGTACAACAGGGAAACAAGTCTCGTAAGCCCGTAACGGGCAGGCATGACCAAGAGGTCGTTACGCCAAGAAGAAGAAGAAGATGGTGATAAATTTACGTGTTTATTTTGCAGCTACAGTACTATTTCGTCATTTTATTGCTAGAATATCAATTATAAATTCACCATAGATCAGGGGTCGGCAAAGTCCGGCCCACCAACTGATTTTATTCTACCACTTTTTATGTAACTTGAGAACATCAACATCTTCCTTCTTCATGCGAAGAAAGTTAATTATAGTTTCATTTGCTTGCTCTGCTACAGTATTGTCCAGCAAACGGTTGCCATCTTCTTGCCTACGAACAATACGCCTGTTGCGTTGCCTGTTGCGTTGTTGCAAGTTTTGGGTACTCAACTCGATGACCCGCGATAGGGTAGTTAGCCACACTTCACTCATCAACAGATTATCCATCTTTTACTTTTTGTGTGAATTGAAACAAGATCTTGTTTGCTTTGAAGGAAGATTTTTGAGTTAACTGAAAAATCAAAAACAAAAACCTCTTTGCGCCGCAAAGTTTTTGAGTTTGCGGCTCGTGTAGCGTGGCTCACAGAATTGGTACCGCAAAACGCGGCTACACGAACCGCAAAGATTTCGACGTAAACTTATACGGTTTTTGAGTTTGCGGCTCGTGTAGCAGGCCGGTAATGTTCGTTTTGTCCGTCATTTAATCAGCAACATAAAATAATGAATAAATGAATAAAGATTATGGTGTTATTATACCATATTTTTTTATCTACGAAAGGACTCGCTCCTGTGCTGGATCGGATGCGAAGATGTCATTCTCTTCTGGAGGTATCCCATCACTACACTGATTTGTCTTTAGACAGCAGGAATGCTGACGGCTACTATTGGTGAGCAAAAAACGTGTTTGCGAAGAAATAAACCATAAAAAAATATTTTTGATTGGATACTATTTATTTGTAAGTGCGTCCGGTTGTAAATATTAATCAATCGCACTAAAACTCGGCAAGAACATTGTCAAAAAATTTCCGGAATAAAAATTTGACCAGATGTTAATCAAACCTTCCTACTGTGGAAGTAGTACTGTGTACTAAATGTAGTTAGGATTCGAGGGGAGTGAGAGATATTTGAACCATGGATGCCATAGGGGGTGAAGCAGGAAGACGGTGGGTGAAGAGTAGCTAGCGGTTGTGTGCAAGCAGCAGTTTGTTGGGTAGGGTGGGTAAAAGAGTCAGTGAAACGGGTGGAAATTGTGTGCAAGCACTCATTTTGTACCGCGGGGTAAGCTCGAGTTGAGCGGGATCTAGCCGGCTATCGGCAAATAATAGCCGGCAGCTACAACTCCCCGCGATAGCAGCGTCTTCGCGGGATATTTCAGTGGTGAGCGCGAGAGAACTCCAGGGCCTTGAGTTACTTTTCTCCTCGGTGTATTTGTTTCTTTCACTCCGACGCTTGGCTGTGACTTCACAGCCCGTGCGCCGAATAAAAAAGCTGAACGAAAATTATTTTAGTTTGTTTTTCTTTTTATTTACCATTTTCTCTGCTGATTACACACGATTTGCCCGTTCTATGCTTTTTATCACAGTCTGGAATGAAAAAATAAAAAAAGTAGAATAAATAATTATTTACCTTAAAAAATCGAAATCGAGTTGATATTTTGCTGGACGACATGAACAAGGCATTGTTGTTATTGAATATTTACAATATCGATTGATAACAGTGGTTATACAAAATTTCCTATATAAACTCGGTATCGTCGATATCTACCGTTTACGATGTGTTAGTCCACCTTCTTGGTATAATAACTTTATGTCGACTTTTCCTATCTTATATTTACTTATTACGTGGACTCGATTGTTTGTAATAAAAACTGTTGCATTAAAAGGAAGCAAACCCTTTAGATCATGTTTCGTATAATGAGGAACGAAATATTTTAAATAATAGAATATTAGCTTACCAGTTGATCTTTCTGCTATCACTTATGATAATGGCGATGTTCTTTGAAGGCTGCAAACATCAGATAGTGCATTGCATTCATGCGGACGACGATTGATGTATGGCGGGTAATCTCAAATGTTTCGATGATTTTAGAAAATAAATAAGACCTGAAATACACTTTCCTGTATCATACAGCATCTACATGGTATTATTTCAATACGTATTTTAGCAGGTAACTTACTTAATTAGTTCCCGGAAATATTCCGATGTACTGCAATATCGCCGAGGATGCTCTTCATGAAGCTGAAGCCTACGAAGGGAGTAAAATAAAAAGGATAAAACACCTGGTGGCTTTGACCTATCGTGAAGTATGTTCGTTAAGCTTGAATGCATTGCATGCAATTGAAAGCATTGAAGAGTACAAATCCTCACATACAACGTGTTTAACCTGTGTGCTACAAAAAACGAGAACATTATTTAAATGTAGATATGAACAAACTCTGCCATATCGTCAAGTTTAGCATCATATTTTACCTGATCACTGCCGGTAATCTTCAATTCTCATTTAAATTCATAAAGTATGAATTCGAAGACACTGCATTTACAGTGACCGGCAGGAAAAAGTGCCCACTTCGAATTTTGTTGATTTTCGCTCAATATTTTTTTCTCAATCCAACTAAATATTCTGCAAGCATTTTTCGTATATTGATTTACATATTTCATATAAGATCCACTAATGAGTAAGCGAAAACAAACATATTTTGATTTTGAGAAAAAACTTATAAAAAAAAGCATATAAAAAAACAGTGACAAGAAAAAGTGCCTGCTAATTAAAATTAGTTGAAATCGCATCGAAGATAATAAAGAATTTTGATTTAAAACAATTGAATATAAAAAAATGGTAAGAAATGGTCTTCGTGCATCCGTGCCTGTGGTCCATTAACCGATCGAACTCCTCGTCCGCTTCCCGGACAAGATCGTCCATGAGCTGACGCAGCCGACGGCTCGTTGAAGGTTCAACTTTTTCTCCTGCAAGTTTCCGTTTCGACGCCATGTTGCTGTTGACAAACAACAAGCAGAAACATTGAAATCCAAAATACCTTCACGCGGTAGAAACAACACTTTACAGTTTTCCACTATGTGTGATAACTTACCAGTAAAGTAGTGAGCTTCACTACTTACTGTCAGCAAGAGAAAGCTGACAGTACTGGGCTTAAGGGGGTTGGAATGTGGGGAAACGGGGCAATGTTGCATGTCACCGTCAGTTGGGTAGGGTCTGAAGACCGCCGCACTACACTTTTCACGCGATGCTACACATTTCTGCCGGTCGGGCTTTTAAGATCTGATTGCACCGATAAAATGTTCTCGATAGCCGGGGACATTTTTTTGTTTTTATTTATTTTTGCAATTTGTGGACTGGTCCAGAAGCAGACGAGCCGAATGGATACGGTAAAAGGTGCTGCTTGTATAGATTACTCGGACAATTTGAATCGGTCCGGATTCTGGGAGTTCGACGTTGTGCTAGTTGCGGATGGTGCCCCATTGGCTCCGAGGGCAGCTGCTGCGGCTCGTTGCCGTCGAGTACGTGCGGCATTTTTGGCCAACCGAATCGCACGCTGTTCCGGAGTTTCCTTAGCTCGTGCTATACGCATCCGTTCCGCATGCTTCGCTGATCTGGTGTTTCTATGTCCCTCGTTCTTTGCCAGCCGTAGTGCACGCTGTTCCGGCGTTTCAATTGCCCTTCGCACCCGTTCCCGGGCGGCGCTTTGGGCCCGCCTTATGCTCTTCTCTACCTCACTCTCGTTTTGTCGGCGCTTGCAATTGCGTTCCGCGTTTTCCGCTAACCGGCCCCTATACGCGTCGGTAATATTGAACGCTGAATTTCGCTCCATCCTGGAATCTTCTGATTCGGAGGCTTCCAAAGATAACTTGTCAAAAGAGTCCTCCAACGTCTACATCATCTCAGACATTACCCAGGAGTACATATTTAAAATGATATTGAACAAAAAAAAATGAAAGTAAATGTTCGAAAGGATTTAAGTAGAGTTGTGTAAATCTGATTCAGATTCATGAATCTGAATGAATCTCTGCCTTATAAGGGATGCATGAATCTTTCGTCGAGAGATTCATGAATCTCAAAGACAACCCATTTTTGATTGGTGACTTTTCATCAGTTGGTGTGAGGGACCCTCTTTTTTTTGGAAATTATAAAATTTAGCAAAGTGCGCTTCAAGTTGTACAATCTCATGTTGCACGCAATCTCAAGTTGCATGCAAGTGTGCTATGCAACCACTAACCTGCTGTTGGAATTGGAAAAACTATCGAAACTAACAATCCCGCAACAGAATAACTGAATTAGCGTCTTCATGATCGGTCCTAATGAGCTTGGTTCTCGGTTTGAAGTCAATAACTTGCCACGAATGTTTAGTAATTTCAGTTTGTCCACAAATATGAAGCATGAACAAAAATATCGAAGCGTCTCAACAATGCTTGTACAAGTTCTTCTTTGTATTGCTCCACTCCAAAACCACATAACTGGGATTTGGACTCCAAACGCAAAACCCAGTCCATAAACGCCTCATCCGGCTTCATTTTCAATTCGCGGAATTTAATGCGCTCTTTGGTGGTGTCGCACATTTCACAGAAATATTTGTCCAAAGCTGATATCGTTAGCTTGTAAACGTTCTCCGTGCCACTTTCCATCGACGTCAAGCATCGCTTCTCTTGCATTTCAATAATGCTAAGAAGGTACCTTCCCGCGAAAATCTTCAGTCCCGTCAGCCTAGTAACTGCATCCACCGGAGATTTGCATGACACAATTCGTTCGAATTGGTCCCGGAAACGAAACCACTCCGCTTTACGCTTGTTAGTGGGCAACGATTCGTCGAACTGGCGCAGCGGCCACGACCCTGACAACCACTCCGCCTTCGTCTTTCTGCTCCTTTTGTCTCCACCACGTGGTTTCGCCTTAAGCTGAGGTTTAGGTTCAATCGTGCCGGTTGCTCCCCCCCGAAACGCAATCTTTCTCCGGGTGATACCCGGTGACGGGAGTATCGTCGTCCGACTCGTCTGACACGTCACTTTCACGCCAGAATCCACTCATTTCGGCACACTTTCGACCAAAAACTATCTTCTTAACACTCGACGATTCCTAAACCTGCACAAGTCCGCACCTCACAATGGCGTTGTACCGAATGATTTCCACTTCTTCAGTGGCCGTTTGCCGGCCTATGCGAAATGACACCCATACTATCCCCCCTATAGCCAAAAACAAAAGAAAACGCCACCACTCTCATGTGACCCCTGATTTTACGATACAATTTACTTACAGTACAATTTCTCTCATTAGGGTTAGTAGTCCTACACTACGACAGCCTCAGTTCGCACAGGATGGCAATATATATGTGGTTCACTACTCTTTCTTGCGTGTTTGGAGACAAACTATAGCACAACAAGGTACTGTTAAAAAAATTAGAAACGTTATCCCTCTCTTGCGTACTCCACTTACGTATACCTAGGAACTTCGATTCCAGTATCCCTCGCAGGATCTGTCGAGTCACACCGAGATCTATAAGGTGTAGACGGTCGCCTACCACAACATCTTCGATAATATTAAAATTACCGAGATCTTCTAGTGGGGACCGGAACTCCTTATGATGCTCCAAGCACGATAGAGCACGAAAATCAGCATCCGTCCGCGGAGCAGCACCTACATCTGAAAAAATAACTTTATGGTGCTCGCGAGAATACTCACCAACGCACGTACACTTCGTGCATCCGTACCTGTGGTCCATTAACCGATCGAACTCCTCGTCCGCTTCCCGGACAAGATCGTCCATGAGCTGACGCAGCCGACGGCTCATTGAAGGATCAACTTTTTCTCCTGTAAGTTTCCGTTTCGACGCCATGTTGCTGTTGACAAACAACAAGCAGAAACATTGAAATCCAAAATACCTTCACGCGGTAGAAACAACACTTTACAGTTTTCCACCATGTGTGATAACTTACCAGTAAAGTAGTGAGCTTCACTACTTACTGTCAGCAAGAGAAAGCTGACAGTACTGGGCTTAAGGGGGTTGGAATGTGGGGAAACGGGGCAATGTTGCATGTCACCGTCAGTTGGGTAGGGACTGAAGACCGCCGCACTACACTTTTCACGCGATGCTACACATTTCTGCCGGTCGGGCTTTTAAGATCTGATTGCACCGATAAAATGTTCTCGATAGCCGGGGACATTTTTTTGTTTGTATTTATTTTTGCAATTTGTGGACTGGTCTCCAGAAGCAGACGAGCCGAATGGATACGGTAAAAGGTGCTGCTTGTATAGATTACTCGGACAATTTGAATCGGTCCGGATTCTGGGAGTTCGACGTTGTGCTAGTTGCGGATGGTGCCCCATTGGCTCCGAGGGCAGCTGCTGCGGCTCGTTGCCGTCGAGTACGTGCGGCATTTTTGGCCAACCGAATCGCACGCTGTTCCGGAGTTTCCTTAGCTCGTGCTATACGCATCCGTTCCGCATGCTTCGCTGATCTGGTGTTTCTATGTCCCTCGTTCTTTGCCAGCCGTAGTGCACGCTGTTCCGGCGTTTCAATTGCCCTTCGCACCCGTTCCCGGGCGGCGCTTTGGGCCCGCCTTATGCTCTTCTCTACCTCACTCTCGTTTTGTCGGCGCTTGCAATTGCGTTCCGCGTTTTCCGCTAACCGGCCCCTATACGCGTCGGTAATATTGAACGCTGAATTTCGCTCCATCCTGGAATCTTCTGATTCGGAGGCTTCCAAAGATAACTTGTCAAAAGAGTCCTCCAACGTCTACATCATCTCAGACATTACCCAGGAGTACATATTTAAAATGATATTGAACAAAAAAAATGAAAGTAAATGTTCGAAAGGATTTAAGTAGAGTTGTGTAAATCTGATTCAGATTCATGAATCTGAATGAATCTCTGCCTTATAAGGGATGCATGAATCTCTCGTCGACAGATTCATGAATCTCAAAGACAACCCATTTTTGATTGGTGACTTTTCATCAGTTGGTGTGAGGGACCCTCTTTTTTTTGGAAATTATAAAATTTAGCAAAGTGCGCTTCAAGTTGTACAATCTCATGTTGCACGCAATCTCAAGTTGCATGCAAGTGTGCTATGCAACCACTAACCTGCTGTTGGAATTGGAAAAACTATCGAAACTAACAATCCCGCAACAGAATAACTGAATTAGCGTCTTCATGATCGGTCCTAATGAGCTTGGTTCTCGGTTTGAAGTCAATAACTTGCCACGAATGTTTAGTATTTTCAGTTTGTCCACAAATATGAAGCATGAACAAAAATATCGAAGCGTTATTACTTTTGACTAACAGTACCGACAGTTACATAGCATTGATTGCTATAGCAACCTGCTTGATTTGGGAAAGAGTAAAGATACTTGAGTTAACAAACGACTTTTCATGTTGAAATTGTGTTTTGAAGCAATTTAAAATTTTCGCGCGGCACCGGGCCTGGGCCTTATGAAATACGTTCAATAGAGTCAAGTAAAAAAAAAACATACAGAAGTATTTAATTGATCCACATTTCTTAACAATAAATATATCAAAGCTTCCTTAGATTAATATGAAGTCGTACAATACCGATTTAAATGGCTCGACAAGTGACTTGGACTACAAGTGAACAAGTGATAACTGGAATTATAATAAAATTCCACCTCCTGTAAGATAGCTTTCACATAAAAAAAAATATGCATAGTTGCCCGTGTAACCAACGCAATTTCTTCTTCTTAGCTACTGAGCAAAATTTATTTCATTTTGGGTAGTTCACTATACGGGACATACTCCGTTAGCGATGTCTATTATCTTCGAATACTAAAAGATATCCTTGCGCGGATAGTTCTCGCGTATTTTCTTATATTAATTGTGGAATAAATATAATGAGCGTTGCGAGCCATGATCCTTGATCATAGCCCATGGTTCTTGTCTTAAGAAGTGTAGTGTTAAAACTTCCTCCCCCATCGCCAGGATTCTTCCTCGACTGACCGCCGCCGTCGCTCGCTCTGCCTCGACTGCCCACTCCATGGTCCACTGACACAGCAGCTTGGAGCAGATGGTCTTGGCCGCCTCGACTGCCCGCTCCCAAGCTTCCGGGCTGTGCAGCAGATACTCGTGAAAGTTGTCGGCGAAACGAGGGCACCGGAATAACGCGTGCTCAGCCGACTGGTCCTCGCCTGAGCAGTCCGGGCAGCCCGGGGATCGCGTGAACTTTTTGGCCGCAAGGTACTGCCGGAAAAATCCGAGCCCCGTCAGCACCTGCGAAAGGTAGAAGTCTACCCGTCCATGTTTCCGGACCACCCAGTGCTCCACGTCCGGGATGACGCGGTGGGTCCATCGGACGAATCTGCTTCCTCGGTCCGGGTCCTGGGCGAGGTCGTCTCAGGTTTGCTGCCATCTCCGGAACGTCTCGGCCCGCTCCTGCTTCCGGATCCCCGCGGGGGCTTCGGTGGCTGCTTGGCGACGGTCGTGGCAACGGTGGTCCTCACGTATTAGCTCCACAATCGGCGGCAGCGAGTGCGCGGACGTCGCGACGCTGGCAAGGGTGCGGCGACGAACGCTGGGCGACCCCCCGTGGTTTTTCAGCAGGTGGTCGTTTGAACGTGGTTGGGATGACGTAGAAATAGCTTCGAAGCACCTTAAAAGTTGTTTAAACATGGTTGGGATGACGTAGAAATAGCTTCGAAGCACCTTAAAAGTTGTTTAAACATGGTTGGGATGACGTAGAAATAGCTTCGAAGCACCTTAAATGTCGTTTGAACGTCAGAAAAGGACTGAAAAGAAAAGTAACGTTCGGTGTACGAGTAACAAAACAAAAATATAACTGACGAATTGATCGCTGCGTTTTTGCGCTCCTCCCCTTTCTGTTCCCAAGCCACTTTCCAACCCTAACAATTTTTTGATGCGAATCCCAGGGCACGGCTGATCTTAGTTGCTTTATCGGTGACCGCCCTGACATGAAAATTCCATGACAGGTGGTCCTCGACTTGTATCGGATGTGGGTACTCTGCTGCTCACCATTACCAGGTCCGTCTTGTGCAGCGCCAGGGACAGCTGGTGTTGTTGCACCCACCGCTGCACTGCAAGAACGGACTGGGTGGCCAGTAACGAAGCCTCCCGTGGAGTACGGCCGCGGACGGTCAGGACAAGGTCATCTGCAAACCCGACGAGCTCCACCCCGGGAGGCAGCCGCGACTTGACACCGTCGTACATTACGTTCCAAAGGGTCGGACCGAGGATGGACTCTTGTGGAACGCCAGCTGCGCTGGAAGTAGTCCCCGATTATCGTACGCAGCTGCCCGGGGACTCCCCTCTCACTCAACAACAGCTTCTCAATCCTGGGTGTTGGCAACTGCCTTACCTTGACGATCATTAACTTCACTATCAACTCGGTGTATCATAACTGATAAATACTCCAGAGCGTGGTTGGAACGAGGCTGACTTTATTTCAAAGATAAGCTTAGAGTATAATACATTATAAGCTTACACCGTTTTCGAGCCCAGGTTAGCATCGTTCAACTGCTTCTGTATCACCATTCAACCGCCCGCTAGGCGATTTCGAGCAAATCGTCCTAAAAAACCGTCCTACGTGACACAAACATCGAGCAGTTTTGTATGGTGGGTGGGACGAAGTAGGACGATTGCTCGAAAAACGTCCTACATTTGTTTCATCCCCATGAACAGAAAGTCGAGCGGCCAGGCAGAATGGCTCCTAACGACTTTCACCTTAACTTCGCGAAAACTTAAAGGATTGCAACTAGCGGACTTAGACCTCAAATGAAACGCGACACGCGAGTTGATCTTACTCCTGGCACCTCCAGGTCAAAATTGCGAACCCTTATTCAACAGTTGATTGTTCTTATATACTAAAGCCATCCCTGTTGTCCCTTCAGCTCTCCGCCCCCTCCCCCTGGTCATCATCGCACCTGAGCCTCCACTTTGCCGCCTCGTCATCCGCTTTCCACAACGGAAACATTCCTCGGTTTCCGCGATGTTTTGTCATCAGCTGTGCTTGGGTTGAACAACATCTTAACTTCCGCGATCAACAATTCTTCTTCCGTTGTACTCAAACGTAATCAGGTCAACTCGTAACCAGGCCGAGCTCGTTGTCATTGTTATGCGATCCTACCGATCGGTGCTTGCGTGTCGTAGGTGCGACGCTGCATTCTGCTGACTCGGACCCTGGCTGTGTTCTGCTGACGCGATGTTTGTGCTTTCGCCGCGCGCGTTCGCGATGTGTCCGCAACTGCTACGCTGTGTATGAGTTCTTTCTGCTGACGTCGATGCTTGTTGGCGATCTTGGCTGGCGGTTGTTGGCTTAAGGTGGGAGACGGTTGGGGCTAGCTATTGGACAAGCTGGGTCGCTTCATTCCCCCACACTTATTCGAGCTCAAGGATCTATCTAGAAGAGAAAGATCTGAGCTAGCTGCACGGCGGTGCCTAGCGATAGGGTGGGAGACTGCATGCCCAGACTGTGGGTCGCTGCATCATCTCTTAAAGTAAACAATTTTGGCAGAATCGGGATTGCGAAGACCCAAAGATTCGATCCCTACACAGATACCAAAGAATCGAGTCCCAACTATACGGATTTTCCGAAAAAAAAAATTGATTCTATTGGGTTTTGAATCAGATTTGCTTTGTTTTGGACTTGATTTGATTCGATTCTGGCTTTGATCCTAATTTATTTGAATTTGATGTGAGTCGAATTAGTCTCGTTACACGTCGGTCTAGAGACAATGTGATTGATTTCAGTTAACTCTGTTTCTTGGATTAGGATACGGATTTGCGGATTCGGTTTACCCACCACTACTTTTTCAGATTGTTTTTATTTTTCCCCTGTCGAACAAAGTTTGGCAGCGCTCTGTGAGCTACCGAACAAGACAAACACGACAAACACGACAAAAAAAAAACGATCAAATCCATGTGCTCTGTCAACCTGCATCGAACATGTCAGACAAACCCGACACAGAACAAAACAGTTTGATTTTGTCGTGCAGGGCTGTATCCCACTGTGAAACTGTTATACCTTGTGTATTCTGCTACCTTGCTGCTTGGATGAGTGACAGTTCTTCACGACAATTCGCAGAGCACCTTTCCGACAGTGTCGTGTTTGTCTGGTTTGTTGGACTGTTCACAGAGCGCTGCCTTTCTCCAACAAAGCTGTGTTTCAAGTATTCTCTTCAAAAAAACGTTTGTTTTGCGGTGTGTTTTGGTACTGCGTCGGGGAAGAGTAATTTCGCCACTAAAAATCACTACTTAACTAAGACAATACATAGGATAACGCGCCCGAATTCGTCGTTAAAACGTACCATTAGAACGCGCCATTGTTTTTCTTTTTCTTCTTCTGGCCGAGCAAAGCTTATTAGGCACTTTCGATTAGCAACTGTCAAGTACGGTACAATCAGTCAAAATCCACCAAATGTGCGACATTCGTTTCGAAAAAACACGCAAAACATGTAACAACGTTGTACCATAAGTATTCAGCCCGTCATATTTGTGTCGTTCAGGTATAAACGGTAGAAACTATCAATATCAGTGTCCAAAAACAAGCATAATTATCTTAAAAGTTCTAAACTCTTCTAGAAGTACCGGCTTTCCTTTGTTACCACGTATTTGTCAGCGTTTCTATGCGTATCGCACAATATTCAAACAAAATGCCGCCTAAGCAATTCAGTAAACCACCACATTTTGCAAATGGCCTATCAAAATTGAAACAATCATTCAAAGCCAAAGTAAAGACCTCGAAGGTACAAGAAAGCGATAACACTAAAACATCCCCTGCTATAGCGCTGAAGAAAAACGCCAATAACGAACATGTGGATAAAGGCAAGAGTAATTTGAACAATTTCAAAGAATTGACATACCAAAAACCTACCACTTCTGTCGTAGCAAAGAAAAGGAAGAACCCTCCCGATAGCAAAACTACAAATGGTACCACTAATGGAAAACAAAAGGGGGCGAACTCGGAGTCCATGGTTCCCTCAAAGAAGCTTCGAACAACCAATGCGGAATCTGAGTCGAACGGAAGAAATGTATACAACCGAAGAAGAATCCCAGGTGGAAGAAACATCTGAAGATAGCGATGAGGAGGAAGAGGAGGACAATGATGAAGAAGAACCGATGCCGATTGATGCCTTGATAGAACACTACGGGAAAATGCGTGATGTTAAGAAAAAACAACACCTCAAGGCAACAGCAGAAAAGAAATCACCAACGGCTGGAAAAATGCTTCTATTTTTTCAGTTCGGCAGGATGGATTGAGGAGGACAATGACCCAGGTCTGCAGTACGAATCTCTTGCAGAACGTAGGTTCTTTCCAGGGTTTGTCTTTTACAAAGAATACGTTGTTTGCCGTAGCGCTTTTATTCACACACTGAGAGAGTTAATTTCGGGCGCGCTCGCCTTTATGCAATATGTCGCAATGACAGCCAACGTCTACTTATCCCATATAGCAAACTGCTAGTGTCAACACCTCTAATAGGGATGGTCGCCATTGAAAGGTAATGTGACTATCAATGGAAAAGATTGCGCAACCAGTGCGATCAAAAAGCATAATACTTACGGTAATGAGCAGCAGGGTTATGATGAAGACACGGATGAGTTCTCCGGTTCTGATGGCTTGGACGACGAATTTGATATCGACTAGGTAAAACGGCCCGGTTACACGGGCCCGTGTACAGTTTATTGGGGGTTCAATAATTTAAATATAATAAATTGCAAATTTTGGAAATCTTTGCTAGGTTGGTACCACGACTATTGTTTCGTTGTGCTCATGGCTAGCCGTGTCGAGAATTCAGTACTGCTACAGTAAATATGATGGATGTAAACATATCTCCTTCATTAGACACGCAACATACATGATGTAGTAAGTTTTATCGGCTGACCACCGATCTATAATATACCGAAAACTCTCTTCGGAGAGAAGCCTTGTCCCACTTGGGGATGTCGTTCCATATAAAAAAATATCTTTAAAAAATATCAGTAATGCCCTCTGAAATTATATTTTGTTGGCCTATCAGGCGGACTTGCGACCTAGGGATAGAAATTTTACCGTAGCCAACAAAACTATTGATGTTTGCATGTTTATCAGTTTTTGTATGCGCTACACGATCAACTACTGCCCTGTTCTAACTTCAAAGTGACTGAAATATATCGTGTGTGATAGAGTTATCCAGAAATTTTAAAAGAAAACTACGAAGGATTCGATGTTAAGTTGCAACATCCAACATCCAACAAAATCTATCAAGAGCTTCAAAATATTGAATCTTTGAGCTTGATTGACACTTCTCAAAAACCTTCTGAATCGGAAAAGGGAACGATTTAGCCACTTTTCATTCGAACATTTGCTTCTGCTTCTGTCGCACTTTACGGATTTGTAGCACTGTTTGTGGTCGGAACAGTTTCTGATTAAAGCTTCAATTTTTCGCCATAATTGACAGGAAACTTAAATCCTGTCTGCTAAAGTTGGTTGCAACGAAATACATCGAGCTGATACACTCTGGGATAAAGAAGGTAGTTTCATCAAACGCGATCGCTTTATTGCAGGGGTCGGCAAAGACCGGCCCGCGGGCCAAATCCGGCAAACACACTGATTTTATCCGGCCCGTAAGGAAATGTTAGTGTTTCATACAAAAACTCACCTATATTGGGTTTGTTCGTTGTCAAGATGTCAGGTTTGTTGTTCCCAAATATGGAAATTTTTAAATTAAAACAGTCTCATGAGTCTCGTAAAAATTTGAATGCAAAAACTCGTTTACTTATAAGACTCACAATATTGAAAACTTGTGGTAAGATATTTTGAAATAATTTGAGTAGCAAATGAATTTCAATTACAACTAAAAAAATTAGTTAACAGCACAACTTTTCAAAATTTATTTGTTAATATATAAAAATTCAACGATGAGAAGTATGGAAAAGTGTTAGAAAGTTTGATGTTAAAAATTCTTTTATTAGTTTATCTAACACCACTTTTTAAAGTAACTTTACTATTTAGAAAGAAACTCTATTCAAAAGAGTTTAGTTTGAATATATTAGATCATCGTTTAAGGTATCTGGCCCGCGAATTCGGTACATTTTTAATCATCTGGCCCTTTTTTGGGCCCATCAATGCTTGATGAACTTATCAAAAGAAAGTTGATAGTCTTCTTGAAGTTTTATTAAAAATCATTGTAATTAGTCCAGTGTTGCAATGCATACATTGTTCGAGGATGTTGGGAAAATAGAAGTAAGTTTCATTGGAACCTTACTTAAAGGCTGTTATTAACATTGTACATAGCAGATAGAAAGTTTTCGTCATTACACTGTCCATGTTTGAAATACTGCCTAAATGTATTCGCGTAGGATAAAAGCGTTTCTCAGAACGGTGCATTCATTCAGAGATTACATTGTGGAGATGAGAAGACCTACGGGTTTTAGGTTTTTAAACTCTGGTCGAATGGATAGTAACATATGCTTTTTTTGACATATTGACCTGTGGGAAAAAATCTATGTCTATTATATTGCCCATGGAAGTTAGGGGTATCATGTTGGGATTGTGTTTTGGCCCTGCAGTAAACATGTTGAATGTAGGTTTTTTGCTTATTTTACATGTGTATATCACATTCAATTGATCAGCTTGCATTTTGAAAGATATGATTTCAAATATGGTTGTAGATCTGGGCAAATGAATACAGTTTTTAATAACCGTGGCTGGTGTCGTGTTATTGCTGTTCTTTAAGTCATGAATTGAAGAGGTGAAAGAGGCCACCCGGCTCAAAGCCTCTATAATACATGTAAAGTATAAAAGTGTAAGAGGGAGGAATAACGAGAGGGGAGTTTTTACTGTAGTATCTTCTTTATTTCCACTTGTTCTAGTTCCGAGCGCGACTGTCACTGAGCTTGGTTCGATTACGACTGGCTGACCGTTTACCGCAGACCCGCCTTATATTCCCAAACTTAGTTCCGTTGTTCTGGGTCTCTATTCACTCTCACATTCGGCCTTTCCTGACCGACATCGATCCTCGATGTTCACCCAATCTTGGATAATTCTTCAATCCTCTAATTCCTCGTCAGATGACTCTATATCCCTATTCTTTACATACCTCCACAACTTAATATTATCGTCGCTTGTCGACGTGACAAAAGGCCCTTCACAATCTGCTGCCTTTCGCACTTTATATCGGCCGTTTCTGTTCACCTTCGTAATTTCATAAGGCCCTAAAAATTCACTGGCCAACTTTTTTCCAGCCACAAATTGCGTTCTCCGTATAGCTACCAAATCTCCGGTTACATAACCCGATTCTGGTTTCCTTTTTTTATCGAATTCTCTTTTTTGAGCTAGCTGCGCTTCTTCAATAGCCTTTCTTGCATTGTACCGCATTTCCTGTCTATCTCGCTCAAATTCCTCATATATCTCCTGCTGCAATATTTCTCCCAGCGTATCATCAGTTAGATTCTTCATTCGCACGCCAAACATTAACTCAAAAGGTGATTTACCAGTAGTTGCATGCCCGTGTGCGTTAATCGCCCTCTGAACCCTTGGGACCTCCTTAAACCACTTGCAGGGATTCTCGGCAGACAACTTGGATAACATGTTGAGCAACGTACGATTAACTCGCTCCGCTTGTCCGTTACCCCTAGGCACCCCTGTTGTGCAAACGACGTGTTCGATCCCGTTGGTGTTCATATACTCCGCAAACGAATTTGCCGTGAATGCCGCTCCTCGATCCGTCACCACTCGTCCTGGGTTCCCGAATACAGACGACCATTCTTCTATCTTCCGCAGCGTCTCCTCCGCACTCGTAGTTTTAGTCGGGTACAGCCAGACAAATTTGCTGAATCCGTCCACCATCGTTAGTATGTACCGGTATTGCTTCGACGTTGCGTCCATTGGGCCGACGTGGTCGATGTGTAACGTGTGCAGCGGTTTGTCGCCCTTCTCTATAGGATGAAGATACCCTTCCTTCAGACCCAATTTTTTATTGTACAATATGCACTTCACACAATTTCCGATGACTTGTTTCACTTTCATTTCAACCTGAGGAATCCAATTCTTCTGTGTCAACGTATGGATTGTTTTCTGACTACCGAAATGTCCGTTGTTATGCACCTCTTGAATAAGCTGCTTTTGCATACTTCGCGGAGCCACTATCAAATCTTGTCCATCCTTCAAATAATATAGTATGCCACCTTTCAAGTGGTATGCTCCATAAGGTTCTTTTCGTAGGATCTCACAAATTGCTTTCACCATTTCATCTTTCTGTTGACTGTTCTTGATGCGCGCCGTAACTTCTGACGTCACTACCATTACACGATATGGGTATCTACTGAGGCAATCCACGTGTCGAAGCCTCGATCCCGGTCGATGTTCCACTTCAAACGTAAAATCCTGCAGGTACATTACCCACGGTAACACTTCGCTAGGTACCTCAGCCTTTTTCAATGTCTGTTTAAACGCATTACAATCAGTCACCAGCTTAAAAGGTACACCCAGAAGATATCTTCTAAACTGCTTTGTTGCCAGGAACACAGCTTTCGCTTCTAGAACATAGCTATGTTTTCTTTCCTCTGCGGCCGTCGTTTTTTTACTCCAAAACGCTACCGGATGCAGTTTTCCTTCAAAACGTTGGAGTAACACCGCACCATATCCCTCCTTCGACGCGTCGGTATGCAATTCTGTCTCTGCTTCACGGTCGTACAACCGTAACACTGGTTCACTCGCAAGTATCTCCTTCAACTGGTTAAAGGCTAGCAGCTCTTGACTTCCCACCACGAACTCCGTATCCTTACGTAGAAGATTGGTGAGGGGGCGAGCGATATGAGCGTAGTTTTTCACGAATTTTCTGAAAAACCCGGTGAGCCCAAGAAAAGCCTGCACAGCCTTCACATTCTTCGGTACACTGAACTTGGTCACAGCATTGATCTTCTCGGCGCTTGGCGAAATCATGCCAATTTCTACATAGTGGCCAAGGAAATGGACTGAGGACTGCATAAACTTGCATTTTTTCCATTTCACCGCGAGTCCATGTTCTGCAGCCGTCATGAGCACTTGTTCCGTTTTCCACAGACACTCCGCCGCCGTTTTTGCGTAAACGATCAAATCGTCCATGTACACTTCTAACACGCCTTCGTTGATAAGGTTCAAAAACACGTGGTTGACGAAGCGCATGAACACCGCAGGAGAGTTACACAACCCAAACGGTGCTCTATTAAATTCGTAAAACCCCTTTTTCGTCACAAAAGCGGTGTATTTCTTACTCGCCTCGTCGACCGGCACATGGAAAAATCCATTTTCTAAATCCATCACCGAGAACCACTTTGCACTCTGAAGCTTCTCCAGCACCTCGTCGATCCGCGGAATTGGAAATCCGTCTTTGAGTATCATCGAGTTCAGTTTCCTGAAATCGACGCATACACGATTGCTGCCGTCTTTCTTCTTCACCACGACCACCCGGCTGGCGAAATCAGACGTCGAAGCTTGCACAATCCCTTTTGATAGCCATTCGTCCACCTGCTCGTTAACGGTTTTTTCTTCCGGTTACGCAAGTCGCCCCGGTGTATGTCGAAAAGGAACAATGCTTTCGTTTGGGACTATTCTCAATTTCACTGGACCGTCCTCCAATTTTGGTTCGCACCATGCTTCGTTGTATTTACTAACGACACTATCGATTGCCTCCTGGAATTTGGGTGGTACTACTATTTTGTCCGGCTCGCAAATAAACACGTCACCGCTAAACACACATTCTTCCTCCTTGTTCTTACCACTTGGGCGCACTTTTATGCCGTCTTTCGTCACCGTCGCTTCCATATCTTTCAAAGCCTCTCTTCCGATGACTGCCTCGTAACACATGCTTCCAGTAGGAACAACATAGAACTGTATTTCCTTGTACTCATTTTGGTCGATCGTCACTGTCGTCACTATTGTTCCCAACGCCGCAGTTCTTGTGCCGCCGAATCCGTTGAGGGTCATTGTTGTCGGAGTAACGCTTGGGAATCGTATGGCCTGTTGCGCTTCTTCGGACAAAAGATTGTATTGGCTGCCCGTATCGAAAAGGGTGTTTAGCTCTTTCGTTCCGATTCTCATGGTGATCGTTCCCCCTTTGTCGCCGCTGACTAAATTGGTGTTCCCGGAAAAACTCGGTCTGTCTTTGCATTCGCGTGCTCGGTGACCTGGTCTGCCGCAGCCAAAACAAACCGGTCCTGCTACTTTGTTAGGGCACTCTTTGGCAAAATGTCCCATTTTCCCGCAGGTACGGCATTTTACGCTGGCCGCTGTTATTTGTTTGGGATTGTTGCCATCCGTAATCTTTGTGATTACTGGTCGCTTCTGACGTTGTTCGCGAATTTGGGCGACCAATTTTTCGTATCCCTTCATTTGACCTTTCAATTCTTTAATTGTTTTCGCAGCGATCAGGCAGGCTTTGTTCAAGGGATCGTCGTCTATCCCTTTCACTATGTACTCGCAAAGGGATTCTTCTTCCACGTGTCCCTTTTTCCCAATTGCACACATCGCGTAAATGTATTCCGTAAATGTTTCTTCTGTCTTCTTCTTCCGGTGTCGTAACGATTCGTGGACACTTGCGCTCGACACTTTTTCCTCGAATTCTTCCACTAGCGCACACTTTAGCTCCTTCCACGACGACACTTCGGGAATGCTTTTTACAAAAGCCTTGGCTGCGCCCTGCAGCACACGTTTAGCGTAAATGAGCTTGTGGAGTTCATGCCACTTGAAAAGTTGGCTACTCGTCTCGAACTCAACCACCCATGCACACACATCTTCGGCTCCGGAGAACGTAGGCAAATAATCTTGCACATCCTTAAAGTGAATGGACACACTCTGGACCTCGTGATTCACGTTCTCTCGTGACGATACACTGTCCCTTTCTATGGCGTCCGCATAGTCATCCACCCCCGTGATGTCTTGACTTCCACCTTCCCGATGCGCCATTATTCTACCAGCCAATTCCTCCTTCGTGCCGTCTGTGTTGAGTCCCAAGGTCTCACACCTTTTCACCAAGCCGATACGGGTAAATTGTTCCACTAATTCTTCTACACTTGCCATTGCGCAAAATCAAAAAGCACAATTCGCAAAACTCGAGCGTGCAATGTTGAAGCGCAATCCCACTTCTGACACCAAATGTAAAGTATAAAAGTGTAAGAGGGAGGAATAACGAGAGGGGAGTTTTTACTGTAGTTTCTTCTTTATTTCCACTTGTTCTAGTTCCGAGCGCGACTGTCACTGAGCTTGGTTCGATTACGACTGGCTGACCGTTTACCGCAGACCCGCCTTATATTCCCAAACTTAGTTCCGTTGTTCTGGGTCTCTATTCACTCTCACATACATATATACTACTACTACTTGAAGTCATGAAATGTTCGCTTCCATCTACTTATTCCATTAAGGTGTATTGATAATAATAGTAAAATAAAAATATCGGAGTAGCGTTTAGCATGTTTTCTTTAAACAAATAGGTTTTGCATGTGTCCCTTTTTCAAGTAGGAACTTTATCCGTAACCATGATTTTCTTTTGCGAATCCTTCCATTCAAAAGTATGCGCGAATGGATACGTACATTTGTTTTTCTTGACAAATTAGAGTCGCTATCAATTACTGTACCAGTCAGTGTGTAGCTCAGGCGCACAGTACTGATTTACATATGCACACTCTGTCATACCGCAAGCGGCATGCCTTCGAAACTTTACGCTACGGTACATCTAGGGAGCATCAAGTAGTGCTTGCAAACCATTATCTAAGAGCGTCGCATTGTACTCATCTTCCGATTAGTGCGAAGCGCAAGTTGCACACCTCTGGTCTGCATTCTCTCACTCTTTCATATCGTGAGCGGCATTGCACTGAGAGAGCACAGCGATGCAATGCAGTGAAGTGAGCAAGGAGGCTGCGAGAACTGCAGAATCCGTATCTCTGATTTACACTACCGCGCTCTTTCTCACCGGCACGTGTTCCCCTGCGCATGCTGCCTCATTCTTGCGGCAGTCGTTCCGGCCTTAGCGTTACGCGTTAGTTTCCACGGAAGAATGTTTATATATAGATGATAGTGAAATGTGGACCGATGCGTCGGAAAATTCGGAGGATTCGGAAGAATCGGAGGATAGTGGCCTAACGTACCTGCGCCAACCGTACGACAGCGATAGCTACGACGAGGATTATGATCCGTCGGATTCAGACCTGTTGGATTCCGCCTACGAAGAGGACGGCCCGGACTATGTATACATACCGCGAGGGATGGCACACATCTACGATATCGACGACGATACCGTCTCGTTCGGCGAGGGCATGTCGCAAATAATTGAAATTCCGAACAACGACGATGTGGAGTGGGCCAAAAAATCAGCCAACACTGATCCATCGTCGGACACGGACATATCGCCATTAGTTCCGATTTACGACGTGCACGGCGAATTCATAGACAGCCCGGAGAAACTGCCAAAGGAAACTCCTGAACAGCAGGAGGCTATGGAATCTCCTGAATAGGAGGTCATGGAAACTCCTGAACAGGAGGCTATGGAAACTCCTGAACAGGAGGCTAAGGAAACGGTTCCGATCGAAGCGGGCGTGAAAATCAACGGCAAGCAGAAGGAGAATGAGGATGACTCGTCATCATACACCGACGAGGAAGTTGAGAGAGAGGTGGAAGAGGATGTGAAGGATTGTGCAGACCCGGATGTGGATGAGCCAGAGCATGCGAAATTTTATCGCTTCTACAATGCCATTGACAAGCGGATGACGCTCGCGGTTTTGAAGAATTACATTTACTTCTACGGATACTTGGCCGTGCAGGCACTGTTCGGTCAGGTAGAAATAATGGGCTACCGGTTGGAAACGGCCGAGGCAAGAACGGTCACTGCCGCGCGTGGCTACAATGCGGTCAGTCTCATTCCATTGCCATCGCCGGAATCGTTAAATAAGGCCGCGTTCAAGAATGTCCTGCAGAAGTTAAGACCCCATTTCATCGATATCGACATGGACGGCAACATTCGATCCATCGGAATCGGTGCTCGTGTTGCTGCAAGCAGAGCCGGACGGAAGCACCTCGCTGCCTGTGATTTGTAACTACCTCGACGATTTCAATCTATTCCCGACCCCGATCTCGCTCGGCGTCCAATCGCCCTTCAGCCAAACGCAGCAGCTCTTGGAGGTGGAATTGCTACCTCCCGACGTTACAAAGGTTCGCTCCGTTCCGCTCTTCCAGAAGAATTCGATCTGGGACAAGGTGCAGCTTCGCAAGTCCAGCCGATTGATGGTGATCGGAGGCAAAGATGCCGGCAAATCGACCCTCTGTCAGTTCCCAACCAACCGGCACATCCGAGAGTTCGGACGTATCGTGTTGCTCGACCTGGACATCGGGCAGCCGTTTGTTCACCTGCCGGAAACGCTCAGTGTGAGTGTGCTGACGGATCCGATCCTTGGGGTGGGATACTTTGCAAAAGCTGAACCGCCTTCGCAATGCCTACTGTTCGGAAGCGTCAACGTTGTATCCTCCCCAGTGTTGTACATTAAAAATGTGCAACAATTGGTAGAGCACTGCGAGGCAAATGCCGAACTGAAGGACGTACCGTGGATCGTCAACACGATGGGATACACTACCGGATTCGGCGAAGAACTGATGGCGGCCCTCATCCATCTGGTGCAGCCCACGGAGCTGATACAGCTTCGAATTCCGCGCTCGGTGAAAGTGTCCAATAACTACGAACACGTGCATACGGACGTTCAGGCTTACAAGTTAAACATTTTGTTCGACGAAATTGCTGCGCATCTGCGAAAGGGGTATCAGTTGCAGTACCGGTTTCGTAAAATCAGTGTTAAGTATGAGCGGCCTGCAGCTGCATTGACTAGCGTCAAACGTCGAACGCTGTCCGTCATGACCAAGGTGATTGGAATTTTGAACGATGAAACGGAATGGTTTACCGACGTTAAACCTGTCTGGTTCTAGACTTTTTTACCTTGAGATTCCTGGCGGTGCCTGGTACTAATATACATTCCTTTTTTCCAGTGCGTCTCTTGACGACATACAAGTCCTAGTAATGCGAGACGAGTGCATGGCGCCCGCGAAAGGAATTTTACCAAATACCCTCAACGCCATGATGGTATACCTCTGCGAACCGATGGTCAATGGTCAGCAGTATATTTGCCTCGGCGTAGGTGAGTTTCATTTGCCAGTGTTAAAGACTATCGTCTTTAACGGGCTTTACGTAAACCGAGAATAGAAATTATCCAGCTTTTCTTCAATTCGGCCGCCGAATCTTTCACTTCCGTGGCTTTCCTTGCGTCGGCCATTTCGATATCCAGCATCGCAAAATCCTGGATCATTCTCCTTCTTCTTTCCTCTATACGAGACAGGCTCGTCTCGCGTTCCGCTCTAGCATCGGCGGTCTCGTCTCTTGTCGTGGGAGTGCTAAACGTAGACCGTACGGTGTTTCGCTGCGGGGGCCCCGAACTCGCAGGAATCGCGTCACGCACCGTGACGCTCCCGGCGTTGCCCTCTTGTAGCGGTGTTGACGGCACGGTCGCATTTGATGGGCCCGGACTGGACGAAGCATCTTGGACGCCATCGCGTCCTGTCGTTGGACTCGTCGTGGGCGAAACTAATGAACCCCACGCCAACCTGCCTGTACCGGAGTGCCTGATCCATTTTCACTTTCACTTTCGACGAAATATCGACGTACTAAATGCGGATTTAGTGGCACTAGAAAACAAACGTCGTTTTCTTTATCGGCGCGCGTTACTTTCGACTAACTTTCGCGCGCAGTCAAACCAAAAGGATTTTTTGGAATGTTAAAGACTATCGTCTTAAACGGGCTCTATGTAAATCGAGAATAGAAATTATCCAGCTTTTCTTGCCTTTGTGAACAGATCGTTTTTATTGTAACAACAATAGCCAAAAAATCGTCTGGCTTTCTCGCTTACGTTTTACCAAGAGATCGAAGGCGCATCCTTCGATCCTTTTTATATTTTCCAAAAACATCGCCGTCGCGGCGACGTTTATGTTCGGCTAGCTTCGTTGGACCGAAACGTTTCCAACAGCCAGTATTGTAATTCCAGTATGCTCTTTATTTGCTCTGCTCTGTTGCACGGTTCTCTCTCGACTGCCGTCCCCCTGCTCATTTGGCGCACATCTCACTATGACAGTTCCTCTGCTGTCAATTCTGTGATGGGCCGGGTTGCCAGTTTAAAAGGTTACCACAGTATCCTTTGGTCGTGCAGGTTCTTCGTTTTCCAGCTTCGATCCCTTCTTTAGGACTGATTTCATCCCTCCCGGTGTCTCACAGGACTTTTCACTGATATTCGCTGACATCGTGACACATTCTTTCGCTCGTCCCCTTGTTCCTTTTCTGGGTCAGACCTTCTTTTTACTGCTTTTGTGGCTTTCGATGATGCGTACTCGTGTGATGCTCTTCGTTTGGGCTAAACATTTAAATTTTAATTTAAAAAATTTCACCCAACGTAATGTGGGCCTTTCAGTTCGGGCACCTGCAATCGCCACCACTCAACCGGTGTGTCTTAGTGAGGATATCTGTCTTCCGGTTTTCGCCTGATGTTTTGTTCGTCCCCGAAAAAATGAACTAAAACGCTCGGTTGTTTGTTCGTTCGTGTGTTTGTGCAGGATCGAAGGTGCGTGGATGACTAATCGGTTGAGTTTACTTCAGCGACGCACTCGTGTGGCCGAGGTGCGTAGCAAGTGTGCGAGGTTTGCAAAAATAGGTACACCATCATCATCATCATTCGCGACGTGAGACAATATCACATAGAGGAGGCAAAAAACGGGGCCGATTAAGGAAGGGATTACACGGATTACATAGGCGGTTGATTGACCCAGTGTAGCAGAAGCTAGCTAGGGGGTCCGCGACAGCCGAGCGGTAGCGCCGGTTAGAAAATCGGCCCATGAGCGCCGGGGCTCACCACCTCGACGGCGTGGGTTCGAATCCCAACCGAGACCGCACCCTCCCCTGTACGAGAGGGCTGACTATCCACGTACAACAGGGAAACAAGTCTCGTAAGCCCGTAACGGGCAGGCATGACCAAGAGGTCGTTACGCCAAGAAGAAGAAGAAGATGGTGATAAATTTACGTGTTTATTTTGCAGCTACAGTACTATTTCGTCATTTTATTGCTAGAATATCAATTATAAATTCACCATAGATCAGGGGTCGGCAAAGTCCGGCCCACCAACTGATTTTATTCTACCACTTTTTATGTAACTTGAGAACATCAACATCTTCCTTCTTCATGCGAAGAAAGTTAATTATAGTTTCATTTGCTTGCTCTGCTACAGTATTGTCCAGCAAACGGTTGCCATCTTCTTGCCTACGAACAATACGCCTGTTGCGTTGCCTGTTGCGTTGTTGCAAGTTTTGGGTACTCAACTCGATGACCCGCGATAGGGTAGTTAGCCACACTTCACTCATCAACAGATTATCCATCTTTTACTTTTTGTGTGAATTGAAACAAGATCTTGTTTGCTTTGAAGGAAGATTTTTGAGTTAACTGAAAAATCAAAAACAAAAACCTCTTTGCGCCGCAAAGTTTTTGAGTTTGCGGCTCGTGTAGCGTGGCTCACAGAATTGGTACCGCAAAACGCGGCTACACGAACCGCAAAGATTTCGACGTAAACTTATACGGTTTTTGAGTTTGCGGCTCGTGTAGCAGGCCGGTAATGTTCGTTTTGTCCGTCATTTAATCAGCAACATAAAATAATGAATAAATGAATAAAGATTATGGTGTTATTATACCATATTTTTTTATCTACGAAAGGACTCGCTCCTGTGCTGGATCGGATGCGAAGATGTCATTCTCTTCTGGAGGTATCCCATCACTACACTGATTTGTCTTTAGACAGCAGGAATGCTGACGGCTACTATTGGTGAGCAAAAAACGTGTTTGCGAAGAAATAAACCATAAAAAAATATTTTTGATTGGATACTATTTATTTGTAAGTGCGTCCGGTTGTAAATATTAATCAATCGCACTAAAACTCGGCAAGAACATTGTCAAAAAATTTCCGGAATAAAAATTTGACCAGATGTTAATCAAACCTTCCTACTGTGGAAGTAGTACTGTGTACTAAATGTAGTTAGGATTCGAGGGGAGTGAGAGATATTTGAACCATGGATGCCATAGGGGGTGAAGCAGGAAGACGGTGGGTGAAGAGTAGCTAGCGGTTGTGTGCAAGCAGCAGTTTGTTGGGTAGGGTGGGTAAAAGAGTCAGTGAAACGGGTGGAAATTGTGTGCAAGCACTCATTTTGTACCGCGGGGTAAGCTCGAGTTGAGCGGGATCTAGCCGGCTATCGGCAAATAATAGCCGGCAGCTACAACTCCCCGCGATAGCAGCGTCTTCGCGGGATATTTCAGTGGTGAGCGCGAGAGAACTCCAGGGCCTTGAGTTACTTTTCTCCTCGGTGTATTTGTTTCTTTCACTCCGACGCTTGGCTGTGACTTCACAGCCCGTGCGCCGAATAAAAAAGCTGAACGAAAATTATTTTAGTTTGTTTTTCTTTTTATTTACCATTTTCTCTGCTGATTACACACGATTTGCCCGTTCTATGCTTTTTATCACAGTCTGGAATGAAAAAATAAAAAAAGTAGAATAAATAATTATTTACCTTAAAAAATCGAAATCGAGTTGATATTTTGCTGGACGACATGAACAAGGCATTGTTGTTATTGAATATTTACAATATCGATTGATAACAGTGGTTATACAAAATTTCCTATATAAACTCGGTATCGTCGATATCTACCGTTTACGATGTGTTAGTCCACCTTCTTGGTATAATAACTTTATGTCGACTTTTCCTATCTTATATTTACTTATTACGTGGACTCGATTGTTTGTAATAAAAACTGTTGCATTAAAAGGAAGCAAACCCTTTAGATCATGTTTCGTATAATGAGGAACGAAATATTTTAAATAATAGAATATTAGCTTACCAGTTGATCTTTCTGCTATCACTTATGATAATGGCGATGTTCTTTGAAGGCTGCAAACATCAGATAGTGCATTGCATTCATGCGGACGACGATTGATGTATGGCGGGTAATCTCAAATGTTTCGATGATTTTAGAAAATAAATAAGACCTGAAATACACTTTCCTGTATCATACAGCATCTACATGGTATTATTTCAATACGTATTTTAGCAGGTAACTTACTTAATTAGTTCCCGGAAATATTCCGATGTACTGCAATATCGCCGAGGATGCTCTTCATGAAGCTGAAGCCTACGAAGGGAGTAAAATAAAAAGGATAAAACACCTGGTGGCTTTGACCTATCGTGAAGTATGTTCGTTAAGCTTGAATGCATTGCATGCAATTGAAAGCATTGAAGAGTACAAATCCTCACATACAACGTGTTTAACCTGTGTGCTACAAAAAACGAGAACATTATTTAAATGTAGATATGAACAAACTCTGCCATATCGTCAAGTTTAGCATCATATTTTACCTGATCACTGCCGGTAATCTTCAATTCTCATTTAAATTCATAAAGTATGAATTCGAAGACACTGCATTTACAGTGACCGGCAGGAAAAAGTGCCCACTTCGAATTTTGTTGATTTTCGCTCAATATTTTTTTCTCAATCCAACTAAATATTCTGCAAGCATTTTTCGTATATTGATTTACATATTTCATATAAGATCCACTAATGAGTAAGCGAAAACAAACATATTTTGATTTTGAGAAAAAACTTATAAAAAAAAGCATATAAAAAAACAGTGACAAGAAAAAGTGCCTGCTAATTAAAATTAGTTGAAATCGCATCGAAGATAATAAAGAATTTTGATTTAAAACAATTGAATATAAAAAAATGGTAAGAAATGGTCTTTGAGAAATGATGTTAAAAACACAAAGTGCGGCATTCAGCGTTTTCTAACTTTTACGGAATTTCTCGATCGCCGCTTTGCCCTCGCTGGAATAGTTTACGTACTCGGCTTCGTGCTCTTCAGGTTTCCCAAAAAATAAATATTTTTTGTGGAATTCAGCAATTTCGCTAGAAAAAGTTGAAAAAAGCATAGTTAATAGTTAAAATCACGTTATTTTTTAAAACCTTTGTAGGAATAAAACCTACGTTGGTGTAACTTATCGCTTTGGCAAAACTCTGGAATGTCGATTAACACGAGACGTTGATTGTTCGCTCTCCCTACGAAGAAAAATAGAAAGAAAATTGAATGTTATTGTCATTTAAAAAAATGTTGATATAGCTGAAACCTTCTAACTAAACTCCAAAACTTTAAAATTTCTCAAACGAGACTAGAGAGTAAAATACTCTTTTAAAACCAAAATTTGCTTTTCATAAAAACATGCATGATGGTTATTATCCTTTCCGCCGAAGAGTTATTTACCTTTCCGCCAACTCAAATGTTACCTTTTTCTTAGGTAACTCCGCCATACCCGAAGCAGCAATATCAAGCTTTCGCTTGAGGATTGATTTCAACTGCTTTCCTTCAGTCGTATGCGGTGGCGGAGTTTCTCCCTCTGGCGCAACTGGATTTATTGAGTCCGAGAAGGGGAGGTTTTCTGTGGCGGCAACTTCCTTTAAGTTGAATTCAAGATCTATTTTAGGTGTTGCGGACGGATCTTCTTGTATCAGTTTGACTCCATCATTTCTAAAATCATTTGAAACAAAAAGGATTATGAGAATTTCATATCGTATTTCAATCGAAATTGATTATGAAAATAGAAAATAGCAAAGACCTATTTACAAACCTTTTGAGCAACAAAGTCTGAAACTCGATTTTCTCCTTGGCCTGCAGCTCCAAGTACCGTAGGTACACCTTCGCCTTCTGCCTTGGAAGCATATCCAAAAATTGTTGAAGTTCTGCGAAATAAAGTTGCTGCATGTCTTTCTTGTTCTTTGTTATGATATGCTTTGAGGCATCGGATAGCTTGTTATATGACTCGTGCAGACTGATAGCTTTTCCAGTGTATATAAATCTGGCGTAAAATTCAAGCGATGTTCTGTTCAAAGACCTATTTACAAACCTTTTGAGCAACAAAGTCGGAAACTCGATTTTCTCCTTGGCCTGCAGCTCCAAGTACCGTAGGTACACCTTCGCCTTCTGCCTTGGAAGCATATCCAAAAATTGTTGAAGTTCTGCGAAATAAAGTTGCTGCATGTCTTTCTTGTTCTTTGTTATGATATGCTTTGAGGCATCGGATAGCTTGTTATATGACTCGTGCAGACTGATAGCTTTTCCAGTGTATATAAATCTGGCGTAAAATTCAAGCGATGTTCTGTTCAAAGACCTATTTACAAACCTTTTGAGCAACAAAGTCTGAAACTCGATTTTCTCCTTGGCCTGCAGCTCCAAGTACCGTAGGTACACCTTCGCCTTCTGCCTTGGAAGCATATCCAAAAATTGTTGAAGTTCTGCGAAATAAAGTTGCTGCATGTCTTTCTTGTTCTTTGTTATGATATGCTTTGAGGCATCGGATAGCTTGTTATATGACTCGTGCAGACTGATAGCTTTTCCAGTGTATATAAATCTGGCGTAAAATTCAAGCGATGTTCTGTTCAAAGACCTATTTACAAACCTTTTGAGCAACAAAGTCTGAAACTCGATTTTCTCCTTGGCCTGCAGCTCCAAGTACCGTAGGTACACCTTCGCCTTCTGCCTTGGAAGCATATCCAAAAATTGTTGAAGTTCTGCGAAATAAAGTTGCTGCATGTCTTTCTTGTTCTTTGTTATGATATGCTTTGAGGCATCGGATAGCTTGTTATATGACTCGTGCAGACTGATAGCTTTTCCAGTGTATATAAATCTGGCGTAAAATTCAAGCGATGTTCTGTTCAAAGACCTATTTACAAACCTTTTGAGCAACAAAGTCGGAAACTCGATTTTCTCCTTGGCCTGCAGCTCCAAGTACCGTAGGTACACCTTCGCCTTCTGCCTTGGAAGCATATCCAAAAATTGTTGAAGTTCTGCGAAATAAAGTTGCTGCATGTCTTTCTTGTTCTTTGTTATGATATGCTTTGAGGCATCGGATAGCTTTTTATATGACTCGTGCAGACTGATAGCTTTTCCAGTGTATATAAATCTGGCGTAAAATTCAAGCGATGTTCTGTTCAAAGACCTATTTACAAACCTTTTGAGCAACAAAGTCTGAAACTCGATTTTCTCCTTGGCCTGCAGCTCCAAGTACCGTAGGTACACCTTCGCCTTCTGCCTTGGAAGCATATCCAAAAATTGTTGAAGTTCTGCGAAATAAAGTTGCTGCATGTCTTTCTTGTTCTTTGTTATGATATGCTTTGAGGCATCGGATAGCTTGTTATATGACTCGTGCAGACTGATAGCTTTTCCAGTGTATATAAATCTGGCGTAAAATTCAAGCGATGTTCTGTTCAAAGACCTATTTACAAACCTTTTGAGCAACAAAGTCTGAAACTCGATTTTCTCCTTGGCCTGCAGCTCCAAGTACCGTAGGTACACCTTCGCCTTCTGCCTTGGAAGCATATCCAAAAATTGTTGAAGTTCTGCGAAATAAAGTTGCTGCATGTCTTTCTTGTTCTTTGTTATGATATGCTTTGAGGCATCGGATAGCTTGTTACAGTGACCGGCAGGAAAAAGTGCCCACTTCGAATTTTGTTAATTTTCGCTCAATATTTTTTTCTCAATCAAACTAAATATTCTGCAAGTATTTTTCGTATATTGATTTACATATTTCATATAAGATCCACTAATGAGTAACCAAAAACAAACATATTTTGATTCTGAGAAAAAAATAATAAAAAAAAGTATCTAAAAAAACAGTGACATGAAAAAGTGCCCACTTTGAAATTTCGAGTTTTGCATAAAGTTTTGCATAGAGGGCTAACCAATTTATTGCGTTTTAATATTTTTTAGGTTTGCTAGCACTATTTCTGACATTTATACACGTATGATCACGTATTTAATTCATGTTTGGTTGTAAATGTACAATTTGTTTGTATTAGGTTTAGGTATCTCATGAATTTGAGTGTTACAAGAAATTAAATAGCATAAAAAATGTTTTGGCCGTTGGTGTAAAAGAGACAAGGCTATCACCATTTCGCTCTTGCCCATTGAATTCCCTACCTCGACCCGAAGCTAAGGCTGGTAGGGTCCTTTGCTATCGCGGCATCTGCTTCGGGCTATGTTCGAGAGCGGGATTGAAAAATTTGGCCAAGTTCGCGAGCGAAGCGTCTCTGCCACTATCGCGGCATCGGCGGACCGCAATCGTCGAAAGTGACATCGCAAAAATCGGCCGCGAGAGTTGGTTTTTTTTGTATGGAGTTTTCCTCGGGCTGCTCAATTTTCAAATGGAACCCAATTCCAGGCTGGTTGGGTTGGCACTAACCGGTGAAGGCTTCCAACGGTAACTTTCGGCACATTGAGGGCTCTCAAAGTGGTGGTGTTAGCATCGCGCAAAGTTAACTTAACTTGGCGCTCTACCTCCACACACATTTCTTCTTTTATCTCCTTTAGTCCCTTTTTCATTACACTTTCAATCAGTGCGCACATTTTCAACTCTACTGCTTGTAGGGTTTGCACAGGTAATGAAAACAACCGCCGCAATCGTTACAGACGACCGAGTCATCGCTACATGAAACGACCACGGAGCACTTTTTACACCCCATGGCCGTTAAAAACAAGTCCGAGCTAAAACGTTCGCAAGTAAAGACACTATACGTACCGCTATACACGCTGCCGGTTTCACCACACAAAACACAAATTGACCGTTTGGCCGCTTAGACCAATACGAATACACCGCCGATAACAAGCGATATGGAAACCGCTCCGGTCAGCGATAAGCGAAGAAGCCGAAAACAAAAACCAACCGCAAATACCGGACGATGCACCACGGTCAAAACAAACTACACTAAACACTAAACCGACACTTTGGACACATTTGCCCAGCGAAAACAAACGTTAAATCTGCTTCCGACCAAGCAAAAATATCCAAAAACACAAAGCTACGTAAAAACGCGCACTACACCGTCAACAGTCACTCACACACTATGTGTGTCACAGTCGAGCTACTGGAGAATAGGTTTCTCCATAATCGAAACCTGCTTTCTGGCTGAATCCTCGAGCCACAAGTCTTGCCTTGTAACGCTTTTCACCGTTGCACTATGGAGCGAAAAGAGCAAATTGCCGGGATAAAATTCAGAACCAAATGTTTTGCAATTTTTTCATTGTAATATCGTGTAATACTATTATATTACACGAAATTATGATGTTTCTGGACAATCCCGCCAGGTGGCGCTGCAAAAACCACATATTTTTGGACTTTTCTATGGGTGCATTATTTTTTCAATATTTTTTTTTTATATTAACTTAAAGATTTTTTTTAGTTTGATGGAAAACAAACTAAATTTACAACAAACTTTCATTCAAAATATTGTTAACTGGAAAATAATTGATATTTAAAGCATCTAACGCGGGCATAACGTCTACTAACGAAGAGATACTATCTGAATATTCTTAACTTGTACCATCAACTTCTTGGTTTTGAATTGGCAAGGGTCTGTTACTATTTGAGGAACTGTAATCTACGAAACATGTGTTTACTGCGTCTGGGTAAGGGATTTGTTTTTTTTATTTTTCAACCATTCAGCCAGAGATATTGTTGAAATGTATGGATCGGATGATTATAATGCTCTCATAAAAATGTCTTTAATATTGAATTCTCGTTACATTTTACGGGCGTGTTCTCTTCTATCCTGTCTGTATATTTTATTTCTACCTTCTGCTGCTTCCTCTCCTAAGATTTACAATGATTTCACCTACATGCGCAAGAACTTTATGGACAGTAGAAGGCATTTTTATCAATTGTTATTATGTTTGTAACACAGTTATGTGTCTTTACAATAAAGACTAATAGTTTTTGGATTTAAAGGCTGTGAATAGTTGATGGCTATTAACATATTTCGAAAGCTTTCTATAAGTTCAGTTTCTATTTGCAAAATATCGCTCAATTTTTCTATGTTTGAAAAATCCCGACGACAAACATTTCCCGTCATACTATTTCCACCAATTTGCCTTGGTTCATCTACTTAAATTTTTTTTCTCCAATACATTTTTTTTTCGATCATTGTACTTGCTTTTATATTTTTTAGTAACTTTCCATTTTTTAAATCCAATTCTGTACGAAATGTGGAGCAAGCATTCGAAAAATCTCATCCAACAGTGCAGTGGAGATATTCCATGATATAAATTCTCAGGATTCTATTCTAAGTGCTCTACACTGTTCATTTCTATTGGTTTTGCACCACATATACAACATGTTTGCATAGACAGAGTGTCGGTTAAATATGCCAATATTTTTCCATCAATTAAACTCATGTAATATGAATAGTTTACTGCCACATAACTTGTTTCATTTAGCTTAATTGTATAAGGAACTAACCTGGCTATTTGGCTTTTGATTTCGTCTACTGTTTGTATAACTTTATCTTTTGACTCTTTCGCAATCTCGATAACAATTGGCCTGCAAAACCTTACACTTTGTGGCATCAAGTTAATCCAGATGATACCTGAATCGTCACTAATGAACGAAAGACGGATAGGCGTTAACGCCGATACTAGTAAATCACTGTCTGATGCGGTATTTTCTCCGGAACTATGAAACGGTTGATTATAAATGCTGTGTCCACTAGATCCGTCAATGCCCCACGAGCACAATAATACGACGCTTAGTGAATCACACAAAGAAGATGAAAGGTGCCGCAAGATTTCTGCTTTTTGTATTTCAATTATTCTACACGCAGTGTGATTGATGCTTACTTTACTTTCAATGAACTCTAACGCATACCTAATGTTTTCCTCGCAAGAAACACTGTTTTTCAAAATGTTTATGATATCAAAACGTATATGATGTGTAAGAGTACAAACAGAATGAAGAGTTAGTGTAGGGTATATTATTCCGAGGAATTTTGGGTATAAAAAGATGGGTTTGTGAGCTGTAGAACAAGTAAAAGCGACTTGATACATTCAAAGCAAACCAAAACAAATTTCATTCTTCGCCAGTGACTTGGCTTGTCTTTCCCCTTTTACGTGATGTTCAACCACCACCCTGCTTTACATTTTTCATTGAATGAGAAATTCAAATATTTCTTACCACACATGATGCAGCATATGGCATGATGGAGACGCCTAGTAGGTGATAAACTATAAGCTTCAAATACGAAGCTCAAAAAAACAGGTAAAGTTCGCGCGTATATGCAAAAAAAACCATTATTTATTGTTACAAAACATTCTAGACTACAAGTGGGTATGAAACATATTACAATCTTTTATAATCCTTAGCGATGGCGTAAGGTTAAAAACAGAAATTTGAAAAATTTTCTAGGAGTTTTACGAAGCAATTCTTAATATTTTGTGACATTCAATTCCAATTTACTTAAACTGTCATCAATTTTAAAGCAGGATAATATACCTTTCCAAAACTGTGCTTGAAATTTGATTCCGGCCATTATTTTAGGAGTTACAGACCTTCAAAGTTGATGGATTTTTTTCAATTTTTCACGCAATATTTTCACAAATCATGACTTTGACGGGCTGTTTCTCAGAATCTGGAAGAACAAATGCTCTAGTTTTTGCGTCATTTCTTAGTTTCATCTTGTAGTTTAAGAAAACATATTGCATTTTTCTGAATTCCAAAAATGAATTTTTGATTTTTATCCCGGTTTCGCTCCATCGTGCGTTGGCTTCGTTTTCCTTCACCTTGAAGAGCCATTTGCATGAAATAGGTTCACGCCCCACAGGAAGTTTTTTAGCGTCCACGTTTTATTTCGCTCAAGGGCATCTATCTCGTCTTGAATAGCAGCTTCCCACTTACTCCAGTCAGGGCTCTTTTCCATCTCAACGAGCGAATTAGGAAGATTTTCCACAAATTATATTGCATTCATGGCGTATCCTGTATAACCCATGTCATACCCCGCTTGTCAACCCGGTTGTTTTCGGTTTCTGTCTTGTAGTCTTGGTAGCTGTAGTGAGGTTAAAGAAACTGTAAATCTTCAAGTTAAGAGATGAATCCGCTATTTTATTAATCCTGACATTTGTTTATTCATGTACGTACCTAAACCTACTCAACAATCTACTAATGCGAATGATGCAATTGTTTCTTCTTTTCTCGTCGAAAATTCGGGTTTCAGGTTTAACGTTCCTATTATCAGTACGGACTCCATATGTTTGTCCGTCAAATTAGATCGTAAATTATTTTTCACATATTTCATGCGAGAAAATGTTTCTTCACACAAATATGTCGTTCCGAACAGTGAAATATACTTGCACGCAAAATCCTTCATGTTTGGAAAATCCTAAGACCTTTATAAAAATTTACTAGCCCTTCTTTGAATTCGTCCTTCAGGTAGTCATTTGTATGACTTTCGATGAGCTCCAATTGCAATTCATTGGGACTATCCTCAACAATCGCTTCGAATGGATTTTGGGACATTCTTATTTCTGAAGTTTTTGCATCTACTTCAGAAAACATATTGTTTAACTCAGGGATCGGCACACGTTTTTCAAAAAGGGCCAGACGATTAACGAGAAACCGTAGGCGCGGGCCGGATACTTTAAACGATGCTTCTATGTTTTCAACGTAATACCCGTTGTAATGGAGAGTGGAACTTTCTAAATAGCAAAGTTGCATAAAAAGTGGTAAAAGATACAATATTTAAAATGTTATCGATAAACATGTAACAGAAACACGTCGTTAAACAAATATCATCTTCATTTTTGGGATGAAAATAAACCTGACATCGTGAACAAATCCGATAAAAATTGGGATGGGTTTTTAGTATGAAGCACTTAAATATTCTTACGGGCCGGATAAAATCATTTGGTGGGCCGCACTTTGCCGACCCCTGGTTTAACTGGTTTTTCAAATTGACAATCATATCACGTGCATACTCAACTGGGAACTCTTCCTTTGATTCCTCTTTTCATTTTTGACACTCCGGAAAATGAGTTAAATTTGTTTTTTTAAGCTGTTCTAAAACTAAACTAAGCTTTAATCTAAAAGCCTTAATATTAGCGTATAAAATAAGATTTTCCTGACCTTGAAGTTTAAGATTCAATACATTGAAATGGTTTGTTACTTCTGCCACAAACGCCAATTTCCAAAGCCAGGGTTTGTCACGTAACAACGACTCTTGTTTTCCCTTTTTATCTAAAAATTCTATAACATCCTTCCTTATTTCAAGCATTCTGTTCAATAGTTTGCCACAACTCAACCATCTCACAGCTGTGTAATAAGGCAAGTTTGATAATCTGATTCATTATCTATCAACAAGCTCCTAAACTGTCGGTGATTCAGACCGTGCGATCGAATGAAATTCACTATTTTAACGATGGGTTGAAGTACACAGCTAATATCTAAATATTTAGCGCACAACGCTTGCTGGTGAATCAAACAGTGTACGAACATAGGCTGAGGAACATTCCTTTTTTTGCACTCCTCCTTCACTTGTCCTACCAAACCTTTTTTAACGCCACTCATATTTTTTCCTCCATCAACAGTTAAACCACTAAAGTTACGCCAATCTAGATTGTACTCCAAGAAAGTTTTAACCAGCTGGGTGAAAATATCTTCCCCGGTAACGGTGCCATACATGCTATGCGTTGTGACCAACTCTTGTATTACATTCATGTTTTCATCCACTTCTCTGATGAAAACAAGAAGCTGCGATGTAGAAGAAATGTCCAACGATTCGTCCATTGCAATTGAAAAGTATCGAAAGCTGGCTGCTCGTATTTTTATTTGGTCCACTATGTTTTCGCCTATATCCTTCACGCGACGAGTAGTTGTATTGGCACTCAAAGATACTGTTCGGTGTGCGGCCGAACGAACTTACACACAGACTTGCACCGACCTTCCTCGTGGCGTGAGGAAGGATCTAGGGAGTGACTTCAGCGGATGGAAGCCACCACTGCCTGGACGGAAAAGAGCTCGGAAGTAACCTCCGCGGGTTAAGGTTACTCGCTCTGGAAATAAAAACAAAGTCGATGGGCAGGCCAACAGACTAGTACTCTACCTTTCCAACTTATGGAGACTTAGACAGCAAAAAGGTGTCCGAATAGAACTACCGTGGGTCGGATTCAAGTTCGGATCTAATTGCCTCGATAGATAATGCATGCGCTTCTCTATTCCAAGTGTCCATGTATTTCTTCAAATTCGTGGCCTCAAGGCATCCCACGATCGGATGCTATTATAGCGATATCTAAATCCTAGCTACTGCTTTTTATCCTAGTTCTACACCATGCTGTACTAGCGATGAACAGTGCTTATCGCTGTAATCTTGCTACGTCTTTCTTATCGTTTCACGTTGTACAGTTCTATTCTGTACTCTGTTCTAAAGGTTTGGTTCTAAACTATATTGCCTACATTCAGGCGTTCCGTAGCTTCCGATCTAGACGGAACATACACCCCCCGTTGAGGCTACTCAATATTTCAGGGTTACTCTTACTCTTCTATGGGCAATAAAGAAATTTTTGTTATGGGTCGCCGATATGTTGCTCCGTCTACGAATACATCAATCGCTCGTACAAGGCCATCTTCACCAGGATATACTGCTTCCACTCTGCCCATCTTCCAATGGAGCGGAGGCTGTTGTCGATCATGGATGAGGACGATCATTCCTTCGCGAACATTCGGCAGGCTGCGTAGTTTTTTCTTCCTAGGTTGTAGTGTATTCAGGTAGTCTCGTTTTGCGCCTCGGAAATTTGTTGCGTTATCCGAGTGAATCTGCTGCATCATTCCTCGTCGACTGATAACCCGCTTGAGAGATGCAATGAACGCATTTGTGCTTAAATCAGACACTGCTTCTAGATGAACTGCCTTTGTTGCCATACACACATAGACTGCTATGTATGCCTTGATCATTGTTGAACGACGAACACCTTGCTTGATGAAAATTGGACCGGCGTAGTCCACTCCGGTAACTGCAAACGGTGGTGATGGCGTCACTCTGACGGCTGGCAGGTTACCCATCAACTGGCTTACGGGGGCTGGGTTGGTCTTGAAGCAGGTGACGCATTTTCGGGTGATAGACCGAATCGTGGAGCGTGCGTTCAAGAGCCAATATCGTTGACGTAGGGCGTTCATCAAGCCGGTTTGTCCTACATGAAGTAACTCTACATGCATTTGTCGAACCATAAGACGACTAACTGGATCCTTGTTTGGTAGAATGATAGGATGGCGGCTTTCGAAGGGTAGAAGAGACCGATCCAGACGGCCTCCCACACGGAGCAAACCTTCAGAGTAGATTGGACGAAGGTTTGCAAACTTCTTCGAGGGTTCGTTTTTCACTGCTCGCTGGATTTCGTCGTCAAGATGGATGAGTTGGGTGACACGGATGATCGCTTCAGTAGAACGGCGCAACTCGGGAATCGTTAAATACTGGCTGGTATGTCGTTGAGTTGACGGTCTTCTACAATTTTCCACAAACCGGAGAACGTATCCCTTGATTCTTTGAACCGTTCGAAAACAACTAAACCGTTCAAAAAATGAAAATGGTTCAATAGTCACGGTTGGGTTGGCCATCACTCCTTTTAATTCGGGAAGTTCGTCCTCAGGAACAGGATCTGCTGGATTAACCATATAGCTCGCCTCATGAAGATAATCGTTTCCTCTCCACCAGAGGTTGTTGGTTTCCAAGGCTTCTAGTAGCATGCCTCTCGAAACGATGTCAGCTGGGTTGTGATGAGACCTTATATACACCCATCGACACTCTTCCGTGTGTTTCTTGATTACCGCAATTCGGTTTCGGACGAATAGCTGCAGCTGGTTCAATGGTTTTCGAATCCAAGCCAGAACAATTGTGCTGTCACACCACAGCACAATTTCTTGGAACTTCAAATTCAGGGCTGGCAAAACCTTTTGTACTAAACCGAGGAGAAGAGCGGCGCACAACTCTTTGCGTGGGATGGAAACGTCGTGCTGTGGAGCCAGTTTGGATTTGCTAGTGAGCAAACATAGCTTCGCTGAACCATCAGGAAACAGGCTTCGTAGGTATATAGAAGCCCCGTAGGCCACATTTGAGGCGTCGGAAAATCCGTGCAGCTCGTACGACGTTGCTCCCTCAAATGTGACGCACCTTTGAGTCTGGATGCGATGCAGGTGTTGCAAGGATGGTTGGAGTTCTTGCCACTGTTTCATCGATCCTTCGTCGATGGGGTCGTTCCAGTCAGTTTTCAGCTTCCAAAGACGTTGAATGAGTAGCTTAGCCAACACGATGACCGGAGACACTAACCTCAGAGGGTCGAAGAATTTGGCTACTTCCGAATAAATGATGAGCTTCGTAACCCTTTGGTCAGCTGTTGCGACTGGCTTCGGCTGGTGAGCGATATATAGATGATCTGCTTTTGGGTCCCAGAGTAACCCAAGCACCTTTATCGCCTGGTTCACTCCTCGTTCGGCCATTGGGATGGCTTTTTCTTGCTCTTCTACTGGAATATGCTCAAGAAACTCCAGCGAGTTTGAGCACCATTTGCGGATGGGAAACCCTCCTTGGTTGAGAAGCCGCTTAAGTTGGTGTTGGGCTTCTATAGCTTCCTCAACCGAGTCCGCACCTGAGAGAACGTCGTCCATGTATGTCTCTTCCTTTATTATGCGGGATGCAATCGGAAAGGCATCCCCGTCCTCCTCGACCAATTGGAGCAAACATTTGGTGGCAAGAAATGGTGCTGATGCTGTACCGTAGGTAACTGTACACAACTCGAAGACTCGTAGTGGCTCGGAAGGGTGTGGTCTCCAAAAAATCCGCAGGAAACGTTGATCTTCTTTAGCGTGGAGAATCTGACGATACATTTTGGTGATGTCTCCCGAAAAGGCTACTTTGTACATTCGAAATCTCAGAACAATGGAGTAGAGATCGTTCTGTACAACTGGTCCTACATGCAGCACGTCGTTGAGCGATAACTCGGCTGGAGATGCCTTTGCACTGGCGTCAAACACGACTCGGCATTTCGTGCTCGAACTAGATGGCCGCAAAACCGCATGGTATGGCAGATAGTAGGATAGCTGGTTGGGTACATCGTCGGATTCACGGATTTTTCGGCAGTGCCCTAGAGTTTCGTACTCTCGGATGAACTCCACATACTGTTGTTGTAGCTCTGGGTTGCGAAGCAGTCGTTTTTCCAACATCATAAACCGTTTGAGGGCTACCGTGCGACCATTGTTCAACAGGGTTTGTTGTTTGTTAAACGGTAGTCGCACAATGAACCTTCCATGGTTCTCGCACTCCAGTTCTTCGATGGATCGTTCCGGGACGTCTGGAACCTCTTCAATCTGCCAAAACTGCTGGATCATTTTTTCGATGTCGACCACAGCGTGGTGGGAATATATGGCTGGGATGGTAATCTGCTGCTCTACTATGGCTCCGGACACAATCCAACCAAACTGGCTATCTTGCAGACGAGGTAGATTATCGGCAAGATCGAGTTGGCTTGGCTTGAGTATATCGAAGAACAACTCAGCCCCGATCAGTAAATCAACCTTGTCTGGCGTGTAGAACGTTGGATCAGCAAAGGTTATTCCCTCCGGAATGTCCCAGTTGTCGATGTTGATGTTGCAGGATGGGATCGTGCCAGTTATTTTTGGAGTTACCAAGCATTCCAAGCTTGTTTGGTAACTGTTCACTCGGGATTGTATGGTAACGGTTAACTTGTCGCGAGCGAGCGTGCGCAACGCGTTGATTCCCACGATCGGAACGTTTGCCGGTCTCTTTGGCAGTCCTAGACGGTTGGTCATTTCCTCGGCAATGAAATTGACCTGAGAACCGCTATCTAGGAGGACGCGGCAGCGATGTGGCTGGTTCTTGGCGTCCAGCACGTTGACCACGGCAGTCAACAGCAGGACGTTCTTACTGGGTTTGATGGTTTGCGATGCACATGCCGTCGAAAGTTGTTCCCCTACTGCTGGTCCGCCATACTCTGCCGCTGTCGATGGAGGATGCACACTTGGGATCGGAGGTTCAGGTTCTACTTCTGCTGCCTTGGAAATAGTTGGTTGGCTGGTGGGTGCTAGGTCCTCGTGCAGGAGCGTATGGTGGCGATGCTGGCACTTGTAGCACTTCTTCTTGGAGGGACATTCCCGTAAGTGATGTCCCTTCCGGAGGCAGTTGAAGCATAGTCCTGCTTTTTGTGCGGTGTTACTTCTTTCCCGTGGTGTCCCTTTCAGCAGTTCTGGGCAATTTATATTTGGATGGTCCTTACCACAGATTTCGCACTGAATGACCGCTGCTGTATAGCTCTTCTGGGCTGGATGTCTAGGGGGAAGCGGATGGTTGCTCTTTAGTTTGGCCACAGGAGCTGATGATGACGCTGCTGCGCAATTTTCCAAAATCTGGCATCGGGATTTTAGAAATGCCATCGTCTGCTCGTAACGGGGCAGCTCACCTTTCCGCTGCGTCCCTTCCCAGGCTTTTCGGGTTGATTTGTCTAAAGCCGAAACCAACAGATGGACCACCATTGGTTCCGACACTCCTTCCAGGTTTTGTTTTAGGAACCTGAGACTTTCCACATGCCGGGAAGTCTCTTGAACCAGAGCTCTTAGCTCGTGGAAGTTTTCTGACGTCATCCTTTTGAGGTTCAGCAATCCGTGGATGTGGCTGTCCACTATGGCTCGATGATTGCCGAAGCGCTCCGTCAGAATCTCCCAGGCTTGCTTGTAATTGCCAGCGTTGAGAATGCTGACATCGATTGCACCTGCAGCCTCGCCGACCAATGCCTTCTCAAGGTGATACAGCTTCATAGTGTCACTGTCGCCGGCATTGGCCATCAGGTCCTCGAAGATGGCCTTAAACTTGGGCCATGCAGCGTAAGTGCCGTCGAAAGTCGGGATCGGTGCCTTGAGCGGTTGCTGCTGGATGACAACTTGAGCCGCGGCTGGCAGCAACGTTGTTCGTTGTCTTCGATTCCGCGGCTAGCAGCAACTCCTCGATTCTATTGGACGCCTCGTAAAACACTTCCTCGAACTCGTCGTATACGCCGTCCTGCTCTGCCATTGCGCTGTCTGGAATTAGGCCTACGATGGTGGTGTGTATGGCGCTAAATTCTGTGTAGACGGTCGCGACATTTTTGGCGAGCACCTTCAGCTGAGAAACGGTTAGGTCTTTCGTTTCCTTCAGCGTCTGCTCGACTCTCAGTATTTTGGCGTTGATCTGCGCTCGTTGGCGGACTGCCGTCTTCAGCGCTTTTTCCATCTTCTCGCTGTCCTGAGGTTCACTTGTTGAAGTACTCGCTGTCGGCTCACTTGACTCACTCGGCGTCTTCGTAGGGGAATCCGCTTGCTTGGATGGGGTGTGCCTAACTCGTGGCATCGGGTTGTCTTTTCACTTTTCACTAGCACAATGGATCCGGTTCGACTGGACCATATGTTCGGTGTGCGGCCGAACGAACTTACACACAGACTTGCACCGACCTTCCTCGTGGCGTGAGGAAGGATCCAGGGAGTGACTTCAGCGGATGGAAGCCACCACTGCCTGGACGGAAAAGAGCTCGGAAGTAACCTCCGCGGATTAAGGTTACTCGCTCTGGAAATAAAAGCAAAGTCGATGGGCAGGCCAACAGACTAGTACTCTACCTTTCCAACTTATGGAGACTTAGACAGCAAAAAGGTGTCCGAATAGAACTACCGTGGGTCGGATTCAAGTTCGGATCTAATTGCCTCGATAGATAATGCATGCGCTTCTCTATTCCAAGTGTCCATGTATTTCTTCAAATTCGTGGCCTCAAGGCATCCCACGATCGGATGCTATTATAGCGATATCTAAATCCTAGCTACTGCTTTTTATCCTAGTTCTACACCATGCTGTACTAGCGATGAACAGTGCTTATCGCTGTAATCTTGCTACGTCTTTCTTATCGTTTCACGTTGTACAGTTCTATTCTGTACTCTGTTCTAAAGGTTTGGTTCTAAACTATATTGCCTACATTCAGGCGTTCCGTAGCTTCCGATCTAGACGGAACAGATACATTTGCAAACTTTTGTAGTGCTTCTGGATAGAGTTCCTGAACAACTTCTAGCATACACTTCACTAATTCACCATCATGGTTTACCTCTTGTAGCCAAGATATACGCAAAAATTAAACTGCTATTTATCGTTTTTCCAACAGAACAGCCACGATAATTTGCAATGGACCCTTTTTATCACTTTTTTCTGCTCCTTCTGTTAGACTGAACGGATCTCGAGCAATAAGTCCAACTCCGAACCCCTCTTCCTTCAATCACTCTTTTTGTCGGACTTATACTCGCAATCCAACTCACAAACATATGTAACAGTGATATCACTCTATCTGGCTCGCGATAACTCGCGATGTATGTAAATAGAGATCACGTAGTAAACAAAGTTTATACCCACCTTTCGGGTATGACCCAACGAACCTTTGACAGCTTATTCAGCTAGGTCCTGCTTTGTGTTTACAGCACGCTTGCCATTCGTGCAGTGTTGTGTCTGTTGTGTGTTGATTTTACAACTTAGTTATTATTCCGAAAGAAAAGAAGGGACGATGCCCAACATTCCCGTCAGAAGTGTGAACAAAACCATCAATCGAAATCAAAATTGAAACCGTTGCTAAAGCACTGCGGGCCGCACGGGAGCGTCTTCCGGGCCGCATGTGGCCCGCGGGCCGTAGTTTGGAGACCCCTGGTCCAGGGGATCATGGAAGCCCTTTCCCTTACAGGAAGCAAGACGTTTGGTTAGGAAGTTTGATGCTTAGTCCAGACAGTCCGAATGAGTTCTGTCCTGACTGGCTGCTCGTCGCTTTTATTTATGCTCTTCGTATGGTGCGTGTTTTGGTGCGTTGTTTTACAAATAGTTTTGGTGTGTTGGTTGATCCTATTTCACCATAAGGGTGGCCTGATTTCTAGGACATGGAGAGTTCGCTATGTGGAGATGAACAGTAAGACAGCGTGCTCATCACATACTGCTCAAGCATTTTTTGTTGTGCAGGCTTGTTCAGTAACGGAAGGGTGTCTATATGTGCTGCAAATTTTGTAACAAACGCAGCCTGTTTCTGGCCCAGTTCTTTTTCTAGTGTTTGTTTGCGCGCGTACGACAATTCTTTGAACTCCTTCATTGCGGTCTTGCGCCAAGCACGCGTCGGAACTGTATAATCTTTTTTGGCATATTCGTGCAAATAGTACTCGCTTGCCATAAGTGGAACGTAAGCAGGCTTTTCTACCGCCATGTTGTCCATATTTTGTACGTGAAGTTTTTTCTGGTCTCGTCGAAAAGTTGCAGACGGAATCTAGGAGTTCCCCGGTTCTAAAAAAACAATTAAACTACGAAAAAACATCATTTGTAGTGTAAAACACCTATAATGCACCCATAATTAAAACAAATAGCTTTTGGAAGCTATTTAATTACCAAAACTAAAGTTTTGGAATGATAGGACTCGTCTGGCGTATCATCGATTCCGACCGGTAACATCTGCTGATCTACGCTACCGCCGCCGGCACCGACACTCGTCGGCACAACGCCGACAGACTGCCGGCTAGTGGAAGTTTCGCCGAAAGTGAACCGTGCGTTGGGCTCCTGCGGATGTGGCAAACTCACGGCCTCACCATCCGTGCGTCGTGTTACGTAAAGTGTCGGTGTACTGGGCACGATCCGATCATCGGCACTCTAGTGCTCGAAATTCATCAGCATCAAGAAAGCGATCTGTTGCTGTTGCCGACTGAGCGTATTCACCAGCTGGCGCTTGGCGGCTAGCATAGCGGCGTTGGAGGAGGTGGAGGTGGTGCCGCACGCATTCGGCGCCTCGTTGTCCTCGTCCTCGTCCCTATTACTCGTCGTACGTTCATTATTAAATTATCTACATAGTTGCGTCGTCCTTGAACACTGCACACATTTACGGTTACGCTCCTTCCCCGGGATTTTCTTCTAAAGTTGCGAGGCCTGTGCTGCCGGTGGGGCTTTTTGCAGTAACCCTCACGATGACCCATTCGATTACAATCTTGGCATTTGTGGGACTTACAGGGTTTCGATTGATGTAATGGAACATTTGAATCAGCTGGTGTAATGTTCTGACATGTTTTCAATAGGGTTAAGGAAGGGGGAGTCCGGTGGAAGATATTCTATCCGAATGTTGTTGCTTTGCGAACTCTTTTACAATGGGTGTTTTATGAAACGCAACAATATCCATAAACATAATGGGGTCTGTTATTTGGCGTGTTGACAGGGCGTCCTTCAATTTTTCTAAAAATTCCAAAAATAAATGTTGGATGAATGCACCATCGGTGGAAACGTACGTAAGTATACCATTTCTGGGCATGGCACAGCATATTGTAATATTCTGGCTTCTAATGGATGCTACCACATGACTGGCAGGCTTGCCGGCAGCTGCCCAGCCTCGCTTGCATCGTAGGGATGCATTAAACCCTACGTCATCAATGAACAAAAACTTTGATTCATTCAATTCTGCACGGTGTAATTTTCAATGTGACATTTTGCAACATATATGTGATGTAGTATTCGGACTTAACAATGTTAATCTTAGTAATCACACGTCTGATTATCTTGTATCGTTATCTCCTTGCTTTATTTAATACTCGGGTTTGCTCCTTGATCTTTCTTCACCGCGACTGTTCACTGTCAACTCCGAACTGCTACTGCCTACCCACTCGATCTCTCGGCCGCTCTTTCCCAGTCAGTCCCGTAGTGTCTTAACACACTACTACTAAGCCACACTGAATAGAACTCTTCTTACATATACAACACTAGCTTGACGCCTCGGCGTTGCTCGGTGGAGAAGAGGTTGAGAAAAGAGTTATGGTTTCACTGTTCACTTGAAAGTTCGATTTAATTTAATAGGGTAAGTGCACCCATAGTGGAGCTAGTACCAATAGTGGTTGTAGTGGAATAAAATCCTAGCTCTACGCCGATATATATACAATGGAGTTATTTGTTCTTCTATGAAATGTTCTTTGATCTTCTGTGGAGTGTTAAAAAGATGAACCATCTCATTCTGTCTCATAAGCTCCAAAATTCATATTTTCAAAACAGGTTGTCCCAACATGCTGCATTCCTTCAGAATCTATAACGGATATCATGATTTTCTTAAGGCTAGAAATCACTACAAAATCATTAAAACCATATGATTTCGCTATTTACATACTCCAATATAATTGATTTATACGAAATTAGTGTATTTTAGCATAATTTTATTATATTTTTATAGTTTTTACTATAGTGCCACTATAGGAACAAAAACGCAAGTTGTTCCTATAGTAGCCATAGATTTTTTCACAAGTATATTTTAGTTTTATTCCGATTTTGGCCAATATAATCAGGAAAATTTAGTGATTTTATTCTGTTTCTACAAAATAAACAAAGCGGAACTGGAGAGAAGGCTCAGCAGAAGAAGCAGAGGAAAGAAAAAAGAAAGCGGGCGAAGGATACGCTATAAAGCATATACTATAGTTTTAGCTTTAATATTCAGAGCATTTTTTATGAACTAAAATTGGACATATTTCGGTAAAACAATACAGTCTTTTCAATAACAACGCATTGGTCAAGGAATATTTTACCGTTCTGTTTGAAATATACTTCAAAAATAAGTTATAGTCCAAATATATTCAAGTTTTTCGTACTACCACCACCATAGGAACACGATACCACAACTATAGGAACCATACCACCATAATAGGAGCAACCGACTAGGACGAAAAATACGCTTTTTTTCGTGTATTTTGTATGGTTTACGGTGAAAATAGATGTTTTTCAGAAGAAAAGTCATGTTTCGATCATAATTGACTCAAATACGTAGAATATTGTGTTCTTAACACTCATAAATTACACCTATTTGGTATTTACAGTACTAAGTGCACCACTATTGGTACAGTTACCCTAGTTACAATAACGGCATATTTAAAATGTTTGATATTTCATCAATTTCCCCGTGATGTATCAACCTTGTTGTAGCTATGGTAGATACACCTTGAAATTTGTTTACATGATTGTTTTGTTTGTGTTAGTAAAACTAAGTTTAAATTGTAAAATTTAGATGATTTTATCGAAAAATAGTGATCAAACAAACCTTCAACAACATCTGCAGTGCTTAAACTATATGTGTGAAAAGTTTCAGCTTTGACAGAATGTATGTATATGTAGTAGATTTGTAGTGTTCCACAAAGGTGAAGAATTTCAAAACGGTCTTTGTAATGCTCTAGAGAAGAATTGCATACCTCCAGGAACTGTATGCAACATCAAATATTCCATTATATGAATCGAAACCCTGTATAAGAACAATCGCGTGACCAGTGGAGCGCTCCGCGTAACCAGCAAGGATCACACCTATCACCTGTCCATCACGACCAGAAGCAATCATTTTGCTTTCACTTTTCAAACTGGTAATGCGTTGGCACTCGGCTGCTAGTTTCTCGAATGTCAGATCTGTTTGAAGCTCCATTTCGGTTAATATTCTTGTTCACAAGTCTGCGTCTGCCTCGTCCTTTAACCCGCATGCGAATACCAAGCATTTGAAACTGTCTTCGGTTATCCTTCCACACTCGAAGATTTCACATGCGCAGTTCACTCTGCTGGCTGGGGGGATGCCTTGGGAAGAGCTCCTCGACGATGCCGCCCAATATCTCCGGGTCGCTCTCCTGAGGCATACGAGCGCCCTTCACCCACCCCTTCACGATGCGGTATGCCTCTCCCCACGGGTCTTCCTCGATGGTGTCGGCGAGTTCTGCATTGCACCGTCGTTTGCTCGTGTTGATGGCTTCCCGTCGGCTTTTACGGAGAGCGCGGAAGGTGCCGGCGCGCAAGGATCGCATCGTCGGGTCCCTGGTGTGGCGAAGGGTTTCTTGGGCGCGCTTGCATGCCATGCGCAGGTCCGCTATCTCCTCCGTCCACCAGTAAACGTTGCTCCGGTTTCTGGCGCCGGTCAGCCTTGGCATTGTCTCATCGCTGCCACCTCGTCAAACCGATGTAGGTAGAGGGCCTCTGTGTACAGCTTAGCGGAGAAGAACGTCGTATCCCACCTCCGGCCAGATGGTGGTGGCCTGTTGTCGACAGCCGATGCCTGGAGGCATGGAGGACTTGATACGCCAACCGTGTACTGGATCGGTCGCTTGGCGTAAAGTCAGGCAGCACGGGCCAGTCGGTTGCCCCGTCATGCACCGGCTGGCCAGTGCGATGTCATTAGGTACGGTCACACGAGACGAACCTTTGATGGCGAACCTTTCGCACACTATTACAAACGAATGCCAAAAAAAGGTTCGCCGAACCTTTTAGCGTTCACACGTAACGAATCTTTGATGTAGTTTCATTGATAGTTGGTAAGAATAAATCAAAGTAAGCATTGTAAACAAATGGGAAAATCGAACGGAACGTCGAAAAGGTTCGCGGCTAGGGTTCGTGCTATCCACCAAAATCGGTGAACCTTTTCTGCTCGAAAAAGGTACGCGAACTCTGCTCGATTCACTAACACATTCAAGAAAAGGTTCGCCGAGCGTCCAAATGATGCGTGTGACCGTACCTATTAACCCCCGGAGGAACGACGCTATTCCTAGGGGTTCTTCCACGGTTGATAACCTGTAGCGACAGCAATTCTGCCAGTGCGAGGTTCTGGTGGCCCCTTGCGTCGGTGCTGATCCTCCCCCATTCAGTTGCAGCGGTGTTGAAGTCCCCTGCCATGAGCACGCGATGTCGTCCGGGCGCCACTGTCAGAATGTCGCCCATGAGCCGCTTGAACCGGGGAAAATTCCAGGATGGTGGTGCATAGCAACTGATGCAGGTGAAACCGTTCCGATGAACGTCAGAACCGCTAACTACTCTTTCTCCAAGGTACCCCGGTAACAAGCCCCTCAGGAGTTTGAATATTAACCCTTTGCACTCGAAAGCGTTTTCACCTGCGCGAACCAGCAACTCGAGGCGAAATTGACCAAATTGGTAAACGCCTAGGCGGATTTAACGGTGCTGGGACTAAGTGGCCGCGGTGGGCCCCGAGCTCGCAAGGGGGCCTGAATCTTCAAGGGTTTCCTTCAGATTTCAACAAAATTTCTTTATACTTCATTATCAAAGATCGACAAGTACTAAATTGTAACCGGTCAATAACGGAAAATGTTTTCTGTATCCTATAAAAATTATTGCCAAGAACCATGACGAAAACATGGAAAGATGGTCCGGTATATAATCAGAGTTGAACAGTATCAATTGTAAACAAGCATGCATTTGCAAAAAAAAACAACAGAATTTTCGAATATGTCAAGCATAAGCAGTTTCAATGAAAGCAATGCATTTTTGGCATGTCCTATTAGATGTTGCCATACATTTGAAAAAGCGGCAAATAACGCAGAAAAAGTTTACAGTTATGTAGTTCATTCATTAATTCATCGTAAATATAAAAATGTCTCTTTGAACGTTGAAGCGCAAGGATCAAGAACTGCAAATTGAGTAAGACTCGATCGGCTCACTAGCTTCAACCGGCTTGGCGCCGTAGCAGCGCCGCTCGAGTTGGTGCTACGCTACTGCTGGGCGCCGTATCGGCGCCGCTCGAGTGGAAAGGGTTAGTATCATAGTCTGATACACTATCCGCTGCTCTACCGACATCCATTGCAGGACATCCAGCACAACAGCAGACGGCGTGTACCGACTACAACACAACACTAACCTCATTACCCTATTTTACACTTTTTGCAACCTTTTGAGCTGTGTCCGATTGCCGAGGAACAATATCGATTTACAACATACTGCACAACCGTTTGTTTAAAAACATAAACAATTCCTCAACGGACTGTTGCTCACACACACAAGTCTATGCTGTTGGCAAAATAACGCGAGAGAAAAGGACGGAACGATTCATTGCATTTTATCTGTTTATTTTGTGGTAATTTGCTAACCAGCTCGTTTACGAGACGATGGTCGCTCAGGTAAGAAGGTTTGTTTATCGTTATAATATTGGCCACGAGATTTTCTACAGCGATGCTCAAATCTGGTATACGATTCGGATCCGCTTTTCTTTGAGCTTCTCTTAAAAGCTCATGTTAGATTTGTTCCGACCTACCCAATAGAGTTTTTAAGCGTTCTATTATGAGGTTCACGTTTTCTGGGTTGAAAAATAGGACCTTAACGTTTCTAAGGGCTTCGCCTTTTAGACATTTCTGCAATCTATTCATATTCTCCAGGTCTGAGAATCTTCCTTCTTCCGTTGTATCGGTAAATGCTTTGTTGAAGTCTGGCCAGTCTCTCGGGTTGCCATCAAAGTATGGCAAGTCGTTGAGAGACATTCTCATCAGGTGGTTTGCGCCGACCGTATTCCCAACTCTCATAGCTGCTACTAGATCAGCCATCGTTGTAACCTCCGGTTCGGACTTGATTTTTTTCTCCTTCGACGTTCCTGGCTGATCTTGCGGCAAGGGTACCGATCTGGCTCGGTCATCGTTGCATTTGATGCAAGAAAAGGCTTCCTCTTTCGTCGGGAGTTTAGTTAATTTCACGCACACCATATGGAACTAACGATCGCACTCGTCGCATTGGACCATATTGGTATCGGCGTTGTCTGGTTTGTCACACAAGCGACAGCGACCGTATTTGTTGTCCACAAAATACAGGGTCTTTTGTGCCATCTTGGCCGTTATGGACATTTCTTCTGCTTGCTACCGGAATTCTTCTTTGACCTTTTACCAAGCTTCACTCTTTTTATTCTCTCTGCGTTGCTTTTGTCAGAGATTTTTTTTTCTGATTTTCTATTTCTTGTTGGAACAAGTTACCCAAGCAAGTAACAAAGCAAGCAATTGCGTCGAAACAAAAATGCTTTTCATAGAAAAATTTTCGAGGAAACCTCGGTGAGATTCCTCTCTGGAGCCACCAATGTTAACGCACTTCTAACCACGTAGGTCCCGCGAAGGAAGACCTCCTAGCTTGGTTATCGGTGTGTAACGGGAAGTTATGTGTCTGCCGGCTAATTGTCAAAGTCCCTGGACTCTAATACTTTCCAGCTAGTTGCCTCTGCATGTGGTGGAGGCCTATGCTTTGAAAAGGGAGACTGGGTGCTTCGAGCTTTCGGATATGGCAAAGAGTGAGATAAAAACCAACGAGGTTACTCTAGTTGGAGATTGATTTAACCGGCCTGCTACACGAGCCGCCAACTCAAAAACCGTATAAAATTACGTCAAAATCTTTGCGGTTCGTGTAGCCGCGTTTTGCGGTACCAATTCTGTCGCCAGTCAATGCAAGCGCAAAGTTCCTGACAGTCTATGCACGCGTCATTCTATGCTGTTTTTGTTTTTGATATTTCAGTTAACTCAAAAAGCTTCCATCAAAGCAAACAAGATCTTATTTCAATTCACAAAAAAACTAAAAGTGAAGAGAGTGAAGTGTGGCTAACTACCCTATCGCGGGTCATCGAGTTGAGTACCCAAAACTTGCAACAATGCAACAGGCAACGCAACAGACGTATTGTGCGTAGGTAGTGGATGCGTCCAATTTTTGCCGGAGGCAAGAAGATGGCAACCGTTTGCTGGACAATATTCTAGCAGAGCACGCAAATGAAACTATAATCAACTTTCTTCGCATGAAGAAGGAAGATTTTGATGTTCTCAAGTTACATAAAAAGTGGTAGGATAAAATATTTTAATCTTTATCATTAAACTTTTTGAAACTTTTGGATAAAATCTGTTGGTGGGCCGGACTTTGCCGACCCCGGATCTATAGTGAATTTATAATTGATTTTCTAGCTATAGCATGTTAGTAGCGTTGATGCGGTTTTCAACAAGAATGAAGATTTGTTTAAAAAGCTTCTTCACTTCGTCGCTTACCGTAACATTTTCCGAGAAGCTGTAGCCCTTCGATATGATCTTCAACTGTTCGTACATATATTTTTTACGTAGCTCTTTTTGCAGGTGGCGTAAGGATGTCTGCCAAACAACATCATGTAGAGAACTACTCCCGATGTCCATAAGTCGCACGATTGCGGAGCGTACGGTCTACAAATGACGAGTTCCGGGCTGGCGAATGCGAAACTGATGGCTGAGCTTGAATAAATGAGTGTACTACACGAGGGTTCCGTTCTACCTGACGGTCAAAGCTCAACTAAAGTTCGTTTTATTCAAATGATCATGCTGTCAATCGAAGTAGTCAAATATAGTTTATATACACATTGATTGTCAGCAGCGCTGACAATTGGACGTCGATGCAAGCTCTAACACCCTTGGGCGTCGATGCAAAATCCAACACTCCTCCTCATCGACGACTACATCCTTCAACTACTCAAGATTGAGCAACTTGCAAAATACATCGTGATTTTGCGGTCCCAATGGTTTCGTCGTACTCCAGGGTGATCTCGCTCCGTTTAAGCCGACAAAATAGCTCCTCCTGTCCTTTTACTGCAAAACAGGTGGTTGACGCATTTACATTTCTTCTTGCAGTGTTCCATTTAAGTACGCCGTTTTCACATCCAGAAGGCGAACCGCCAATTTTATGTCTACCAGCAACAGTGAGGAATGTTCTGGGCGTTGAGGTTACTGGAGCATACACATCACAATAGTCAATCCCGAAACGTTGTGTATGCCCTTGTGCCACTACACGGGCCTTGCCTTTTACGATTTCATCTTGTTCGTTTCTTTTCATTCTGAACACCCATCTGGATCCAACAGATTCACGTCTCTTAGGAATTGGCCCCAGTTCCAATGTCCCAATCTTATGATGCGATTGCATTTCGGAAGTCATGGCTTCACGCCATTCTTCCTTTTCCATAGCCTTTCCAATATCAGGTGGCTCCTCGCGTGCGCACGACGCTATACCTGCTGCGTACCCGAGAACAAAGTCTTCTAAGTTCGAAGGCGATCTTATTTCTCTTTTTCTTTCTGAACGTGGGTTTTCTTCCATTATTCTCGTTTCAGAGTCCAGAATTTCCTTCTCCTGTGATGCCTCTTCGGTTTCCTTATTACCAACGTTTGGCTTCTTTAGAAATTCTGCAGTCAATGGAACCTCTACACAACTTTTACGGGTAGATTTCCCCAGAAGGCAGCACTCACACACTAGTTTCATGCCACATCGGCGATCTTTATCCCAGTGCTTAGCTGTTCTTTGTTGATCCTTTCAATTGCTGCCCAATCGCGGTGTCCCAATCGTCGATGCCACAGATGCTGACAATTAGTGTGATGTTGATCACTGGATGCTCTCGCTGATGCCTCAGCCAATCGTAGATAATACTGACCAATTGCCACGATGGTTCCATTCGCATCGGTAATCTTGCACCCTTCGCGATCGAAAAGGACACTCATATTTTTCTTCGCCAAACGGTCCACTGAGATTAGGTTGACTTCTAAGCCGGGCACATATTTTAGGTCAGTGAAAGTAATGTGCCGGTCTTCTTTGTTACCATCAATTACGGTAATAAAAGCCTTTCCTTCACCTAGAACTCTTTTCTTTTCACCATTTGCGAGTGTTATAAGGCCACCATCAAATTCATTTAATTCTATGAAAAGCTCTTTGTCATTGCACATGTGATTGCTGGCACCACTGTCGATGATCCAAACGTTGCTGTACCCGCCGTTGACAACAAAAGCTGTTTCAGGAATATCGCTCAGTACGGTCTTTGCCTTGCCATTGCTTTTACTTTGTCTTTGTTTCGTTTTGCAATTTGCCATAAGGTGACCCTGCTTCTTGCAAAAATAACAGAGACGAGGAGGACGGTGTCGGTTATTTTCCACTGAAACATGTGCCTTTTCACCCCGATGGTTTGAAAAACATTGTCGTTCAATCCGGCGCTGGCTTTTATCCGCTATTTTTGACCGCACCAATTCCGCAGAAATGGCCTCGTCCGATAGACAATCGAGTGCTGTCACGAGCGTATCGTATGACGCGGTAAGACTTCTAAGAATCATACATATTTGTATGTCTGCGTCAAGAGTCATTCCGGCTGCGATCAAACGATCGAACAATTCGTCAATTTTGAACAAATGCTGTTCAACGTTTTCATGTTCTTCTAGGTTCAATGCGCAAAGTTTCTTTAGCAATGAAACTTTTACCGATCGCGTGTTCTTCTCATGATGGCTCTTGAGAGCATTGAAGACGTCATGGGCTGTTACTTGATCTCTTACTAAGGGGAGCTGGCTGTCTTCCAGGCATAGGATAATATTCGCCTTAGCGTGTCTGTTGCTGGACTTCCAAGCACCATTCTTTTCATCCGCAGCTGTCGGTTCCTTTTCCACAACCTCCCAAAAGTCTTCACGCTGCAACAAATTTTCTATCCGCACTTTCCAAGTGTTCCAGTTCGTCCCTTTGAGTTTCTGGAAAAAGATCTTGTTGTCCACCATTTTGTTATTTGTTCACCAAGGCGTAACTGCTTTGCCTTTATTCGGAAGCGCAACCGAATTTTCTTCGTTTACTTGTTTTCTTTACACACGTACACGACTCTAATTGGTCACAAGACTGTATAGTAAAAACACAAGTTAGCCTCTATCTGGGCCCATAGCCTGTTGGCTGAGCTTGAATAAATGAGTGTACTACACACGAGGGTTCCGTTCTACCTGACGGTCAAAGCTCAACTAAAGTTCGTTTTATTCAAATAATCATGCTGTCAATCGAAGTAGTCAAATATAGTTTATATACACATTGATTGTCAGCAGCGCTGACAATTGGACGTCGATGCAAGCTCTAACACCCTTGGGCGTCGATGCAAAATCCAACAGAAACTCCCACAGAAGGTTTCCGACAGCCGCAGCTCATCCTCATCATCTACCTTCGACAAGCAGCAAGTAAATCCAAAATCTATCAACTTTACGGTATCGTTCGCATCCAACACGATGTTCTCAGGCTTTATATCACGATGAGCGATACCGCATTAATGCAAATACTCGATAGCACCAACGGGCTGACCGAAGTAGGCTTGTGCTTTCCTTTCCGGAACGCACTTCTCTTTCTTTATCTGTCATATTATTACTCTTTCGGATACCACTTGTTTAACACGTCTTGACCAGCCGGCTTTCTGTATGCGAGTGTGTCACTTCTGACCACGCCGTTTTTATTTCCTGTCTCCTATCACTATGACTGGTAGCATCTGTCACTATATGATAAGTAACGTCTGTTATGGCGCGACCCAGGTGTATATCTGACTAGTATCTTGCTCGTTTAAAGGCAGGCGTGAAATAGTATCTGCATTGGCATTATCGGCGGCCTTTCTGAACCGAATTTTGTAGTCAAACCCTTGTAAGTACGTAGCGAAGTATTGCATTCGTAGGCCTGACATTACTGGTATGCCTTTATGCTCTATGTATTTTGGTAATTACCTGATTATCTGTCACGAGCGTAAACTGCCTTCCGTATAAGTATTGGAAAAATTTCTTTACCGTGAAGATGATCGCACATGCCTCCTTGTCAACATGCATGTACTTTTGTTGAACTTTGTTAAGCGTCTGAGACGCAAACTGGAGAGGCCTTTCTGTACCGTCCGGATATTCGTGGCTCAAAACGGCACCAACTCCATATGGAGAAGCATCTGTAGCTAACAAGAGAGGAAGTTCTGGTGAATAATGTACCAAGCATCCGTTAAATTGGATATTTTTTTTTTTTCTTTTTGGAACGTTCTATCTTGTTCCTTCTTCCATTTGAATGGTACGTCCTTCTTAAGCAGGTTGTTGAGAGGGTAGAGAATGGTACACTGCTCACTGTCCAGGTTATCTTATTTGAAGTACAGGCTTTCCTGGGAAAGACGGGTAATTGTACCTGAAATCGGATTCATCTGAAGTCCCTTGATTGTTATTGAATCTCCACAATGGAACAAATGCCCATTAAATGTCAACGAAGTATCATTCCCGTTCACCATTACCAACGGTTCACCAGTGTTGCGTTTCGGTCATGGTTCGCTTCTAGAAATCTCCATCAGGTCCTGCTCAATCTGTTCCAGCTCGAGAAGGTACACCAGTTGCGGAGTTGACTCTTTCTTCGATTCTGATTTGTTCTCCTCCTCCTTTGTAGCATGTTAGTAGCGTTGATGCGGTTTTCAACAAGAATGAAGATTTGTTTAAAAAGCTTCTTCACTTCGTCGCTTATCGTAACATCTTCCGAGAAGCTGTAGCCCTTCGATATGATCTTCAACTGTTCGTACATATATTTTTTACGTAGCTCTTTTTGCAGGTGGCGTAAGGATGTCTGCCAAACAACATCATGTAGAGAACTACTCCCGATGTCCATAAGTCGCACGATTGCGGAGCGTACGGTCTACAAATGACGAACTCCGGGCTGGCGAATGCGAAACTCCCACAGAAGGTTTCCGACAGCCGCAGCTCATCCTCATCATCTACCTTCGACAAGCAGCAAGTAAATCCAAAATCTATCAACTTTACGGTATCGTTCGCATCCAACACGATGTTCTCAGGCTTTATATCACCTAAAAACCGGCTCAACGGGGACAATATCGGTGATGTCTCCCCTAACACATGATTTTGCTGAAAAAGCATTTTATTTTCTCGCTCTCGATGGTATGTTGTTGGGCTCCGCATATCGTTCCCAAAACTGTTTTGTTTTGCGAGATTGGTTTGATGCAGCCTGAGCATAGCTTGGTTTTGTGTTTTTTACGGTACTGAAAACCGGCTCAACGGGGACAATATCGGTGATGTCTCCCCTAACACATGATTTTGCTGAAAAAGCATCGGATTTTCTCGTTCTCGGTGGTATGTTGTTGGGCTTCGCATAACGTTTCCAAAACTGTTTTGTTTTGCGAGATTGGTATGATGCAGAATGAGCATAGCTTGATTTTGCGTTCCATATTATGCTTTGCTGGGTTTATGAGATGCAGTTTATCATGCACGAAGTGTGGGTGAAACGTGGATTCAAACTACAAAATAAGTAAGGAGTGCCCGCGAAATTGAAATTAAAGAGTGCGAGCAGCAAAAATGGGGAAAATGTAGCCAAAACTCAAATAACTTGAACACGAGTGTTATGGTTTTAATAGTTTTTTATTTGCATGCATTTATTATAATTGAATGAGCTATATCTACATTTGCATGCATTAATTTATTATATTGCATGCATTACTTAAAACTGAACAAGGTTTTCCATTTTTATAGTTAAAAGAATTATTCATGACGACGACGAATTATCCGGTTTTCTTCTTTTAGGACGGCTAGTGCGTTGATCAATATGGCCAAAAAGGGATGCATCGTCCAGCGCCGTCGACTCCGCAATCGGCAAGTCGTCGAAATCATCGGTGCTGCATCTGGCCTGGTCTTCGTCCGCTGCTTCCGTTTTTTGGTAGCACAGCCAGCATGTACCGATCCAGCTCCTCCCTCTCCGCTTGCATCTGTAAAGATAAAAATTTGTCAATATAGGCCAGTTGATCAATGATGTACTTCAGCTGAGCGTCCTTATGTTTCTGTTCTATTGCTGTCTTGCGGGCTGTAGGTAGTCGGTGGAATTTGTTTCGTGCAATCCGGCGACACTTTGCTGCGGTGAATGGTGGTTTATGCTGGCCGTACTTCATGACAAAGAAGTCGCTCGTGACGAGTGGCACGATTTGAGGCTTTTCATTTGCCTTGTCAATGGTTTTCTCCTCCTTGCTAAGCCGGTGGTGTTCCGCCCGCGATGCTTCAATAATGTATGGAAGTTTTGCGGCAGGGTCAGCGTACTTCCACAGCTGTTTCCGGTCGGCGCAAGACATATTTGAATGAACTAGGTATAACGGCCCGGTTACACGGGCCCATGTTGATGAAAGAATTTGCATTAGAATCTAGTAAAATTGTGGTAAATTGAGTTTCTCAAAGCTTCAGCCCAGTTAGAAGATTGAACCTGTATCAAACTGTGAGATGCCAAATTCAAAGTCCCAGTTATTCTGATATGATAATGGCTCACTGGCTGCCGTATGGCATTCTCATGGCTGAATGGTAATGAAAAACTTATCGGACCAAACAGAAGAATTGTTGATTACTGAAGACTTTACCTGAGGAATGTGTTTTACATTGTCCGGATAGAATAATTTCCTGATTATCATAATGCCAAATTCAGCCAAAGAAAAATAACAGGGCCAATACCAAAATAACAGGAAAAATGTGGCCAACTTTAGAATCACGCAAGAAATATGATTTTCTCCTGTGATTTTCTGAATCCCATTGATAATGAAATGGTCAAGCCATAGGGACTGAATGGCTGAAGCTGTGCAATTGTGCTCTTCTCACCATCTTAATTTTAAAACCGTTAAATTTAAAAATACAATGCAATAGGTATAGTCTTCGGTGCGTTACCATACAAAGTTGAGGTTTTGCACCATTTTAAGTGCATCACCTTGTTCAAGTAAGGACATCAGCCGGAAAATATCACACATATCAATCATTTCAAACACTACTTTTTTCGAGTGCTCGTTTTATGAATTTTGCTATCAAAGTATCCTTTCGTTTTCTCAAGCGAGCTGATTGCCATGGTGATCAAAGTACAGAGAAACGTAGACGAAAGGCTCTGTAAGCAGACAGCCGTAGACTTTGTAAGTTAATGCTTAAGGTTCCGCAAAATTGGCTGTGGATTGTTTAGGAAATTTTCTAATTGTGTTTTTTAGAGGCGCGTGTGTGTTTTCGTGTGATAGACGGTTCAGAAATTTGTGTTTTGGGAACTGACCTGTAGTGCGTTTTTGTAAGAAATTTTTTGTGATTGAGTTTTTGTTTCGGTGCTAGTGTTTTGTGTCGAAAACTGTGATATATGTGCTTGTCTTTAATTGTTTTTTATATTTTTTGTGTTTGAACCTTTCGAAGAATTATTCGTGCATTTCCGGTATTTGAAAATACACAGCAAAAGTGATTTAATTAAGCTGAGCCAGCTTACCCGCGCCCTTTGAACACGGATTTGGTGCACATTTTTGTTTTAACCATGTTGAACAATTAATTATCAATCAAGTGTTTCCTTGATATATCTGATCAACCGAACACATAGTGCCCGGGAACGGAATTTTACAACATTTAGAACCATTTTGCAAAACCAGTTTTCCTTTTTTCCAATCGAGTTATTTTCCCCAGGTCAACTGTGATTGCTATAGTGATCCTTCAGTTTTTCCCCAAGGAAGCTGATTGCTATGGTGATGCAATGCAATGCAATGGGATGAGCGTTTTGAGAATTTCCATACAAAACTGTGGTTTGGCATCGATTTTAGTGCGTTACTTTATCCAAGTAGGAGCGTTATCCTTGGAGCGTGACGTTAAGGATTTTTTATAATAAGATAACTTGTTTGGATTAAATGATGTAGGGAGTAATGGTGCGGTTTGCTTTCTTTTGTGATAAATGTTGGGTTTCTGCTGCTGGGTTATGGAAGCTAAAAGTAAACAAAACAAAACAAATTGTTTAATCAATTAAAAACAAGTAACCTTTCGGTCGATTCTTTAAACTTACGAATATTGTTTCATCTGTTCATTGTAGTCTACTTTCGCCCAGGTTGCGAGCTGTTTGTAGACTGCTTTGCTCTCTGCGGAAAGCAGCTTGTACTTTTTGCCCGCTTTCCGAAGCAGCTCGGCCTGAAAACGAGAAGAGAATTGAAAAAAATGTTGCAACCATAATCCTTTAGCGACCACATGCACCGCAGCACTTACCCAAGTTAGTTCCGGATGCTACGATTTTAGCATCCGGAGGTTTGCTTTTATGAAAAGGTTGTATTCATTTGGTGGATGTTTCGGCTTCTCTGCCAAACACGCCTGAATCTCTTTCTTCTGCACAATGCAGAGCATTTCGTCCAGGGTCCGATGCTTATCAATTTTGTGTAGCAACAATTTTGTCGCCACTTCCGCTTCTTCGGCCGTGTGTTTGCCGACAGCGACGCAAGACCAATTTATTTTCTTAAGCCGGACGTCGGCTTTTTTGTCGTCATATATTTTTTACGTAGCTCTTTTTGCAGGTGGCGTAAGGATGTCTGCCAAACAACATCATGTACAGAACTACTCCCGATGTCCATGTAAGGAGTAATGGTGCGGTTTGCTTTCTTTTGTGATAAATGTTGGGTTTCTGCTGCTGGGTTATGGAAGCTAAAAGTAAACAAAACAAAACAAATTTTTTAATCAATTAAAAACAAGTAACCTTTCGGTCGATTCTTTAAACTTACGAATATTGTTTCATCTGTTCATTGTAGTCTACTTTCGCCCAGGTTGCGAGCTGTTTGTAGACTGCTTTGCTCTCTGCGGAAAGCAGCTTGTACTTTTTGCCCGCTTTCCGAAGCAGCTCGGCCTGAAAACGAGAAGAGAATTGAAAAAAATGTTGCAACCATAATCCTTTAGCGACCACATGCACCGCAGCACTTACCCAAGTTAGTTCCGGATGCTACGATTTTAGCATCCGGAGGTTTGCTTTTATGAAAAGGTTGTATTCATTTGGTGGATGTTTCGGCTTCTCTGCCAAACACGCCTGAATCTCTTTCTTCTGCACAATGCAGAGCATTTCGTCCAGGGTCCGATGCTTATCAATTTTGTGTAGCAACAATTTTGTCGCCACCTCCGCTTCTTCGGCCGTGTGGTTGCCGACAGCGACGCAAGACCAATTTATTTTCTTAAGCCGGACGTCGGCTTTTTTGTCGTCATATATTTTTTACGTAGCTCTTTTTGCAGGTGGCGTAAGGATGTCTGCCAAACAACATCATGTACAGAACTACTCCCGATGTCCATAAGTCGCACGATTGCGGAGCGTACGGTCTACAAATGACGAACTCCGGGCTGGCGAATGCGAAACTCCCACAGAAGGTTTCCGACAGCCGCAGCTCATCCTCATCATCTACCTTCGACAAGCAGCAAGTAAATCCAAAATCTATCAACTTTACGGTATCGTTCGCATCCAACACGATGTTCTCAGGCTTTATATCACCTAAAAACCGGCTCAACGGGGACAATATCGGTGATGTCTCCCCTAACACATGATTTTGCTGAAAAAGCATTTTATTTTCTCGCTCTCGATGGTATGTTGTTGGGCTTCGCATAACGTTTCCAAAACTGTTTTGTTTTGCGAGATTGGTTTGATGCAGCCTGAGCATAGCTTGGTTTTGTGTTTTTTACGGTACTGGAAACCGGCTCAACGGGGACAATATCGGTGGTGTCTGCCCTCATCTATGATTTTTTGAAATAAGCTAAGTGGTGTATCATGTTGGGCTCCGCATAACGTTTCCAAAACTGTTTTGTTTTGCGAGATTGGTTTGATGCAGCCTGAGCTACGCTTGATTTTGCGTTCCATATTATGCTTTGCTGGGTTTATGAGATGCAGTTTATCGTGCACGAAGTGTGAGTGAAACGTGGATTCAAACTACAAAATAAGTAAGGAGTACCAGCGAAATTGAAATTAAAGAGTGCGAGCAGCAAAAATGGGGAAAATGTAGCCAAAACTCAAATAACTTGAACATGAGTGTTATGGTTTTAATAGTTTTTTATTTGCATGCATTTATTATAATTGAATGAGCTATATCTACATTTGCATGCATTAATTTATTATATTGCATGCATTACTTAAAACTGAACAAGGTTTTCCATTTTTATAGTTAAAAGAATTATTCATGACGACGACGAATTATCCGGTTTTCTTCTTTTAGGACGGCTAGTGCGTTGATCAATATGGCCAAAAAGGGATGCATCGTCCAGCGCCGTCGACTCCGCAATCGGCAAGTCGTCGAAATCATCGGTGCTGCATCTGGCCTGGTCTTCGTCCACTGCTTCCGTTTTCGGTAGCACAGCCAGCATGTACCGATCCAGCTCCTCCCTCTCCGCTTGCATCTGTAAAAATGAAAATTTGTCAATATAGGCCAGTTGATCAATGATGTACTTCAGCTGAGCGTCCTTATGTTTCTGTTCTATTGCTGTCTTGCGGGCTGTAGGTAGTCGGTGGAATTTGTTTCGTGCAATCCGGCGACACTTTGCTGCGGTGAATGGTGGTTTATGCTGGCCGTACTTCATGACAAAGAAGTCGCTCGTGACGAGTTGCACGTTGTGAGGCTTTCCATTTGCTTTGTCAATGGTTTTCTCCTCCTTGCTAAGCCAGTGGTGTTCCGCCCGCGATGCTTCAATAATGTATGGAAGTTTTGCGGCAGGGTCAGCGTACTTCCACAGCTGTTTCCGGTCGGCGCAAGACATATTTGAATGAATATTTTGTTTGGAGTAAATGATGTAGGGAGTAATGGTGCGGTTTGCTTTCTTTTGTGATAAATGTTGGGTTTCTGCTGCTGGGTTATGGAAGCTAAAAGTAAACAAAACAAAACAAATTTTTTAATCAATTAAAAACAAGTAACCTTTCGGTCGATTCTTTAAACTTACGAATATTGTTTCATCTGTTCATTGTAGTCTACTTTCGCCCAGGTTGCGAGCTGTTTGTAGACTGCTTTGCTCTCTGCGGAAAGCAGCTTGTACTTTTTGCCCGCTTTCCGAAGCAGCTCGGCCTGAAAACGAGAAGAGAATTGAAAAAAATGTTGCAACCATAATCCTTTAGCGACCACATGCACCGCAGCACTTACCCAAGTTAGTTCCGGATGCTACGATTTTAGCATCCGGAGGTTTGCTTTTATGAAAAGGTTGTATTCATTTGGTGGATGTTTCGGCTTCTCTGCCAAACACGCCTGAATCCCTTTCTTCTGCACAATGCAGAGCATTTCGTCCAGGGTCCGATGCTTATCAATTTTGTGTAGCAACAATTTTGTCGCCACTTCCGCTTCTTCGGCCGTGTGGTTGCCGACAGCGACGCAAGACCAATTTATTTTCTTAAGCCGGACGTCGGCTTTTTTGTCGTCATATATTTTTTACGTAGCTCTTTTTGCAGGTGGCGTAAGGATGTCTGCCAAACAACATCATGTACAGAACTACTCCCGATGTCCATGTAAGGAGTAATGGTGCGGTTTGCTTTCTTTTGTGATAAATGTTGGGTTTCTGCTGCTGGGTTATGGAAGCTAAAAGTAAACAAAACAAAACAAATTTTTTAATCAATTAAAAACAAGTAACCTTTCGGTCGATTCTTTAAACTTACGAATATTGTTTCATCTGTTCATTGTAGTCTACTTTCGCCCAGGTTGCGAGCTGTTTGTAGACTGCTTTGCTCTCTGCGGAAAGCAGCTTGTACTTTTTGCCCGCTTTCCGAAGCAGCTCGGCCTGAAAACGAGAAGAGAATTGAAAAAAATGTTGCAACCATAATCCTTTAGCGACCACATGCACCGCAGCACTTACCCAAGTTAGTTCCGGATGCTACGATTTTAGCATCCGGAGGTTTGCTTTTATGAAAAGGTTGTATTCATTTGGTGGATGTTTCGGCTTCTCTGCCAAACACGCCTGAATCTCTTTCTTCTGCACAATGCAGAGCATTTCGTCCAGGGTCCGATGCTTATCAATTTTGTGTAGCAACAATTTTGTCGCCACCTCCGCTTCTTCGGCCGTGTGGTTGCCGACAGCGACGCAAGACCAATTTATTTTCTTAAGCCAGACGTCGGCTTTTTTGTCGTCATATATTTTTTACGTAGCTCTTTTTGCAGGTGGCGTAAGGATGTCTGCCAAACAACATCATGTACAGAACTACTCCCGATGTCCATGTAGGGAGTAATGGTGCGGTTTGCTTTCTTTTGTGATAAATGTTGGGTTTCTGCTGCTGGGTTATGGAAGCTAAAAGTAAACAAAACAAAACAAATTTTTTAATCAATTAAAAACAAGTAACCTTTCGGTCGATTCTTTAAACTTACGAATATTGTTTCATCTGTTCATTGTAGTCTACTTTCGCCCAGGTTGCGAGCTGTTTGTAGACTGCTTTGCTCTCTGCGGAAAGCAGCTTGTACTTTTTGCCCGCTTTCCGAAGCAGCTCGGCCTGAAAACGAGAAGAGAATTGAAAAAAATGTTGCAACCATAATCCTTTAGCGACCACATCCACCGCAGCACTTACCCAAGTTAGTTCCGGATGCTACGATTTTAGCATCCGGAGGTTTGCTTTTATGAAAAGGTTGTATTCATTTGGTGGATGTTTCGGCTTCTCTGCCAAACACGCCTGAATCTCTTTCTTCTGCACAATGCAGAGCATTTCGTCCAGGGTCCGATGCTTATCAATTTTGTGTAGCAACAATTTTGTCGCCACTTCCGCTTCTTCGGCCGTGTGTTTGCCGACAGCGACGCAAGACCAATTTATTTTCTTAAGCCGGACGTCGGCTTTTTTGTCGTCATATATTTTTTACGTAGCTCTTTTTGCAGGTGGCGTAAGGATGTCTGCCAAACAACATCATGTACAGAACTACTCCCGATGTCCATGTAAGGAGTAATGGTGCGGTTTGCTTTCTTTTGTGATAAATGTTGGGTTTCTGCTGCTGGGTTATGGAAGCTAAAAGTAAACAAAACAAAACAAATTTTTTAATCAATTAAAAACAAGTAACCTTTCGGTCGATTCTTTAAACTTACGAATATTGTTTCATCTGTTCATTGTAGTCTACTTTCGCCCAGGTTGCGAGCTGTTTGTAGACTGCTTTGCTCTCTGCGGAAAGCAGCTTGTACTTTTTGCCCGCTTTCCGAAGCAGCTCGGCCTGAAAACGAGAAGAGAATTGAAAAAAATGTTGCAACCATAATCCTTTAGCGACCACATGCACCGCAGCACTTACCCAAGTTAGTTCCGGATGCTACGATTTTAGCATCCGGAGGTTTGCTTTTATGAAAAGGTTGTATTCATTTGGTGGATGTTTCGGCTTCTCTGCCAAACACGCCTGAATCTCTTTCTTCTGCACAATGCAGAGCATTTCGTCCAGGGTCCGATGCTTATCAATTTTGTGTAGCAACAATTTTGTCGCCACCTCCGCTTCTTCGGCCGTGTGGTTGCCGACAGCGACGCAAGACCAATTTATTTTCTTAAGCCGGACGTCGGCTTTTTTGTCGTCCTCCGCCGGCAAAATGGCTCGAAGCTGGAGGACCAAATCAGCGTACTCGGCTTCCGTCCACTGTTCGGCAGCAACGTTTCCAAAAACCGCACCTTGTTCGATCTCCGCCGATCCGAACAAATCCTCACTTGCGTTAATCAAACTCGAGGCCATTTTCTCTGGAGTAAAATAGGTTGCGTCTGCTTTTTTCGTCCGTAGGCAGGCGTCTGTAAAATGGCGTCGGTTTTTTTGGCAGGTACATTGAGTCGATTCTCTGTCCTGCTTCTGCTGGACAACTGAAATGTCAGTTGAACGAAAAGGAATTTATTATTTTTCAATAGCTCACAAACAAAATCAAGAAAACGTTGTTTCTTTCAACGTAACTGTTCCGATATTGTTGCGACCATGTGGAAAAATCATCATAAAATTAATTATAACGACTAGAGTGAGCAACTTATTTCAAAACAAGAATAATAATTAATTCGTTCATTGGTTTTCATTATTCTCGTTGGAGAACTGAACCCACACTTTGTAAACACGACAATTGTCTTCAATTTCATTCGAAAAAATTATTTGTTTCTGCTGTAACAGACTTTTTTTTAATTTACATCTGCGCATATATAATAAAAATGAATCTTTTGGTGTCCAAATTACCTTTCCAAATAATTTCCGTTCAATCCGAATTTATTATTTTCCCCAAAAAGAAAGCACACGCCTTGTCAATGCGACACATCCGATCCATGATTGTCAAATAAAGTTAGAACACACCTCTTCCTCCTAACTCGTTGGGGATTTGTAGGTTTGTCAATTGCTCAAGCTGGTGCATGCTGATTGGATATATTGATGTTTTTCAAGAATAATTAGGTTATTGAGTTCGATCGCGCATTTATAGAACCGATAAACAACTTTTGTAAAGTAGGTCAGCCTCATTACCAACACTTATTCAACCACCTGTAAACTAGCCCTAAGAAACCGTATAAATAAATCGATACCGAATAGACCACAGAACTATTCGGTGGACACTGATCGGACGTGGTCGTAATGCCCGTCGCGCATCCAGTAAGCTAAAAACTTCTGAGTTTTCATCTGAGTTCAAGTTTTACACGATGACAAACCCTCCGCTTCGATAAGTCCGCGACCGCGAGTGGTTTCACGCAGTATGCGTTGATACAAGGTGACCACGAGTTATGGATACCGATTAAAGATATACACCACAACATAATTTTTATTTTTCTGGTGACAGACATTTCACACTTGAAAAATTGGTTTTCTTATCATTATGTTTGGTATAAATTGATAAGACCAATTTTGTGTCATCTAATATATAAAAGTCACCGTTGTCTGTATATAAATATGTATGTATGTGCTCGCATCACGCCAAATCTACCGGGTTGATTTACACAAAACTTGGCTGAGAGGTAGCTAATTTTACAGGGTTGAGTTATTTGAACTTCGTTTGTTGATATCCTTATACCTCCCTACCCCTCCCGAACACCTACCCTCTAAAATTAATGAAAAACAATTATAGTTCAACAACTATTGAACGAATTTTCACAAAAATTAGTACACATGCTGCTTACGCAGGGATATAGCATAGATTAAAATTTCATTTTTCTAGGGGAAGGGAAAAGGGAGGCTCCCATACTACCCCCTACTTTTATTTATTTCGCAGTATTTGTGGTTTCTAAATCGAATGGCGTCACTCATAAAGTTCAATTTTGGCCCAGACTCCCTATACCCTCCTCCTCTTCGGTAAAAAAAAATAGCAATGCTCAAAACGAAAAACGTTAATTCTTATCACACGTATGCAGCGCAAAATCTACTAAGTGTATCCGTGCCAAACTTGGCTGGAGTGTAGCTAATTTTTCTTTCGAATGCCCTCCTTCCCTTCCCCCTACAGAATACCTATGCCATAGAAAGATGAAAAATAATAATAATTCAACAATTATGGAATAGATGTTTACAACATTTGGTACACATACTATTTTAATATGTAGCCATGTTGTGATAATATTTCATTCATTTGGCGGAAGAGGTAAGGGAATACCATCCTACCCCCTGGCTCAACAACGCCAAGTGTGCGCCACGATCGGTCAACGACCCAAATGACCGACTTTACTTCATGGGAAAATAATTTTCATTCCGTTGAATACCAGTGCGGAAGCGAAGAACGAACTGAGCAGGCTGACCGTGAATTATCGAATTGGTTCTATCAAGGTCAGGGTCGCTCGGTGCACACGTTGTGTGGCTGGAATTCGGCGGAAAAAGAACCGTTAGTATGATTTGCGCGTCACCGTTAACACATTGGTGGCATTGACCTTCCAGGAGAAACCAGTTTGGTACTGTAGCATACCGGTTGGGGCGTACTTGGCGCATATGTTTGACTGCTAAAATTCGGAGAAAAATTAACCGTTGGTTAAACTAGGTCACAGCCATATCCCCTTCGTTTACTGCTTCGTTTACTTACACCAATGTTATAGATTGCCCTTGAATGTGGAGTAATGGTATTACTAGCTTGGCAAAAGCGGAACGTTAGCAGTCTTTTCTACCATATGGACCATATGGAGTTCCACCATGCCAAGAGCTTGCCAAAACAGTGCTTGCCATGCCGGTCGGGGAATTACACGCGGTGGCGCATTTTTTGCACACTTTTTGTCACATACGTGCATCGGCCATATCGCCCTTTTCCATACCTCGGATCGAAATGCCGTATATGGACGAAAGATAGGCCTTTTGGCCAAATCCCCGAATATCGTCTCCGCGTTAATAGTTTGCGCTTCCAAGTGTTCAGAGCAAAGTTCCAACATGATAAGTACTTGCCAAAACAGTGCTGGTCGGGGAATTACACGCGGTGGCGCATTTTGTGCACACTTTTTGTCACATTTGCGTACCCCGGATCGAAATGCCGTATATGGACGAAAGATAGGCCTCGTGGCGATACACATTCGTGCCGAACATTGCTTTTCGCTAGCTCGTACGAAAAGTGAGTTTTTGGGTATACGGCAGTTTACCATGCATATTTACCTTGCCTTTTGCTCACCATACCATGCAAAATTTTTAATTACAATGACAGGGTGTTCGAGATAAATTTGATAGTTTTTGAGGGAATAGGAAAGGAATTTTTATGAAATTTATGTTAAATACTAGCTCGAAGCCCCGACGAAGCTCGGGGAGGAAAAATGTGACTAAAGTTTTTATTCTTGGTTCACTTTCTGAGCTAGATTCAGATTGCCTACAGACATGTAAGTAGCTGTGATATCACGCGGAAATTTTCTTTCATCAATAGTCTAGGGGGCAAAGGGCATGGGTGTTGTTCCGGAGGATTGGAGTTCGAATCTAGGCTAGGAAAAACTTTCTTGTTGACGGTTGTAAACATTTTTTTTCATATTTTTTTTTTAGATATTTAATGTACTTTTTCAAATCTGAATTTTTTTTTATAAACATGGTATTTATTTACGCTTGTAAAAACAATTTTCCTTACGTACTATTTAACAATATTACATGTTGGACGAGAAAAGACGAAAAAACATGATTTTCCATATACAGAACACTATTACAGGGAACATGTAAGGACATCTACATCAATCGCAACATCATTGTTTCCAATGATGTGGATGATGTAGTTTGCAAAGACGGAAAGTATTGCACTACGTGTACCCGCTCTTATCCTGTTTAGAGCGGGCCAGTGCAGGTCGGAGAAACGAAAATGGTACCCTGGAGCAACTTGTTGCAGTCGCGTCTGCAGGATGTCCCAAGCTAAAGCAACGCGAGGGCATGCTGCAAACTTGTGCTCCAGGGTCTCAACAGCGAGACAAAACGGACATGATGATGTGTCGGCTCTGCCGGCACGGAAAAGATGCTCCCCGTGTCGTATCTTCCCGTTTGCCAGCAGGTATAGGGCGGAGCGTTGTGCTGACGTCAGCCTCCTAGAGCTTATGTTTCCCCACACTCTTCTCCACAGCGTGTGTGGGGAAGCTCCAACCACCCTTGGGTCCGGAAGGGCGTTTGTTGCTGCGCGTCGCAGACCACGTGTTGTTGGCGTTCGTCTGAGGGCCTCTGGAACGTATGCCAGATGCTGGATAACCTTGCGGAGGCAAGGGTAGGACGACGGGACGGAGTTGGTGTCGGGTGGGTTCCCAACATTGGCGATGTGCTCGGACCCGATCACCAAGCATCCCTGCTCCGCAAGGTACCGGTTTGTTATCAGCGCTTGTGTGGTGATGGTGGGGATGTGGAGGTTTAGACCACCGCGGTCTCGTGGCAACGCTAGCTGGTGGAGTGGTACGCGGATGCCACCAGAGCCGTTCCAAAACAGTGATCCGATCATGTGAGAGACCTTTGCCACGTCCTGCTGCCGAGCGCCACAGACCGACGCGACAAACCACAGCCTGGGGAGCAAGAAGGTGTTAAGCAGCAGCACCTTTTGGGCCAGGTTCAGGTCTCTCAAACGATGAAGCCAGACCAACTGCCGGAACTACTGGATCACCACGTCCCAGTTGTGCGCCATGGCCTCGCGGATGTTGTTGGAAAACAAGATCCCAAGGAGCCGTAGACGCTCCTCGGTGCGTAAGCATGGGACGTGGATCCTCGTTGCTGGAGTGACGTGTCCGATGTCGATCGCGATGGTCTTCCCCACGTTCAGTTTGGCCCCTGAGCACAGGCCGAACGCCTCGAACGCCTCTCTGACCGCTTGATTTTGAATGAGGAGGAAGTAATCACTGAGACATCATCGGCAAATGCATTGACCAGGTCATCCTGGTCGCAGCAAATGCTTTCAAGCTCAGTGATCAGGGGATGAAGGTAGAGGACAAACAGGTGCATGGAAAGAGGGTCGCCCTGTCTGACGGAACGTTGGATGGGGAAGGAAGAGGACAGCTGTCCATTTACCAGCAGGCGGGAAAAAGACTGCTCTCCAATAGACCTGAGAAGGCTAACCAGCCGTGGATTGAATCCCAGGGAGGTCATGGTCGTCCACAGGAGGTCTCGGTCGACACGATCAAATGCCTGCGAGAGGTCAAAGGAAACGAGCTTGCCACTTTTCTTCCTCCTCCTTCAGATCCAGAATTCTCTCCTTAACCGAGAGAACAGCTTGAAATATATTTTGCGGCTTGTTGCTGCATTTTTGGGCTGGGGAAATTATCTGCCACTTGTCGATGATGCCACCGACCCGTAACTTCAAAATTCTCGCCAGCAGCTTATAATCTGTGTTAAGGAGAGAAATCGGACGAAAAGAGGGCATTGCACTCCCAGTTCTCCCCTTTCTCCCTAGCATTATGATGCCGTCGACGAAGCTTCGAGGAAATTCCCCGTGAAGGGCCTCGTTGAGGACGTACCCTAGTTCCCGTCCCACTATGTGGGATTCCGTCCGGGCCTGGTGACTTCCGAGGTGCCGATTTTTTGACTGCATCGAAGATTTCACTGAGCGTGATTTCCTCCATGCAGTCATTGTTGGCGTCACAGTCTTCCGGGATCGTCCGTTGTGGAGAAAAGGAGGGATTTAAGTCGTCCATTTGTCTGTTACTTGTACTGTCGGCCGAGTATAAGTCTTTGTACTGTGTGTACAAATACTCGGCGATCTCTTCCTTCACGGTGAGTGGAACGGAACCACCGTTGTCAGTCTGTAATTTGTCAATGACGGTTCGTTTCTTCTTCCGTTCTCCCAATTGGAAGGTGGAAACTCGTTCACCATCGACGAGGGTCTCATTTATTTTGGTGAAGTGTTGGGAAAAACGCCTCTGCAAGGAGAGCATTCTTCCCTTCACCAGCTTAATGGTTGCCAGCTCGTCGGGGTCGCTTGTACTTCTCGTTGGTCTTCCAACGAAAGAACAAAACAATCCTGGGTTTGACTCACTCCATCCACCAGGTCATCCAGGAATCGTAGCTCCTTCGCTGTCGGACCCAAGAGTCCCATCTGCCTTCAAACTCGGCCATAACCTCATCAGATAAAATGTGTGGCCGTATTTGCCAGTATCCGTTTCCTCGCGGCACCGGGAGAGACGGAAGAATAATCCTCACCGTCAATGCCTTTTGGTCTGAGAAGGAGAGTACGTGCATCGCTGTTGTCTTGAGTTGTGTCTGTACAGACGCAGACACGTAGCAGCGATCGATGCGCGAGCCCGAACCACATGTGATGTATGAGAACTCAACATTGTTGCCTTTGAGAGCTTCCCAACTATCACACAAACCTATGGTATCTACGGCATTTTGCAGCGCGGGGCTGAAGTTTCCAACGCCCGTCGCATCTTTCGATTTCAACACACAGTTGAAATCTCCTGCTAGAATGACGGGTTCCCGTGCATTCCGCAGATAGAAAGGCAACGTTCGAGTGTAAAAATCCTCCCGCTCTGCCCTGCGCTGGCTTCCGGATGGAGCGTAAACATTGCATAGGGTGGCGGTATTCTCAAGCCGAACGCAGATCAAACGTGAGTCTAAACTGCGTTCGACGTGAGAAAATTTTAGGCGCTCGCGTAAAGCGATCGCTGTCCCTCTCCTGGCTTCATCAACGTTTGTCAGTACGTTGAAACCAGGGATTGTCATGTCAGGATTATATACTTCTCAGTATATTTTTTGGTAAATTGGTCAGTGCGTCAAGTTTGGTTTGATTTGATATTGCATTCAGGTTAACTGAAGCAATATTAAAAATAATATTACTTAAGCCATCCATCATGAGGCAGTTTCAGACCGAATCAAACTACGTCGTGGGAAAAGGAAGGAGAGGAGCAGACAAAGAAGATGAACAAACACTTACTTTGCCTTTTTAGGACGGCCAGGAGGACGCTTCACCACTACCACCGGGTCAAGTCCAGCACGCTTTGCAGCTTCGCTGTCCAAGTCGTCACCTGGGCGCTTGACGCCCGTGAGCGTGTTGGTCCCATCGTCAGGAAGGGGGACGGAAGGGGAGACGAGCGGGATATCGAATTCGATATCGTCGACTGACAGACCGCTGGGGACCATCGGCTGATCCTCGTCTTCCCGGGATGTGCCGGCCTCGAATGTGTTGGTTGGGGCTGGCTGAGCCGAAGTGTGTTGCTGCGGCGCGGCAGATAAAGCTGACGTCGTAGATTGCAAAACGGGAACGGATGGAGACGACTTCGGCAGGACGTTAAGCGCTGGCTGTGCATCCCGCTCTGCCCGCCCCCTTGGCGTGATGGTTACGGCTGCCTTTTGGGCTTTCGGCACTTTTTTGTTCTTCGGCATCGGGTCGCCACTGAGTGCGGAAGCGTAGGTCGCTGCTCCCCCCTTTTCTTTACGGTTTGTAGCGCATGATACGCCGTGGTGTGCCTTTAGGCAGCAGTATTGGCAAGTTTTTACCTGCCCTTGGTATGTCACGCGTGTGAGCTCGCCTCCGATGTGCAGGTATGATGCAATCGGATGCTTGCGCACCATGCGCACCACACGCACACCAGATAGAATGCCGGCCAACGGAGAGTTCTCACCATGGGTAAGCTCTCTAACGGCCAATACCTGCCCATACTTTTCCAGTTCTTTCGTAAGTGTTTCGTCTGTGACGAAGTATGGCAGGTCTAGGATTTTTATGTCCGTGGCACCATCCGCGAGTTGAATTTCGATCGGGTAGCAGACACCATCTATGGTTTTGCCGTGCTTGCCACGGTGCTGCTCCACGATTTCCTCGGCCTCCTCCTTCGAGCTCATCTGTACGAACACGGTGTTCGCCGGCGAGACCAGATGAGCTCGCTTCACGACGCCCTTCTTCGAAAGGAGTATCCCGAGTAGATCATGCACCTCTGCTTCTCTCGGCCTGATCGGAAGTGCATCAAAGTTTACTTTAAATGCATGCTCCCATTTGGGGGCTTGCTCCATCTTCACTTAAAAAAAAGGCAGTTAAAAACTGTTAAACCGAGGCGCACACGTGAAGATAAACAGCAAAGGATTGCGAGCATAGAAGAAACGCGTCCGATAACGATGAGTCTCGGAGAGAAACTATGTACAAGGGCCTTTACCTTCAGATTCCTGATGTACCTTTTCGCTAGTTGCTCCAGTCACCCAATAATTTGTGGAGCCTATGCCGCAAAAGGGGGCCCTATGCCCCCTAATCCTCGTGCAAAGGGGGTTTCGGATAGGGCGGACTTTTCGGATTGAGACACAATAGAATCTTATTTGAGAGGCCAAGGAAGTTTAATAAAACATCGAGACGTTCTCCGTTTAAGGTTTCAATTGAATCTAAATTTTATTAATGACTAGCTCGAAGCCCCGGCGAAGCTCGGGGAGGAAAAATGTGACTGAAGTTTTTATTCTTGGTTCATTTTCTATGCTACATTCAGATTGCCTACATACATATTAGTAGCTGTGATATCACTCGGGGTCCACACTACAGCGCGACGTCGCCTGACAGGCGCTGAACTCCATGCAAAAAAATCTAGCGTGATTCGCGATATGGAGTTCAGCTCCTGTCAGGCGACGTCGCGCTGTAGTGTTGGACCCCGAGTCACTCGAAAATTTTCTTTCATCAATAGTCTAGGGGGCTAAGTGCATGGGTGTTGTTCCGGAGGATCGGAGTTCGAATCTAGGCTGAGAAAAACTTTTTTGTTGACGGTTGGGAAATATTTATTCATAATTTTTTTTAGATATTTAATGTAATTTTTCAAATCCGATAATAGTGCATGGGTGTTGTTTCGGAGGATCGGAGTTCAAATCTAGGCTAGGAAAAACTTTTTTGTTGACGGCTGTAAATTTTTTTTTTCATGTTTGTTTTTAGATATTTAATGTACTTTTTCAAAGCCGATCTTATTTTGATACATAGATTTCAAATTATCATAACCATTATTAAATTAAAAGCTTGATAGTTCAATTTATTCACATAGCCATATATACCTATATTTTCCCTATGCTATCGATTCGTACAACTGGTGTACTGGTAGTGGTGCTCGAGCCTTGTATCAGAGGTTTGGTGTTCGAATCCCGATTGGGAAAATCTTTTATAGTACGTAATAAAATTTTTCTTCAAAATCTACGTTTGCCATTCAAGTAGCGATATTTCCTCACTACTTCTAACTTGTGCTATGGTTCCTCGGCAAGACTACGGCTTCGCTCTTGGTAAACCCGTGTTCGAGTCCCGTTTCCACTTAGAGTCAGATTGTAAAAAGCGCATGCTTCACGTGCACTGTAAATATGTAGGGTTTATTGCCACATCTCATCACGGGAAGTTTAGCTTACCATGTTTGCCGCATTTTTTATTCGAAGTACCCCCCCTCCGCCTGCACCCGCTTCCGGAACCGCGCGCATGCCCGGACAACCATGTCTCTGGGGATGGCCGCAAACACGGCGTTTATTCTGGCCACCAGCTCCGCTTTGGTATTGCAGGACGCCCTGTTGGTGTATAAAAAATATAGTTAACAGCACAACTTATTAAAATTCAACGAAGAGAAGTATGAAAAAATTAAAGAAATGTTGGTGCTAAAAATTCTTTTATTTTATCTAAAACCAGCTTTTAAAGTAGCTTTGCTATTTAGAAAGATACTCTATTCAAAAGAGTGAAGTTTGAAAATATTAAATCATCATTTAACGTATCTGGTCCACGAATTCGGTATTGTGGTGGATATACGGTATCCATAACTCGTGGTCACCTTGTATCAACGCATACTGCGTGAAACCACTCGCGGTCGCGGACTTATCAAAGCGGAGGGTTTGTCATCGTGTACAACTTGAACTTAGATGAAAACTCAGAAGTTTTTAACTTACTGGATGCGCGACGGGCATTACGACCACGTCCGATCAGTGTCCACCGAATAGTTCCTTTCTCTATTCGGCATCGATTTATTTATACTGTTTCTTAAGGCTAGTTTACAGGTAGTTGGATAAGTGTTGGGTTTGAGACTGACCTAGTTTACAAACTTTTGTTTATCGATTCTATAAATGCTGGTTGGATAATTTTGGTGTTTTTAATCATGGTTAGGTTATTGACGTCGATCGCGCAAACGTTTTTGCGCGCATCGTTCCCTGCCTGTTTCATAACATCCGGCCCGAAGTGGGTCATGCTAACTTGGCTCAAATGCCCGAACCCGTTGGTTCCCTGTTTTTCATGCACCGGCTTGCCGTGGGTCATATTACTTATGTGCAATGCTCGCGCACGATCGTGTCGCAACTTGTTTGCGCGGTATCGCTGGGTGCGTCGATCTATCAATTTGCCTAGATTGCAGTTTTGGGTGTTTTGCGGTTGTTTCTGGGTTGAGTTTTTACCGAAATGGGTTTTGTTTGTTTTGAGGCGGTGTCACCTGATTTTGTTGTTTTCGATACTTAGTTTATAACATTTGATTATGAAATGGAGAGTTCATTGTGCTTTCCACGCTCAGCAAAAACGCGGTACTTCTGTGGTGGTTGATTTTCAGCCGTATAGCATAGGCATGCTACAGTATCTTTTGATGTAATCATCTGTTCCTCTTTAGGAGATGTTTGCCGACCACTGCTTTATTGTTTTGGACAACACAGTTTCAATGCCTGATGAACTTATCAAAAGAAAGTTGATAGCCTTCTTGAAGTTTTATTAAAAATCATTGTAATCAGTCCAGTGTTGCAATGCATACATTGTTCGAAGATATTGAAAATAGAAGTAAGTTTCATTGGAACCTTCCCAAAAGGCTGTTATTAAATCTGTACAAAGCAGATAGAAAGTTTTCGTCATTACATTGTCCATGTTTGAAATACTGCCTAAATGTATTCGCGTAGGATAAAAGTGTTTCTCCGAACGGTCCATTCATTCAGAGATTAGACTGTGAAGATGAAAAGACCTACGGTTCTTAGGTTTTCAAAGTATGGTTGAATAGATAGTAACATATGCTATTTTTTTCATGATTTTGTAGATCCAGTTGGTAACAAAATGTTAAGTTTGAACCATTTATAAACGTATTGACCTGTGTTAAAATTATCCACTTTAAACTGACGCTTTAACTTATCCACTATAAACTGACCTGCAGTAAGAGTGTTGAATGTAGATTTTTTGCTTATGTTACATGTGTATTTCATACTCAATTGATCAGTCTGCATTTTGAAAGATATCATTTCAATATGGTTGTAGATCTAGGCCAGGGGTCGGCACAGTTTTAACTAAAAGGGCCAGACAAGAAAAATAAGCCTGACTCTGCGGGCCATATTCACCAAACAAATATCTTAAATAAGGTGATGTAGCGAATAAAGCCATACTTATACATTTTTGCAAGCGAATCTCAAAATAAAACAATAAACAATGAAGATATTTTAGAAGCTCATAGGTTTTTATTTCTGACCTGAAATTATTCTATCAAAACGAGGGTCTCATTGCGTACATCATGCAATTAAAACGGATTGTAAATGATCGTCGGTTAGTGATGATCTGTACTGTGATTTTACATAGTTCATTTTTTTTCATATCTGTAAATATGAATTTCAAAAAGTTTTTTCATATCTGTAAATATGTACTACCAAAAATAGATATGAAAGATCTTCCAAATGATTTGAGGTTACGATATTCCGCTTCCGGAAGCATTTTATAAAAACTGACAAGATCCATATCATTGAACTTATTTTTGAGCGTTTCATCGTTTTGTAATTCTATTATTTCTAATTGTCATTCGGATGGAACCTCGTTCACTACACAATTAAAGGGGTTTTGAAAACATAAAAGATTTTTTGAATTATGTTCCGTCTAGATCGGAAGCTACGGAACGCCTGAATGTAGGCAATATAGTTTAGAACCAAACCTTTAGAACAGAGTACAGAATAGAACTGTACAACGTGAAACGATAAGAAAGACGTAGCAAGATTACAGCGATAAGCACTGTTCATCGCTAGTACAGCATGGTGTAGAACTAGGATAAAAAGCAGTAGCTAGGATTTAGATATCGCTATAATAGCATCCGATCGTGGGATGCCTTGAGGCCACGAATTTGAAGAAATACATGGAGAACTTGGAATAAAGAAGCGTAGGCATTATTTATCAAGGCAATCAGATCCGAAACAGAATCCGACCCACGGTAGTTCTATTTGGACACCTTTTTGCCGTCTAAGTCTCCATAAGTTGGAAAGGAAGAGTACTATTCTGTTGGCCTGCCCATCGACTTTGCTTTTATTTCCAGAGCGAGTAACCTTAATCCGCGGAGGTTACTTCCGAGCTCTTTTCCGTCCAGGCAGTGGTGGCTTCCATCCGCTGAAGTCACTCCCTGGATCCTTCCTCACGCCACGAGGAAGGTCGGTGCAAGTCTGTGTGTAAGTTCGTTCGGCCGCACACCGAACATATGGTCCGGTCGAACCGGATCTGTTGTGTTAGTGAAGCGTAAAAAGGCAAGCCGATGCCACGAGTTAGGCACACCCCATCGAAGCAAGTGGATTCCCCAGCGAAGACGCCGAGTGAGCCGACAGCGAGTACTTCAACAAGTGAACCTCAGGACAGCGAGAAGATAGAAAAGGCGCTGAAGACGGCAGTCCGCCAACGAGCGCAGATCAACGCCAAATTACTGCGAATCGAGCAGACGCTGCAGGAAACGAAAGAGCCAACCGTTTCCCAGCTGAAGGTGCTCGCCAAAAACGTCGCGACTGTGTACGCGGAATTTAGTGCCATACACACCACCATCGTAGGCCTAATTCCAGACAGCGCAATGGCAGAGCAGGACGGCGTATACGACGAGTTCGAGGAAGTGTTTTACGAGGCGTCCAATAGAATCGAGGAGTTGCTGCTTGCTGCGGAATCGAAGACCAAGAACAACATGTCTGCCGCGGCGCAAGTCATCATCCAGCAGCAACCGCTTAAGGCACCGATCCCGACTTTCGACGGCACATACGCTGCATGGCCCAAGTTTAAGGCCATCTTCGAAGACCTGATGGCCAATGCCGGCGACAGTGATACTATGAAGCTGTATCACCTTGAAAAGGCATTGGTCGGCGAGGCTGCAGGTGCAATTGATGTCAGCATCCTCAACGCTAGCAATTACAAGCAAGCCTGGGAGATTCTGACGGAGCGCTTCGGCAATCATCGAGCCATAGTGGACAGCCACATCCACGGATTGCGGAACCTCAAAAGGATGACGTCAGAAAACTTCCACGAGCTAAGAGCTCTAGTCCAAGAGACTTCCCGGCATGTGGAAAGTCTCAGGTTCCTAAAACAAAACCTGGAAGGAGTGTCGGAACCAATGGTGGTCCATCTGTTGGTTTCGGCTTTAGAGAAATCAACCCGAAAAGCCTGGGAAGGGACGCAGCGGAAAGGTGAGCTGCCCCGTTACGAGCAGACGATGGCATTTCTAAAATCCCGATGCCAGATTTTGGAAAATTGCGCAGCAGCGTCATCATCAGCTCCTGTGGCCAAACTAAAGAGCAACCATCCGCTTTCTCCGAGACATCCAGCCCAGTAGAGCTATACAGCAGCGGTTATTCAGTGCGAAATCTGTGGTAAGGACCATCCTAATATAAATTGCCCAGAACTGCTGAAAGGGACACCACGGGAAAGAAGTAACACCGCACAAAGGGCAGGACTATGCTTCAACTGCCTGCGGAAGGGGCATCAGTTACGGGAATGTCCCTCCAAGAGAAAGTGCTACAAGTGCCAGCGTCGCCACCATACGCTCCTGCACGAGGACGTAGCACCCACCGGCCAGCCAACTATTTCCGTGGCAGCAGAAGTAGAACCTCAACCTCCGACCCCAAGTGTGCATCCTCCATCGACAGCGGCAGAGTACGGCGGACCAGTGGTACGGGAACAACTTTCGACGGCATGTGCATCGCAAACCATCAAACCCAGTAAGAACGTCCTGCTGTTGACTGCCGTGGTCAACGTGCTGGACGCCACGAACCAGCCACATCGCTGCCGCGTCCTCCTAGACAGCGGTTCTCAGGTCAATTTCCTTGCTGAAGAAATGGCCAACCGTCTAGGACTGCCAAAGAGACCGGCAAACGTTCCGATCGTGGGAATCAACGCGTTGCGCACGCTCGCTCGCGACAAGTTAACCGTTACCATACAATCCCGAGTGAACAGTTACCAAACAAGCTTGGAATGCTTGGTAACTCCAAAAATAACCGGCACAATCCCATCCTGCAACATCAACATCAACAATTGGGACATTCCGGAGGGAATAACCTTGGCTGATCCAACGTTCTACACGCCAGACAAGGTTGATTTACTGATAGGGGCTGAGTTATTCTTCGATATACTCAAGCCAATCCAACTCGATCTTGCCGATAATCTACCTCGTCTGCAAGATAGCCAGTTTGGTTGGATTGTGTCCGGAGCCATAGCAGAACAGCAGATTACCATCCCAGCTATGTATTCCCATCACGCTTTGGTCGACATCGAAAAAATGATCCAGCAGTTTTGGCAGATTGAAGAGGTTCCAGACGTCCCGGAACGATCCATCGAAGAACTGGAGTGCGAGAACCATTTTCTAACTACATATCAAAGGAACGAATCTGGAAGGTTCATTGTGCGACTACCGTTTAACAAACAACAAACCCTGTTGAACAATGGTCGCACGGTAGCCCTCAAACGGTTTATGATGTTGGAGAAACGACTGCTTCGCAACCCAGAGCTACAACAACAGTATGTGGAGTTCATCCGAGAGTACGAAACTCTAGGACACTGCCGACAAATCCGTGAATCCGACGATGTACCCAACCAGCTGTCCTACTATCTGCCACACCATGCGGTTTTGCGGCCATCTAGTTCAAGCACGAAATGCCGAGTCGTGTTTGACGCCAGTGCAAAGGCATCTCCAGCCAAGTTATCGCTCAACGACGTGCTGCATGTGTAGTGATCGTTGGTGAAGAATTCCTTTTTTTCTTTCGGATTCTGAATCAAAACACGGGGGAACGTTCGTCTCGCATGACAGCTATCAATGAACTGACTCTTTATTCTACCTCAATGACACTTCTATACCCTACAGCATGTAGGACCAGTTGTACAGAACGATCTCTACTCCATTGTTCTGAGATTTCGAATGTACAAAGTAGTCTTTTCGGGAGACATCGCCAAAATGTATCGTCAGATTCTCCACGCTAAAGAAGATCAACGTTTCCTGCGGATTTTTTGGAGACCACACCCTTCCGAGCCACTACGAGTCTTCGAGTTGTGTACAGTTACCTACGGTACAGCATCAGCACCATTTCTTGCCACCAAATGTTTGCTCCAATTGGTCGAGGAGGACGGGGATGCCTTTCCGATTGCATCCCGCATAATAAAGGAAGAGACATACATGGACGACGTTCTCTCAGGTGCGGACTCGGTTGAGGAAGCTATAGAAGCCCAACACCAACTTAAGCGGCTTCTCAACCAAGGAGGGTTTCCCATCCGCAAATGGTGCTCAAACTCACTGGAGTTTCTTGAGCATATTCCAGTAGAAGAGCAAGAAAAAGCCATCCCAATGGCCGAACGAGGAGTGAACCAGGCGATAAAGGTGCTTGGGTTACTCTGGGACCCAAAAGCAGATCATCTATATATCGCTCACCAGCCGAAGCCAGTCGCAACAGCTGACCAAAGGGTTACGAAGCTCATCATTTATTCAGAAGTAGCCAAATTCTTCGACCCTCTGGGGTTAGTGTCTCCGGTCATCGTGTTAGCTAAGCTACTCATTCAACGTCTTTGGAAGCTGAAAACTGACCGGAACGACCCCATCGACGAAGGATCGATGAAACAGTGGCAAGAACTCCAACCATCCTTACAACACCTGCATCGCATCCAGACTCAGAGATGCGTCACATTTGAGGGAGCAACTTCGTACGAGCTTCACGGATTTTCCGACGCCTCAAATGTGGCCTACGGGGCTTGTATATACCTACGAAGCCTGTTTCCTGATGGGTCAGCGAAGTTGTGTTTGCTCACTAGCAAATCCAAACTGGCTCCACAGCACGACGTTTCCATCCCACGCAAAGAGTTGTGCGCCGCTCTTCTCCTCACCCGGTTAGTACAAAAGGTTTTGCCAGCCCTGAATTTGAAGTTCCAAGAAATTGTGCTGTGGTGTGACAGCACAATTGTTCTGGCTTGGATTCGAAAACCATTGAACCAGCTGCAGCTATTCGTCCGAAACCGAATTGCGATAATCCAGAAACACACGGAAGAGTGTCGATGGGAGTATATAAGGTCTCATCACAACCCAGCTGACATCGTTTCGAGAGGCATGCTACTAGAAGCCTTGGAAAGCAACAACCTCTGGTGGAGAGGACCCGATTACCTTCATGAGGCGAGCTTTACGGTTAATCCAGCAGATCCTGTTCCTGAGGACGAACTTCCCGAATTAAAAGGAATGATGGCCAACCCAACCGTGACTATTGAACCATTTTCATTTTTTGAACGGTTTAGTTGTTTTCGGACGGTTCAAAGAATCATGGGATACGTTCTCCGGTTTGTGGAAAATTGTAGAAGACCGTCAACCCAACGACATACCAGCCAGTATTTAACGATTCCCGAGTTGCGCCGTTCTACTGAAGCGATCATCCGTGTCACCCAACTCATCCATCTTGACAACGAAATCCAGCGAGCAGTGAAAAACGAAGAAGTTTGCAAACCTTCGTCCAATCTACTCTGAAGGTTTGCTCCGTGTGGGAGGCCGTCTGGATCGGTCTCTTCTACCCTTCGAAAGCCGCCATCCTATCATTCTACCAAACAAGGATCCAGTTATTCGTCTTATGGTTCGACAAATGCATGTAGAGTTACTTCATGTAGGACAAACCGGCTTGATGAACGCCCTACGTCAACGATATTGGCTCTTGAACGCTCGCTCCACGATTCGGTCTATCACCCGAAAATGCGTCACCTGCTTCAAGACCAACCCAGCCCCCGTAAGCCAGTTGATGGGTAACCTGCCAGCCGTCAGAGTGACGCCATCACCACCGTTTGCAGTTACCGGAGTGGACTACGCCGGTCCAATTTTCATCAAGCAAGGTGTTCGTCGTTCAACAATGATCAAGGCATACATAGCAGTCTATGTGTGTATGGCAACAAAGGCAGTTCATCTAGAAGCAGTGTCTGATTTAAGCACAAATGCGTTCATTGCATCTCTCAAGCGGGTTATCAGTCGACGAGGAATGATGCAGCAGATTCACTCGGATAACGCAACAAATTTCCGAGGCGCAAAACGAGACTACCTGAATACACTGCAACCTAGGAAGAAAAATCTACGCAGCCTGCCGAATGTTCGCGAAGGAATGATCGTCCTCATCCATGATCGACAACAGCCTCCGCTCCATTGGAAGATGGGCAGAATGGAAGCAGTATATCCTGGTGAAGATGGCCTTGTACGAGCGATTGATGTATTCGTAGACGGAGCAACATATCGGCGACCCATAACAAAAATTTCTTTATTGCCCATAGAAGAGTAAGAGTAACCCTGAAATATTGAGTAACCTCAACGGGGGGTGTATGTTCCGTCTAGATCGGAAGCTACGGAACGCCTGAATGTAGGCAATATAGTTTAGAACCAAACCTTTAGAACAGAGTACAGAATAGAACTGTACAACGTGAAACGATAAGAAAGACGTAGCAAGATTACAGCGATAAGCACTGTTCATCGCTAGTACAGCATGGTGTAGAACTAGGATAAAAAGCACCCTAGGATTTAGATATCGCTAGGAAGCTAGGATTTAGATGCTATAATAGCATCCGATCGTGGGATGCCTTGAGGCCACGAATTTGAAGAAATACATGGAGAACTTGGAATAAAGAAGCGTAAGGCAATCAGATCCGAAACAGAATCCGACCCACGGTAGTTCTATTTGGACACCTTTTTGCCGTCTAAGGCTGGTGTCATTGCTTTACCGCACGATGTTTTGTCGGACGACAGCTCCGCCAATTTTTCTGTAATTTTTTAAATTCTAAGACGATTAAATGAATTTTATTATTTTTCTTAGATGAAAGGCACAACTCCGAGTTTATAAAGTCCAACTTTGTTGACAGATAAAATCGGATGCGTCCATCCGATAAAATCAAATGATTTTGATTTTGTCGTGCGGAGAAATCGTGCGAACCTTGCAGCTGTCAAATCCCATACATTTTCGTCTGTCAAAAGATCGTGCGGTAAAGCACTGACACCAGCCTAAGTCTCCATAAGTTGGAAAGGAAGAGTACTAGTCTGTTGGCCTGCCCATCGACTTTGCTTTTATTTCCAGAGCGAGTAACCTTAATCCGCGGAGGTTACTTCCGAGCTCTTTTCCGTCCAGGCAGTGGTGGCTTCCATCCGCTGAAGTCACTCCCTGGATCCTTCCTCACGCCACGAGGAAGGTCGGTGCAAGTCTGTGTGTAAGTTCGTTCGGCCGCACACCGAACAAATTAGAATCCATGTCTGCAAAGCGCTGTTGTAATTGTTCCCTAAGATCTATCAAAATTTCAGAGGCAAAATTATTAGGGAAAGGCGCAGTTAACGAAGCCTGTAGTGTTTTGCAACAGGTGAAATGGTCAAAATTATTTGATGCGACTTGGATTTTGAACAATTCAAATGTTTGCCTATAAGATTTTACCAACGAATACATTTCACAAATTAATTTTGTTTCACCTTGCAATTTCAAATTAAACTTATTAAGATAACCTACGATATCGGTGACAAACGCTAATTTCCAAAGCCATTCCTCATTTGATAGTACTGCTTGTTGTGGATAGTTTTTTTCTTTTAAAAAGGCTGCCATTTCTTGTCTTAATTTGAAAAACCTAAGCAGAACTTCTCCGTTACTAAGCCATCGTACAGCAGTGTGGTATGGGATACCCGTATAGTCGGATTGAATTTCTCGTAAGAATTCTCGAAACTGGCGATGGTATAATCCCCGAGAACGGATAAAGTTCGCCATAGGAGACACTACTTCAACTACACTTACGACATTTGCAATTTTGGAACAAAGAACTTGCTGGTGGATAATGCAGTGTATTGCTATAGGATTTGGACAATTTAGCTCTTTACAAGCGTTAAAAATATGTCCCATTAATCCTTTCCCTGTTCCACACATGTTTTTAGCACCGTCCGTTGTTACCGCCTTCAGCTTATCCCATTGCAAATTAAAATTTTTCAAAGAAATTTCAACCTCCTTGAATATGTTTTCACCAGTAGTCCTATCATGGATACTTTGCATAGACAGTAATTCTTCAGTAATTTCAAACTCACTATCAACTCCTCTAATAAAAATGAGTAGTTGTGCAGTATCAGTAACGTCTGTGGATTCGTCGATAGTCAACGAAAACCAATGAAATTTCGACACTTTTTCTTTTAATTGTACCCCGATATCTTTACTTATTTCTTCTATTCTTCTGACGGTTGTTCGAGCAGAAAGTGGAATAGTTTCAAACAAGTTTTTCTTCTCTGGGCATAATTCCTCTGCTGCCATTACCAAACATGATTTGATCAATTCGCTATCCGTGAAGGGCTTGCCATGTTTTGCTATTAAATGAGCTATTCTAAGGCTGGTTTTAGTTATTGATTCGTTTTCACTTGTGATATTAACGAATAAATTACGTTGTGCAGATACACCCCGATTCCTAGCTTCAAATTTTTGCACCCGTTCAGTTTCGAAGAGATTTGAATATTTTGATTCGTGTTTAGTCTGGTAATGGCGCCGAATATTGTATTCCTTGCATATTGCAATTACGTCGTTGCAAAGCAAACACGTTATTTTACCGTTGGATTCTGACACGAAATACTGCACATTCCATGTTGGATTAAAAACACGATTTTCTAAATCAATTTTTCTTCTCTTCTGTGTCGTGGACATGGTAAGGCTGGTGAATTTGAATAGTATGTCAATTATCAACTTGATCACGACAACGGGAATGTACAAGCAAACTAGTCAGCGAGTAAAACGGTATGTCCTTCACGGTTAGTGCACCTACCGCAGACTGATATCGCTATCGAAAACGAGCACGAAATGCACGAAACAATGTGAAAAGCAATGAAGAAAGCGAAAGCTTGGTAGAACGCGAGAGATATGTAAAGACAGCGTGATGTGTGCGGCTTAAACACTAGAAATGGAGAATGTGGGGACGAGTCGAAGTTTGTTTTGAGCAACTTCGCCGATCGCCACTTGCGAACAGCATATCCCATTTCACTCTACCAACCGAAATAACCCGCCAGTGCTATGCCCCACTTTTTATATTTGTTTCTCGCTCAACATGTATTGAATGATTCTTGTTGAGTAGCCTGTCTTTTGCGAATTCCTTGGTCACCTTCTACCAAGTTCGAGCACCGCGCATCGGTAATCGTTTGGCTAACGGTAAAGTTATCAAAATATTTTATTCATTCGACCAAAAAACAGAAACAACACAATTGGTGTTGGTTTTGATTGTTACCAAAATTTTCACGCGGGCCGGATGAAATCAGCTGGCGGGCCGGATTTGGCCCGCGGGCCGGACTTTGCCGACCCCTGATCTAGGCAGTTGAATGCAGGTTTTAATAACCGTGGCTGGCGTCGTGTTATTACTGCTTCTTTAACTCATAAAATCTTCGCTTCCAAAAATTAATTTCATTAAGTTGTATTGATAATAATGGTAAAATAAAAATATCGGAGTAGCGTTTAGCATATTTTATTTCAACGAATAGGTTTTGCATGTGTGCCTTTTTCAAGTAGAAACTTCATCCGTGAGCATTGAATTTCCTATTATTTTTATCAGCGTATCCTTCGATGGATGAAAGCCATTCGAGCATACTTTTGAAAGGAATTCCTACGTCCATTTGTTTGACTTTAGAAATTAGAGTTCAATCAATTGCTGTACCGGTCAATGTGTAGCTCAGGTCCGCATTAATGATTTACATATACATGCTCTTTCATACCGCAAGCTCATTCACCCTCGATAGAACTTTACGCTACGGTACATCGAGAGAAAAGAATGTTTATACAGTCTGCTACAAGTAAAATCGGACGCTCGAAAAAAGAGACGATCTGCTGTCTTTCCGCAAGCCTACAGCATTCCCGGAACCGAATATTGACCTTCAACGTATACATTTCTTTTCATCAACTCTTCCTCTATGTAAGAAAGTTGAAAACGGAATCAAAATCTATTGTTTTACTGAGATACGGCCCAAAATGTACGCGAAGACCCGAAAGGCGGACACGCAAGTAAAATCGGACAGGTAGGTTTCTTTGCCGTTTGGTGCACTTTAAGTGGCCGCATGTCGTTCTATCACCACATTTACGAGTTGGCCACTATTGTTCTTTGTAGTTGCAAGGTAGACAACAAAATTATGAAACAAAAATACTCAAATTTTAATCAGAAGCAACGTACTTAACTTCATTAGTATCAGATGGGCTTATGCCCAGATTATGATCAATAAGATGGCCCAAACATGAAGGTAAACTAGCTGCGATGAACGCAGAATAGAATTGGATAATCTTATGAAATGAATGTTTGTTAATTTCTTTACTGAAGCCCTGGGTTTAACCAAATCAATGAAGCATAACCCAATAACCCACTTGGAAACATGAAAAGAAGAGTCAATAAAGGAAGAAAACAACGATTAAATGAAAAAAAATCATCAAACATATTTACATAGTCAAAGGTATTACCCATTAGCTTTCATTTTAGTAAAAACAAATCTTGAAGTTTGGACATGATTGATCAATCATATGGTATCGTAGCTCCGTCGAAGTCCCTAGGAAGCTGCAGTCATACACGGCATCATGAACAAGGTGTATTACATCAATATTCTCAAAATTAAGCCAAAACCTAGCAGCTAATAACTAACATTTGAAGTAATTTTTTGTATTCTATCAAGATTATAATTCAAAACACACATTTCTGGATGCTAGATTATGGGTATTATTCAACTACCTAAACTGCTCAATACCGCTATCTAATAACAATACACTTGTCGGTTAGAAAGCAGTTGCAGGAACTTGTGCTGGTGGTTGCATGACTACAAACCAATTTAAAACTTCTTGAGAAAATGTAAAGACATGAACTGCAGAGTTTATGTAAAAAAAATTACAAAAATTAAGTCGGAAGCGAGCCAAAATGGCTACAAGTTTTTGTCGCTACAAGTGAAAACTTAAGAAAATACTGGATTTTAATCACCTGTTTTGATTATTTGCATTACATAAAGTAAATTGTGTCAGTAAATTATGATAAAATATCATTGTCAGTTAAGTTTTAACAAAAACATTGCAAATACTCCACAGTCCAATAGTAACATTTTTTATTTGCATACACACCAACTTATTGTTATTTTTTGTGTGGTTTTTTGATGATAATGTTGGTACCTATAAAATAAATACAAAAAACAATAGTGGCCAACTCATAAATGTGGTGCTAGAACGACATGCGGCCACTTGAAGTGGATCAAACGGCAAAGAAACCTACCTGTCCGATTTTACTTGCGTGTCCGCTTTTCGGGTCTTCGCGCACATTTTGGGCTGTATCTCAGAGAAACAATCGATTTTGATTTCGTTTTCAATTTACTAACATAGTGGAAGAGTTAATGAAAAGAAATGTATACGTTGAAGGTCAACATTCGGTTCCGGGAATGCTGTAGGCTTGCGGAAAGACAGCAGACCGTCTCATTTTTCGAGCGTCCGATTTTACTTGCAGCAGACTGTATATAGATATCAATAGCGAAGTCGATATTTTTGTGGAACTAGGCACAACAATGTACATTTTTAACATTGGAATGGATGAAAAAGGTTTAATAAAAAAGTAAAAACACAAATAAATACCGGTTATGTCGCCGATGGGCAAACGAGTGTTTAAAGAACATTCGGCAATTTAGCACCTAAGTTACTATGGATAGGACTAGTCAACGTGCGTCTTTTTCATATTTATTAGCTAATCGAAAGCATGTGAGTTTTTTTAAAACTCTGACGGCCGGCTACATCTATAGATGTAATGGCTCCGTTTGAGTTTGCATCCGATCACATCATTTTGGTGTGCTGTCAACGCTGTCACCAGACACGCACCACAGACTACTGGATGTAAACAAATATCAAATGGAAAGTAAACAAATTCCACAGGGCGCGTTGCTGTTCGTTCGTAAATTCTAATCAAGATTGAAAAAGAATGATCAAACAGGGCGGCCAGATATGGAGGAACTAGTGCAAACGCGTCGGTCGCAAAGCGTTGCGACACCGTGAATTGTGCGGCCGTCAAAGTGTTAAACAGAGTTGGTTGGATTATGGGGCTAAACCAAATAGGGTATTCCCAGTCTTCAGCGAACCGCACCATATCCGGTTGTATGAACGAAGGCAAAAAATTGGCGTATTCCATCTAATTTTTCTAAAAAAAAGAGGAAACGGAAAATTGAGACATATCTACTTCCAGTTTCCAGTTGAGCCAAATGCCTTGCTTCGATACGAATCAATCGACATAATTTTCTAAAAGATTTCACAGGTATGTGTTTTCCATGTCGTGTTGTTAGTTTTTCATTTGTAGTTAATGAAAATGTACCAATGCCAAGAAAACAACTAGTGAAAATTTTAAACAGTAAAGAAAAACAAAGAAGTTGTTTTTTTTATTAAAAATTGGTTTGAAAACGTTCAGAATAACATTTTAAATTGTTTGTAATCAAAGCGCAAAGTGGGCTTTGTATCAAAATTGCATCCAATGGTTTAACATTTAACCATGGTCAATTGAAACAGTACGCGAAACAAAATTCGAGTGGCTAAAATAGACCATCGCTTAATTTAAGCCATAGTTAAAAATTAAACAAATTCGTATGCGATTCCACCTAGTATTACTTAATCGAAGTGGACTAACGGAACAAACGAGTGATAGTCCAGGGCAGGGGTCTCCAAACTTTTTAGAACACGGACCGCATTGGGTAGCATAGCCGTAGCGGAGGGCCACTCGTAGTTCATCATCTACTACATATTTTAGCTTTTTTTTATGTATGGAGTTCTGTGTACACTAAAAACTGGACCAATACAGAACCGTCGCTTCTGAAACTTTTCACACATCAAGTTTAAGTACTGTAGATGTTGTTGAAGGTTTGTTTGCTCACTATTTTTTGATAAAATCATCTAAATTTTTCAATTGAAACTCAGTTTTACTAACACAACCAAACAAGCATGTAAACAAATGTCAAGGTTTATCCAACATAGTTACCCTAAGGTTTATACATGACGGGAAAATTGATGAAATATCAAACATTTTAAATATGTCGTTATTGTAACTATTAAATTCAAACATATTAAATTCAAACATATATATAACATATACAAACTCAAGTATAAGTTAAAAACATAATTCTTTTCTCAATCCCTTCTTCACCGAGCAACGCCGGGGCGTCAAGCTAGTATGCAATACGAGGGCTGACAATAAAGTAAGGTCTCCAATTTTTTTTTTCATAGAAAATTACATTTATTTACAAAAAGCGATACACCGTTGTAAAGGCCAAGGTCTTGGCTACTTTTCTACATAATCGCCATTTTTTCCAACACCTTGCGCATCCGCACGATGAACTTGTCTATGCCGGCAGAATACCACTCTCCGTCCGGCTCGCGCAGCCAGGTGTTGACCTCTTTCTGAACCTCCGCGTCACTTTCAAACTTCTTCCCTCCGAGATGTTTTTTTCAGGGCGAGGAACATGTGGTAGTCACTTGGGGCCACGTCGGGACTATAGGGAGGGTGATCGATGATGTCCCAGCCAAATTTCTTAAGCAGGTCAAGGGTAACGTTGGCTGTGTGCGGGTCTTCGAACTTCATGTGGTCTTCGGTCAGCTGTTTCGGCACCCATCGGGCAGAAACTTTGTGATACTGCAAGTTGTTCACAAGGATATGACGGATTGTTTCGCTGCTACACACTCCTCCAAGCTTCTCTTCCAAGTTCCTAATTGTCGCACGGTGGTTTTTGAGCATTTCTGCCTCCACTGCTAGAACAATCGCATCCGAGACCGACGGTCGGCCACTTCTCTCCTCGTCGTGAACATTAGTGCGGCCGGAATTGAACTCGCGGCTCCACTTACGCACGTTTTTTATGTCCATACACTTTTCCCCGTAAACTTCAACTAGTTGATGGTGGATTTCAATAGGTGTCACCTTTTTCGCACTCAAAAAACGTATTACAGAACGTAATTCGCACTAGGACGCTGACGCGAGGGGTACCTCCATCGTTGACGGCTGCTCAGCCAAGACTGAGCGGTCGGGGAAGCCTCACCCAGCAGCAAAGTGGTAGTGGGGGAACCAAGGAACACGGCAGTGTTGCAAGATTTGCAGCGTTGGAGACCTTACTTTATTGTCAGCCCTCGTAAATTGGTGTTGGTTTTGATGATGGTGTGTGGGGGTGGAGGTGGGATGGGGGGGGGGGGGGGGGGGGGGGTAGTTGTAGTGAGGTTAAAGAAACTGTAACTCTTCAAGTTAAGAGATGAATCCACTATTTTATTAATCCTGACATTTGTATATTCATGTACGTACCTAAACCTACTCAACAATCTACTAATGCGAATGATGCAATTGTTTCTTCGACGATAATTCGGGTTTCAGGTTTGACGTTCCTATTATCAGTACGGACTCCATATGTTTGTCCGTCAAATTAGAAATGAAAATGTTTCTTCACACAAATATGTCGTTCCGAACTGTGAAATATACTTGCACGCAAAATCCTTCATGTTTGGAAAATCCTAAATCCTTTATAAAAAATTACTAGCCCTTCTTTGAATTTGTCCTTCAGGTAGTCATTTGTATGAATTTCGATGAGCTCCAATTGCAATTCATTGGGACTATCCTCAACAACCGCTTCGAATGGTTTTGGAACATTCTTATTTCTGAAGCTTTTGCATCTTCTTCAGAAAACCTATCGTTTAACTGGTTTTGCAAATTGACAATCATATCACGTGCATACTCAACTGGGAACTCTTCCTTTGATTCCTCTTTCCATTTTTGACACTCCGGAAAATGAGTTAAATTTGTTTTTTTAAGCTGTTCTAAAAATAAACTAAGCTTTAATCTAAAAGCCTTAATATTAGCGTATAAAATAAGATTTTCCTGACCTTGAAGTTTAAGATTCAATACATTGAAATGAATTGTTACGTCTGCCTCAAATGCCAATTTCCAAAGCCAGGGTTTGTCACGTAACAACGACTCTTGTTTTCCCTTTTTATCTAAAAATTCTATAACATCCTTCCTTATTTCAAGCATTCTGTTCAATAGTTTGCCACAACTCAACCATCTCACAGCTGTGTCATAAGGCAAGTCTTGATAATCTGATTCATTATCTATCAGCAAGCTCCTAAGCTGTCGATGATTCAGACCGTGCGATCGAATGAAATTCACTATTTTAACGATGGGTTGAAGTACAATGCTAATATTTAAATATTTAGCGCTTAACGCTTGAGGTGAATCAAACAGTGTACGAACATAGGCTGAGGAACATTCCTTTTTTTGCACTCCTCCTTCACTTAAACAGTTAAACCACTAAAGTTACGCCAATCTAGATTGTACTTCAAGAAAGTTTTAACCAGCTGGGTGAAAATATCTTCCCCGGTAACGGTGCCATACATGCTATGCGTTGTGACCAACTCTTGTATTACATTCATGTTTTCATCCACTCCTCTGATGAAAACAAGAAGCTGCGACGTAGAAGAAATGTCCAACGATTCGTCCATTGCAATTGAAAAGTATCGAAAGCTGGCTGCTCGTATTTTTATTTGGTCCACTATGTTTTCGCCGATATCATATCATACATTTGCAAACTTTTGTAGTGCTTCTGGATAGAGTTTCTGAACGACTTCTAGCATACACTCCTTCACTAATTCACCATCAGTAAATGGTTTACCTCTTGTAGCCAAGATATACGCAAAAATTAAACTGCTATTTATCGTTTTTCCAACAGAACAGCCACGATAATTTGCAATGGACCCTTTTTATCACTTTTTTTTCTGCTCCTTCTGTTGGACTTATTGCTCGCGATGCGTTCAGTCTAACTCCGAACCCCTCTTCCTTCAATCACTCTTTTTGTCGGACTTATCCTCGCAATCCAACTCACAAACATATGTAACAGTGATATCACTCTATCTTGCTCGAGATAACTCGCGATGTATGTAAATAGAGATCACGTAGTAAACAAAGTTTATACCCACCTTTCGGGTATGACCCAACGAACCTTTGACAGCTTATTCAGCTACAGGTCCTGCTTTGTGTTTACAGCACGCTTGCCATTCGTGCAGTGTTGTGTCTGTTGTGTGTTGATTTTACAACTTAGTTATTATTCCGAAAAAAAAGAAGGGACGATGCCCAACATTCCCGTCAGAAGTGTGAACAAAACCATCAATCGAAATCAAAATTGAAACCGATGCTAAAGCACTGCGGGCCGTAGTTTGGAGACCCCTGGTCTAGGGGATCATGGAAGCCCTTTCCCTTACAGGAAGCAAGACGTTTGGTTAGGAAGTTTGATGCTTAGTCCAGACAGTCCGAATGAGTTCTGTCCTGACTGGCTGCTCGTCGCTTTTATTTATGCTCTTCGTATGGTGCGTGTCTTGGGGCGTTGTTTTACAAATAGTTTTGGTGTGTTGGTTGATCCTATTTCACCATAAGGGTGGCCTGATTTCTAGGACATGGAGAGTTCGCTATGTGGAGATGAACAGTAAGACAGCGTGCCCATCACATACTGCTCAAGCATTTTTTGTTGTGCAGGCTTGTTCAGTAACGGAAGGGTGTCTATATGTGCTGCCAATTTTGTAACAAACGCAGCCTGTTTCTGGCCCAGTTCTTTTTCCAGTGTTTGTTTGCGCGCGTACGACAATTCTTTGAACTCCTTCCTTGCGGTCTTGCACCAAGCACGCGTCGGAACTGTATAATCTTTTTTGGCATATTCGTGCAAATAGTACTCGCTTGCCATAAGCGGAACGTAAGCAGGCTTTTCTACCGCCATGTTGTCCATATTTTGTACGTGAAGTTTTTTCTGGTCTCGTCGAAAAGTTGCAGACGGAATCTAGGAGTTCCCCGGTTCTAAAAAAACAATTAAACTACAGAAAAACATCATTTGTAGTGTAAAACATAATTAAAACAAAAAGCTTTTGGAAGCTATTTAATTACCAAAACTAAAGTTTTGGAATGATAGGACTCGTCTGGCGTATCATCGATTCCGACCGGTAACATCTGCTGATCTACGCTACCGCCGCCGGCACCGACACTCGTCGGCACAACGCCGACAGACTGCCGGCTAGTGGAAGTTTCGCCGAAAGTGAACCGTGCGTTGGGCTCCTGCGGATGTGGCAAACTCACGGCCTCACCATCCGTGCGTCGTGTTACGTAAAGTGTCGGTGTACTGGGCACGATCCGATCATCGGCACTCTAGTGCTCGAAATTCATCAGCATCAAGAAAGCGATCTGTTGCTGTTGCCGACTGAGCGTATTCACCAGCTGGCGCTTGGCGGCTAGCATAGCGGCGTTGGAGGAGGTGGAGGTGGTGCCGCACGCATTCTGCGCCTCGTTGTCCTCGTCCTCGTCCCTATTACTCGTCGTACGTTCATTATTAAATTATCTACATAGTTGCGTCGTCCTTGAACACTGCATACATTTACGGTTACGCTCCTTCCCCGGGATTTTCTTCTAAAGTTGCGAGGCCTGTGCTGCCGGTGGGGCTTTTTGCAGTAACCCTCACGATGACCCATTCGATTACAATCTTGGCATTTGTTGGACTTACAGGGTTTCGATTGATGTAATGGAACATTTGAATCAGCTGGTGTAATGTTCTGACATGTTTTCAATAGGGTTAAGGAAGGGGGAGTCCGGTGGAAGATATTCTATCCGAATGTTGTTGCTTTGCGAACTCTTTTACAATGGGTGTTTTATGAAACGCAACTTTATCCATAAACATAATGGGGTCTGTTATTTGGCGTGTTGACAGGGCGTCCTTCAATTTTTCTAAAAATTCCAAAAATAAATGTTGGATGAATGCACCATCTGTGGAAACGTACGTAAGTATACCATTTCTGGGCATGGCACAGCATATTGTAATATTCTGGCTTCTAATGGATGCTACCACATGACTGGCAGGCTTGCCGGCAGCTGCCCTGCCTCACTTGCATCGTAGGGATACATTAAACCCTACCTCATCAATGAACACAAAATTTGATCCATTCAATTCTGCACGGTGTAATTTGCAATGTGACATTTTGCAACATATACAACACTAGCTTGACGCCTCGGCATTGCTCGGTGAAGAAGAGGTTGAGAAAAGAGTTATGGTTTTACTGTTTACTTGAAATTTCGATTTAATTTAATAGTTACAATAACGGCATATTTAAAATGTTTGATATTTCATCAATTTCCCGGTGATGTATCAACCTTGTAGCTATGGTAGATACACCTTGAAATTTGTTTACATGATTGTTTTGTTTGTGTTAGTAAAACTGAGTTTAAATTGTAAAATTTAGATGATTTTATCGAAAAATAGTGATCAAACAAACCTTCAACAACATCTGCAGTGCTTAAACTATATGTGTGAAAAGTTTCAGCTTTGACAGTTCAATACTTTTCGAGTTTTTAGTGTACATAGAACTCCATACATAAAAAAGCTAAAATTTGTAGTAGATTTGTAGTGTTCCACAAAGGTGAAGAATTTCAAAACGCTCTTTGCAATGCTCTAGAGAAGAATTGCATACCTCCAGGAACTGTATGCAACATCAAATATTCCATTATATGAATCGAAACCCTGTATAAGAACAATCGCGTGACCAGTGGAGCGCTCCGCGTAACCAGCAAGGATTACACCTAACACCTGTCCATCACGACCAGAAGCAGTCATTTTGCTATCACTTTTCAAACTGGTAATGCGTTGGCACTCGGCTGCTAGTTTCTCGAATGTCAGATCTGTTTGAAGCTCCATTTCGGTTAATATTCTTGTTCACAAGTCTGCGTCTGCCTCGTCCTTTAACCCGCATGCGAATACCAAGCATTTGAAACTGTCTTCGGTTATCCTTCCCAACTCGAAGATTTCACATGCGCAGTTCACTCTGCTGGCGTACGCTAAAATATCCTCTCCACTCAATCTCGCAGTTTGTAGGCATTTACGCCGTTTACTTAGTAAGGATTCTGCCTGACCAAACAAAATCTTAAGTTTCTGTACTGTGGTCTCGAATGATAAATCTCGCGGTACACTGGGCAGGATAAAATTGTTAAAGCGTTGATGCTCTGCTGTGCCCAATTTACGCACGAGTAATCGGGTTTTTGCGTTATCATCCAACCGGGCGGCATCTTTTTCGAACAAATTTTTGTACCGAGAAAACATTGCCGTAAACGTTACGTTCGACTCGGCATCAAACTTGAATTTATTTATGCCTTTCGCTAGTGCTTCCTTGATTTGTTCTATATTATTTTCCGTAGGAGGCGACTGTTGCTGCTGTGGTGCTGACTGTGCGTGCTGTTGCAACAGTTATTGCCTGCTGTTGGGCCATTTGCTGCTGCATTTTTTTTTTTAAATAAGGGTTCGCTTTATTCCCGCTTATAATACTAGAACTTAACTAATATCACAGTATGACGTACTCCCTTCTCTTGGCCTTTTTCGGTGCCCCCACACAGCATGCACCTACACGGTAGAGCTGTGTGGGGGCGGGCATCTGGCCGTTTGGCCCTAGTTCCTAACTTCCCAATCGGAACCTCGCGTTTGTTTTTTAATTAGGCCCAACTGGTCCCGTTCTGTCATAGGTCCCTGATAGTGCCGGATTTTCACCGGCTAAAACCTCGCCCTACTCAAAAGACTCCTGGATCCCCCTCCGCAGTCTTGGTGTGAACCATTGCCTACGGACGGGGCACGTACACCAGGGTCCGTTAATTTGCAATAATGCACTTCTGGTGGACTGAAGGCCCTGCCCTGCATGTTTAACGACAGAACATTAGGTACAAGGTGTTGTGCCAAGCCCTGTTATGTGCGCTCTCTGCGACTTTGATGCAGGAAACTCCGGAAGCGGTAATTACCGCTCACTCCATGCGCCTACAAGTATCACCACGCAGGCCGCTCGGTGGAAGTAGCGATCAAGCGAAGGTGTGTGCTTTCGGCGATCTCGTTCCTGGTGCAAGCCCGTTCTCAGTTGCTGTTGTGTCAACCTCTCGATTAGTGGTTCTGGGACCATCTTCCTGGTGTTGCAGCGCGCCGAGTTAGCGCCCAGAGGTGGTCGCCATGGAGACAGCCGCCTCCTCGTCGGGTGACATGGCCGATTTTCGAGACCCGTCGTTTCCACCTCTCGTGCTGTCGTTGGTGTTGGTGCTGGGGTGCCGCCCGAAAGACCCGTCGCTGCGTCTCCCGACACCGTGGTGGGCTTCAGTCCAGGGGAGCCCTCCACCGCTGTCCGCTTCCAGCCGCCCTCGCGCAGCATCACGTCGCTGTGCGCGGATCCAGCGCGCCGTAACGTCTCCAGTCGTTCCCGAGACAGCAGCTGACCGCGTTGGAGAGGGTGATGTTCGCTCCTCACTCTCCTGTGCTCTAGCTCGATGTCTGGTGTTGCTGCGGGCAGCCTGCGCACGCCGGGTTGGAACAGTTGCTGTTGTCCAATTGGCCCGTTCCTCGTTCCAATCCTGCTGCAGCAGCCTTGTCACCCTTGTGGCGGCCTCAACTATCCTGCTCCACTCCTCCTGGCCGCGTAGAAGATACAACATGAGGTTGTCCGGAGTTACCACGTCACTCTGGCCTTCCCCAAGCAGCCGCCGACGGATGTCCGAAAACCTGGGGCACCTGAACATAGCATGCTCCACCGTTTCCGGGACTTCTGGGCACCGAGAGCAGTGCGGGGACGACGTGAACCCCTTGCGGCACAGGTAGTCTCTGAAGAATCCGTGACCGGATAGTACCTGCGCCAGATGGAAGTTCACGTCTCCATGTTTAACCGACTGCCATGCCGCAATGTCCGGGATAACGCGGTGGGCCCATCTGATGAAGCGGCTTGCGTTGGGACGTCCTGCGGCAGTGTCCCACCTTTCCTGCCAGAGGCGGAGGGTTGTTTGACGCTCACCGGCCCTTGCCTCGCTGGAGGCGAGCAGCCCCCCTGAAGATTGCAGGCGCTGGTAGCAACGGGCATCCTCCTTAACCAGCAGACAGATAGATGGGGAATAGATCGTTTACTATGCCGGTGAGCACTCCCCGATCTAGTTCATGCAGGGTGCGACTTCCTCTCAAGCGAGTCATTACAACCTGGTAGCCAGATCCAAACACGTTTTCCTCCAAATCGCTGATCAGCTGTTCGAAATGCTGATCCTTGCTACTTTTGATGGCTCTGCTTAAAACGGCTGCATTCAAGGGCTCTTGCTGGAATTGAATCTTTTTCCATCTCACTCCAGCATGCTGCGAGCCGCCGATACGACGCGGACTGGGGGTCGGATGTTGCTGTGGTAACTGCGAGTTTTATCGTGGGGAAGTCTGCAACAGCGTGTTTCTCGCGTTGTTGGGGGGTGAGACTGTGAACAGGACGTACCGGTGGTCGCTGCCAGAATACCGATCACTAACTGCCCAAGAGTCAAGGATAGCGATCGCCGGAGTCGCAAAAGTGACGTCGATGACACTCTCTCGCGAGAGTCCGTTCCCGATGAAAGTAGGCCTGTTGCCCCGATATAGCATCACCAGTCCCAGCTGTTCCACGGTAAGCAACAACTCCGCACCCTTTGGTTTCGTTCTGGTGCTTCCCCAGTCCTGGTGCCAGGCATTGAAGTCTCCGGCTAAGACGACGTGCGCGTGAGCATTTGCTTCGAGCTCCACGGCTTCGAGGAATTCCATGAAGTCACCTATGCCTATGTTCGGAGATGCGTAGCAGCTGATGAAGGTGACTCCGCCAATATCTGCAGCTACCAGTCCAGGCTTGGCGCTTCCCCACACCCGCTGGACGGGGCGCGAGCCGGTAGCTACGATTGCCACTTTCCCCGATGAGTCCACCGCCCAGTTGCCGTTGTTGAGTGGTGGGCGGTAGATTTCCGACACAATTACTACATCCGCCCTCTCCTCCTTTGCAGCCTGGACCATCAGGTCTTGCGCCGCTCTGCAACGCGCGATGTTGATCTGGAGGGCGATCAACTACCCTGGGTGTCTTCGCCTTAGCGGGAGCATGACGAGGGCGTCCTGTCACATGAAACGGAGCCAACCATGTGAGGCTCCCCGCAAAGCAAGCACTTGGGCGAATTCCCGCATGTTTTGGCCCTGTGGCCCTCCGCGCCGCATCGATAGCAAAGGTTCAACCTTTCCACGCCCTTACATTCGCGCGCGAGGTGTCCTAGTGTGCTGTGCCAAGCATACACGCCGGCGCAATTACCAAAAGCGCAGATTAAGATAAGCTTAAAACAATTAACATTTCAAGCTCCATTGCAGAGCTTAATCTTCCAAGCAAGTTCTAAGTAGAATACAATGTAGAATGCAATATGGCATGCAACACAATTGCAAGGCAAGATAAAACGCAAAGATGCAACGTAACCACAATCAAAGCCAAACGGGCATGTACGCATATTGTAACCTGATATTGTTTACCGATAACAAATTCAACTACGGAAACCCAAAATAACTTTGCGCAATAAACCAAATGTTAAAGAAGCAATGCATGCGTAGTTGGGAATGCGTGTTCCCACGCTTTCAAGTGCATACGCCCTTAGGTAGCATACGACTCGTCTCAATATGACACCGCGAGATAATTCTCACGATTTCGGGTGCACATGCAAACACGCCAATAAACAACATCTTTAGTTCAAGGGCAAAAGAACGTTTGGAAACGCATTCAAATACAATGTATGGATTCCCACACTTTCAGGTAAAATAATGAACCCCAAATTAGGCGAACGAACATGTTCGATCATGATAGGCACGTGTAGGATCATATTAACCGATCTAACCAATCATAATTAAGTAAACAGGAAGTTAGCCAGACAGTAAATCGATATCAAATCTATAAACGACCAATCAAAATTCAGACAAACAAAAGTGTTAAATTCAGTATTATTTTCTTTATCAAAATTCTTAGAAATTCAGACATGAACCGTGGGAACCCATTAGAAATAATCCAAAAGGAAATTCTAGCAGATGGAATATTAGGCAGTGATTTTCTAACCCAATATCGGTGCACAATTGATTATGAACATTGGTTACTTCATTTCAACATAAATGGAACAAATGTTTCATACCCATTGGTTTGAGCGCGTAGCAAACACTTCTGCTGAGTTCTTGCTGTCAGTTTCGTTTTCGAGAATCTTCTGAGTTGCAGAAGATACAGTTGTAAAATTTCCAGCCTTCAGCAAAATTCTGGTTTCAGGGTTGGTTACTTTTTGTATTAAAGTGTCAACTCCTAGTTTTACGACCATTTTGCTTGCAACAGTTTCAGGGATTTGTTCTTCGACATAAAGTTCCTTCAACTTCGTTGTAAGTATTTCAACTTCCTCACACATTTTCTGTGTGTCATGATTTTTGACCGCTTTAATTGTTGCGATTACTTTATCGGGGTTTGTCTTTTCTTAGCATCGTTCTTTGATGTTATGCAATAATGCAGTAAAAGAATTAGTAACGGCTGGTAAGCCGATTCTTGCCTTTCCTGTCAATCTTGTTCTCAAGAACTTGATCAACATTGTTTCGTCACAATTTGTATTAAGGTCTTTTACTAACTGAGCAGCATCTAAAAAGGTTGCTAAGTATGCTGCAGACCCGTCATAAATCTGAACTAATGACGTTGCTGTCTTAATATCAAACGTAGCCATTTTGATTTTAATTCGCTTCTGTAACTTGATCAGATTAATAATTAATATCGCGATTGTTTTCAAGGAGATTAATTTTGAACCTTCAAGCTTGACATTTAAAATGGTTCGTATTTCTCCTACCAATTGTCTAGCGATTTTCAACGTAAATTTCTGGTTTTCTTCCTCTAGTTCCTCTGATAGCGTTAAGATGTCGTTATATATTGTCTTACAATTAAGTAATTTATTTATCAAAGTTATCTGTCTATATTTACGGTTTGGAACTTTCTTTAAGTTACCAAGGATATTCTATAATTTATGTATTAATAAATCAATTGCATCCATCCGAATTGAAGCAATTTAAATAGACTTGCGTTAACGAAGTATCTAATAGTTTTAAAACGTTCATAATCTGGAATATATCTCAGACCTCATACGCAGATAAAGGACTATTAGACAAAGTCCTTTTTTCAAGACTTTCTTTTCCAATGTGTCAATTATTAAAATTGCATATTCCTCAATGAATTTATCCGCAAATCCTTATATTAATTCTCGCAATTATTAGTTTAAGGTTAGTATATAATGTGTTAGTTTTCTTAGCTCCGCATGCTGCTAGGGGCGATGTCTTCGTTGTTTATACTGCTAGGGGCGATGTCATCATTGCTTAGTTGTCCTTGCTGCTAGGGGCGATGTCCTCATTGTCGAATAACCAGTTGCCAGCATCGCGTAGTTTTCTTTGTAGACATCCGATGCTTCGGTTTGATTGTTGTCATAATTTTCTCGTTGCTTACTTGTCGAAGTTCGTACTCACATATTCATTTGTAACTCATTTTCAAAGGTTCGTTCACTTTTGTCGTAGGTTATGTTTATTTTGGTTCTTGTTTCTCACTGCGCGGATATGCATCACCTGTTTAGCGCATGCTGCCTGGAGTCCTATTTCACTGCGCGTGCCACTTGGAACTTTTCGCGATAAGGTTATGTATCTATGCTCATGTTTCGTGGCGTGTGCTGCTGGGAGTCTTATTTCACTGCGCGTAGTACTTGGTTGGTGACGGATTTGTTTTGGTTTTATTCGTGTCTAATTACCTTATCATTGGGGTAATTTTCACAATCACTATCGTTGTCTTCTTCCATCCCTTCGTTGAAACGTCTTTTTCCATTAAGAATCCACTTTCAGCTCAGCGTATGCTTGCGGGAATAGTCGACGGCAAATGTTAAGCAGGGTGTCGAATGCTTTTGGGCCACGTCTGGTAATTTTTTCAAAAAGCATTTTGTGTCTGGTTTGTCCATCTTACTCGATGCACTCAATTCTTAACATCATGTTACGCGAAAGCATATTTTGTTCCACACACTCGTTACACAATTGTGCATAGTTCGTACAATAGATTAACGTATCGATGCGGGAAAGTATTGCCTGTCTATATTTGTTTTCCATCATGAAATTCTGTTTGAAGACACTTTTTTATTCTTCCTATTCCATTTCACTTCCGTGTCCACTTTCGTTGTTTTACACTCTAGCGTTTTGGTCCACCATTGCTCGTATTGTCTGTTTTCTCAGTATGGCTTTATAGGCTTTCCACAAGCCGAACAACAGCTGTAGTACACATATTACGATCAGTATCCATAACTTCCAATCATGTTGCTGGTGCGCCTCTGTGTGATATTCCAGTGTATTCATAACGTTAACTTGGGCATCTCCAGTTATTCTTGGTTTGTGACTTGACATGCACATTTTTACTAAGCATGCGGAATTAACTTCCAACTTTCCTAATTCTGTACGTATTATGCACTCGTCCATTTGGTTTTTGCTTTTAGCTTTTCATGGTCTTGTTGTCTTTTTATTTTGTTTGTTTTATACCATGTTTGCTGTATGTTTAGTGCTTCGTACTATTGATTTTCTCCATCCTCCAGCATTGCTTAATACTTGCACGTCCTTTTTGTCACTCGTGACTGCAGATTATGGTCACGGTCGCCATGTAATATTATAATATATCTACGCGTGAACTTCCGGCATCACGGTTGCCCTGATATATTATATATTTTCTTCCTCTCCTATTTCTTATGATAATATATCTACACGTGAACTTTCGGCATCACGGTTGCCTTGATATATTTCATATTCTTCTTCACATCACTTTCTCATGATAATATGTCTACACGTGAACTTTCGGCATCACGGTTGCCATGAGATATTATCTTCCTTCTATCACATCAATTAGCAGCTTCACTGCTGACTGAAGAATGCCCCTTTACTCGTGGTGGAATTCACTGATCACTATGCACCTGTAAGAAAGCCATCCTTCCTCCTTCTCGAGACTTTGTCCCGAAATAAAACACAAGTGTGGTTTCGTTTCTATAGTTGCCTAAACTGATCGAACTGTGCCTTGGTCTATTTTTCACTATAACTTCTTTACTGTCTGTAACTCCATCCTTGAACGGGGACGGAACTGAGCCTGAGCTCAGTTCTAAACTGAGATTTCACTATATCGAGGTTTCTGTGGAACTGAGTGTCGTGAACTAAGGTTTCCGCTCAACTGAGACTTCTGGTCAACTGAGACTTGTTCGATCAGTCTTTGGCCCTTTATTTATAGTACAATTTCTTCCTTAAGTTTAACATTTCCTTTTGGATTATTTCTAATGGGTTCCCACGGTTCATGTCTGAAATTCTAAGAATTTTGATAAAGAAAATAATACTGAATTTAACACTTTCGTTTGTCTGAATTTTGATTGGTCGTTTATAGATTTGATATCGATTTACTGTCTGGCTAACTTCCTGTTTACTTAATTATGATTGGTTAGTTTGGTTAATATGATCCTACACGTGCCTATCATGATCGAACATGTTCGTTCGCCTAATTTGGGGTTCATTATTTTACCTGAAAGTGTGGGAATCCATACATTGTATTTGAATGCGTTTCTAAACGTTCTTTTGCCCTTGAACTAAAGATGTTGTTTATTGGCGTGTTTGCATGTGCACCCGAAATCGTGAGAATTATCTCGCGGTGTCATATTGAGACGAGTCGTATGCTACCTAAGGGCGTATGCACTTGAAAGCGTGGGAACACGCATTCCCAACTACGCATGCATTGCTTCTTTAACATTTGGTTTATTGCGCAAAGTTATTTTGGGTTTCCGTAGTTGAATTTGTTATCGGTAAACAATATCAGGTTACAATATGCGTACATGCCCGTTTGGCTTTGATTGTGATTACGTTGCATCTTTGCGTTTTATCTTGCCTTGCAATTGTGTTGCATGCCATATTGCATTCTACATTGTATTCTACTTAGAACTTGCTTGGAAGATTAAGCTCTGCAATGGAGCTTGAAATGTTAATTGTTTTAAGCTTATCTTAATCTGCGCTTTTGGTAATTGCGCCTGCGTGTATGCTTGGTACAGCACACTAGTTGCTGGCAACGGAAGCAACGCTGGTTATGTTTAGGGATTGGCTCTAGTTCCCTTATCTTGCTGCGTGTATTGCCGATTCGAATCCTGTTGCTTAGCATCTGCGCGGACCGCTTCGGCAGGCGAAGGCGTGTGCGCTGCAGGCCATCGCGTTGCCTTTGCAGGACGATTGACTTGGAGTCGACTTTGGTTGTGGTTTCACTCTCCAGAGCAGCCGCGACCGACTCAGGCGTAGCGAGCATGTCTATATCGGTAATGGACACCGTCACCGTGTCGACCACCAGTCGGGCCTCGCCATCCCCCTGCAAGACTCGTTCTATTGCGTTCAGGGATAGCGATAGCGTGTCAACCGCCGTCCGCTTCCCTTCTAACTCCTTCAGGAGAGGGTCTCCTGACGATCTAATCCGCATGTAGAGATCAAGATAGGACGTGCCTCCCGCAGTCGCTACCTTGATCGATTCCGGCCGCAGCTTTCTTTGTTGCGCTTTGCCGCTACCGTGCTGAGGCGTCGAATCGGTCTTGGTCTTTGCCTTGACTGTTGCGGTTTTTCGATTCTTGACCTGATTGCAGCCCTGCTGATGCTGCTGGTGCGCTTTGCCACTGCCATGCTGAGGCCTCGAGTCGGTCTTAGCTTTCCGACTCTTGACCGGCTCATAGCCCTCGTGGTCAGGCACGGGCGTCGGCTGCTGCTGCTGCTGCTGCTCTCCTGGCTGCTGCTGCTCTCCTGGCTGCTGCTGCTCTCCTGGCTGCTGCTGCTCTCCTGGCTGCTGCTGCTGCTGCTTACTCTCCCTGAGCAGCGCCTCCAGCCTCTGCCGAGATTGACGCTCCCGGTCCAGTTCGAAGGCCACGAGTTCAATTTTCTCATAGAGCTCATCGATTCTCTTGGTGAGAGACGGGATTGGGTCGGGTGTGGGAGATACAGCAGCTTGCTCCGGTCTCTTGTTCGCCGATGGCACAACTGTCGGTGTGGTCGAGGGTCCCGCCGACTTATTGATCGGCACCGCAGTGGGAATTCGGCATGCTGACCCCACCTTAACGGTCGCTCGCGTGGGGTGCAGCGCCGGTTTTTTTAGCAGCGGGTTCCCTGGCTTTACTCCAGCCAGGCGGGCCGAGGACCGCGTCGCTTGCTGGATGTATGCCATGAACGGGGTCTGACCATCCATCCACACACACACGCGCGCGGGTTTTGTGCAGCTGGTGCTACGCTCGATGCATTCACTTCGCAAACACCTATCGATTGATCGATCGCACCTGCCCGTCCACCTACATCGGGCTTTGTGTTGCTGTTACGACTAACGGTGAACGATAACGGTAAATCTCGGGCTACTCTTATATCTTCCTCGCTGTGGAGCGCACCAAAAACACGTCCGATCAGCTCGAGCGCACGAACCGAACTTACGGTTCACCCGCTGGCGTTCATTTTGCCAGAGCGCGCCAGAGATTTATTTCCGCATCTCGCAAGGCTGCTGCTGCTGCCTGGTTGTTGGGGAACGCATCGTGCAGGTTGAGCTCTGCTACGTTCCGAACCATCGTGGCCGCGTAAACTGCTGGCGGCATCCGGTGCTGTCGCCCACGAAGCCGCCTATTGTTTTCGAGCAGCTGACGCGCCCGTCTCCTGAAGGCTGTCCTGGCTGGCCTAGCACGTTTCTGGGCTGCCGCCTCGGCAGCTTGCTCCCATGCCTCGGGGCTGTGCAGCAGGTACTCAGCGAAGTTGTCTGCTGTCGCGGCGGACAACACATGTTCTGCTGACTCATCAGCTCCTGGGCAGAACGGGCAGCCCGGGGATCGGATGCGACAGGTAGAAGTCCACCCGTGTTTCCGGGCCACCCAGCGCTATACATCCGGGATGACGCGGTGCCATTTTCGAGATTCGCTCCAACGGACGAATCTGCTGCCTCGATCCGGGTCCTGGGCGAGGTCGTCCCAGGTGTGCTGCCTTCGTCGGTTGCACTGAAGCAACGTCGCCCTCCACCAAGCCCGGGCCGCGTACCGCATCACCGACATGGCGACGCTGGCCAGGGTGCGTCGCCGAATGCTGGACGGTCTGCCGTGGTTCTTTAGGAAGACACCCAGGGTTCGGCTGATCCGTGTCGCCTTCTCGGTGACCGCCTCAACATGGAAGTTCCTTGATAGGTGGTCCTCCAGCTGCACACCGAGATATCGCATGTGGCGTTTGGATCGCAGCACGGAGCCTCCGACGCGAACCGCTATTGCAATGTGTCAGACTGAAAGGGAAGATGTGAAAGGGCAGATGTGACTTCCCCCCTAGCACATCGGTTCATCATTAGAACGAGTGGGAAGATAAAGTGTGCAAGAAAAAGCTGACAGTACTGGGCTTAACACGTTGACTGCCATGGCTATCATTTTTGATAGCCAGTTGTCATTAGTTCTAAAATGTTTTTGTCCCATAAATAAATGAAAATGCAACATACAAATTGTAGTAATATTTAATATCAATTCTTTGGGAAGCTAAATCTTTTCTTAGCCTTCATAAACCGTCGGTTTAATGAATATTACAAACAAATATTATTAATAACGATTGTACTAAAAAAGTGTGCTAAAAACGCTTGGCAGTCAACGTGTTAAGGGGGTTGGAATGTGGGGAAACGGGGCAATGTTGCATGTCACCGTCAGTTGGGAAGGTTGTTTGCGATCTAAATTATTTCAAAATTTCTATAAAGTCAAACCAAGGAAAGCAATCGATTTTCCAGTTATCATATTAAGCATTACGTTGGACACGTGGGACCAGCGTTCTTTCCCGTATGCCGGCATCGGTCCGCTCGAACCGACAGAGCCCGTTAGGTAGGCTGTCGTTTCTACGATTCGCCGGCAGAACGGAAACCAGTGCAACTTGCTTATGATGAACAATTCACTGTACATTATTGTTGAGAATCTACATGGAGTAGAGTGTTGGAAAAACGCATCATATTCATCGTAACACGTCAACAGTTTCAGGGAAGAATTAATTGGTTTAAGCCAGGGGTCTCCAAACTACGGCCCGCGGGCCGTATGCGGCCGGAATTGTCCAACTGGCAGAATTTGAATACTCGGTAGCAAACGATGTACGCTTCAAAACCTTCATGGAAAAAGCTGTTTGAATTCCGTTCAAAGCGCTCCGTTTCCGGAGCATCAGAATTCATCCGAATATGAAGCAGCGTTCTATGTAAAAACGAATTGGTTGCTTCCAGTTCAAGAACGGGTAGTATAAATATAAGTGAAAAATTGAAGACCAATTTTAGTTTCGAGGTCGATTCCACCTGAAGCGGTTGTGTTGATACATTTCGTCTAGTGTTTCAAATCCAGTAAAATCTCGTATTTGAAAATTGAAACGGTGTATCGTCAGCATACATTGGTGTTTCGATTAGTGTCATACAGTTCACGGACAAGCTGTTTGTACTCCACTCAACTAGTTCGCAGGGTTGAGATTAAATCGGAATATGTACTTCTTGGTGATTGAAAAAAGCATAATATCATCATATAAGCGAAAAATTTAAGTTAAAAACGACTTATTCTCTGCTTCAAGAGATTGTGTTGAAATGTTTGAAATTGAGTATAGCACAAGTACTCATTGGAAAATTGAAACGGTCCATCGTTGAAATACATTTACGTATCGATCGTGCTGCATCGATAGAATACCTTTTCGTGTCGAACGATTTTTAAGGTACTTCGAGCGTTATACATGTGAAATAATAAAAAAGATAAAATATGTGTGATTTGGACGTTACAGCCAATAGTGGATCAGTATCGTTAACTTATTTCATCGTAGTGCATCGAAACAAGACATTGCCGTATCGTTTGTAGCAGCAACTTGATACTGTTCAATCCTACATTTAGAGTGAGTATTACCTTTTTTATTTGTTTATATATTTTATTTCGGTACTTTGATTATAACTCATTTTGATGCGGAACGAATATTTCTTTCTGAATTATAGAGTGTTCTACATTTATAAAAATGCCTCGAACTAATTCGAAGATTTGGAACCATTTCACGGCTGACGAAAAACATGCATTATGTAAATATTGTAAAAAGAAAATAGCGAACTCGGTACTTTCAAACATGTGGCGACACATTTAAAACTGTCACTTCGAATGCCTTCAAAAAAAAACAAATCATACTAGTAATAATCAACAGTTAGAACCTACTACAGAAATAGTTGAGGGTCAATCTTCTTCAAGAAATATTACTCAACCTCGAATTAACCAATTTTTTTCAACAAATGCACCAATTTCAGTAAGCGCAAAACAAGAAATAGACAAAATAGTTTTAACAATGATATGTCGTGAATATTTAACATTTTCTCTCGTAGAAGCCAAAACATTTAAACAATTATTAAAAAACCTAAATCCTAACTATTGTCTACCAAGCCGTAAAACCGTCTCAAATAGTCTTCTACCTACACTTTATAACGAAACTGTAACTGAAGTAAAAAATAAGTTGGCTTCTGCTAAGGCAATTGCGTTAACTTCAGACGGATGGGTTAATATTAATATGACCTCATTTTACGCCGTAACTGCTCATTTCATTAATGACATCTTTGAATTGTCATCATATTTGTTGCAATGTGAAGAATTTAAATTACAACATACGGCAGAAAACATAGCCGAGTGGCTTAAAACAGTTTTAGATTAATTTGAAATAGCAAACAAAATTAAGGGTCTAACAACCGATAACGCTGCAAATATGAAACCAGTTGCAACTAAATTAAACATTCCACATTTTGCTTATTTAGCTCACACACTAAATCTTGTTGTTCCGGGAGCCATACAAAATAGCATTAAACCAACAGTTGAAGAAGTTAAACAAATAGTGATGCATTTCAAAAAAAGTTCTGCTGCTACAGGAAAATTATTAGTAGTACAAAAAAGCTATAACATGGAGATACTCAAGTTGACACAAGACGTGCCAACACGTTGACATTTGACACGCACAATAGGTTTTTTAAAAATAAAGGGGCTTTGATGGTATGCATAGATGCTTTAAAAATTAAAAATAAGCTACAAAATGAAAACTGGACTACAATCGAACAATCTGTTTCAATCCTTAGCCATTTTAACGAAGCAACAGTTACAGTTTCTGTAGAAAAATCAGTATCCCTATCTAAAGCCGGCCTTCTTGTTAAAATTTTAAAACATAAAATGTCTTTATTGCATATTCAAGATTTTACAGAAGAATGTAAACTGCTGGTTAGTGGCCTTAAGAAAGGAATAGACGAAAGATTTCAAGCGACTCGTAGCAACGAAATTTACAAGGAAGCAATGCTACTAGATCCACGCATAAAAAATGTTCCGTTTAAAAATGATGAAATTGGTTATAGAATGCTCAAACAAACGGTTATAAGTAAAATGGCATACATATATCAACAGGAAAGCAATAATTCAATTACTGACATAGTACCTTGTCCAGAGCAACCACCTCCTTCAACATCAATTTTTGCCGATTTTGTAAAAGAAGTTAATGAATCACGAGACATACTAAATCCAAAGGCAGCAGCAATAAATGAGTTTGATCAATATATCAAGGCTACTCCGGCAAACTTTAATGAAAATCCTTTAGAGTGGTGGAAGAAGGAGCATATGAGATATTCCAAAATATATACAGATTAACTATTCCCGCAACTTCTGTTCCTTGCGAACGAATTTTCTCGAAGGCGGGCCAAATTTACACAGAACGAAGAAACAGGCTCGAGCCAAAAAAGTTAAATGAAATTTTATTTCTACAACATAATTTAGTTCTAGAGGAGGATACTTGATTTGGCCCACATTATACGTGAACTTATGTAAATCGTTTGAATAATGAAATTATGATAATAAATTAAAAATACAACTGTTTCACTCGAAGAAACCAATTTGAAGTATTTGATTTGTTAATTACAAATAACGCAAAACCCAGGAAAGAAAAAATATCACTGTGTGACTAATCATAAGTAGTTTAAGCACGGTCGTGAGCCAAAATATACCTTATCCTCTTCAGACAATCGAGCAACCGAAAGACTTGGTTGCTCGATTGCCTGAAGGGTCTTTGCAGAAATAAAAAACGAACTTTTGACAACTAACAGTGCAAAAAACCGTTGATGATTGACTGCAATAAAATCACTCTGACAGTGTGGGAATGAAAGTACAGTATTTGTATTCTCGTATTCTAGAGGTACTAACTATTCATCACAAACATCGGAAGGTTGGATGTGAATACAGACAATACGAAAATGCTTGCAAATAAACTTACAACTCACTTTTCCAGTTGAAGAACATTTTTTTTACAGAAAAGTGGTATTTTGCCAAGGTGAACAAATATAGATCTAATTTATATACCTTGGAATTTTGCAATCAGTTTGCTCGGACTGGCGGACAGATAATGACATATGACGGATTGGGATTCGGATTCGGAGATTCGAATCCCTGTAGGGAATCCCTACAGGGATTCAAATTTCTCATCACTACTTGATACGCCAACCGTGTACTGGATCGGCTGGTGGTCGCTTGGTATAAAGTCAGGCAGCACGGTCCAGTCGGTTGCCCCCGTCATAAACCGGCTGGCCAGTGCGATGTCATTAGGTACGGTCACACGAGACGAACCTTTGATGGCAAACCTTTCGCACACTATTACAAACGAATGCCAAAAACGGTTCGCTGAACCTTTTAGCGTTCACACGTAACGAATCTTTGACGTAGTTTCATTGATAGTGGTCGTGATTACATTCCCAATCGCAAAAATCGGATACTGTTCGGACCTCTCACTCTAAATCTGCACTTTCTCTCTTGCTTCCACTCGCATAAGGGTATGCAACCACTTTCTGCCGCGGCACCGAGCTGCGAGTGTATTCGTGAGCCATGCATGAATTTACTCCCCGCATCACGCATCCCTCCTTTGGGTCCCACGAACTTGCATCGTTCGTTTCCTCCATTCTTCATACCCCGCGGCCGCTGCCCTGCGTCTATCGTTTTAAATCGCTTTCTGTCAATTTTGCGCTTTTTTCTCTTTTGCTCATCTTTGGCTTCGCGCCAAAACTATGAAGTGACGTCACATTGCATTTGTTTAATACGATTTTAGTTGTCACTTATAAGTTATATATTATAATATGCAGCGGCAGCCCCGAAGAGCTGCGTTCCAGGGGTCTACTTGCCTTCTTTCAGGAACAATTGCACCGTAAAAAGTTTGCTCATCAATTAAAATAATTAACGATATACCCGCGCGTGTAAGAGCAAACGAGAAGCAGACAGCTGTCTAGACTCTCTGAGTCTGTACGGAGCACGGAGCTAAAGTACAAAGCAGGAGAAATAATCGAAGAGAGAACACGGGCAAAACAAATACGACACAGTTTTTTTTATGCAACGCATTTGTGACGTCATCAATCCGGTATCACCCTAAACACACCGCAACACCGCAAAAATCGGGTGATGGCAAGTACTCATGTGTTTGTATAACGCGGCGCGCTTCGACCGCGACACCCAAAAATCTTGAATTTGGCGATTGTTAAGGGGCTCAATTGGATATCCAATTTTTCTGTGTGTGATATCCAATTTAGTATCCAAAACCCGCGTGTTCAAGTGATTGGGTTGGTGGTAGCTGTTGAAGAGAAATTTTGATTGTTTGGTTAGTGAGGATTGAACACTTATCGTTATACACACTTAAAAATTTTTGACGGCCTCGGTTAATTTTATTGCCGAGACCGCTCGGCTGGAGCATACTTTGCTGATATCTCGGCTTAAAATCCGCCTTTACCGAGAATCGGCTTTGTAGTGAACCGAAAAATCAGCTAACCTTAGCAATTAACCGATTTTCGGCTACAGTGTATGCCGAGCATCTCCGTTAATAACCTTCTTACCGATTTCGGTTATCAAAGTAACCGAGATGTCGGCACTGTCACCTGTCATCTGTCATCCGCCTTCCGTCATACTTTATTTACGTTGTGGATGTATGTTTATCAAGTACAAGCGTGAAACATTTTCTAAAACCGTAACCAACAAAAGTGATAGAATTGATAACATCCTGGACATCCTTGAGCAGGAGGATGTAAGATTATTCGACATTTGCTGTAAGTATGGTTTAATCATAGATATTTGTCTTTTTAGGTTGTGACTCCCAGTCTCAGATGTTTTTTTTTGCCAGGAAAAAGTGTGTGTATACGTAGAAAAGCTGCAACGGCATATAAATATTCATATCCGGCAAGGACACTTCCACCCGGATAGTATTTTTTATGATTGCACTGTTGGAAAATGTCGCTGCTGTTATAAACATTTTATGTCTTTGAAAAGACATATAATTCAACAACATCCATCCCCAACACCAGACAGTTTAACTCCAGGCGATAAAAATGAATATTTACTGAAAAATGAACATATGGCCTTCATTATTATTCTAAAGATACTTACAAAAAACCTTTTGAAAAATTCCGACGAACGAATTTGTTTTCGTTATGTGCAGTAAACTGCACAAATGATTGTTTTTAAAAATTACTGATATCTCGGTTATTCGTTACCGACACACTCAGTTAAACACTCGAGCTGTCATTTTTTGTAACTAACCGAGGTGCTCGGTTAGAAAAGTTTAACCGAGAGCATTGCCGAGCGCTCAGCAGTGCGGATCTCGGCAACCAATAGCCGAGACTCGGCAAAAAATTTTAAGTGTGTACATACCATACGATGCGCAGACCGGTTGATCCATCGGCGATGTTGGAAAGTGTCTTGTTGATTGTCTGTTTTATTTTACGTAACGATGGATAAATTTTCTCAAAATTGTACGCGTGGAATAAAGTAGGCAGTACAAAATCATGAAACCAGAGGCTGGTAGTTGAAAAATTTGACGAAGTTCATGCAGTTTAATAATGTGCTTGATTTTTCAATTGTGCTGTGTTTTAGGTTTTAACACTTCATTGACGGTGACTGCAGCATGTTTTAGTCAGAAATCAACCGCCAATAAAGTGTTAAGAGAAGAAGTATTCATGCTACGACATCCACCGAGAAAATTCATGGGAAACCCACCGAAACAACTGAAAACGGGCTCAGGACATTTCATCATCACTGTGTACCTTTTCAAATTCCCCCAGCATCGACAAATATTGATAATTATTGAAATCACATTACAAAGATATAACTTTTTATTTGTGCCATTTATTAGACAAATACTGTGTATCATTTATTTTTCACAACCATAACATATACCAGCATCTCAGCCATCGATTTCTGGCAAGTGAATCGGAGAACAACTCTTCTTGCATTAGTTGCATGAGTTTTGTCGTCTGCAAGGCTTGCTTTACATTAAGTTTGGTCCCATTTTATCTTTCCCAGTGTTTCGTTTCGCCAGCCCGCCAGCAGTCGCTTCATGATGCTAAGATCGATAAGATGCTAACGATCCGCTACCACGACATCCTGGACTATGTAAAACAATTTAAATCTTAAAGAGGTGGCATCGTTCTTTGGTGTTCTGGATAGGCGCCTTGCCTGAATCGTCCATCAGTTCGTAGTGTTGCTTATGTCCCAGAAAATACAACATTTCTGGCAACTGTTATAGCGAGCATGTCCTACTACACCTGTGAAAATTAAATGAAAGAACAATAAAATACATGTGAAATTGTCTGCTGATAAGTTTTGTAGTCAACCTGTTATGAATGCTCTTGCTGGAGTGTCTGCAATAATAGCCCTTAGATTCCCGTTGATGTTTACTCCATATTCCATTAATAAATAGCGTTGAAACCCCATTTCATCCACATAAGCTCCATCTCGATCTTCAACTAGCATTTCTGCTTCCGCAGGTATATTGTCAGCTACAGCTTCAATATCTGCTGTAGACTGCTGCGTTTTGAACATTTTTTTGGACATTGTCGGATCGACGGTAGAAACAGCACTCTTCCGCAAACGTTTTAATTCGGTTTTCAGACACATTTTCAAGGGATTTCTTGTACAAAATCGACACCAAGTTTTTACAATTCCTGACCAAACAATTCCTCAACGGACTGTTGCTCACACACACAAGTCTATGCTGTTGGCAAAATAACGCGAGAGAAAAGGACGGAACGACAGAGCAGACAGCATTTGGATTGTCATAAGGAAGCTCATTTTGCTGCTTCGGATTTCGTGATGATCTGGTAGCCTCTAATGTAGGCATCTCTTCCCTTTCTTCTAACTCATCTGCTACTCTGATCCATTTTATCTGTTTATTTTGTGGTAATTTGCTAACCAGCTCGTTTATGAGACGATGGTCGCTCAGGTAAGAAGGTTTGTTTATCGTTATAATATTGGCCACGAGATTTTCTACAGCGATGCTCAAATCTGGTATACGATTTGGATCCGCTTTTCTTTGAGCTTCTCTTAAAAGCTCATGTTAGATTTGTTCCGACCTACCAAATAGAGTTTTTAAGCGTTCTATTATGAGGTTCACGTTTTCTGGGTTGAAAAATAGGGCCTTAACGTTTCTAAGGGCTTCGCCTTTTAGACATTTCTGCAATCTATTCATATTCTCCAGGTCTAAGAATCTTCCTTCTTCCGTTGTATCGGTAAATGCTTTGTTGAAGTCTGGCCAGTCTCTCGGGTTGCCATCAAAGTATGGCAAGTCGTTGAGAGACATTCTCATCAGGTGGTTTGCGCCGACCGTATTCCCAACTCTCATAGCTGCTACTAGATCAGCCATCGTTGTAACCTCCGGTTCGGACTTGATCTTTTTCTCCTTCGACGTTCCTGGCTGATCTTGCGGCAAGGGTACCGATCTGCCAACCAATCTGAACCAACGATCGCACTCGTCGCATTGGACCATATTTGTATCGGCGTTGTCTGGTTTGTCACACAAGCAACAGCGACCGTTTTTGTTGTCCACAAAATACAGGGTCTTTTGTGCCATCTTGGCCGTTATGGACATTTCTTCTGCTTGCTACCGGAATTCTACTTTGACCTTTTACCAAGCTTCACTCTTTTTATTCTCTCTGCGTTGCTTTTGTCAGAGATTTTTTTTCCTGATTTTCTATTTCTTGTTGGAACAAGTTACCCAAGCAAGTAACAAAGTAAGCAATTGCGTCGAAACAAAAATGCTTTTCATAGAAAAATTTTCGAGGAAACCTCGGTGAGATTCCTCTCTGGAGCCACCAATGTTAAGCTTGGTTGTCGGTGTGTAACGGGAAGTTATGTGTCTGCCGGCTAATTGTCAAAGTCCCTGGACTCTAATACTTTCCAGCTAGTTGCCTCTGCATATGGTGGAGGCCTATGCTTTGAAAAGGGAGACTGGGTGCTTCGAGCTTTCGGATATGGCAAAGAGTGAGATAAAAACCAACGAGGTTACTCTAGTTGGAGATTGATTTAACCGGCCTGCTACACGAGCCGCCAACTCAAAAACCGTATAAGTTTACGTCAAAATCTTTGCGGTTCGTGTAGCCGCGTTTTGCGGTACCAATTCTGTCGCCAGTCAATGCAAGCGCAAAGTTCCTGACAGTCTATGCACGCGTCATTCTATGCTGTTTTTGTTGTTGATATTTCAGTTAACTCAAAAAGCTTCCATCAAAGCAAACAAGATCTTATGTCAATTCACACAAAAACTAAAAGTGAGAGTGAAGTGGGCTAACTGTTTGCAATAACCGACACAAATGGTGTTTCAGTTCTGTCGATCAACTCCGACTGCACTCCGACGTACAATCGTCGTGCGTTTTATTTGCTCATACCAAGATACATACACTGGGCCCAAAGTTAATCCGGACGCTCAAAAAATGAGCATGCGTCCGACTTTGTGGTCGATTTTAGAGTAATTAGAATTGATAACAATGATTTTTGTTCATTGCATCTTCTTGGTGCACCTTCCTACGAAGTACGTGCAAAAAGAACGGTGAAAAAAATCGTACCCAAACGGCGCAATAAACAATAAAGTGGAAAAAGTCAGAATTTTGACGGCCAATCGCAAAGTCGGACAGTTATATTTTATCATATTTTTGTTAGCTAAAGTGGTGTGTAAGTTAGTTTCGACACTTGATATTTGTTATTATCGATGCAGAAGACTCTTGGGCATCGTTAGAAGCACTCGGATAATTCGATTTATTATATTATTGAAGTTTTTATTGAGATATGCGTCACACTACTTTGTTGGAACGAAACGTCATCATTTATCCATCATAACGATGGAAAAAGATTTCAAAACATATGAAATTAGATTTACATTAGCAAACTAACAGATTCAGACACCATTAAGAAGTATAACACTTCAAAAAGTATCCTAAAATCACCAAAGAACTGCTCTTTGCAGCACACAATTCGGGAAAGGGGAGGAAGAACCAATCGATTCATCCCTTTTACTACTTTACTACTTAAAAGAAACTTTAATAAAAGTGTTTGTTAAGTGCTCTAACTATAAGGAACTATTTACACTGCAATGGGCTGCATGCCAGAACCCCGGGAAAGAAATCTTTAATATCGGAGAAAAATTGAAAACTACGGTTCTGTTGCTAGAACTGATATCGATAAATATAATGATTTTAGGAACAAATTATATCATTCTACGTCGAAAAGATAGTTAAAGTTAAACAATCATGATATTTTGTGCATGTCCTGTTTACAGTTGACACAAAAATTCGCAATTTTTTCTCAGATAGAAGGCGATACATATGGTTCGTTCGGGGGAAAGGGTTTCACCAAAACTGTCCGAGTTTTTAAAGGTTCCTAAATAATATGAGAGTGCATGTAAGCTAAAGGAGTTGAAAAATTACATAATATTAGGGGAGTAGTTGAAAATTAGTAGACGGGCAATAGTAACTGGGTTACATCAAATGGTTTTTTGAATCATTCTACCTCCCCTTTCCCGAATTGTGTACTGCAAAGAGCAGTTCTTTGGTGATTTTAGGATACTTTTTGAAGTGTTATACTTTTTAATGATGTCTGAATCTGTTAGTTTGCTAATTTTCATATGTTTTGAAATCTTTTTCCATCGTTATGATGGATAAATGATGACGTTTCGTTCCAACAAAGTAGTGTGACGCATATCTCAATAAAAACTTCAATAATATAATAAATCGAATTATCCGAGTGCTTCTAACGATGCCCAAGAGTCTTCTGCATCGATATTAACAAATATCAAGTGTCGAAACTAACTTACACACCACTTTAGCTAACAAAAATACGATGAAATATAACTGTCCGACTTTGCGATTGGCCGTCAAAATTCTGACTTTTTCCACTCTATTGTTTATTGCGCCGTTTGGGTACGATTTTTTTCACCGTTCTTTTTGCACGTACTTCGTAGAAAGGTGCACCAAGAAGATGCAATGAACAAAAATCATTGTTATAAATTCTAAGTACTCTAAAATCGACCACAAAGTCGGACGCATGCTCATTTTTTGAGCGTCCGGATTAACTTTGGGCCCAGTGTATATTTCAGGTTGGAACATTTCCCTCCATACGTCAGAAAGACGTAAGCAACTATCAGTTTGAGGGGTAGGACATTGCCTCGTTCTAACACTAACTACCCTATCGCGGGTCATCGAGTTGAGTACCCAAAACTTGCAGCAATGCAACAGGCATCGCAACTGACGTATTGTGCGTAGGTAGTGGATGCGTCCAATTTTTGCCGGCGGCAAGAAGATGGCAACCGTTTGCTGGACAATACTGTAGCAGAGCACGCAAATGAAACTATAATTAACTTTCTTCGCATGAAGAAATTAATTAATCACAATGTTCTCAATTTACATAAAAAGCGGTAGGATAAAATATTTTAATCTTTATCATTAAACTTTTTGAAACTTTGAAGATTTGTTTAAAAAGCTTCTTCACTTCGTCGCTTACCGTTACATTTTCCGAGAAACTGTAGCCCTTCGATATGATCTTCAACTGTTCGTACATATATTTTTGGTAAAAGAGTAAATGAGGCCCCGGCCGCCATGTTTTCGATCGTGGCTACACCTCTTGTTGACGTTTAAACTGAATGTATGCAATTGGTGATACATTAATTCGTTAAATTCAACCTACGAGTATTTGAAACGTAGTTTGTATCGTTAATTTCGGCTACGCAATCAACCTAGGGGTGCGGTCTGAGGGGGGCCCACGGGCCCCCCTTATTTCTTAAAACTATAACAAACTCTCTTTTTTGGTAGACCTAGCGCAGTCCGCTCGCTGCGCTCGCTGCGGGCGCGCCGCCGGTTCCAAATCATTTCTTCGGCTAAACTCATTGTTTCATGCTGTCCATCATGTGTGGTATAGTTTAGTTACTAGTAACTTACAGTTACTTAACATGAAAAAGTATATTAACCCGCATTCAACCACCACTGCGTGATTAGTTTAAACCGTTATGTTCTTTTAAGCGAACCGTTAGCGATCAAATATTCGAAAAGAATGCATGCGTCGCGCTTTGCATAGCTTCAGGCGCTTAATGTGAACCAGCAGGAAGAGGAGAATCTAGCCCGGGGCCTCATTTACTCTTTTACCATATTTTTTACTTAGCTCTTCGATATGATCTTCAACTGTTCATGTAGAGAACTACTCCCGATGCCTATAAGTCGCACGATTGCGGAGCGTACGGTCTACAAATGACGAGTTCCGGGCTGGCGAATGCGAAACTCCCACAGAAGGTTTCCGACAGCCGCAGCTAATCCTAATCATCTACCTTCGACAAGCAGCAAGTAAATCCAAAATCTATCAACTTTACAGTATCGTTCGCATCCAACACGACCCAACCAGGAATTTTTACGATTCTCGTTGGAAACATCGTGATATACCTCGCCAACGAATTATATCGCGAGACAACCAACGAGAGGACGACAATTCTCGTTAGATAGCTCGGCTATCGAAAAAATAAAAATATGGTTCTCGGGTAGTATCGAACCCGCATTGATCCCCAGCTTGATGGATCAATTATCCTATCCTGCCATCAGATAGGGCCATCGGCTATTTATAAAAGATGGGCGCTAAAACAGAAATATAAATTAGGAGAGTCCTCTGGAACGATGCTGAATGAACGTCTCTCTCCAGATGAAGTATCTAAAAATAGATTGCGAGACGTTCGTGCAAAGTGAATTCCCCGGAGCTTGCAATCAGTGCGATGACTATTGGCACACAAACAAACAGTTCGCGTTTCGGATGCTGGTGGATCATTCGTCGATACTAGACCGATGGACACGGCCAATACATCTGAACAGACGAAGCGTGGCGCGTCGTGATCGTTTGAGTTTCATATACGCTCAGTTCATTTATCTTATGAAAATTCCTGGTTGGGGATGTTCTCAGGCTTTATATCACGATGAGCGATACCGCATTTATGCTAATACTCGATAGCACCAGCGAGCTGACCGAAGTAGGCTTGTGGTTTCCTTTCCGGAAGGCACTTCTCTTTCTTTATCTGCCATATTATTACTCTTTCGGATACCACTTGTTTAACACGTCTTGACCAGCCGGCTTTCTATATGCGAGTGTGTCACTTCTGAAAACGCACAGAGATAAACGATAGAAGATCAGTAATGAAAGAGTGTGCTAGCAATACCCGCATTTTTCGCTCCCAAATTATGACTGTGCGTTGGCGATCCCGTTCTGGCCCAATTGAACAGATAGCGTGCTGGTCTCCTTCAGCAAATCTCCCGGGAGAGCGCTGTGTGACTTTGAGAGATCACATGTTGTGTTCTCTCGCAGCAGTGCAGTAGAACGAGAGCACTTCTTCAGTACTCATAGCAAACGTTAAAACAGAATGCAGTCCTACTCTTACTCCTTGATAATTGGTACTCGGACATCGCGATCCTGTTCATTCATTCTTTGCCAGTGACTTGGCTTGTCTTTCCCCTTTTACGTGATGTTCAACCACTACCCTGCTTCACATTTTTCATTGAATGAGAAATTCAAATATTTCTTACCACACATGATGCAGCATATGGCATGATGGAGACGCCTAGTAGGTGATAAACTATAAGCTTAACATACGAAGTTAAAAAAAAACACGTAAAGCTCGCGCGTATATGCAAAAAAACCCATCATTTATTGTTACGAAACATTATAGACTAAAAGTGGGTATGAAACATATTACAATCTTTTACAATCCTTAGCGATGGCGTAAGGTTAAAAACAGAAAATTGAAAAATTTTCTTGGAGTTTTACGAAACAATTCTTAATATTTTGTGACATTCAATTCCAATTTACTTAAACTGTCATCAATTTTTAAGCAGGATAATATACCTTTCCAAAACTGTGCTTGAAATTTGATTCCGTCCATTATTATAGGAGTTAAAGACCTTCAAAGTTGATGGATTTTTTTCAATTTTTCACGCAATATTTTCACAAATCTTGACTTTGACGGGCTGTTTCTCAGAATCTGGAAGAACAAAGGTTCTAGTTTTTTGGGGGTCCGCGACAGCCGAGCGGTAGAGCCGGTTAGAAAATCGGCCCATGAGCGCCGGGGCTCAGCACCTAGACGGCGTGGGTTCGAATCCCAACCGAGACCGGACCCTCCCCTATACGAGAGGACTGACTATCCACGTACAACAGGGAATCAAGTCTCGTAAGCCCTTAACGGGCAGGTATGACCAAGAGGTCGTTACGCCAAGAAGAAGAAGAAGAAGTTTTTGCGTCATTTCTTAGTTTCATCTTGTAGTTTAAGAAAACATATCTCATTTTTCTGAAATCCAAAAATGAATTTTTGATTTTTATCCCGGCTTCGCTCCATCGTGCCGGGGTCGCAGCGTCCTCTTCGGTGTATCCACCGAGCTCTTCGTGATGCCTGAGGTGGCGGGGGTCTCATGGGCAACCCCTGCCTCGCTGTTTTTATTTCCGCTAGTGGCCTAGGTTTTATCTTGCTCGATCGCGTTGCTTCGAAACTTTCGGGCACTTTCGAGCAGTCGCGGCGGAGTAGCTGGAGACGGATTCGGCGTGGTGGTAATCGCTTTGGTCTTCGTCTGTAATCGTATGTAATCAAATGGGGCTACGCCCCCGGATGAAAAATGTTTCCTTCGTTTTAAACCAAAATTTATATCTCTTCCACTTTCTTCGTGTTCCTTGTTGCCTCAAACGGCGTATGTACGCTTTTTCCTTTGCTTTCCGGGCAAATTTTGCTAGTTGATACACTTTTTTTCACATAGCGTCGTGGAGTCGACCTCTCTTATTGACAGCTGCAATGTCGCGTCGAAAACGGGTCGATCCAGGGCACGATCCGCAGTAAATTTCGACCCGATTTGACAGCGATGTTGACAGGCTGTCAGATTCAAATTTGATGGTGGGTTCAAATTCAAAAGAAGGGTTCGAAACTAATAGACTCTCTAGGTCTGTTTTCCCTCCTCATTCCGCTATCTTTCCTCTTTGCCTTTCCTAGCCTCTACCTGTAATGCACACTTGATTCTATATTCTTTCCTTTTTTTACTGTCGCGGTCGTGGTTAACAGTGGTCGTGATTACATTGGTGGTAGCTGTTGAAGAGAAATTTTGATTGTTTTGTTAGTGAGGATCGAACACTTATCGTTATACATACCATACGATGCGCAGACCGGTTGATGCATCGGCGATGTTGGAAAGTGTCTTGTTGATTGTCTGTTTTATTTTACGTAACGATGGATAAATTTTCTCAAAAATATACGCGTGGAATATTGTAGGCAGTACAAAATCATGAAACCAGAGGCTGGTAGTTGAAAAATTTGACGAAGTTTATGCAGTTTAATAATGTGCTTGATTTTTCAATTGTGCTGTGTTTTAGGTTTTAACACTTAATTGACGGTGACTGCAGCATGTTTTAGTCAGAAATCAACCGCCAATAAAGTGTTAAGAGAAGAAGTATTCATGCTACGACAACCACCGAGACAATCCATGGGAAACTCACCGTAACAACTGAAAACGGGCTCAGGACATTTCATCATCACTGTGTACCTTTTCAAATTCCCCCAGCATCGACAAATATTGATAATTATTGAAATCACATTACAAAGATATAACTTTTTATTTGTGCCATTTAAAAGACAAATACTGTGTATCATTTATTTTTCACAACCATAGCATATACCAGCATCTCAGCCATCGATTTCTGGCAAGTGAATCAGAGAACAACTTTTCTTGCATTAGTTGCATGAGTTTTGTCGTCTGCAAGGCTTGCTTTACATTAAGTTTGGTCCCATTTTATCTTTCCCAGTGTTTCGTTTCGCCAGCCCACCAGCAGTCGCTTCATGATGCTAAGATCGATAAGATGCAAACAATCCGCTACCACGACATCCTGGACTATGTAAAAAAATTTAAATCTTAAAGAGGTGGCATCGTTCTTTGGTGTTCTGGATAGGCGCCTTGCCTGAATCGTCCATCAGTTCGTAGTGTTGCTTGTGTCCCAGAAAATACAATGGTACGCTGCCGTATTGACCTACGACGGTACATTTCTGGCAACTGTTATAGCGAGCATGTCCTACTACACCTGTGAAAATTAAATGAAAGAACAGTAAAATACATGTGAAATTGTCTGCTGATAAGTTTTTGTAGTCAACCTGTTATGAATGCTCTTGCTGGAGTGTCTGCAATAATAGCCCTTAGATTCCCGTTGATGTTTACTCCATATTCCATTAATAAATAGCGTTGAAACCCCATTTCATCCACATAAGCTCCATCTCGATCTTCAACTAGCATTTCTGCTTCCGCAGGTATATTGTCAGCTACAGCTTCAATATCTGCTGTAGAATGCTGCGTTTTGAACATTTTTTTGGACATTTTCGGATCGACGGTAGAAAACAGCACTCTTCCGCAAACGTTTTGTAGCGTCGATGCGGTTTTCAACAAGAATGAAGATTTGTTTAAAAAGCTTCTTCACTTCGCCGCTTACCGTAACATTTTCCGAGAAGCTGTAGCCCTTCGATATGATCTTCAACTGTTCGTACATATATTTTTTACTTAGCTTTTCGATATAATCTTCAACTGTTCATGTAGAGAACTACTCCCGATGCCCATAAGTCGCACGATTGCGGAGCGTACGGTCTACAAATGACGAGTTCCGGGCTGGCGAATGCGAAACTCCCACAGAAGGTTTCCGACAGCCGCAGCTCATCCTCATCATCTACCTTCGACAAGCAGCAAGTAAATCCAAAATCTATCAACTTTACGGTATCGTTCGCATCCAACACGACCCAACCAGGAATTTTTACGATTCTCGTTGGAAACATCGTGATATACCTCGCCAACGAATTATATCGCGAGACAACCAACGAGAGGACGACAATTCTCGTTAGATAGCTCGGCTATTGAAAAAATAAAAAGATGGTTCTCGGGTAGTATCGAACCCGCATTGATCCCCAGCTTGATCGATCAATTATCCTATCCTGCCATCAGATAGGGCCATCGGCTTTTGATAAGAGATGGGCGCTAAAACAGAAATATAAATTAGGAGAGTCCTCTGAAACGATGCTGAATGAACGTCTCTCTCCAGACGAAGTATCTAAAAATAGATTGCGATGATCTTGCTTGGATTGCTTTCGTGCAAAGTGAATTCCCCGGAGCTTGCAATCGGTGCGATGAATATTGGCACACAAACAAACAGTTCGCGTTTCGGATGCTGGTGGATCATTCGTCGATACTAGACCGATGGACACGGCCAATTCTGTATGCGAGTGTGTCACTTCTGACCACGCCGTTTTTATTTCCTGTCTCCTATCACTATGACTGGTAGCATCTGTCACTATATGATAAGTAACGTCTGTCTTGGCACGACCCAGGTGTATATCTGACTAGTATCTTGCTCGTTTAAAGGCAGGCGTGAAATAGTATCTGCATTGGCATTATCGGCGGCCTTTCTGAACCGAATTTTGTAGTCAAACCCTTGTAAGTACGTAGCGAAGTATTGCATTCGTAGGCCTGACATTACTGGTATGCCTTTATGCTCTATGTATTTTGGTAATTACCTGATTATCTGTCACGAGCGTAAACTGCCTTCCGTATAAGTATTGGAAAAATTTCTTTACCGCGAAGATGATCACACATGCCTCCTTGTCAACATGCATGTACTTTTGTTGAACTTTGTTCAGCGTCTGAGACGCAAACTGGAGAGGCCTTTCTGTACCGGATATTCGTGGCTCAAAACGGCACCAACTCCATATGGAGAAGCATCTGTAGCTAACAAGAGAGGAAGTTCTGGTGAATAATGTACCAAGCATCCGTTGAATTGGATATCTTTTTTAAAAAGTTTTCATGCATTCACCTTCCCGGATGTCGCAAAATATGAATCGGACAGAGATAAACGATAGGAGATCAATAATGAAAGAGTGTGCTAGCAATACCCGCATATTTCGCTCCCAGATTATGACTGTGCGTTGGCGATCCCGTTCTGGCACACTTGAACAGATAGCGTGCTGATCTGCTTCAACAGATCTCCCGGGAGAGCGCTGTGTGACTTTGAGAGATCGCATGTTGTGTTCTCTCGCAGCTGCTGTAGAACGAGAGCACTTCTTCAGTGCTCATAGCAAACGTTAAAACAGAATGCAGTCCTACTCTTACTCCTTGATAATTGGTACTTGGACATCGCGATCCTGTTCGCAGCAAAGCAAACCGAGTTGCGCAGGATCCTGCAGTAACAGGCAGTGGATTTCTACTCCTTCTTTAAGTTTGTTATTGAATTATAACACTCCGACTCAACTAACTTAATGACCATTTTCATATAAAAGAATCAATCCTGTTTTTTCTGTTCATATAATACGTAAAAGTATCAAATAAATAAAATGAAAAAATTAATTTTCAAAACAAAAGTTTTTCCCTAAACGTACTAAAAAATAAAAAATAATGTATGTTAAACGACATATGTTTTTATGTATCAGTTTTTCGTTTTTGTCGTTATTCGCATAGCTTCGTAGATGGCGATCGAACTGAGAGCAATCTCGATGTAATGCGAATAACGATAAAGACGAAAAACTGATACATAAATACATATGTCAGTAGCAAACTGGAGCTCAAAGTGTAAGGTTTAATTGCACAGCACGAAGACCATCCGAAAAATTCATACATTTGGTCCTTCGAACCGGATTGTTCGTGCTTGAGTGAAAGTTTTATTCTATAATCGTTTTACGAACAATTATATCGGTTTACGTCTACGACGTACGCATTGTCTTACGGACAATTGTTTTCTTCGACGTTCACGACGTCAAGACCGCGAAGCAAGTGTTAGGAAAACATTCGACGAGTTTGTCGTCAATTGTGAACACTAATTTGCACAAAGAGTGCAACGCAAAGGATTTGCACAACGGGTGCAACGCAAGCAATAGTGCAGTGAGAAAGAGTGCACACAATACGAAGCCAGTGAAGCCTGCGCATCTCACCGCATCTCGATAGTGCTGCATCATTTAACCGCCATCACGTTTTGCGCGCCATCAAAGTTTGAGAGAGTTCGCGCGCATTTGATCTTCCAGCGCGTCATCGGTTAACCCTTGGAGGAACAGCGAAAAAAGGACCCAGTAAAAAAAAAACTTTGAGAGAAATGGAGAAAAAGCTCAAAGCGATCTAGCATAAAAAGAAGATTGCGTTGGAAAATATTAAGGCACTCGAAAAATTTATGACCACGTTCAGCCAGCATGAAGTGGGTCAAGTTCCAGATATTTTAGAAGGGCTTCAGAAGCACAAGGAATGGCGCGATGGCGAAGCTAGAAGAGCTTGACGATAGCACTGGAGCGGTAAGAAGCGTGCATCAGTGATAGGATCGATATGGAGGAGCGATGCAGACGGCTGAAATCATTCTTCCGGGCAAATCTTCCCAAGGACACGCCGAATGATTCAGCATTGATGAATGCCAGTTCGATAATGGCATTTGGTCGGCCAAATGCGACCAATCTTCGGCTTCCGAAAATTGAGCTGCCTACTTTTGACGGTGATTCTACAAAATGGCTCTCGTTCCGCGACCGTTTTGTATCGATGATCGATGATTCGGCAGAACTGTCATCGATTGCTAAACTGCAGTATCTGCTGTCATCTTTAAAAGGCGACGCTGCATTACCCTTCGAGCACACACCGTTAACAAACGAAAACTACGCGGTCACTTGGAAGGCGCGGTCGCTGTTGCAAAGGTACGACAATACACGTAGAGTTTTTTCGTTTTCGTAGAGAATTCGTGAGTATTGGCGGAAACTTCATTTTGGACGAGTTCACACGACATTTGAATGGTTTGGCCAAGCTGAAAGAACCTGTGGAGACATGGGATTCTCCTCCATGCTGCTGATGAAGTTCGACAGCGAGACCATCCTTGCGTGGGAGAAGCACTCCGTCCACTTCGAGCGGGACAAATATCAGGAGCTGATGAAATTTGTCGAAGATCGGATCCAGATCCTGAAATCCACTAAAAGCCTTACCATTGTAGAGGATTCGACGATTAAGGTGGCCGGCAACACACGGCAAATTACCTCACGGAGAGCCATTCACAAATCCTCGGGGCAACCACGGTTTTTATTGGAGTGCGGTGAAAATCACTCGCTACACATGTGTCCAATATTCAACGGCAAGGATGTACAGCAGCGACGCGACATCGTGGCAAAGAAGTGCTGTTGCTGGAATTGCCTTAGCAATACGCATCTAGCGAAGGACTGCAAGTCGGATCGGTCCTGTCGCACGTGTGGGGAGCGTCATCATTCACTGCTACACATTTCTTCGACGATATCGATGGGTGTTGTCAAAACAAACACGTGAGCGTGAGGACGAGTGAGGTAGGGCCAGTGAGCGAAATGAGAATGAGACAGGAGGAGTACGGTCGGGTCAAGGTCCCAGCATGTAGGAAGGAGAGGATCGAGAACGAGAGGTATCAGCTGATCGATGAGTAATCGATAAGATCGTAGCTGATAAGCAATCGGCGAACGTTGACCCGACCGACCCAAGAATGAACGAGATGACAATAGATGCGTAAGGAAACCTTCCTCGGCAGTGCCGCCGAGGAAGACGACATACATTTTAACACTACGCTAAGCTACGAGTGTTCAACATTTTCGTCAGTAACATAAATTAGTTAAATCTTTAGCATTATAAATAAGACTTAGTTTTTTAATATTCTAAGCTTTATAAGTAAGACTAGGTTTTAACAATGGGAGTGAACTCTGAAGATGAAACGGTGTTCCTTGAGACGGCGGTGCTACATCTCGTCGATGACTACGGAACAAGGCACGAGGCGAGAGCGCTTCTCGATTCCGGATCGATGTCTAACTTCATCACGGAAGCGTTCGCTTGGCAATTAATGGCCTCTCCGTCTAAGGTCAACGTTTCCATCTCTGGCATCGGTATGGCGTCGCAGTTGGTGAACGGGTCGATTGTGGCAACCGTCCAGTCGAAGATACAACCGTTCGCGACTCAAATGGAATTCCTGATCCTAAATAACCCATCGGCGGACATCCCAACGACTCCCACTGACGCGTCTTCCTGGAGGATGCCGGTAGATGCAGTTTTGGCGGATCCATCGTTCTACATCCCAGGCAGAATTGACATCGTCATCGGGAGAGATGCGTTCTGGGAGATTCATTCCGGAAGGAAACGGTCGCTTGGCAAGGGACGTCCGTGGCTCCCTTCGGTTGGGTCGTCGCGGGTAACACTGCCCAAGCTGCAAAGGAGGCTCCGCGAATTTGCCATGTGGCTACGTCAGACACCCCACTGGAAGCTATCCTGGACCGGTCCGGGAATGCAAAACCCTTCCCAACGAAGCAACATTTTCGGCCGAGGAGGACTTCTGCGAGAAACATTACGTTTCTACGACGACTCGGGACGCTGCGGGAAGGTATGTGGTTAGTTGACCGTATAACTCGAATGCCAATTCAATTTTAGGAGCTTCTAAGGAGATTGCCGATCGCCGTTGGGCGGGAATGGAACGTCGGTTGAATTCCAACCCGCAAATGAAAGAGGCATACATCAAGCTTATGAAGGACTACGAGCGTTTGAGGCACATGAAGAAACTTAGCGAACCCGTTGATGATTCAGTTCCGCATTACTATCTGCCGCATCATGCAGTAGTAAAGGAGACCAGCACGACCACTAAGGTTAGGGTTGTCTTTGATGCATCCTACAAGACAACTTCCGGGTTTTCACTAAACGACACTTTGCTTATCGGAAAGGCAGTACAGCAAGATCTGCTTTCGATTGTCATGCGTTTTCGGGCTCATGCGATAGCAATTACTGCAGACGTGGAGAAAATGTATCGTCAATTCTTTCATCATGCCCAACACAAGAATTTTCTTCGCATTCGGTACAGAGAAAATTCCGCAGAACCCATAAGCACCTACGAATTACAAACGGTTACCTACGGCACGGCATCGGCACCATTCTTAGCTACACGAACTCTGAAGCAGATTGCAAACGATCATGGAGAGCAATACCCACGTGCAGTTAATCCTGTACTCCATAACTTCTATATGGAAGATCTACTAACCGGTGCTGAAGATCTAGCGGATGCAATCGAAATAGTGAGCCAAGTTACAGAAATGCTGCAGTCAGCTGGTTTATCGCTAAAAAAGTGGGCATCGAACATACCTGAAGTGCTCTCTCGCATTCCACCTTTAGACGTAGCGATCTTACTAACGTATGAATTACGAGACGCGCAATGTGTATCCACTCTTGGGCTTGTATGGGAGCCAGCCCTAGACTTGCTTCGGTTCCGGATCGATCTACCATCTACAGCACCAATATGGACACGAAGGATAACAATGTCTTACATTGCAAAGATCTTTGATCCACTCGGATTGTTGGGACCAGCAATAACAGTAGCCAAGCTATTCATGCAACAGCTTTGGTTGCTAAAGCTTGGGACTGGGCATGTTCCGGGCATAGATAATCCTGCAGATGTCATCTCGCGCGGTCTTCATGCAGATAAGCTATTGGAATTCGATCGGTGGTTTCATGGCCCACACTGGTTGTCTTGCAACGAAGAAGTGAAGCCACGGGTGGTTGCCATATCAACGACTGCAGATTTCAGCAACAAACTCTTTGTATAATTTTCGGCATACCATCGCCTTCGCAGATCTATGGCGTTTTGTCTGCGTTTTATTCATTGTCTGACAGGACGCGGCGCATTCAGAACCACGGAAGACGGAAATCCAACGGAACAGCTGTCACTGGTTGAGAGAGTGCCACCATTAACACGGGACGAACTTCTTCAGGCTGAAATCCAGTTGTGCCGGTTGTCGCAGGAGGATAGCTTTGCAGAGGAACTGCACACCGCAAGGCATGGCAAGGAGATTCCGAAAACGTCGAAGCTGAGGTGGCTATCGCCCTTTGTTGACTCAAAGGGATTACTGCGAGTCGGTGGTCGGCTTCACAATGCGCAGATTCAAGACGCGACCAAACACCCGATTCTGCTCTCCAGTAATCATTCGTTGGCCAAGTTAATGACAATCGCGTATCACTTGAAATTATTGCATGCCGGACGTCAGCTATTATTAGCCACACTACGTCAAAGATTCTGGATAATGGGCGGTCGCAGTCTCGCTAAGTTTGTTTACCACCATTGCCAACAATGTTTCAAGGCGAAGCCCACATTGGTGAAGCAAAGCATCGCGGACCTCCCAATTTCACGGGTAACAGCTACGAAGCCGTTTGCTGTCAGTGGAATTGACTACTGCGGACCAGTATTACTAAAGTCAACGATTCGGAACCGCAGCCCGACGATGGCGTACATAGCTATATTCGTGTGTTTCGCGACCAGGGCGGTACACATTGAATTAGTGTGTAACCTCACGACGACGTCCTTTCTGGCAGCACTTCGGCGTTTTGTTGCAACAAGGGGGAATATTTCAGAACTGCACTCCGATAGTGCAACGACATTCAAGGGCGCCGCGCATGAGCTTCATCGCCTCTAGAAGATGCTCTAATGCATTCAATAAGAGCGGGACGAGATTTGCAACTGGTGTGCAAACAACGAAATTGAGTGGAAATTCTATCCACCACGTGCTCCGCATTTTGGCGGTCTTTGGGAGGCAGCGGTACGTTCCGTAAAACAACACATTGTTTGCACAGTAGGAAGTACGAGCTTAACTCATGAGGGAATGGTAACTCTGTTAGCCCAAGTCGAACAATGTTTAAATTCACGACCACTAGTGCCATTGTCAAACGAACCCACAGATACAGAGCCACTAACACCAGGGCATTTTCTAGTAGATTCCAATATGTGTGCATTACCACAAATTGATAGGTCACAGGAACCATCAAATAGGTTGAAGGATTTTGAGCTAGTACAGAAACATCAGGGCGCGCTGGTATCCGGAGTACCTTCAACAATTACAAGCGCGTGCTAAAAACTGTTCAAGTAACCCTGTAGAGCTAGAAAAAGGACAACTCGTCTTGATCAAAGAAGATAACGTACCTCCAACTATGTGGCCCATGGAGCGAATAACATCAGTACATCCAGGGAAGGATAGCATAGGGAAGGATAGCATAGAGTTGCTACAATTCGAACTGCATCAGCTGTGTAATTAAACCTTACACTTTGAGCTCCAGTTTGCTACTGTTTATTAATCTGTCAAATATAGTTCATTCGCGTTACTTTATAATTCATTTGACTTAGTTCCTAATTTCTCTTTCGTTAATCCTTTTCTCTATTCTAATGATTCTGCTAGTTGCTTGCTATTTTGCTAGCCATCAAGCACTTTCGATATTTTCTCGAAGTAAGAGAGTTCAAAATATTGACGGATCATAAACCTCTCACAATGGCACTAAAATCAAATGCAGAAAAGTCTCCTCGGCAAAGCAGGGATCTTGACTTTATATCTCAATACACATTAGACATTCAATACATCCGTGGAGATAGCAACGTGGTAGCCGACTGCTTGTCTAGAATTGGAGGTGTGGATTCTATAACTGAGGTAACATACAAACATTTTCAGACGAACAAACGAAGGACACTCAGTTTACGAAACTGATAGAAGAACCACAAGAAAAAACAAGGTACAAACCTACTAAAATACCTCTGAATAATCTCGAAATAGTTGTCGAATCATCGACAGGGAGACAAAGACTGTATGTCCCTGATCGAGCTTGCCGTCAGGTCGGTCGCAATCGCTTGTGACCGGAGTGTGCGCGTCTGAGTTGGTACGCACGGTACCAACACTCAGTGTGGAGTATTAGCCAGACTGGGACCGATGGGCATGCCAACAGGTCACAACTCCCAATAATCTCCAAAACTTATACGATAGAAAACTTGGCGTGCTAGAAGTTGTCCTACAAGAGATACCGTGGGTCGATCTCTTTACAGGATCTTAAAGCTTGTAGAGTATAACACACAAACTGATGTTTTTCTTTTCCAAGTAATCCATATACAGCGTTTTACAGCTCACCTAGCAACCGGGGCAGTGTATGTAGAACATCAAGAATGATAGCCTACTGCAGAGTATTTGATGTAGAATAGCAAAACCCACAAGTGGCAACACAAACGGGTTAGTAGAAAAATCATCACTTTCTAGGATCTACCAGAATGAAAGTTGACGCATGGATGTTTGAAGTAGAGACGACCAGTTGAAAGGTACAGGATAAGGTAGGCTATGATCGCTTTTTCGCATCAGAAAACGAGCGCGAATCGCAACAATCCTCGCAAAAGTATGTTTTCGACCGGAAAGCGATTTTCCCCTACTTTTACCTGCACCCCTCAACTGGTCGTGCCTACTACAAACATCCACGCGACAACTTTCATTCTGGTAGATCCTAGAAAGTGATGGATATTCTACTTACCGGTTTGTGTTGCCACTTGTGGGTTTTGCTATTCTACATCAAATACTCTGCAGTAGGCTATCATTCTTGATGTTCTACATACACTGCCCCGGTTGCTAGGTGAACTGTAAAACGCTGTATTTTCAAATTTCTGAATGAAACGACTCTAATCGGCGACGAGTTGCATTAGTGATGTCTAACTGCGGTTCCCTTGGCAAAAGGCCTGAATGGACTACTCCGTTCGATTCAATACTTTGTTTTCTTTCTAGTCCTCTCCGCCATTAATTCTTTCCCATTCATGTGTCGTTGCCATTCATTTGCACGGAACCGATCAGTGCCATTCTAAGTTGGATACTAATGTTCGAATTTTTAGGATTGCCTACATTTCGGCGCAAACCCAACTTGAATATGCAACAGTCCCTTTGTCTCTGTGCGAGCATGCTTTCCAAGGAATCCACAATAACTCTCAACCAGGCGTTCGAGCCACAAGAAAGCTCATGTCCGAAAGATACTTTTGGCCTTCCATGAACAAGGACGTCGGGATTTGTACACGTGCTTGTGTTGGTTACCAGAAAGCCAAAGTAACGCGCCACACTTGTTCACCCTTAGAGGAATTTAACATTCTGAAGGGTAGGTCTGAGCACATTCATATGGACGTGGTTGGTCCATCCATCCAAAATATGTGTTACATGCTCACTATAGTGGATCGATTCACAAGATGGCCAGAATGCTACGCAATGCCAGACATGTCAACAGCTACGATCGCTAAAACTTTTGTTGACAATTATGGCTCGCGTTTCGGATGTCCTGTTACTATAGCAACAGACCGCAGGAGACAATTCATTTCCAAACTATTCAATGAACTGACTGTACTACTTGGAGCCCATCACACTAAGACAACGGCTTACCACCCACTATCCAATGGCATGGTCGAAAGGTTTCATCGCCAGTTAAAAGCAGCTATCATGGCAAATGAAAATTGCATACAATGGCCGAGACGCTTGCCACTTGTTTTGTTGGGCATTCGACTCTCGTTCAAAGAGGACATCAAAGGATCTTCTGCAGAGATGGTATACGGTCAGAGTCTTAGACTCCCCACTGAGATATCAATACCATCCACTAACAACATCGTAGAAGACCTCCCTGATTTCATCCGCACACTGAAAAAGGCCTTTAAAGAAATCAAACCAGAGCCTTCGAAAAACAAAACTACCCCCAACAACTTTATTCCAAAAACCCTGAAAGATAAACGGGGCCTGGGGATGAAAGACGGGCCTACAGTGTACTTACGAAGGACCCTTCGAGGTAGTGCGGCGGTTCTGAAAATTTGTTGTTATAAACATGAAAGTAAAAAATGATTCAATTTCCATCGATCGCCTCAAACCATCATTCCGTTCGGAAAGCATGCCAAAGATCAGACAAGATGAGAGGACTATTGGGAGAGTGCGATTTCGCCTTAATTCATAATCACAGTTCATAATGTCGTGACTCCGTCACTGGTGTGGGGTTCTGTAGTGATCTTGGTTTGGCATCTCGATCGACTGGAGCTAGATTCACTCGCAGGACACTGGACTGAAATAGGCCACGGCTGCCAACTGCGTTGGAGCCCACAGGAAGTTAGGGATAGTATATAAGGATCCGCGTCCGAGAGCACACGCTCTCTTCGATCACAGACCGCCGACGTGAACACCTTAATAAAACTCGAGACCTTAGTATATTGTCTATGGAAGTTCACAAGAAGAATAGTGTAATAACCAAATAACTAAATCATCCTCATGAGTACGAGTACAATTACGATCATAGTTGATGTGAGAAATTGCAGTTGCAATTGCACTACAGCATGCTTCCCATGCGGCGAAAATTGAAGGTTTCGTTAAAGTTTCCGGAAATATTTACGGTTAACGAAACAATTTCCGCAGACATAAACGAACGTCACTCGTTCCGGATTATAAAGCTCATTGCTGAAAGATGTAACACTAGTGTAGAGCTTGTAAAAAGCTTTAATAATGGTGTGCCTCTCCTCCCTTGATGAGGTTATGGAGGGGAAGTGCTTTTGGGGGCAACACGCGTACCACGTGTGCGAGAGCGGCAAAAAACATTAAGGATGCTTTCTCTCTTTCTGTTCGGTTATCTGTACGCCACTGAGGACACACCTGCCGCATGGCTACGTACCGATGCATTTAAAGCCCTCGATCCCTGCCAATTTTCTATTTGTATAGTCAAGACAACGCCAGCGTATACATTGTGGACAACGCCATCGCATACATTGTGGACATCGCCAGAGCATACATTGTGAGTCAACATTCGATCATCGCGACGCGACCCCCGGACCACAACATTATGCTGAGTTGCAGCTTCCCATAGCAACGCGGACCGCCCGCATTATGCTGAGATTGCAGATTCCCGCAGCGACGCGGACCACCTAGAATCAGAAGACCGTGAACCAACGATCCAGATCGCGAACTGATCATCAGTTGGTATCCAGCATCCGAACACGATAGTTGGGTATTAACCCGCACATATGTTGTAGGAAATAAAGTTTAAGTTTTTTTAAAACTCAAACACCCGCAGCAGTGCGTTAACTGGCGCCCGAATAGGGACCGCGCTATGTGAAATTAAGTACAAGTGAAAGTGAAAGTAACCACGCTAGAGTGATAGTTACCACCGAATCCCAAACTTAAAAAGACTTTCCTGATCGCCGAGTGCAGCCGTGTAAAAAGGATCCCGAGTCACCTGTGCAGTTAGCAGCTCACACAGGACAAAAAGGAGCCATCCATTACACCGAGAAGGAAGTCATTCACAGCCGGTTTTCCAGAAACTAAACTACGCCCGCTAGAGGAGCAGTAAAACACAACGCCCGTCAGAGGAGCATCATAAATCATAAAACCATCGCCCGATACAGGATGCGTATGGTACTGTAAGTAACAAAAAAACAGTAAGTAAAAATTGTGAAACAAACACAAAATTGTGAAACAAAAATCAAGTGATTACAAAAACGCGATTAACAAATATTAAGTAAAATTACCTAGTGAAGTGAAAAACGTGTTAAAACAAACAAAAAATCCTGGAGGATCTTATAAATTCATTACAATCTTTTTCCTTCAAAATGTCGAGACCAGACCTTGACCAAATTATTAACCGCATTGCCGCACTCGAAGCGTGCAATGTCGCCCCCGCTCAGATCGATTATTCCGATCCACCGCTTTACTTTACAAAGCCAGATGGAACAAGTGTAAATCCCGAAAGTTTTGAAAAAATCCCTGATTTGGTAAAGGATCTACCAAATTTCACTGGGGATCCCAGCGAACTGAATAGCTGGTTGAGTGACGTAGACAGCTTGGTAAAACTGTACCAAACTAAAAGTACAGACACACTTGAACGCCAAAACAAATACCATATGATCTGCAAATTCATTCGCAGAAAAATCCGCGGTGAAGCGAACGATTCACTCGTTGCTTCAAACGTAGGCATTAATTGGAACCTGATCAAAAAAACATTGGTCACGTATTACAGTGAAAAGAGAGATTTGGAAACATTAGACTTCCAACTTATGAGCGTGCAGCAGAAGAACCGCTCATTGGAAGTATACTACGACGAAGTAAATAGATTGCTCTCGCTTATAGCAAATCAAATAAACACTGACGAAAGATTCACACACCCCGAAGCCTCAAGAGCTTTAATTGAAATGTACAACAAAAAAGCAATCGATGCTTTCATGAGAGGACTAGATGGAGACGTTTATAAATTCATTAGAAATTATGAACCGACATCCCTTGCAGGAGCGTACAGCTACTGCATTTCATTTCAAAATATTGAGTGTAGAAAAATGCTAACCAAACCAAGGCCATATATCCCACCAACGGCACCAAGGAATATGATTCCCTTACCGCCACCAACGCCCATAAGATATACAAATCCACCTCCGCCACCAAGGCCTTACCATCCCAAACCGTTCACGGGAAACAGAAATTTTAATAATTTCGCCCAAAAGAACAACCAACATTACCAACAAAAACCATTTAACAATTTTCAACGTCAACCGCCACCAGAGCCTATGGAAGTTGACCATTCCATCAGAACACAACAAGTGAACTATGGAAACCGCCCTAACTCAAACAACGTTCGACCCCCAAAACGTCCCAGGGTCAATAATATCCAAACACAGCCAGGACACTCAAATACGGTGAACCACATAACGGATGCCAATCCACCACAACAATTCGAAAACGGTAACCCCGCGAACAACACAATAGATAACAACACATTACAATCGTTCGAGAGATACCTCCGAACCATTGAAAAACAAGAAGGATGCAACTTCAGTGACACTGTCGAAGTCGCAGAACTTAATTTTTTAGACTAAACTCGGCGTTGCCTTATTTTCTTTTTTATGGTAACGCCTCGGAGCCATTAAAAATGCTCATTGATACCGGTTCTAATAAAAACTATATCCACCCGAAACATGCTAAAATTTCCCACAAAATTGATAAACCATTTTATGTATCTTCAGTAGCAGGAGACATAAAAATCGAAGCTTATTCACAAGCTCGACTATTCAAACCATTTTCAGATAAAATGTTAAAATTTTATCATCTTGAAAATTTGAAATCATTCGATGCCATAATAGGGCACGATTCACTGAAAGAAATCAAAGCAGTTATTGATACAGCCAATGATGAATTAATCATTGACGGCACAAATGTAATACCCCTACAACAATATAAACTACAGGAAGTAAATAAAATAAACATCCGCGATAGTCATCTCAACCAAAACGAAAAAATACAGCTACATAACCTATTACAGGAATATCAGGATCTTTTCCAACCACCTGATTCTAAATTACCTTTTACCTCACAAGTAAAAGCTACCATAAGGACAAAAAATGAATCCCCAATCTACAGTAAAACTTATCCTTATCCCCAAGCACTTAAAGGTGAAGTTAACAGGCAAATTGAAAAACTACTAAATGATGGAATCATCAGACCTTCAAAATCCCCATACAATGCACCAGTGTGGATTGTTCCAAAAAAACTGGACGCTGCCAATGAAAAAAAATATAGACTTGTCATAGACTACAGAAAATTAAATACTCAAACAATAAGTGATAAATATCCTATTCCGGATCCATCTACTGTTTTAGCCAATTTAGGCTCAAATAAATTTTTCACTACCCTTGATTTAGCATCAGGATTTCATCAAGTACCCATGTCGGAGAACGACATCGAAAAAACTGCATTTTCGATAAACAATGGAAAATATGAATTCGTACGCATGCCCTTTGGATTAAAAAATGCACCTTCCATATTCCAACGCGTCATGGACGACACTTTGAGAGAACATATAGGAAAAATATGTCACGTTTACATCGATGACATTATCATTTTTAGTGAAACAGTTGAAGAACATCTGCAAAATTTGAAAATTGTCTTAGACACATTGCGAGCCGCAAATTTCAAAATACAGCCAGACAAATCCGAATTCTTAAAAACTGAAGTCGAATTCCTCGGATTCATTGTCTCAAGTGAAGGACTTAAGCCAAACATAAAAAAAGTTGAAGCCATAAAAAAATTCCCAGAACCACAGAACCTTAAAGAACTGAGAAGATTCTTAGGACTGTCAGGTTATTACCGCAGGTTTATTAAAAACTATGCACACTTGGCAAAACCCATCACAAAACTCCTAAGAGGGGAGGATGGCCATCGCCGAATTTCAAAAAACGAATCAAAAAATGTTCCAATTAAATTTGATCAAAATGCAAAGAACGCATTCCAAACCTTGAAAGACATAATATCTTCTAATGATGTTTTAGTTTTTCCAGATTTCCAGAAGCCATTTGAACTGACAACAGATGCATCAGATAAAGCACTAGGAGCTGTGCTTTCACAAAAATGCCACGACGGAGATAGACCAATAACATTCATTTCCCGAACTCTTTCCCAAACAGAGGAAAATTATGCAACAAACGAAAAGGAGATGCTTGCCATCGTGTGGGCACTACATACACTGAGAAATTTCATATACGGAGCAAAAATTAATATCCATACTGATCATCAACCATTAACATTTGCTTTATCACCGCAGAACAACAACGCAAAGCTGAAACGATGGAAATCATTCATAGAGGAACACGATTACCAGTTATGCTACAAACCAGGAAGATCGAACGTCGTAGCCGACGCCCTTTCCAGAATACAAATTAATTCACTAACACCAACCCAGCACTCAGCTGATGAAGATGATAATTCATATATCCCTTCAACAGAAGCACCTATTAATGTTTTCCGCAACCAACTAATATTTAAAATCGGAACTAATTCCTCTTCCGAACTAATAAGCCCTTTCCCGAAATTTAAAAGGCATATTTTCATCGAACCAAATTTTACTACTGATTTTATCAAGGATAAATTCAAAAAAGTTATTAATCCAAACGTAATTAATGGAATTTACACAGATGAACAAACAATGGGAATTATCCAAGAAGTCTATAAAAATCTTTACAATCCAAAAACAGTTAAAGCTAGATTTTCCCAAATACAAGTCGAAGATCTTTGCGACGTAGAAAAACAAATCGAAGAGATTAAAAATATCCATAATTTTGCACACAGAAACGCTAAGGAAAATTCATGGCAATTTATAAAAAAATTCTACTTCCCCGGAATGAGAAAAAGTATTCAAAATATTGTTAAAAATTGTGAGATATGCAAAACCGAAAAATACGATAGAAAACCACAAGTATTTATACCAGTAAAAACACCAATACCGACATATCCAGGAGAGATAATTCATATTGATATATTTGCATACAACGCAAACTTTTTGTTTATCACGTCAATCGATAAATTTTCAAAGTACGTTAAAATTCGACCGATAAAATCGAAATCAATTGCTGACATAAAGGAAGTATTACTACAACTTTTATATGACTGGGACTTGCCAGCCCAAATTGTTATAGATAACGAATGTACTTTTGTATCGAATGTAATCGAACAATCAATATTAAATCTAGGAGTCAAAATCTTCAAAACTCCAGTTAATCGTTCAGAAACGAATGGTCAAGTAGAGAGATGTCATTCGACTATTAGAGAAATAGCGAGATGTACGAAAAAACTCAATCCAGAAATGAGTATCATAACATTAGTGCAACAAGCCGTTTATAAAAATAATCATACTATTCATTCATTTATAAAGGATACACCAAGCAATGTGTACGTAGGAGAACGATCAGATGATCCACAAGAAAGAGCAAGAATAAGAGAAGCTACAAATGAAAGAATACTCGAAATATTCAAAAAGAATGATGAAAAAATCAAAGATGAACAATATAAAGACTATGAAGAAAATGAATACGTATATGAAAGGAAGAAAACAAATAATAAACGCGAAAGTCGTTTTAATATAATAAAAGTAAAGGAGAATCATCCAACTTATATAATTGATTCGAATAATCGAAAAATTCATAAAACGAATCTAAGAAAATAAGGAAGAAATATTAATACACTCTTTGAAATTCTTTTAACTATCGTTACAGAGTGATTACAACCCTGTTGATCAAGCTTATTGTAGCAGATATAAGCATATATGATCTAAGTAATAATCCCTTAGCTATAATACCAATAAGTAAAGCTAAAGTTCAAATCGGATATGTAAGGACAATACATCCAATCGATTTATCAAACATAGAAGAAGCAGTAGAAAAAACGTTAGAAGAAATTCCAAATGGAATCCATACGGCATCAATTGAAAGTTTGATTAATATAAAAGCTAGAACGCTACAGGAAACCTTTAGAAAGATTAGACCGTTTACAAACAGAGAAAAACGATGGGACACGATCGGAAAAGTTTGGAAATGGATCGCAGGAAATCCAGACGCCGACGACCTACACATTATTAACTCAACGATAAACTCCCTAATTGCTGAAAACAACAAACAAGTAGTAATCAACCAAGGTTTAAATGAACGACTCCAACAAATAACAGAAGTCGCCAACACGGTTATCAACATTGAAAATCAACGATACGAAACGCACCAGACAGAGATTCGTCAATTAATCCTGTTATCAAACATGAACATGCTACAAGAAAAATTAGAAGTAATTGAAGATGCCATCATACTCGCGAAACACGGGATTCCAAGCAGCAAGCTACTATCCCTAGATGATCTAAACTCCATAGCCCAATTCCTAGAGAGTAACAACATTACTTACCGTACTCCAGAGGAATTGCTAGGGCAATCAACTGCGCATGTTGCTGTAAACCAAACGCATATTATCTACATACTAAAGTTCCCCAAAGTAACCACACAAATGTACGAATACGAATACATTGACTCCATAATCCAGCACGAGAAACGGATTATCGTAAAACAAAATTTCATAATACGAAATCGAACGCATGTATTCGAAATTACGGAAAGATGCCAAGAGCAGGAAGATTTCTACATATGCCAACAAGTAAATCTGCAACAACCCACCAAATGCATAGAAAAACTCGTGAAACGAGAAGACGCTGAATGTCAATACGAAAAAATTTACTCGAAAGGATTGGTGAAACGCATTAATGACGCCAATATTCTCATTAATGATGCAATCGCAGAAATATCGTCAAATTGCAGTAATGCAAACCAAGTATTGAACGGGTCATACTTGATACAATTTGAAAATTGCAACATAATCATCAACGGAGAAATTTATTCAAACAATGAAGCCATCATTCCCGGTAAGCCATACCACTCGACAGCGGGAATAAAAGTCAACATAAGCGAAATTGAAGACAGACCACCGATAGAATATCTAAACAATCTTACGTTGCAACATCGAGAAACTCTACAAAATATAAATCTACAAAACAATTCCATCAAATGGAAAATTCATGCATTCGGAGGAACGTTCATGTTACTATTCATATGCGCAACCGTAATCTGCTTATTTTTCAATAGAAGGAGAATGGTAAAAGTAAACATAAACCAAGAACCGCAACTCGGAGAAACATTCGTAAGCAGACCAACATCAATCCACGCAGCAACAAGACTTTGAGGACAAAGTCATTTAAGAAGGGAGGAGTCAAGACAACGCCAGCGTATACATTGTGGACAACGCCATCGCATACATTGTGGACATCGCCAGAGCATACATTGTGAGTCAACATTCGATCATCGCGACGCGACCCCCGGACCACAACATTATGCTGAGTTGCAGCTTCCCATAGCAACGCGGACCGCCCGCATTATGCTGAGATTGCAGATTCCCGCAGCGACGCGGACCACCTAGAATCAGAAGACCGTGAACCAACGATCCAGATCGCGAACCGATCATCAGTTGGTATCCAGCATCCGAACACGATAGTTGGGTATTAACCCGCACATATGTTGTAGGAAATAAAGTTTAAGTTTTTTTAAAACTCAAACACCCGCAGCAGTGCGTTAACTGTATGTTTTGTTAATGTGTTAATTATTATATTGGAACGATTTCAATTTTTACGTACCTTAACTTACATATGTATTTCATCGTCTTGTAGAATCGATACTCGGTTTGGCATCAGGCAGGATGTTTGTAATAACCCTCGTATAATCCACGGTGTCATGAAGCTGGTTAGCCTTACCCAAGCTAGAATGAGTAAAAAAACAAAATTTGCGAGCATAGCCTAATTTCATCTAGACACAATATCCACATGGTATTAGTGATTATGAATGTACGGGCGCATCAAATAGGCAGAATCATCACGAGTATTCAGTTTGGACACATTTGTGCGCTAGTCAACATCTCGGTAGTTAAAGAAAAAAGTGAAGCAAAAAAATGTCCAACAATCAAGATATGGTGAATAAGTTGATGGCGATTGGAGTTTTGCGTAAAGGTAAGAGAAACAGTGATATTTTGGCTGTTCTTAGTACGTTGTTGAAAAAGGTTTAATTTTTATTTATTAATTTGTTTGTTTTTCTTTCCAAATTAAGCAAATCCAACATCCCAAATTAAGCAAATCCAACATCCCTTTACCGGTGCCGAAGGTTCAGGAAAAGGTCCATGCAGGTAAATCGAAAAAAGCCATAATGTGTTCGTCATTAAACTTAAACATTCTATATAATTTTGCAGCTGAAGCTGCCCCTGCCCGGGTAGTTTCGATCCTAAAGGCATCCCGTATTCCGACAAGTAAACCCCATCCCACAGTCACTGAAACGCGCACACCAGCGATGATACCCCGTCCAGCACGCGCCAGCCTCCCTGGAGAAGCAGCATCAGCATCAAGACCGGCGGCAGTGTCAAATGGTAACAGATTCATGTGCAAAGTACGTTTTATGTAACATTAATGAATGATTTTCTTTTCCAATTGCAGAACACAAAAAAAGTAAATTAGACCACGATCCTCCTCAACCGCGCGAGCAGCAGCTATCGGTACGCGAGATGCATTCGGAGATGAAGGAGATGTATCAAAATTTAGATGATAAGATGAATCTTATTTTACGCAAAATGGTAAGGATGAAGGTGGCCATCGAGGAGCAGGCGGAAGCGAGCAAGCCGAGGGATGGGCTAGGTTTAAGGATAGATTTTAAGTTTTCGCCTATTAAGACGTTAGAGGAACTGCACACATTCAATGCACTCCTCAAGTCTGACGAGGCGTATAGAACCAAAGTGATATCGTGGCTGCAGGCCAATATCACTCGTGCAGAGGTCAATAATAGACAATACAATAGAAATAACAATGAATTGGTCCGGAATATCTAGAGTAAGTGGGAAAGATAGGATAGGTTTAAGTAAGTATAGCTTAGTTTTAGATATTCTTAAAGAAATAGGTAGTACGGATAAGTTAGTTGTAGGGAATGATTATTTGGCGAAATTTTTGCAAACTAAGCTAAGGCACGCGAACGAGCGACTTAATTTAGACGAGTTCAATGTTACGTCTTGCCATATACGGCGATCCGATTCTTAGGTTAAGGTTTGTTTCCTTATTATCTTTATTCAATACTAGTTTTAGGTATTAGTTTAGTTTTAGTTTAGTAAGTATGGTTAGTTAGTTTTAAGACTCAAATCTTTGTTTTTAGCCTTATGGAATTGTGCATAGCATGAGGGTGAAATAAAACTACATTTTATAAATTAATCATAAATTACATTTGTTTTATTTAATATCTACATTAAAGTTAAAGCGCATGAAGAAGGGGGGAAAAAATCATTGTATCGTCTCTGTCTGTGCTTATTGCAGCTAATTTACATTTTAGGTCAGGCAGCCCAATTTCTATAACGCTGTTTCTGGCACTGAGCCTCCCTTCGAGTACATGTATTACCCCGGAATCCAAAATGTTGGGCTCATTGAAAAAGGATTTGGTGTGCTTCACAACTTTCCCCTTCAGGGTCCACCTGTCGGTTCCCTCGCCCGACAAGAGGGTTGCTTCCTCAAACAATACGATTTCATTCCCTCGTGTTAGGAAAAACCCGTTCCTTCTATTATTTGCAAGCATAAGGCCCAGGCGAGCATATAATTTTGAGCTACCTCCTCTTTTGCTCAGTTTTGGGTAGCTCCGTTTTTCAGCCTTGGACCTGCATTTGCCCGAATTAAAATCGTCCTGCTCCCCAAGACGATTTATTGTCTGCTCTAATACCCTATGCGGGCTCCTCACGGTTTGCTTCAGATGTTGCAGCTTGTTTTCGAATGGGTATGTCGAGATGGTCGATAGCGGCCCAAATCGACATACATCTTCGAAAACATGCTGCAAACTGTGTATGTTGCTGGTGATAATCCTGGCCCGTACACGCTATCAAATTGTAGAACGTAACGGTTCAACAGTTCACCAGCATATTGCCACATATTTTTATAGGCGTCAGACGCCAACAATGTTACACCGCAAAATAGCAACAAGAAGTGCTGGTACGCTTCCTGCGGCAGGTGATCTTTTAAAACTACAACAGAAATATAATGTAGAAAAGAGGCGTACTCTGATCCCTTCCAGGCATGCGCCCAGTGCATGCCTCGAACAGTGCGGTGGATTTCGGATGGCAGTAGAATTTGGCCTAAAGCAACCGAAATCGCATCGCACTGCCCTTTAGATAGCTTAACTTTGCCCAAGGACCCAGAACGCCAACCTACCAGCAAACGTTTCATTATACCTAGGTCTATTAGGTGCAGCCGGTCCGCCACAACCACGTCCTTGATCAAATCAAATCCTTGCAGCTGCAAGAGAGGTGTCGGTGATTTGATATGACCAGGCTGCGTGCCGTTCCGGAAGTCCTGGTCCGTTCTCTTGGCTGCATTTATTCCCAGGAAATTCATTCGCCTTGCTTGTTTGTTGTACAACCCTTTAACCGGCACCCGTTGTACCCTCCGTGTCCTGTAACACCTGAGAAAAACAAAAACATTATATTTTTGATAGAGACATTATAAGTTTAAGTAATTATTTACCTTTTATAAAAGCTCGTGCGGGGGTATCAGCAATAATTGCACGAAGCTTGATTGTTACTCTCTTTTTATTTACCATGAGGCCGTTTGCAGTTAGACAATTAATTTCATTTACCATGGGACCCAAATATTCTTCAAGATTTGTGGGTTTGGTGTCACCATGGTAAATCGCTACCGTCATAACTGGCGCTTGGGGCATTTCATGGATTGAAAATAAAATTGGCCAATACTGGGCTTTGCTATTTTTATGCAAAGGTATCCCGTCGACCGAAACGTTGAGTGATACGTTTTGCGTAGTCAGCTTAGCGTATCTAAATGGACGTTTACCTTTTTAAACAAGCGCAGCACCATACTAACTGATTGCACGGTTGGTTTGTGCTTATTTGCCCAATTTCGAATTCCTTCGATGAGAGACATGGCATCAAACCTCCCGTCTACATCTTCTTCTTCTACATCACTGCCATCTTCACTAGTCTCTTCATCGCTATTGTATGAAGCCTTGTCTTCCTCATCATTCTCCATCCCTGACATGTTAACATCTTCTGCCAGAGGATCGGGAGCTGGACCATTTCCTTCGGAAATGTTTTCATAGCCAGCTGGGGGCGGAACTATAAATTAAGAATTAAATTGTTATGTTCACATTCACTTGCACATTCTAACTCGGCAAACATTTCTAGCTCCTGTTTTTTAACGCGTTTGTAGTAATTACTAGTGTAATTACGTTTCTTGTACATGTTTTTAAATTCAAAGAATTTATAGTTTACAAGAAAAAAGCAGTTCAAAAATCAGGAAAGCCACTAAAATCAACACCAAAGCCACTAAAATCAACACCCACTATCAATAACCGAGATCGAACCACTGCTAGCAAACAGTATCACGCATACGATTTTATTAATGGTGTTGGATAAGAGTAATTGAAATAAAATGTTAGTCCATTTCGGGTGGTGCGGAGGAAGGGACGACGGGGGATGCTGGGCCGAGAAATAAAGCGGTTTGCCAAATATTTAAGGAAGAAATGAGAGGCAGCATTGGGAGAAGAGAAGAGAACCATTGAAGAAGGGGAATTCCAAGCGTGACGCTGAGCTTCGTGCAAGATCGATGGACGCGGGATGGAGATGCACCGGTAGTGAAGAGAGGAAAAAAAGCTTTCTCCATACAAAAATATTTTTATCGTCCGAAAGATTTCACTTGGGCACGTGCTCCGCATTTTGGCGGTCTTTGGGAGGCAGCGGTACGTTCCGTAAAACAACACATTGTTCGCACAGTAGGAAGTACGAGCTTAACTCATGAGGGAATGGTAACTCTGTTAGCCCAAGTCGAACAATGTTTAAATTTACGACCACTAGTGCCTGTGTCAAACGAACCCACAGATACAGAGCCACTAACACCAGGGCATTTTCTAGTAGATTCCAATATGTGTGCATTACCACAAATTGATAGGTCACAGGAACCATCAAATAGGTTGAAGGATTTTGAGCTAGTACAGAAACATTTATAGGACATCAGGGCGCGCTGGTATCCGGAGTACCTTCAACAATTACAAGCGCGTGCTAAAAACTGTTCAAGTAAGAAGATAACGTACCTACAACTATGTGGCCCATGGGGCGAATAACATCAGTACATCCAGGGAAGGATAGCATAGGGAAGGATAGCATAGAGTTGCTACAATTCGAACTGCATCAGCTGTGCAATTAAACCTTACACTTTGGGCTCCAGTTTGCTACTGTTTATTAATCTGTCAAATATAGTTCATTCGCGTTACTTTATAATTCATTTGACTTAGTTCCTAATTCCTCTTTCGTTAATCCTTTTCTCTATTCTAATAATTCTGGTAGTAGCTTGCTATTTTGCTAGCCATCAAGCACTTTCGATATTTTCTCGAAGTAAGAGAGTTCAAAATATTGACGGATCACAAACCTCTCACAATGGCACTAAAATCAAAAGCAGAAAAGTCTCCTCGGCAAAGCAGGGATCTTGACTTTATATCTCAATACACATTAGACATTCAATACATCCGTGGAGATAGCAACGTGGTAGCCGACTGCTTGTCTAGAATTGGAGGTGTGGATTCTATAACTGAGGTAACATACAAACATTTTCAGACGAACAAACGAAGGACACTCAGTTTACGAAACTGATAGAAGAACCACAAGAAAAAACAAGGTACAAACCTACTAAAATACCTCTGAATAATCTCGAAATAGTTTGTTAGCGGGCAGACTTGGGCCAGACCACGCGAAGGATGGGCCTTCGGAGTCCCTCGTCTTTCCGCTAGCCGAGAAATAAGGAGACCGCCCGAGCAAGGGCCTTTACCTTCAGATTCCTGATGTACCTTTTCGCTAGTTGCTCCAGTCACCAAATAATTTGGGGAGCCTATGCCGCAAAAGGGGGAATCTTCGTGAAAAGGCGTTTCGGATAGGGCGGACCCTTCGAATTGAGACACAATAGAATCTTATTTAAGAGGCCAAGGAAGTTTAATAAAACATCGAGACGTTCTCCGTTTAAGGTTTCAATTGAATCTAAACTTTATTAATGATTTCACACTGCTTATATACTAACAATGTTGGTTGATATGTGTTAGAATCGGTACACGTGGTTTACATGTGTTGGATATGCAGTGCGTGGGATGATGGGTATTTTCGTCCTCCGCGTTGGTCCTAACCAAATAACTATCGATGCCTTTCTAATATTTCCCACGAACCGCTCGTTCGAGGCACTTGAGATTCATTACTGGCTGGGTCGATCTTGCCGCTTGGTGCAATAAAATATGCTACGCGTTTGGTCTTTTGGTACGTTTTCATAATTATCTTCAATGCATTCCATTTTCCTACACGCACGTGCATTCTCGAACCTAACCTTTTTTACCAACGGTGGTACGCTCTCCTAATGCGATGATATTTTTATGACTAACGCTCATCGCTTGCTTCGCTTATCGGGCCGTTCCAAATGCATATGTTTATTTAGGCCAACGACGTCGATTCCAGACGATAAGTTACAAAAAGAAACAAACCTATCCGTTGCGTACGCAACATGGTTGTCGAATCATCGACAGGGAGACAAAGACTGTATGTCCCTGATCGAGCTTGCCGTCAGGTCGGTCGCAATCGCTTGTGACCGGAGTGTGCGCGTCTGAGTTGGTACGCACGGTACCAACATTCAGTGTGGAGTATTAGCCAGACTGGGACCGATGGGCATGCCAACAGGTCACAACTCCCAATAATCTCCAAAACTTATACGATAGAAAACTTGGCGTGCTAGAAGTTGTCCTACAAGAGATACCGTGGGTCGATCTCTTTACAGGATCTTAAAGCTTGTAAAGTATAACACACAAACTGATGTTTTTCTTTTCCAAGTAATCCATATATTTTCAAATTTCTGAATGAAACGACCCTTATCGGCGACGAGTTGCATTAGTGATGTCTAACTGCGGTTCCCTTGGCAAAAGGCCTGAATGGACTACTCCGTTCGATTCAATACTTTTTTTCTTTCTAGTCCTCTCCGCCATTAATTCTTTCCCATTCATGTGTCGTTGCCATTCATTTGCACGGAACCGATCAGTGCCATTCTAAGTTGGATACTAATGTTCGAATTTTTAGGATTGCCTACATTTCGGCGCAAACCCAACTTGAATATGCAACAGTCCCTTTGTCTCTGTGCGAGCATGCTTTCCAAGGAATCCACAATAACTCTCAACCAGGCGTTCGAGCCACAAGAAAGCTCATGTCCGAAAGATACTTTTGGCCTTCCATGAACAAGGACGTCGGGATTTGTACACGTGCTTGTGTTGGTTACCAGAAAGCCAAAGTAACGCGCCACACTTGTTCACCCTTCAAGATTCTTCGCGTTTCGGATGTCCTGTTACTATAACAACAGACCGCAGGAGACAATTCATTTCCAAACTATTCAATGAACTGACTGTACTACTTGGAGCCCATCACACTAAGACAACGGCTTACCACCCACTATCCAATGGCATGGTCGAAAGGTTTCATCGCCAGTTAAAAGCAGCTATCATGGCAAATGAAAATTGCATACAATGGCCGAGACGCTTGCCACTTGTTTTGTTGGGCATTCGACTCTCGTTCAAAGAGGACATCAAAGGATCTTCTGCAGAGATGGTATACGGTCAGAGTCTTAGACTCCCCACTGAGATATCAATACCATCCACTAACAACATCGTAGAAGACCTCCCTGATTTCATCCGCACACTGAAAAAGGCCTTTAAAGAAATCAAACCAGAGCCTTCGAAAAACAAAACTACCCCCAACAACTTTATTCCAAAAACCCTGAAAGATAAACGGGGCCTGGGGATGAAAGACGGGCCTACAGTGTACTTACGAAGGACCCTTCGAGGTAGTGCGGCGGTTCTGAAAATTTGTTGTTATAAACATGAAAGTAAAAAATGATTCAATTTCCATCGATCGCCTCAAACCATCATTCCGTTCGGAAAGCATGCCAAAGATCAGACAAGATGAGAGGACTATTGGGAGAGTGCGATTTCGCCTTAATTCATAATCACAGTTCATAATGTCGTGACTCCGTCACTGGTGTGGGGTTCTGTAGTGATCTTGGTTTGGCATCTCGATCGACTGGAGCTAGATTCACTCGCAGGACACTGGACTGAAATAGGCCACGGCTGCCAACTGCGTTGGAGCCCACAGGAAGTTAGGGATAGTATATAAGGATCCGCGTCCGAGAGCACACGCTCTCTTCGATCACAGACCGCCGACGTGAACACCTTAATAAAACTCGAGACCTTAGTATATTGTCTATGGAAGTTCACAAGAAGAATAGTGTAATAACCAAATAACTAAATCATCCTCATGAGTACGAGTACAATTACGATCATAGTTGATGTGAGAAATTGCAGTTGCAATTGCACTACAGCATGCTTCCCATGCGGCGAAAATTGAAGGTTTCGTTAAAGTTTCCGGAAATATTTACGGTTAACGAAACAATTTCCGCAGACATAAACGAACGTCACTCGTTCCGGATTATAAAGCTCATTGCTGAAAGATGTAACACTAGTGTAGAGCTTGTAAAAAGCTTTAATAATGGTGTGCCTCTCCTCCCTTGATGAGGTTATGGAGGGGAAGTGCTTTTGGGGGCAACACGCGTACCACGTGTGCGAGAGCGGCAAAAAACATTAAGGATGCTGTTGAGTGACTAACAGAAGAAAAGTTAGAAAATGGCCAAGCGCCGAGAATACGTCACTCACAAATAGTTTAGAAAGAGAAGGATAGGACACTCAATAAGTTAGGGTAGAAATTTGCGAACTCGCCCAACTATGTATAAAAAGAGTGTTTCACTTAGAAGTGACACACAACGTAGGAAACCTTCGACCAGTGAACATCGCGATCCAGAGATAGAAGAAAATAAACACCAGTTCTTTTCAGAACTTCCAACACGGAATTATTTCTCTTCTTTGCCATCCAGCGCCGTAGCTCTGCGCATCCGCTTCACTGCGTTTGACGATCACCCAACAGATGCTTTCTCTCTTTCTGTTCGGTTATCTGTACGCCACTGAGGACACACCTGCCGCATGGCTACGTACCGATGCATTTAAAGCCCTCGATCCCTGCCAATTTTCTATTTGTATGTTTTGTTAATGTGTTAATTATTATATTGGAACGATTTCAATTTTTACGTACCTTAACTTTCATGTGTATTTCATTAGATTGTGTGCAGGTCTACACGAAACCAAAGTGTGTCCACACACTGCTGGAACATCCACCGCCGATGGCAAAGTACCGGAGCACACATTAAACTGTGCAAACTGTGAAGGAAACCACAGCGCTTCGTGGCTACTTCGTGTGCCCGAAACGCCCCAAGCGAGAAAAAGTGAAAAAATTTGCCGATGCAAAACAAAAACAATTTGTATACAACCAAAGTGCGTTCCCCTCGCTAGGGGCAAAACAGCCGCAACGCACAGCATCACCAGTGACACCACTACAACAAGATATCGGTTGTAGTAACGCCAGTAACGACGACCTGTTCAACACAACAGAAACAACAACCATTGTAGGAGAAGTATTCTATAAGTTACGCTCTTGCAAAACTAAAGAGCCACAAATCACCGCAATTTTTGATGTAGTTAGTAAATTTTGTTACGCTAAATAATGGCTGATCACCAAGAAACTAAGATTGCATACTGGAACGCAAATGGCGTATCCAACAAGAAACTAGAGTTAATACACTTTCTCAATATTAATAATATAGATGTGATGATTATTGTTGAAACTTTTTTAAAACCCGAGCATAGATTCACTATAAATAATTACAACTGCTGCATATTTGACAGACTGACAAGTACCAAAGGAGGGGTTCTAATCATAGATCAAAATACCATCAAATATAGCTTAATGAGAGCATTCGAACTAAAAACAGTTGAAGCGATAGGAATCCAAATAAGGACGACAAACGGCTTACTTAGTGTAATAGCAGCCTACCAGCCCGGACCAAACACATGTGAAGCTAAATTCAGAAACGACAAAAAAAAAATAACAAACACACGTGAAAATTTCTTAATTTGCGGTGATTTAAATGCCAGGCACACCATGTGCAATTGTGCATCCACGAACTCGTTGGGAAAATGTTTCTCCGAAGAGTTACACAAAGGTCTTTTCTCCATACACTACCCTGACACCCCAACCTACTTTCCGGCTGACCCTACCCGTAACCCTTCCACAATAGATATAGTACTAACCAACTTTTCTGAAGTCTCCAGTCTTAAAACATTAACTAAACTTTCTTCGGACCACTTACCAGTTCTTTTCTCCATTTTAGGCACAAAGGCTAATTTGACATCTGACAAACAAATTTATGACTATAGTAATGCCCAATGGCCAATATTTAAAAATTACATAAACACCCACATCAATCCTGCAGAGACAAATCTCAACGATATTCAACACCCAGGTTAAATTGATGAAATGATTTCGAAACTTACCACAATCATAGTTTCAGCTCATAACACAGCAGTGCCACTAAAACCCACTGGCGAATACGAATGCTGACAATAAAGTAAGGTCTCCAATTTTTTTTTTCATAGAAAATGACATTTTTTTTTTTTTTTTTTTTTTTTTTTTTTTTTTTTTTTTTTTTTTTTTTTTTTTTTATTTCCTAATTGCATGGCACACGCAGGGGCCTCAGCAATGAACACGTAACAAAAGCAACAATACTAAACATTTGCAAAAAGACACTTCGATTTAAAGACGGCTGACGATACATGGAGGTCAAAAAACTGCGAGAAGGTATTGAAGGCTGAGCACATGGAGGTAAATGGGTCGTTGGCGCCCCTGACCGTTCTCGCTAGATCTAGTCTTAAGAGGTTGTGGCGGGGACGAAGTGCATGGTCCGGAGTATAAAAATTAATTCTAGCTAGTAAATATGGCGCGTCTATTTCTCCTAATATAAGTTTGGCAATAAATACTGCTTGTGTCACTTCCCTCCTCTTCTCTAAAGATTGTAGACCTAGGAGGAGCCTTCTAGTTTCGTATACCGGGGGTTGCTCCATACGCCACCTTAAACATCTGATTGCCAGCTTAGTGAATTTCCGCTGAATTTTTTCGATCCTAGCAGACCAAGTCATATTGTGTGGCGCCCAAGTTACAACATTAAACTCTAGGATGGATCGAACAAGCGCGACAAATAATTGTTTCAAACAAATAGGATCTCTAAAATCAGTGGTTAGTCGATGTAGGAAGCCTAGCTGGCGATATGCTTTGTCGATAATAAGCGAGATGTGATCTCGAAACGAAAGAGAAGAGTCAAGTAACGTACCGAGATCCTTAACTTCTAAGTTACGTGATAAAACGCGCGAGTTCAGCCTGTATTCCTTTAGAATCGGGTTCTGTCTTCTCGTAAAGCTAATGACACAACATTTCTCTACACACAATGACAAACAATTATCAGAGCACCATATGCTGAACCTGTCGAGACTTTCTTGAAGCATATCGCAGTCACGTTGAGATTTTATGGCTGAGTAAATCTTAATGTCATCAGCATACATAAGTAACGACTGATTAGGCAGGGCCAATACCACGTCATTAACAAACAGAATGAACAACAAGGGGCCAATATTACTACCCTGCGGTACACCAGACGAGCTAATAAACGGGTCGGACAGCGAATTATTTAACTTCACACAGTAAGATCTTTGGTGCAGGTATGAATTGAGCCAGGCTATTAAATTAACATGTACTCCGAGTCGGTTTAGTTTCGCTAGCAGAATCTCGTGGTTGATGGAGTCAAAAGCTGACTTAAAATCAGTGTAGATTGTATCTGTCTGATATCTTTTGTCCATAGTTTTGACACAATCGGACACAAACGTAACTAGATTAGTCGAAACAGATCGCTTTGGGATAAACCCATGTTGACTAGAGGATAAATATGGAATTGCATTTCTACTTAAAGCTTGGTGAACGATCCCTTCCAGGACTTTAGCTGTAGCACACAATGAAGTAACACCACGATAATTGGAAACCAAATGCTTATTGCCTTTCTTGTACACTGGAATCATCCAAGAGAATTTCCAGGCAGTGGGGTACGAACAACTAAGTAGTGATAATTTGAAAAGGTTCGCAAGAGGTTTTGAAAGAACATCAGCACACTTAGAGAGTACTATGGCAGGAATTCCATCGGGCCCAGGGCTAAGCGACGGCTTAATACAGCTAATTGCTTTTTTCACTATATCTTCCGTTATTATAATGTCATGTACTGATATGTCCAGCACATCAGCCGGCGAGAAACGTAACGCAGCTGGAACATTAATCGGAGCTAAGGTTTCATTAATGAACACGGAGCTAAATTTCCTAGCGAATAATCGACAAATGTCTGCTTCGTTGTCGGCAGATTCGGAATCAAGGCTCATAGTTGACGGCATTTTACTACTTTTTCGCTTTTGATTTACAAATTTCCAGAAGGACTTAGGATGATGAGACAACTGCTTCTCTGTTTTGTCTACGTATGACCTGTAGAGGTGACGATTAAGCCTTCTATGATTGCCATTGAGCGTATTGAATAGTAATTTGTCAACATATCGTTTCGATTTTTTGTAGCGTCTAAGCGCTTTGTTTTTGGATGATTTCAGTTTTTTTAAATGTATATTGCTCCAAGGCGGATCTGAGTGAATACGAGCGCGAACCGTTGGGCAACATTCTCTGAGAATAAGCCGGATACGACAATTAAATAGCTCAATTGCGTTGTCTATGGATAACGAGGAGTTAGGCTCGCAAAACGACCAATCCGTGTTCGCGAGCATATCAAGCATCTTATTGAAGTTCGCCTTCTTGAAATTAAGATTATCCCTGGTGCATGGAGTACTGTGTTGGGGCAGCACTGGGTCGGCCGTGATGGTGGGGATAGAAATGTCGATCAACAAGCTTGGATGATACGCATCTTGTTCGACTAAACAGTCAATAGAAGCTGTGATATCAAAGCCATTCTCGATTATAGTTGAGTCCACTAGAACCAAATCAAGGATTGAGTCATGCGTGTTGTGGTTACTGTTGATCTGATGCAATCCGGCAAGGCTGAGCGAGTCGAGTAGATGGGTACACGCTGTGGAAATCCGGGAATTCGAAACATCCACGTGTAGGGCACCCGAAGAATCCGATGCCCACGACAGAGCAGGTTGGTTGAAGTCGCCGAGTAACATGAATACGTCCTCCGGGTATTCATCCGCAATCGCGAGTAGGGACGAGCAGAATGAAGAAATCGTCTCGATGTTGTTGCTGCGATCGGGAGGAGATAAACGGCGCCTATGATGAAGCATGTCGAATTCATCCGAGCACGCACCCATAGTGATTCGGTGGATGAATTTACCACTTCGCAAGCCAAAGAGCGGTATTCGCATTTGGTGGCTATGAGTACACCTCCGCCCCTAGACTTCTGGCTGTTCGCATTATTGCGGTCGTTGCGAAAAACGTCGTATCGATTGTCGAACAAAGCAGAAGAGGCAATGTCCTCATTCAGCCACGACTCCGTTATGACAATTACATCGTACGAACAGCTTGATGACGTAGAGAAAAAGTCCGAAACTTTTGAACGTAGACCACGAGTGTTTTGGTAATAGATGGATAAAACAGCTTTAAGTGTATTCGTTACACCGGCAGTTGCAGTCGGACCGTAGTCGGATCGAGCAGCGATGCAACGGTTCGTGTAACCGGCAGCATTATTGTCATTCGGTGCGAGGAATTGAGTTCGAGGATCGACCTGGTCGCTGGAATTAAGCTGCAACTCCTCACTGTGGTCGAAAGAAACCGTCTAGTGTCGGCTGGTTTGGACTAATCTCGGCATTTAGCGGTCCTCGTCTCCTTTTACGAGGCGGATCAGCGGCGGGTAGAATGGTGTGCGAAGGGCTACCGGGTGCATTGAGTGCGGTGGCTCCAGGTGTAGAAGTGGTAGGAGTATCCGGGTGTAATAGTGTTCTGTTGTCGTTACAAGGTGCTGTGTGTTTGTGAAATTCGATATCACGGCGGGACGACAGTGGTGAGAGTTGAGAGTCCAGTAAGGATGGCTGATGATAACGATTCACTGGGCGAGGATGAACCAAAAACTCTCTGACACGGACACCGGCCGGCCAAGTTTCGGCAGAGAGAGCTTTCTCACTGAAGGATATGGGGATCCGCACCTTGAATGAAAGTGCATTGCGAGTCGTCGGATTCACACCCTTCGCCAGAAGTGAGAATGCGATCACATCATCGGTGCCAAGCCTGCGTTGCACTGATGAAACCACTTGATCGACGGTGACGCTCGGTGCAATACCCATAAGATGCAACCAGAAACGCACAGGCCTAGCGTGCTGGGAAGCAACAAGGCTCGGCGAAGAAACGCTGGAGCCGGTGACCACTACGCGAGCATAATCGTGGGGCCTCCCTGCGGCCGTCTCGAATGGCCTAACCGCTTGAGCCCGCTGGTTGGCCGGAATGGCCGAACTGAGCACTGCCTCGGAAGAAAGCCCTAGACGCCGTGTAGATCCCTTGGCTTGACCACCGTCCGGGTCGGAAAGAGCAGGATAGGCCTGGGTCCACGGGGCCATCATTGCTCGCATTTCAGTAGACAACGGCTCAAGAATAGCATCCTTTAGTGACGACACGATTGAATTAATCGCAGAGGTATACCCCGCCTGCAGGCCGACCTCCTTTATCGCTTTGCCTCTTGGGTTTGCAAGGGCCTTGGTGCAGCCAGGACAGCTCCAATGGACATCAGGCCGCAGTTTGATGTTGGCCACGACATCATCAGGCAGAGTAGTGCAGGAAACATGGAACGATTCTTCACAATAACAGCATCGCAGCGTCGCCGCATCCGATGCAAAGTCGTTTGCACAAGCAAAACAAATGGACGCCATTCTCCAGAAGTCAGGCGCGAAAAAACACGGACACCAAAAATAACGTAATATTACGTGAACAAAACCGGCTTATTGGCGTGAATGAATTTTTAAGCACTGTAAGTAGTCTTAGCCGACGATGCACAATGGACTCACTGTGAATAAATACCTTTTTAACACACAGATTAAACAATTTCAGCGGAGCCGATAAGATGCGCGACCGATAAGACTGAATGACAAACGTCAACTTTATTTATTTACAAAAAGCGATACACTGTTGGAAAGGCCAAGGTCTTGGCTACTTTTCTACATAATCGCCATTTTTTTCCAACACCTTGCGCATCCGCACGATGAACTTGTCTATGCCGGCAGAATACCACTCTCCGTCCGCCTCGCGCAGCCAGGTGTTGACCTCTTTCTGAACCTCCGCGTCACTTTCAAACTTCTACCCTCCGAGATGTTTTTTCAGGGCCGAGATGTTTTTTTCGTGGTAGTCACTTGGGGCCACGTCGGGATTATAGGGAGGGTGATCGATGATGTCCACATCGGGCCACAACTTTGGTCGCACATTCCACGCGCCGCTTCATGTGGTCTTCGGTCAGCTGTTTCGGCACCCATCGGGCAGAAACTTTGTGATACTGCATGTTGTTCACAAGGATATGACGGATTGTTTCGCTGCTACACACTCCTCCAAGCTTCTCTTCCAAGTCCCTAATTGTCGCACGGCGGTTTTTGAGCATTTCTGCCTCCACTGCTTGAACAATCGCATCCGAGACCAACGGTCGGCCACTTCTCTCCTCGTCGTGAACATTAGTGCGCCCGGAATTGAACTCGCGGCTCCACTTACGCACGTTTTTTATGTCTATACACTTTTCCCCGTAAACTTCAACTAGTTGACGATGGATTTCAATAGGTATCACCTTTTTCGCACTCAAAAAAAAAAAAAAAAAGTTGCAGCGTTGGAGACCTTACTTTATTGTCAGCCCTCGTATAATATAATCATCCCCCCTGAGATTCTCTCACTAATTAACGAAATAATTACAGAAAAAGGTGGCAAAGGCACAGATTGGATAGTATCCTAAAACATACATACTACTCTCTTAAAAATCTTATAGATAGCAAACTTTCAGAATTGCGTAACAAAGAATCTACTACATATTTTAGTTTTTTTTATGTATGGAGTTCTGTGTACACTAAAAACTCGACCAATACTGAACCGTCGCTTCTGAAACTTTTCACACATTAAGTTTAAGTACTGCAGATGGTGTTGAAGGTTTGCTTGATCACTATTTTTTGATAAAATCATCTAAATTTTACAATTAAAACTCAGTTTTAGTAACACTAACAAAACAAGCATGTAAACAAATGTCAAGGTGTATCCAACATAGTTACCCTAAGGTATATACATCACAGGGAAATTCATGAAATTTCATACATTTAAATTTGCCGTTATTGTAACTAATAAATTAATTCAAACTTTCAAGTAAAGAGTAAAACCATAATTCTTTTCTCAATCCCTTCGTCACCGAGCAACGCCGGGGCGTCAAGCTAGTGGTAAAAAAACCTTAAATCGATGAACTCCGATACTCAATATCATACAAAACTATGGAAGTTTGTTAAAATTATTAAAGGCAACCAAAAGTCCATCCCTGTACTGAAAATTAATACCCAACATTTAATCACTTCCAATGAAAAATGTGAGGCGCTGAAAAATGTATTTAAAGCCGCTCACAATGTTTCAAAAAACAAGAGCCCAATCGAACGCCTTGTAAAAACAACAGTTGAAAACCATCTTGGCAACAATCGTGATCCCACTAAACGTCCGTTTACTTTATTTAAACCAAAAGATATCTGGAAAATAATGAGACGATTGAAATCGAAGAAATCAACGGGACATGACAAGGTCAACAATACTTGTCTAAAAAGATTGCCTAACAAAGCCATTGTTTATCTTAACTTAATTTTCAATGGATGTCTGAAGCTTGGTTACTTTCCAGATACTTGGAAAATAGCTAAAGTTATTGCAGTCCCTAAACAAGGTAAAGACCATAGCCAACCATCAAGTTACAGGCCTATTAGCGTACTTAGTTGCTTAGGCAAAATATTTGAAAAGCTTATAGAGAATAGATTAAATGCCCACACCACTAACAACAACATACTACCCAACAGTCAATTCGGTTTCCGCCCATACTTGTCTACCACGCATCAACTGATGAGACTTACTAACAATGTTCCCCACAATAGGGAAAATAGAAAATCAACCGGACTAGTTCTTTTAGACACTGAAAAAGCCTTTGATTCTATCTGGCATCAAGGTTTAATCTACAAACTTATTAAACTAAACTTTCCAAATTACCTAATAAATATTATAAATTCATTCAACTCAAATAGGCATAACAGAATTCATATCGGAAACTCAATATCTGATGCTTACACACCATCAGCAGGTGTTCCACAAGGTAGCGTCTTCTCACCGTTATTATCCAACATATACGTTTCTGATATTCCTCACATGAGTAACTGTGTACAATATCAATATGCAGATGATATTGCTCTATCGTCAACAGCAAAACTACTCAAAACGATAACCAAAACTCTAAATAGAGCTCTTGCAAAATATGCGAAATATAGTACAAAATGGAAGCTAAAAGTAAATGGCGACAAATCTGAAGCTATTTTCTTTACTAGAAATACAAGCCAAAGCAAACTACCTATTAGCAATCTAAAAATACAAGGGAACAGAATACCCTGCAAAAACACTATCAAATATTTATGCCTTCATCTGGAAAAACGAGTTACATTTAAAACGCATATTGAAATACTGCACAACAAAAGTGAAAAAATATTTAAAATTTTATACTGTTTTTTGAATAAAAATTCAAAATTAAATTTCAAAAACAAAATCTTAGTCTACAAAGCACTAGTTTGCCCAATACGCCTACAATAAACCTACGCCTCACCAGTATGGTCAAATTGCGCTTATTCTCATAAGCTAAAATTGCAAAGAGCTCAAAACAAGTTCCTAAAGGCTATACTTAGAGTTCCTCCTTGATACAGAACGTCTTCACTGCATCAGGACTGTAATATTAATACCTTTTTCCAAATCTTAGCTAACCACAAAACCAGATTCTTTGATAGATGTGCAACCAGCACCTATCAAATGATAAGGGAACTTCAATCCATAGATCATCATATGTTAATTTATTATGTAGAAATTATTGTATTATTTAGAATAGATGTTAGCGTAGGTTTAGATTTAATTTTACATTTACTCTACTCGAGGGTTTTTCATTCCATCAATTTCTTTTTCCCTCATACACATCAATCCTATCATAACAGTTACTTAAAAATGATACAAAGTAAATAGCTAGTAAACCTCAACCTCAATACGGAAAGAATACTTCTAACCCATTATCTATAAAAAAAAAATCGAAAACCCTCAAATGAGGTATGAAATGTAAAGAATGGAAATAAATGAATACTACTACTACTAATACTACCTGAGACATAGGAAATTTTTCATCGTTGTTAACTTATTCGAGACCGCCGTCTGGATTTATCCAAAATTCTAGTGATCTAGTTTAATATCCCTGTAATATAATAAAACATAATGTAATATAATAATATATCTACGCGTGAACTTCCGGCATCACGGTTGCCCTGATATATTACATATTTTCTTCTTCTCCTATTTCTTATGATAATATATCTACACGTGAACTTTCGGCATCACGGTTGCCTTGATATATTTCATATTCTTCTTCACATCACTTTCTTAGCATAATATATCTACACGTGAACTTTCGGCATCACGGTTGCCATGATATAATTACGCAGTTCTCTCCACTTCGCTTCTGATGATAATATGTCTACACGTGAACTTTCGGCATCACGGTTGCCATGATATATTATCTTTCTTCTATCACTTCAATTAGCAGCCTCACTGCTGACTGTAGAATGCCCTTTACTCGTGGTGGAATTCACTGATCGACGATGCACCTGTAAGAAACCCATCCTTCCTCCTTTTCGAGACTTTGTCCCGAAATAAAACACAAGTGTGGTTTCGTTTCTATAGTTGCCTAAACTGATCGAACTGTGCCTTGGTCTATTTTTCACTATAACTTCTTTACTGTCTGTAACTCCATCCTTGAACGGGGATGGAACTGAGCCTGAGCTCAGTTCTAAACTGAGATTTCACTATGTCGAGGTTTCTGCGGAACTGAGCGTTGTGAACTGAGACTTCTGCTCAACTGAGACCTGTTCGATCAGTCTTTCGCCCTTTATTTATAGTACAATTTCTTCCTTAAGTTTAACATTTCTTTTTGGATTATTTCTGATGGGTTCCCACGGTTCATGTGTGAATTTCTAAGAATTTTGATGAAGAAAATAATATTGAATTTAACACTTTTGTTTGTCTGAATTTTGATTGGTCGTTTAAAGATTTAATATTGATCTACTGTCTGGCTAACTTCCTGTTTACTTAATTATGATTGGTTAGTTTGGTTAATATGATCCTACACGTGCCTATCATGATCGAACATGTTCGTTCGCCTAATTTGGGGTTCATTATTTTACCTGAAAGTGTGGGAATCCATACATTGTATTTGAATGCGTTTCTAAACGTTCTTTTGCCCTTGAACTAAAGATGTTGTTTATTGGCGTGTTTGCATGTGCACCCGAAATCGTGAGAATTATCTCGCGGTGTCATATTGAGACGAGTCGTATGCTACCTAAGGGCGTATGCACTTGAAAGCGTGGGAACACGCATTCCCAACTACGCATGCATTGCTTCTTTAACATTTGGTTTATTGCGCAAAGTTATTTTGGGTTTCCGTGGTTGAATTTGTTATCGGTAAACAATATCAGGTTACAATATGCGTACATGCCCGTTTGGCTTTGATTGTGATTACGTTGCATCTTTGCGTTTTATCTTGCCTTGCAATTGTGTTGCATGCCATATTGCATTCTACATTGTATTCTACTTAGAACTTGCTTGGAAGATTAAGTTCTGCAATGGAGCTTGAAATGTTAATTGTTTTAAGCTTATCTTAATCTGCACTTTTGGTAATTGCGCCTGCGTGTATGCTTGGTACAGCACAATAATCTACATATACAAACATCACGATCGCCATATAATATAATAATATATATACACGTGCACTTCCGGCATCACGGTTGCCATAATATATTACTCATATCTATCTATCTATTACTTAGCAGAAGAAGGTATGCCGCTTAACCCCGCCAAGTAACATCTGCTGATCTACGTTACCGCCGCCGGCACCGACACTCGTCGGCACAACGCCGACCGACTGCCGGCTAGTGGAAGTTTCGCCGAAAGTGAACCGTGCGTTGGGCACCTGCGGATGTGGCGAACTCACGGCCTCACCATCCCTGCGTCGTGTTACGTAAAGTGTCGGTGTACTGGGCACGATCCGATCATCGGCACTCTCGTGCTCGAGCATCAAGTGAGCGGGATTCATCTGCATCAAGTGACCTGCCTGTTGCTGTTGCCGACTGAGCGGATTCACCACCTGGCGTGTGGCGGCTAGCATAGCGGCGTTGGAGGAACCGGCTACAGCCGATGCCGTTGCTTCTGCCGTACTGCCAGAGGATGCGGCCGCGGAGGACATTACAAGAGGAGTCCCACACGAAGGACTATCAACAGCGTCGCCGGACGATCCCGAGGTAGTGATGGAGGACCCCGAGGTAGCTCCACTGACCGGATTAGTAGTTGTGGTCGTACTGCTTGTTTCAGCATCGGCCGTCTCCATTGGCTGCTGCTGCTGCTGCAGCCGAAGTTTTACCGACTGGGACGCACGCATTCGGCGCCTCGTTGTCCTCGTCCACGTCCATCTCGTTATTGGCGGATGGTTCGATGTTGTTGTCCTCGTCGATGTCGGGCCCTTCGCCCTCGTCGTCTTCTTTTCAACCTGGTGAGAAGTACACGGGGGCGTTACTGTGGGATACGCAACTCCCAACAGTGCACGGGGCTCGGTTGAAGAAAAGATGTCGAACTATTTGATTATACGTATTGTCGGCGCTAGAGCAATTAATTAAAATAAAATAAAATAATTAACAGTCGAAATATGTCACTTAAGAATCAAAGCTCGTAACGCACTTGCCTTTTCGCTCTTACTAATTCCCACTTAATAAACACACAGACAACTGTCTTTCACCAAAACCACAACTGTGTCCTTATTTATATATATGTTTGGTAAAAGTTGTGGAGGAAGGGGCAGGGTAATCTCGACGCTTCACTGCGCCAAAAGACTCTCCCCCTTTAGGGGAAACGGCCGCAGGTTCATTGCCTGCGTCGTTTACAATTTGGTGGTCCAGAGAGCAGTTGTATCGGAAGCACAAGGTCGAGTGCTTAGAACAGTGCTGTTTTGACAAGGACGTAGAAAGCAAAGGAAGCCTCCCGCCCAGAGGAAGCCAGACCCCCCGGCCCCCCCGCCCCGAGAAAGCTAGACGGTACAAGTCAGCTACCCCGCTCACCCCTCCCCCCCCCCCCCCTTTCCGCCCTGAGGGAGCTAGCCAGTGGCAAGGAAGTCAATCAGTGGCAAGAAAGCCAGCCGGTGCCCAGACCCGAGAAAGCCAGCCGGTGGCAAGGGACACCAACCGGTGACTACAGCAGAGACTTCGAAGCAGCCATCAAAATACCACCAAAAACCGTGAGTAGAAAGGGGTAAGTTTTTTTCCGATGTAAACGTGTTAGGGCGCCTTCCTATTGTGAAAGAAAGCGCGAGTGATATTGAGCGAAGCAGATTTTGTTTTCAGTGATAATTGTTAACGTTGTCAAACGATTTGCCGATTGTTTTACCCAAGTGATTTAATTTGTTTTACGGAAGTGATCGACGACGATACCGCAGAAGCGATTTTATTTTACAAAATGACCTCTAGGCAAAGTTCAAAAGAGCCAGACGTGTGGGCCGTGATAAACGACCTGAAGAGTAAAGTAGAAAAATCTCAAGTAGAGACACAAGGCCTTAAGCGGCAGTTGCAACTAGTTGGAAGAAGAACGCAAGGAGGCGGCTCAATAACTTGCCCAACTCCAGGAGCCAATAGGTGCCACCCGCGACAAGTCTGCCAATGGAGGAGCCATTAGAGAAGATGGTAACTAAAATGACCAAAGCCTTAAAAGAACTAGTGCACGAAAGCCCAAAGGACCCGGCCTTAAGTTTGCCGGAGTTCAATGGTGATAGCCTGCGCTGTGCAAGAAAAGATCAAAGGTTAAGCTGCACAAAATATCGATAGAATCATTGAGAGATTGGAAAAGGAATATGGAAATGTTAGAATAGTTTATCGAACCTTGGTAAATGATTTGCTTAAAGTTTAAAAACCTACATTGAACAACCCCAAAACCTTCATTAATTCATTTATGTGTGCCCTAGCTGAATAGATCATATATTTAAATTCACTAAACTATTGCTAAAAAATTGCCCATTCCTGCAAGCCGACCAGGGTTTAGTGAGAAATATAGGATATGGTTGCCAAATTTGCAAAAGAGACCATCAAACCACAGATTGTAGAAGATTTAAATTCGCGAATATTGACGAAAGACTTTAGGCGTTTAGGTTTGTGCATAAATTGTTGCAATTCGCGCAACCATCATGCCAATCAATGCAATTTACCACCTCAATGTCGCGAAGGTAATTGTCACCGGAAGCATAACACACTGCTACATCGTAACATGACACATACCAACCAAGGAAATGCTGCAAGGCTAAATGTACACAATCTTAGAGAAAAATTATACTACCAAATACTTCCGATAAAGAGTTGCGATCGGCCAGTCGACGAGAGCAGACGTGCTTTTGGATTGCTCCGCAGCTAACAAGTGGGAACTTGCGTGGGTGTGTGTATGTGAGTGTGAGCGCTGGTGGAGCTACAGTAAGTGCAGAGCGAGAGCGACGTGCAGTGCATTGGGACAAGAGAGTAGAGATTTTGGACGAGACGACGGGAGGCCGAGATACGGAGGTACCTAACGGTAAAATAACGGTAAAATAACGGCTTTTGACTCCTGTGTGGCAGCGTGGGTCAGAGCGCGTCGGTGCGGGTGAGTTTGACGAATACCACGAACCAGAAGATGCGAGTTTCGACCCGTTTGGCCGAAAAGCAACAGGGTAACCCCCCGCCCAGCCGCCTGCCAATGCGTTCCTCGCGAGCGATCAGCAAAACGATGGTTTTGGGATCGCTGCCCAACGCAGGCGCTAGGGACGCCGGGGATTTGGCCACACCACCACCAACACCGTCAGGCGATGGGGCTCCGAGGGGCCCGGAGGCAGTGGCGTTGCCGAAGCCTAGACCCGATAGCGCTTCTCACTGAGAGAGTGACGAAGCTAACCCAACCAGCCTGGATTTGGGTTCCATTTGAAAATTGAGCATCGCGGAGAAAACTCCATACAAAAAAAACCAGCTCTCTCGGACTTAGCCGATTTTTGCGATGCCACTCTCGATGATTGCCGTCCGCAGATGCCGCGATAGTGGCGGAGACCCATCGCTCGTGGACTTAGCCAAATTTTTCGATGCCGCTCTCGAACATAGCCCGCCGCAGATGCCGCGATAGCAAAGGAGCGTCCTTTTTGTGCGATAGAACGCGCGCGACGATGTGCGTGTGAATGTTTTTTTTCCCGTTCACACGGCGCATCTCACACGCAGAGTGATTTTGACACATCGAAGTAAACAAAGCAGCACGGTAAGTTCGCTAAAGTTTTTCGCTGATAATTACATGTTATTTTTACATTTCAGCTGCTACATGGCATTATTTCTTATCTTCAATCAACCCTCAATCGATCAACCTTCGATTCAAAGCAGTTTGCGACGTAATTTAGCTGCAGCGTCCAACAATATCATCATGACGAATCCTTACCTGCCGAGATGTAAACAATCTGGTAAGCAATGAAATGAAAGTGTTTCATCCGAATTATTTTATGATTTCTGGTGTTGTATTTTGTTCTTGCAGTATTACGAATGCAAACTGTATCTTTACTGATGGTTTATTTTGGTTTCATCAGTTGCACTTCATTCAGTTACGACGGGTTTACTTCAGTGTAGCATTCGATTCAAATCGCCATCGGTTTGGGCATGCATCAATGCATAATCCCGCATCGTAAACAGTCAGGTAAGTTGAAAGGAAAGTGTTCTTTATCCGCGATATGGATTTCCCCATATCACATTGTGTTCTGTGATGTCAGCAGCGCATCTGGTGTAAGGTTTATATTCTGTGCAAGCAGCGTGATTATCATTCCGGTGGGTTGGTTTCGACTCAGAACACTTGCACGTATCCTGCCCGGTATACATGGACATAGGTATCGTTGCGTTGGATAACGCACCGAAGAAACTTCTTGAAATATGCAGGTGAGTTGTAATGTGTATGTTTGCTAGATCTTATAACGTTGCTAATGTTTGATCATTATTGTGTTTTTACAGCTAATGTCGTTGCGCATCCTTAGTACTAGCAACGCAAAACAGGAATTGCGTTTAGTGGCCATCCAGCCGGATTTTGGTTTGGTGCGTTTGGTGATCAGACGGAAAAACTATACTAGTGGGTGAGTATATTGCTCTCGCTGTTTCAAACAATTAAAAAAGCAATGTGGTGAAGTGTGAAACCAACATTGCTTATCAATAGCAGTTCAGTTTGAAATTAATGTAATATGAATCTACTTTTCCAGCTGCATTCGATGTCACATGAAGGAGCTAATGACAGTTTTTTCGAAACGAACAGCTTTTTTGCAGATGTATGCTTTCGTAGTGCTAGAGGTACGGCTTTGCCGAATATCAGGTGAGATTAATCAAGAGATAAAAAACGTTTCGAAGCCGTCCTGCCATATATAAACCCTATTGCTCTACTTATTTTAAATTTCAGCTGCATCTGCATCTGTTTTGTTCGTCCTGTATTTTTCTCATAACGAAGGCGTTTGTATCAACTTGTAGTCAGCATAAACATGTACGAATGGTGTAACGTTTTTTTTAACAACAGAGGAAACAGGTACATGGTTGCTTGCATCAGAAGTAACCATTCGGATTCAAGCAGGTAAATAAAATAAGTAATAAAATTGTTTTATTCTTAATAGTTAGTTAATAAGCTTTGATTTAATGTTATCATTCTTTTGTTCTAGCAACACGTAAAGTGGCACGATGTGTGTGAGGATTCGCACCCTTTAATGCATTTGAGCTTAACAACCACACTACACGATAGTTCAAAGCCACCACGTGTTTAATTTTCTCTAGTTTTACTTCTTTGGTTGGCTTCAGTTTCATGAAAAGCATCTTCGGCGACATTACAGTACATCGGAATATTTCCGGAAATTATTTAGGTAAGTCATCTTCTAAAAGACGTATTGGAATAATACCATACATATGCCGTAGGATACGGGAAAGTGTATTTCCGATTTTATATACTCACTAAAATTATTGAAACATTTTAGATAACCCGGAATTCATTAAACGTCCTCCACTTCAATGCATGATGCTGATGTCTACAGCCTTCAACAATACCGCCAGTATCATAACTGGTAAACGGAAAGATCGTCTGGTAAGCTGATATTCTATCATTTAAAACATTTGGGGTAATAGCTTTGAAAACTTAACAGTTTTTATATTAATTTGGTTCCGTTTAATGCAACAGTTTTATTACAAAAAATCGAGTCTATGTAATAAGAAAATATTAGATAAGAAAAATCAACATAAGATTCTTATACCTAAAGAGTGAATTAATGGATGTTGGAAATTTCGTATATCAATTTATTTAATTGATATCTTCAACATTCTATAATAACAATGCCTTGTTCATATCATTCAACAATAATATCAACTCGATTACGATTCTTTAAGGCAAATTATTATTTATCCTTTTTTTATTTTACATTCCAGACTCGAATGATGATCATCACTGCATTTGATAGAGATCGTAAGTCTTGTGTGTTCACCAAAAAAATGGTAAATAAAATGAAAACCAAGCTAAAATAATTTTCGTTCATCGTATTTATTCGGCGCACGGGCTGTGACGTCACAGCCAAGCGTCGGAGTGAAAGAAACAAATACACCGCGAGGAAAAGTAACTCAAGGCCCTGGGGTTCTCGCGCGCTCACCACTGAAATAGCCCGCGAAGACGCTGCTATCGCGGGGAGTTGTCGCTGCCGGCTATTATTTGCAGATAGCCGGCTATAACCCGCTCAACTCGAGTTTATAGCATTCAAATGGGTAGTTGGGAAGCGAGAGGCTGGAGCACCTGGCCTCCGAGCTTGAACGAGAGCGCAGGAGCTGGAGGGTCAGCTTCGAAAAGGCAAAAAGATAGCCTACCAACACCGGGTCGGTAACGCTGTGTCACCAACATGCCCAGCATGCCCAGCAGAACAAGAGACAGCAGACCACATGCTTCGCATCTGCCCTCGGTTCAACGCGGAAAGACGACCTCTCCAACGACCCGATGGAACATATCCAACACTACGCGAATTATGCGACGACATGTGTGCGAGTGAGATTGTGTGGCAGGCAGCCTGCTCCACCAGTAAAATTATGACGAATCTGCAGCGGATGTGGAACTACGAAAGCCCCATGCCAGCCAGAAGACGACAGCGACAACGATAAAGAGATGCACGTTAAAACGAGCCATGATGCCATGCATCACCCAAGGCGAGATGTACCAACATCACCCCCACCCATACCAAATCAGTTAAGACGGGATCTGGGTGGAGCCAGGGTTTAGAGGCCGGGGTTAGGTTTTAGTCCGTAAAAAATCAGACACTCCCCTCCTGTCGTGCCAGGTGGGCGCCTTTTGAAGGTTTCCTCCCCGAAAACAAAAAAAAAAAAAAATACTTCCGATAACCGTTAAACATTGAGACCGCGAACTGCATACCTTTGCATTTTTGGACACGGGGTCTGCAGTGAGTTTAATAAAGGAAGAAGTGCAACGAAAACTAAACGTGCCAGGGACACCAAGACCGACGGAAATGTTTTGGAGCAAAGGGCTGACAATAAAGTTAGGTCTCCAACGCTGCAACTTCGCCGGATCACGCGCTAGGCGAAATATGGCAACACCGCCGTGTTCCTTGGTTCCCCCACTACCACTTTGCTGCTGGGTGAGGCTTCCCCGACCGCTCGGTCTTGGCCGAGCAGCCTCGCGTCAGCGGCCAAGTGCGAATTGCGTTCTGTAATACGTTTTTTGAATGCGAAAAAGGTGACACCTATTGAAATCCATCGTCAACTAGTTGAAGTTTACGGGGAAAAGTGTATGGTCATAAAAAACGTGCGTAAGTGACCTAGAGGTGAAAGAGCCGCGAGTTCAATTCCGGGCGCACTAATGTTCACGACGAGGAGAGAAGTGGCCGACCGTCGGTCTCGGATGCGATTGTTCAAGCAGTGGAGGCAGAAATGCTCAAAAACCGCCGTGCGACAATTAGGGACTTGGAAGAGAAGCTTGGAGGAGTGTGTAGCAGCGAAACAATCCGTCATATCCTTGTGAACAACTTGCAGTATCACAAAGTTGACGCGGAGGTTCAGAAAGAGGTCAACACCTGGCTGCGCGAGGTGGACGGAGAGTGGTATTCTGCGCGGATGCGCAAGGTGTTGGAAAAAATGGCGATTATGTAGAAAAGTAGCCAAGACCTTGGCCTTTCCAACGGTGTATCGCTTTTTGTAAATAAATGTTATTTTCTATGAAAAAAAAATTGGAGACTTTACTTTATTGTCAGCCCTCGTATTTATAATTATATTTCGATTTATCGCTCTCTTTCTTATTGTCTAGCTATCTATCTTATCTGACCGCCCGGTGCCAATCATCTTTCAATCTTATCTTGACGAATGTTTTGAAATGTTTCAACTAACTAGCTTACTATAATTATTTCAAACAGCTATAACCTAAATTCGTTGTGTTGCAAAAGAAACCGCTTCGTCCCTGTGGTGTAAGTGATGGTAAATGGAACTATTAGTTTTGTAGCATACGCTATGCACAATCTTAACTAGACACACTTTTATTGGTCGAAGCCAATCTATTCATATTTGATTCAACCGAAATTATAAAGATGCAGCATAAGCAAATTCCAACTCGTAAACAAGTTGCGACTCGATGGTGCGCGAGCATTGCACCCTAGTAATATGACCCATGGCAAGCCGGCGTCGGGCATTCGAGCTAAGTAAGCATAACCCACAGCGGGCCGGATGTTATGAAACAAACAGGGAACGATGCGCGCAAAAACCTTTGCGCGATCGAAGTCAACAACCTAACTATTCTTGACAAACATCAATATATCCAATCAGCATTTATAGAACCAACAAACAACTTTTGTAAACGAGGTCAGCCTCATTACCAACACTTATTCAACCACCTGTAAACTAGCCCTAAGAAACCGTATAAATAAATCGATACCGAATAGACCAAGGGACTATTCGGTGGACACTGATCGGACGTGGTCGTAATGCCCGTCGCGTATCCAGTAACTAAAAGAATCTCTGAGTTTTCATCTGAGTTCAAATTGTACACGATGACAAACCCTCCGCTTTGATAAGTCCGCTACCGCGAGTGGTTTCACGCAGTATGCGTTGATACAAGGTGACCACGAACTATGGATACTGTATATCCACCACAGTTTTATTAAACTACCGTATTGGCGGCGTTTTAAAACTTTCACTGTTTATTTCCAGTCAATTTTACAGGGAAAATAGCTTTGTCTTCACGGCGACACCAGGACGAGCATCGCGAGTCCAACGACCAGGCCAAGGAGTTCTTACGGCAGCGTGAAGAAGAGCGGCAGATGAAACGGAACAACATGATCCGTCTGTTCAAAAATCAGCTGCGGGAAATGGAGGAACAATTGGAGGAGGAACTGCTGGCTGATCTGGAGGAAAGTCGCCAGCTCCAACCCAAACGGCAGGAGAACGCCTGGTTCGTTGTACAACCTCGAAAACCCCGCAACACTCAGGCGGCCGCAGCACATGCTACATCGGCATCATCAACAAAGCCGCGGCAGGTCCGCAACCCGCCGCCCAAGAACGTCATTGTTCCTGAGGCTGGGCAGAAGAAGAAGAGGCGAAGATCGCGCCCCAAGAAGACGCGACCTGACGCGATCAAACTGACGGCTCTGCCCGAGCGTAGTTTCAAGGAGGTATACATGGCCGTCCGTCAGGATCGTGAGTTGGACGAGGCCATTAAGCGTCCCCGGCGGTCGGCAGACAACGTACTGACCTTGTATTTGGCAAAGACCGCGGATGCGGTTTTTCAGAAGGTTGCCAAGGCGGTGGGAAATACTGCCAAGGCGAGCCTGCAGACGGAGATGGCGACTGTTGAGCTGAAAGGCGTCGAAGCAGTTGCTCGCCACAGGCGTGAACGTCTCGTCCGAGGCCATATATATGCAAACCAGTAGCGACGGTCTGCAGGTAGCGCGAATGCGGATCCCTCGGCACCTGGTGCTTACGCTGAGCGAGAAGTCACTGGGGCTTGGATACACACAGGTCCGTATGGAGATTCTCCCACCGCTTGGTCTGAACCGTTCGAACCGCTGTTTTCGATATGGCAATAAGGACCACATCGCTAAAGACTGCACCGCTCCGGTGAGGTGCATGGTGTGTGGTCGGGGATGCATCGTGTGGGAACAAGACAGAGCCGTGCTCCCGCTAAGGTGAACACGTCACCAGGAGGATCGGTCCGTGCTAAAGTTACTGCAGATCAACTTGGGTAGGGGTCGAGCAGCGCAGGACCTCATACTGCAGACAGCTAGGGAGGCGAGGGTCGATGGACTGCAATGGGCAGGTTGCGGTCATCACGACAGGCACTTCACCCATTCAGCGCGTTTGTAGTAGGCATGGGCAAATTGAATCAGAACTGTATGATTCACTCTGATCTTTCGACTGAGCGAACGAGTACCGCACATTCAAATCAACCAAAATGATTCTTCCTTACGCGTGTGGTCCCGACTATGCATACATAAGAAAAATCACGACTCGCCAGCTGTGTGAAGATGCTTCCTTACCGTACGCCAGCGGTGCGATATTGATTCGCTCTACGGTTGCTCATGAATGTGTAAGACAATACGCCACCCGCTGGCGGTGTGGTATTGGTTCTACGCACGACGATCGTTCACCGTGCTCCCTAGCACTGCTCAATCGCACGCCAGACGTGCGGTATTGATTCCTCGTGCGGTCTCCTACCGTGCCGGCTATAGCCAGCGGTGCAATATTGATTCGTTCTACGGTTGATCATGAATGTGTACGACAACACTCCACCAACCGGCGGTGCGGTATTAGTTCGTTCGATTGATCAACGAGCTGGCTAGCCCTGCTCAATGGTTGATCGTACTTCGTATGGTTGATCAACTTGCCTACTATGTTAGTGTGGGGCAAATCTATACACCATTCTTACTTTCTTCCGTACATAAACGATAGCAAAAAGCACAGGTAACAGAAGATAGCGGTTATTGTACCAATCGCTATAATTTTGAATGAATTACTGTTATAGGTGGGCAACGATATTAATTATGGTTGATAAAATCACATCCACAAATATCACGAATAAACATAAACAGTTAAATATTCCAATATTGAATATTTATGTAAAAAATATTCTGAATGTATGTGATATCTTACAATATATCCCATTTTTCACGGTGTTGTAATGACCAGGCAAATATTTGTCGTTTAATCTATAACCGATTCGACGAAAAATCGCTCCTGGGACGTGCGGAAGAATCTCTGAGGCAACTGCACCGCACCTGATCTTTTCAAAGAATCATCTTTCCAATCTCTAGTGGAAACTACAGCTGGCGACGAGTAAAAGTTGAAAGCGGTAAGTGAAAAGGATACAAAGCTCCACCGCGCAACAATTTCGCCACCGAGGAAGCGTCGAAGAATGAGTCAGGAAGAAGAAGAACGGCGCGCGTCCCAAGGATGGTTGGGTTCACTGGCCCCACCGCCATCGCAGCCGCTTGTGCAGGCGGGAGATCGTCGTGATGCTCATGCACCGCCATTGCAACAAACCGCCCAGGCCCAGACCGCGCAGCAAAATGGAAGTTTTCCACCATTTTTGACGCCACCAATCGTCGAAAATTCTTCAACGCCCCAAATTCTGCAACTCATGCAACAGCAGATGGCCCAGCAGCAGCAAATTTTGTTGCAATTAATGCGACAAAAAGAACCCGCCGCGAGTGAAGAAAAAAAGCCGGAGCAGATTTTAGATTCTTTGTGCGGGCACATCAAAGAATTTACGTACGACGCCGATGCTGGAACCACTTTCGCGGCATGGTATGCGAGGTACGAGGACCTATTTCAAAAGGATGCCGCGCAACTGGAAGATGAAGCGAAAGTGCGATTGCTAATGAGGAAGTTGGGCACCTCTGAGCAGGATCGCTACACAAGTTATATCCTTCCGAAACATCCGCGAGATTTTTCCTCTACAGCCCTCGGTGGATCCTCGATGGCACGTGAGGTAGAAGCGGTCGGTGTTGATTCTCCTTCCATCTCTTCCAAGGAGGCGGTGGTCGTATCTTGGGGCTGCCGTCGATCGCGGGGCGGCTCCGGGCTGTGTTGGATTTTATGCATTGTTAACGTCGACGTGGTCACTTCGCGGAAAAACGACTGCCCGGTGCAGCGTTTCGTGTGCTTAGGTCACTATGCGGAAAAGTAATTACTCGGTGTAGGGGTTCCGGACACGTGGTCTTCGTGGAACAGTGGTGGCACGGCACGGCGTATCGTATGCACAGAACAATTCACGATAAAACACGATAAACGTCTGCTCGGTGCAGGGGTTCCTCACGCGTGGTCTTCGTAGAACGGAAAATGTTCGACGTGGTGCTTCGGGCCGGTTGACGGCTTCGCGGAAAAACGTCTGTCCAGCGCAGCGTTTAGTGCGCGTGCTTCACTTCACGGAACTGGTAATGTGTAGCGCAAGCGTTTCACTAAAATTGTCTGTCCGGCGCGGTGCGTCGTGTGCATGGAACACTTCACTGCACCCGGCTGCTCGGTGCGACGTTTCGAGCACGTGCTTTACTTCGTGGGAAAAACGGGAATGTTCGATGCTCGTTTTTTTACGCGTGGAGCACCTCACTGTGAACCGTCTGCGCGGTGCAGAGTTTCGTGCGCGTGGTACGTTTCGCGGAAAAGCCGGACTCGAGCACTTCGGGGAACCTGGATCACGTCGGGGTCACCAGTTTGGAGGTTCCCTCGGAGGTTTGGATTTCTCGAGGGAATCTACCGTTTTTCATTTGATCCAAGTTCGGAGTAATACACGAAGTAAGAAACTGAAAATGAGGCACGCGGGTCTCAACACCGGTGGTGGAGAGCGATCGAACAAGTGATAGAAAGAAAGGCCTAGCACACCGGTCCCAACACGGATGACGGTGGAAGGTCGGACACGAAAGAGCGAAAAACTCGATCCGCTTCGCGCTTTTATAGTTGCCGCCAGTTCTATAGTTTTCCGATAGGTGGCGCGTGTGGTCGGCTGCAGTCGAGTTTCCACAACGCGGTCGTTTAGCGCGGCCGCCACAGACTCAACTGGCAGTATGTTTTTATCTGTTATTTTATGTCCATGATGTGTAACGTCAGGTTTGAAAACGCGAAAAACTTTTTGACAAGCTGTCAGCCGGGAAATTAGTGGAAAAGTTTTTCACGATTTCCCGGTCAAGCGAGGTGTCTTTCGACGAAGAAAATTTTTTAAGAATTTTTGGTGAAAACCGCGAGAAGATCGGCTGTGTTTTGCGCAAACGGTGAGCGGAAAACTTTTTGGTGAAAGTGGTGCCGATTTTCCGTGCGGCCCTAAGAGCAAAATCCCGGCCCTTGAGCAACAGGCAAATTCGAGCAGAATCGAGTGGAAGTGCTGGAAGTGCAGGAATAGTGGTTTTGTGCCCCAGTGGTACCTAGGTACCCCCCGTGGGTCGTGTAGGACCGACCCCCCACAGCCACCCCACCCACGAGCAACAAAAGGAGAAGCAGCTAAGGAAACAGCAGCGCAAGCGTAGCCGGTCTCGTGCAGGACGTCAGCGTAGCCAGTCTCGCGCAGGGCGTCAGCTGAATGATCAGCGGGCAAACAACCAGGAGGCAGGCGAGTTCTTCCGGCGGCGTGAGGAAGAGCGTCAGCTAAAACGAACCAGTGTGATCCACCTGTTTCAGAACCAGCTGCGGGAATTAGAAGCGCAACTGGAGCAGGAACGGCTGGAAGATGAGGAGGAGAGTCGTCAAATTCTTGCACAGCGAAAGGAGAACCCCTGGTTTCTAGTGTCAGCTCGGAACCAACGTAGCTCGCAGGCGGCCGCAGGTCAACCTTCGTCGCAGCCTACAACGAAGCCGCAGAAAGCTCGCAATCCGCCGCCGAAGAACGTCGTGATTCCTGAGCCAGGCCAGGAAAAGAGAAAGAAGCGAAGATAGCGTCCCAGGAAGACGCGACCTGACGCAATCAAGCTGACGGCACTGCCCGAGCGCAGCTACAAGGAAGTTTACCTGGCAGTACGGCAGGACCGCGAGCTGGACGGTGCTATTGATCGTCCCCGGCGGTCGGCAGACAACGTTCTGACGTTGTACTTGTCGAAGGCCGTGGACAGCGGCGCCGTACTGGAGAGGGTTGCCAAGGCGGTGGGAGAAACCGCAAAGGCGAGCCTGCAGACGGAGATGGCGACGGTTCAGCTGAAAGGCGTTGACATGCTCGTCACGGCCGACGAAGTGGCTGAAGCGGTCGAGCTCGCCATCGGGGCCAAAATCTCGTCTGAGGCGATATTCATGAGGACCCGCACCGACGGACTGCAGGTGGCACGGATGCGGATCCCCCGGCGTCAGGCGCTCACGCTGAGCGAGCAGCCTCTGCGGATCGACTACACAAGGGTCCGCATGGAGATTCTCCCGCCGCTTGGCCTTCCTTCCCAGCGGTGCTACAGATGCAAGGAGCGTGGGCATCACGCTGCGACCTGCAAGGGAGTGGACCGGTCTGACTGCTGCTTTAGGTGTGGTGGTAAAGGCCACATTGCAAAGACCTGCACAGCCCCGGTGAGGTGCATGGTTTGTGGAGAACCCCACATGATCGGGGATCCCTCATGTAGAAGCCAGCCAGCGCCATGCTCCCGCTAAGACGGACACGTGACCAGGAGGATCGGTCGGTGCTGAAGGTACTGCAGTTCAACCTGGGTAGAGGCCGAGCAGCGTAGGACCTCATGCTGCAGACGGCTAGGGAGGCGAGGGTCGATGTCGTCCTGGCAAGCGAAATTTACCGTCCCCCGGGTGGCACCGGGAACTGGGCGGTAGACTGCAATGGGCAGGTTGCGGTCATCGCGACAGGTGCATCACCCATCCAGCGAGTTTGGAGCAGTGTCCCTGGGATGGTGGCAGCGCAGATCGGTGGCATCTGCTTCGTCAGCTGCTACACCTCCCCTAGCTGGAGACCGCCCAGGTTTGAGCAGTACCCCGACCTCCTGGAGATCGAAGCACAGGGTCACGCACGACTGGTGGTCGCGGGAGACTTCAACGCCGCCCATACGGCTTTTGGAGGCTTCTCCGACACGCCGAAAGGTCTTGAGTTGCGTACGACGATGAGCTACCTCGGCCTGGAGACGCTCAACCGTGGCAACACTCCCACCTTCACCGGGAATGGGGTTGCTACGGCCAGCGTGGTGGACGTGTCGTTTGCGAGTCCGGGCCTCGCGCGATCAGGAACTTGGCGTGTATTGGAGTCCTACAGCGCTAGCGACCACCAGTACCTGAGCTTCAAGGTGTATCGTCAGCAGCAGCAGCAGCAGCGTGGTGTCAGGGAGGAGCAGCATCCTGGAACGAGCGGCAGCGGCGCCGCAGCAAGACAGCGATGGAAGGTGCGGCTGTTCGCGCGGAGTCTTACGTGGAGGCTCGGCGGCACAGCCATTTTTCGGAGCTCGTGGACTCACCCGTAGGTCTGGTAGCACGCGCCTTCGACGAAACCATGGAGCGCAACCACGGTCCAGCCTTCCAGGTGAGGTCCTCGGCGTTCTGGTGGACCCCGGAGCTCGACAGGCAGCGGAGAGAATGCCAGGCAGCCAGCGAAAGCGCCCGCTCTACCGCGGACCCAGGTGAGCGACTGGTAGCAGCTGAGCGCCACATGGCTCTCAGATCACGCCTGCCCCGGGCCATCAAGGCGAGCAAGGATGAAAGTTTCGACGAGCTCATCCGGGAGGCCGAGGAGAACACATTCGGAGCTGGGTACAAGGTCGTGATGGCTCGCCTGCGGGGCAGCCGCGTCGTTCCCGAAAGGGAACGCGCAGTGCTTGAGCGCATCGTTGACGATCTGTTCCCCCAACACGATCCGTTCGTGTGGCCGACCCCACTGGCCACCGAAGAAGGTGCATCGCCGTCCCGCGCAGTCACGGACGAGGAGCTTCTGGAGTTAGCGCGATCCTTGGCCCCCCGGAAGGCGCCCGGCCTCGACGGGATCTGCAATGGAGCGCTGAAGGCTGCCATCCGCCGACACCCCGAGGTCTTCCGGCGTGTGTACCAGTCCTGTTTTGACCAGGGTGAGTTTCCATCACCTTGGAAGGAACAGCGGCTGGTGCTGCTGGCGAAGCCCGGTAAGCCCCCAGGAGAGCCCTCGTCGTTCCGACCCCTGGGGATGCTAAACGGGGCTGGCAAGGTCCTAGAGTGCCTCATGCTCGACCGGCTCAACGAACATTTGGAGGCCCCGGACAATCCTCACCTCCATCCGGCGCAGTACTCAACACCAGGGAGCCGATAACGCGACGCCATGTGCACCACTGTCTGATGATAGTGTCACTGGACGTCAGAAACGCGTTTAACACCGCTAGCTGGAGCCACATCGCTACAGCGGCCCAGGACATGGAGGTCCCGACCGACCTGCAGAGGATTCTCGCTAGCTGGATGGAGGATCGGAGACTGGTGTTCGAGTGCAGCGACGGAGCAGCGTCCAGGCGGCGTAGTGCAGGCGTTCCACTGGGGTCGAGCCTCGACCCCACCCTGTGGAATGTGATGTACAACAGCATCCTGTCGGTGCATCCTCCAGATGGTGTCGAGCTGGTGGCGTATGCGGACGACCTGGTGCTGCTGGTGGAGGGCGTGGGACCGCAGGACTCCTCGGAACGAGCGGCTGCCGCAGTCACCGTGGTGAATGAGTGGATGGTGGCGTATAGACAACTCAGCATCGCGACGCAGAAGACGGAGGCGGTACTTGTGTCGAAACGGAACGTCGCCGTTGACGATCCAGACAACCCTGTCACCGTTGTCGTGAACGACCAAGTAGTGGCTGTCAAGAAGCAGCTATGCTACCTGAGAGTGCTGCTGGACTGCAAAATGTCCTGGTATCCGCACCTCACGCAGGTTGCTGAGAAGGCGCAGAGAGTGGACGACGCCGTCTCTCGCCTGATGCGGAACCATAGTGGTCCCAAGCATGCCAAGAGACGTCTGCTGGCAGCAGTGGTGGAGTCTGTGCTTAGGTATGCTGCACCAGTGTGGAGTTCCATCGTCGAGGTTCGCGAAGCGCAGCGACGAGTGGTGCAAAGGGCAGCTTCGGACTTCCGCACCGCCTCGTACCGTGCTTGCTGTGACGTCGCGGGAATAGTTCCAGTTTGGAGACTCGTGCAGGAGGACGCCAGGTGCTTCGAGCGGCAACAGCGTGGAGGACCCGGGACCAGCGGTCAGACCATCCGCAAGGAGGAGCGGATCGCTACCATCCGCTCGTGGCAGGAGCGGTGGGACGCTGACGTGGCAACCCCTGGCGGCGCCTCGTCAAGGATCCGCTGGTCGCACCGGCTTATACCAGACATCGTGGCGTGGATCGACCGAAAGCAAGGAGAGGTCGGTTTCCATCTGTGCCAGTTGCTGACTGGACACGGGTTCTTCAGGGCTCACCTGAAAACCATGGAATTCACCGACTTTCCAGACTACAAATCCTGTCCCGGCGTTGAGGAGACTCCAGAGCACGCTATATTCTGCTGTCCTCGGTTTCATCAAGTACGCGAGCCGTTCACTCAGCTCAGCGAGCAAGTTCCGGTGACTCCCTTTAGTGGCACCTCCTCCGTGGCCAAGAGGAGTGGAGCCGGATAACTGAAGTGGTCAAACGGATCACTGAGACGCTGCAGCGAGAGTGGAACGAGGATCGTGCCCGCAGGGCCAGGGAGCGCCAGGACGAGGCCGACGCGGAAGCGGTGGAAAGGGCAGCAGAGTTAGCTGCGGAACGTGTGGAGCGGCGTAGCGCGTATAATGATAGGCGGAACGCAGCGAGAAGGCAGCGGAGAGCTGAGGAACGCGCAGAGAGTGAGGGGCTCAATCCCACCCAGCCACCTTCGCCGGCCACCATGGCAAGGAGGGAAGCAGGTCGCCTACGAGTAGCGGAGCACCGCCTTCGCAATCCAGGGAGACGCAGGCGAGGCAGGCGACGTGCGCGTTCGGAGCCCGACACAGATTCCACCATCTCCATCGATGCCCCAGCTCGCACCGATCCAGTAGGCCGCACGCGCAGCAGTAGCAGGCAGCAGCGGTCCAGGAGAAGCAGAAGCGAAATGCCAAACACCAGGCACTCACCCGCAACGCAAGCAGGAGATGGCGTCAGCAGCAGCAGTACACGTCCTCGCGGCCACCATGAGAACCGAAGCCGAAGCCGCAGACGACCAGGGAACGGGGATGTGGAGGACCGCATCCCCATCAGTTCCAGGAGCCGGAGTTCATCAAGCCAGCTTGTGTCCTTATGCGTGTGGTTTCTGTCCACACTGAGCTGACCTTTGGACACCTCCGTTATATGTCCAGATGCCTGGATGTCACGGTGGTGCCCGCCCCCACTTGGCTGCAGCAGCGAACGTCGTGGAGCGCCGGAGCGCAACACTTATCACTGCCCGCCGGGCGAGTCTGGCACCTTGTGACGGCTGAACGCTGAACTAGAAGCCGGGCGCATTGAGCCAGCGTTGGACCAAGACTTTAGGTGAGGATAGCCCCAGCGGGCGTATCCTTCCTGGATGTATTCCGAAAAGTGTGAGCGGTCCCGGAAGTAGCTGAACTGGTGAGAAAGGGTTCCCGAATCGCGGGTAACACCGCGGAGATGGTCCTTAGGAGATCAGCAGATACGAGGGCGGTCCTCCAGAAGGTTAAGCAGCTGGCTTCAGAAGGGGGCACGGTCGTCCTACGCGCCAACACCATCACTCTGCGGCTGCGGGGCGTGAACATGTTGACTGAGAAAGCGGGCGTCGCGGTGGCGGTTGGAGCAGCGGTCGGAGATATAAACGCCGAGGAGGAAGTCGCCCACGCGGGGACCAACGGGTGAACTTCCGAGTCTCAAGGCGCATCGCCAACGCGCTACTCGGGCAGAAGCTGCTCGTTGGGCACACAAGATCGTGGGTGGAACTGGCGCCGAGGAAGCCAGTTGAGCAGGTCACCTGCGCTCGCTGCCTGCTGCGAGGACACCTCGCCCGATCCTGCAACGGCCCCGACTTCTCCGCATTATACCGTAAGTGCGCACCACAAAGCGGTGAATTGCTCTGACAAAGAGAGGTGCCTGGTGTGTGGAGTACAACACACCCTCGGATCGACACAATGCAGAAACCGCCGTTCAAATTCTCTGTGATCCAGCAGAATTTAAGACGGAGTGCAATGGCACGGGATCTCCTGACTCAGTTGGCCCGCGGACGCGGTGTGGACGTGGCATTATTGTCCGATTACCACCGCGTTCCCGTGAACAACGGCAACTGGGTCTTCGATCCTTCCATAAGAACGTCGGTCGTCGCACTGGGGAGATACCCAATCCAGCGAAACGTCAACGTCGCGTAAGGGTTGGTGACGGTGGAGGTGAACGGCCTCACCTTCATCAGTTGCTACGTACCACCATCCTGGGATCTCCCCCGGTTCAGAGTGTTAATGGAAGCGGTCCAGGTAGCAGCACATGGACGTCAGCGTGTCGTCACAGCAGGTGACTTCAACGCGGCTGCGGTTGAGTGGGGTCGTCGATCCACCAACTGCAGAGGCCATGAAATTATGGCGCTTGCGGAGCTGCTGTCACTGCGGGTGCTGAACCGCGGCCGAACACCGACCTTACGGAGAGTGCCGTTGCCCCCCAGTGGTAAATTACATCAGCATCGCGGGTGGCGAGGACTGGGTCGTCCTACCAGATTATACGGCGAGCGACCACCAACCGCTGTGGTATACCGTAGGCACGCCAGTAGCACCAACGAGTCGTCCAGCGAGAGAAAACCAACCACCCCCGCCGAGCCGACGATGGGACACGTCTGTGTTTTCAGCTGAGTTGTTCACGGAGGCGCTCCGCTTGCAGCACTTCGACGAGGTTGCGCGGGACCCGGCCACCCTCGTCACCACGTTGCAGCGCGCGTGTGATGAGGTGATGCCAAGGATGGAAACCGGACCCATGTGTTTTGGTGGACAGAGGAGATAGCGGAACTGCGAGTGGGCTGCCAGCGCGCCAGGGCTACTGTCCGTTGCACGCGCGAGCCCACGCTGCGTTAACTGCGCGCGGGCACTCTCCATCAACGCCAGTAAGCTTCGCTGCAACGAGGAGTTAGCCGATAGCATCGAGGACAACCCTTGGGGGGATGCGTACCGCGTAGTGACTTCATGGGTTCGCGGGTGCCCGTTCGCCGAAGGAACGAGATGCCGAGGTCCTGAGAGGCATAGTTGACGAATTGTTTCCCACGCACCCCCCAATGGAGTGGCCGGAGGCACCAGGGCGCACCGGGCGTGGAGGAACCGCCCCTGCGCCCCATCATCGACGAGGAACTCCTGACAATCGCGGTCAAGCTCAACCCCCGAAAGGCCCCCGGTTCGGACGAGGTCCCCAACAGCGCGGTAACGGCGGCTATCCGGGAGTCTCCTGCAACGTTCCGGCGCATCTACCAGTGGTTGCTGGACAACGGGGACTTTCCGGTGGCGTGGAAGGCGCAGCGCTTGGTATTGCTGCCGAAGGGCCCTATGCATGCTCGACACTGTCGGTAAAGTGTTCGAGAGTCCTGGATCGTCTAAACGACCATCTGGAGGCCCCACTGCCAGATGGTCCTCGCCTCTCTCCCCGCCAGTACGGTTTCCGTCGGATGCCGACGAGGGTGTTCGAGGCCACTATGGCCCTCAGAGTGGCCAGCCTCCGACACCACGATGCGGCGCCAGAGGACCAGACAGCAACGGCGACAACCCTACAGCAGGCTCAACTGTCCTTGCAGAACGCTCGAAGAGAGCAAAGGAACGCCCGGCAACGGGCGACGAGACGAAGAGAGCGGCGCGAGGGCCGCGCAAGAGTTCGCGTTCAACGCAGATGAACATCAGGGGACGAGTCCCAGTAGGCTAACGCTTAATGTGGATAGTGGCTCGACAGCCAGACGCCCGCCCCACACGGCTTTACCGTGTAGGTGCATGCCGTGTGGGTATGGGATTTGTTTTTAATTTTTTAACGATTTAGCCAGAGATGTTGTTGAAATGTATTGATCGGATGATTGTAGGGCTCTCATTAAAAATGTCTTTAATATTGAATTCTTGTTTCATTTTACGGACGTGTTCTCGTCTATCCCTTCTTTATATTTTATTTCTACCTTCTGCTGCTTCCTCTCCTAAGGATCCCAATGGTGCTTAGGGCATTTAGATTAATTTCACCTACATGCGCAAGAACTTTATGGACAGTAGAAGGCATTTTGTACCAATTTTAATGATGTATGTAAAACTTGTATGTGTCTTTGCAATATAGACTAATAGTTTTTGGATTTAAAGGCTGTGAACAGTTGATGGCTATTAAAATATTTCGAAACCTTTCTATAAGTTCTGTTTCCATTTGCAAAATATCGCTCAATTTTTCTATGTTTGAAAAAGCCCGACGACAAACATTTCCAGTCGTAGTATTTCTACCCATCTACCTTAGTTCATCTACTTTAACACCAAATTCCTTGTACATCTTTTCCAACACAATTTTTTTTTCCATCTATGTACATGTTTTTATAATTTGTAGCAAGCTTCCGTTTTTTTAATTCAATTCTGTACGAAATTTGAGGCAAGCATTCGAAAAATCTCATCCAACAGTGCAGTGTAGTGGCATATAAGTCATAAGATAAATTCTCAGGATTTGGAATAATTCCATTTTATAAGTGCTCTACACTGTTCATTTCTGTTGGTTTTGCACCATAAACACAACATGTTTGCGTAGACATAGTGTCGGTTAAATATGCCTAAATATGTCCATCAATTCAACTCATGTAAAATGAATAATTTACCGTCATATACCTTGTTTCATTTAGCTGAATTGCATAAGGAACTAACCTGGTTATTTGGCTTTTGATTTCATCTACTGTTTGTATAACCTTTTCTTTTGAATCTTTCGCAAACTTGATCACAATTGGCCTGCACAACCAACACTTTGGGGCATCAAGTTTATCCAAAAGATATCTGAATTGTCTCTAATGAACGAAAGACGGATAGGAGTTAATGCCGATATCTGTAAATCACTGTCTGAAGCAGTATTTTCTCCAGAACCATGAAACAGTTGATTGTAAATGCTGTGTCCACTAGATCCGTCAATGCCCCACTAGCGCAATAATACGACGCTTAGTGAATCACACAAAGAAGATAAAAGGTGACGCAAGATTTCTGCTTTTTGCATTTCAATTATTCTACACGCAGTGTGATTCCCCAACTCTTTAAGATTAACTTTAATTTTTACAGGTAAGGGTACAAACAGAACAAAATGTTAGTGTAGGGTACATTATTAATAGGAGTTTTGGGTATAAAAAGATGGGTTTGCGAACTGTAGAACAAGCAAAAGCTACCTAACGCTTTCAAAGCAAACCAAACCAAATGTCATTCTTTGCCATTGACTTGGTTTGTCTTTCCCCTTTTACGTGATGATCAACCACTACCCTGCTTCACATTTTTACGATACGATCATCGACCTATATTTCATTAGCCTCACGGCCACGAGAGGCGAAAAACTTTTTCGGCACTCACATTTTCGCGACTGTGAGTGCCGAAAAAGTTTTTCAAAATCTGCTGATGGACCACGAAAATGGTAGCGAAAAAAGGGTGAAAATGTTTTGACAGCTCTAATCTAAGCAAACTATTCTGCCGTGGTGCGTATGATCACCGAGTCTAGCAAATATTGAACGTTTATTTGATATATTAATTAAAGAATTATCAATTTCATCCAAAATCTTCTGATAAAAGACAGTGTTGTGAGTGCCCTACGATAAAGAGCCCGGCCATGGCGAACGTCGTGAAAACGGTGTTGAAGCGAAAAAAAAACGGTTTTTTTCGGGTGAAAATTATTTTTCAGCTGTCGTGGCCGTGAGGCTATTGAATGGAAATTTCATATATTTCTTACCACACACGATTCGGCATATGGCATGATGGAGACGCCTAGTAGGTGATTAACTATGAGCTTCAACTATAAAATACAGAATAACGTAAAGATGCGCGCGTATGCGCAAAAAAACTATCATTTATTGTTACAAAACATTCTAGACTATAAGTGAGTATGCATCATATTACAATCTTCCACAATCCTTAGCGATGGCGTAAGGTTAAAAACAGAAAATTGACAAATTTTCCAGGAGTTTTGTGAAACAAAGCTGAATATTTTGTGACATTCAATTTCAATTTACTTAAACTGTCAACAACTTTAAAGCATGATAATATGCCTTTCCAAAACTGTACTTGAAATTAGATTCCGGCCATTATTATAGGAGTTACAGACCTTCAAAATTGATGGATTTTTTTCAATTTTTCACACAATATTTTCACATATCTTGACTTTGACGGGCTGTTTCTCAGAACCTGGAAGAACAGAGGCTCTAGTTTTTGGGTCATTTCTTAGTTTCATCTTGTAATTTAAGAAAACATATTTCATTTTTCTGAAATCCAAAAATGAATTTTTGATTTTTATCCCGGCTTCGCTCCATCGTGCAATGTAGAGGTCTCCAGATTTAAATTCGATTTCAAATATCAAGTTTGAAATTAGCAGCAATCGCTGTACGGTTCTGTTTGTTTCAATAATGTGAATGTCGAAAATTACCGCAAAGGCTCTGGCTCATTTCCATGAACCGAAATCCAATGGACCTTTATTCAGGCTGACACGTGCATAGAGCGATAATGTGAAGACGCATTACTACCGTATTTCAGCCCATAGCAATTCATTATTTTTAATCGTTGTTTTAATGTTGTTCTTTCATTTATTCAATGCAATAGTGAAAAGTATGGAAAACAAAGTAGAAGAGGAAGTTTAACGACAAATAAAGAAATAACCTAGTTTCATGTATGCAATTTCGTTCCATTAGCTTCACGCAATTTCATTCCGCAATCAAAACAATACCCCATGCATGCATCGAACACATACACCATTCATATCATTAACGTCGATCAGCTGTAAGCGAAACCATCCGTGCTTACACCTGAGCGGAGCAAAGTCGTGCGCCGTGATGGGAGAGAGAATGGAACGTCATGGAAACCGATGTCCATTCTTTGTAGGTTAATATTGGATGTTAATTATAGCACTGTGCTATAGCTACAGTGTATTATAGCACTGACTTATCCTATCGAGGCAACATGACGACTAAATAGTAGAAAAAGACGCATTGGTGAGAATTGAAGACGAGCTGGGAGAAAGAGTGGGGCTGGAGATAGTAGAGAGTGGAATACGAGAGCAACTATGTTTTTGCTCTCTTTTTTCTGGCGCGCTTGGTGTACGTGTCACCTCTGACTCAACGTTGTGTGCGTGTAATCCGACCCCCCGTTAAGCGGATATCGGGGGGTCCGAAAGAAAAAGGCAAAAAACTGCTCGATATTCAGTGTACCGCCCACGGTTAATGAATACATTTATCGAATAGGGGATTTCATGTCCACCATACTGATTATACTCAAGTGTCAAATATTTTTTATACACAAAGGGAAAACGACGAGCACTGACGACAATTTTCCCTTTTCTGGAGGACCCAGCCTTACTCATCCGGTACCTTGATGAGAACGCCTTTCTCGGACAACTACGTATCGGCAGCAACTTTCTGCGCTTTTCGACGGCAATCAGATAGCACAAGCCTGCTTCAGATAGGCATGTGCTTCATTCACCTGCTTCACTAGCTTGATCAAAAAGCAAGACAACGTTTTGTCGTCCACATTGCCTACTGTTCCGTCGACCGTTTCGCACTTTGGAAGACCCTGCAACGTGTTCGCAAACAGCTGACCAATAGCAATATGCAACGCGGGATCTTTGGTCATCTTCAGTAGCCTAAGAAACCAAGACAGCATCTTCCGGACGTAGTACTCCCGATCGCCGACGGCCAGATAACCGTGGCAGTGAGCAGCATCCTTGCAAATCTGCCGTCGTGTGCGCTAAAATTACGCAAAATTTTACTTAAAACCGAAACTTTACCTCTTGTCTCTTTTTAGGGACAGTAGCAGACTGGACAATTACTTCTTACTTCGGGGTTTTCGAGCAGGTGCTCGAAATTCGGAAAAATCTGCTCGAAATTCGGCGAACTATTAAATTTTGAACTTTCCTGCAAAGATCCTCCCGTTAACTGGCGTACTAGGCCCATCCGACCCCCCCTGCGCCCATGAGTCCCCGCTCCTCCCCTAGGCACCAGCATGGAGGAGTTGAGCAAGGGGACGCCGAAGCGGGCGCTCCGATCCGCATACGAACACCGGTCTAGGGCGGTGAACCGGGAGGTGTCGGCCGTCAGAAGTGATGAGTCGGTGGAATCACCACCGAAGGAAGAGTCCCCTAAGAGGGTGACCCGGGCTCGGTCGCGCTCGACTCACGAACAGACGAGCAGGTCGCAGTTCGGGAGAATGGGAGATACGCTAAAAGGGGTGTTACTCGGCCCCATCCCGTCACCGGAACCAACATCCGTCGAGCACACCCCCGCAATGGACAGATCACTCGATGTAACCATCGACATCGGCAGCAGCAGCGACGAGTAGGGAACAGTGGCGACACCAGAGGTTCCCCGCCGTGCTGCCATTCGGTCCATCCGAAGAAACCACTGCCTCGGTTTCGGAGCGGCGCCCGTCTCCAGAGTCTCCGAGGGCGAACGAAACGTTCGAAGACGCTGATACGGAGGTGGAAGGGGTGGTACCGTCCTCTCCACATGCTGAGGCACCGGGCAGCGGGCCGCGGGACGACATCGGCAAACTCGACGTAACAATCGACCGAGGGCAGCAACGAGGTTCCCGCCGTGCTGCCAATCGACCCAATTGGACCAGAGACCCCCGCACCTGCAGCGCCCGTCGTTGCTCCAATCCCCGCTGCGCTTGTTGCTTCACCAGCCGTGCAACCTGTGGCTGAACCAGCGGAGCGGGAAGGGCATGGAGGCGTACCACCACTGCCAATCGAGGACTCGATAAGGTCGACCCTCGAGTTCATGCGGCGCAACGCGGAGAAAAACGAGAAGATGATCGACGAGCTCCGGGCTGAGAACCGGGAACTAAGAGCGTTGGTCCAAGAGCTCACCAAGCAGGTGAGCAGTCTTGTAAACGGCCAGGTGACCAACAAGACAATAGTCGAGGGCCGCAAGACTATTGAGCGCCTGGTCGCAGAAGCCAAGGGCCAGAAAGCGGATAGCAGCTGCAAGCAGCCACCGCCGCAGCAGCGGTCAAAGCCGGCACAAGAGCGGCCAGAGCGGCAGCAGCAGCAGCAGCAGCAGTCTGGGAACGGCAAGAAGCCGAGCTAGCAGCAGCCATCGAAGCCTCAGCGAGAGCAGCAGTTGGCACCGGAACAGCAGCAGGAGCAGCCGCGGCGTAAGACAAACGAGAAGCCACGGCAGCAGCAGCAACCGGACCAGCAGCGGCCTCCGAAGTCTCAGCGGCAGCGAGAGCATGAGGAGCCCTGGCAGACGGCTCGACGTAAGCACCGCTCAACAGAGGGTCGTCAGCAGGACGAGCCTGTGGTGTCTTTCGCCAAGGTGAAATCTGGCACGCGGCCGAACCCACAGCCAGAGCAGCCTGCACGCGAGCAAACCCGTCCGGCGCTAAAGGGTCGCCCAGACATCATCACGGTGACACCACCAGCGGGCGTTTCCTTCCTGGAGGTATTCAGGAAGGTGCGAGCGGTGCCGGAGGTTGCGGAACTGGTATGGAAGGGCTCCCGAATCTTAAACAACACCCTAGAGATGATCCTGAAGAGATCCGCGGATTCGAGGGCGGTCCTTCAGATGGTCAGAAAGCTGGCTCCGGAGGAGAGCACGGTGGTTCTTCGTGCCGACACCGTCACTCTGCGACTGCGTGGCGTGGATATGTTGGCAGAGAAAGCGGACGTCGTGGCAGCGGTGGAGGCAGCGGTGGAAGCAGCGGTGGAAGCAGCGGTTTTAGACAACATCGCCGAGGAGGACGTAGTTCTCCACCGGTACCAGCGAGGGGACCAATGGGCGAACTTCAGAGTCCCACGACGCACCGCCAACGCGCTTCTCGGGGAGAAGCTGCTAGTAGGATACACAAGATCGCGGGTGGAGCTGGTGCCGAGGAAGCCAGCCGAGAAAGCCACTTGCCCGCTGCTTGCTGCGGGGACATATAGCCCGATCCTGCAACGGCCCCGACCGCTCCGCACTGTGCCGTAAGTGCGGAGGCAAAGGCCACAAGGCGTCGAGCTGCTCTGCCAAAGAGAGGTGCCTGGTGTGTGAAGGACCACACACCCTCGGGTCGGCACAATGTAGAAACCGCCGTCCAAATTCTCTGTAATCCAGCAGAATTTGAGACGGAGTGCGATGGCCTAGGATCTCCTGACCCAGGTGGCCCGCGAACGTGGTGCGGACGTGGCGCTTTTGTCCGTTTATCACCGCGTTCCAGCGAACAATGGCAACTGGGTCTTCGATCCTGCGACAAGAACCGCGGTCGTCGCACTGGGGAGATTCCCAATCCAGCAAGTGGTGAGCGTCGCAGAGGGGATGGTGGCGGTGGAAGTGAACGGCATCACTTTCATAAGCTGCTATACACCACCATCCTGGGATCTCCCCCGGTTTAGAGTATTGATGGAACCAATCCAAGTAGCAGCGCAACGGGTCCTTCAAGGCGGCGACTTCAACGCGGCTGCGGTCGAGTGGGGCCGCCGATCCACCAACTGCAGAGGGCACGAAGTTATGGCGCTTGCGGAGTTGCTCTCGTTGCGGGTGCTGAACCGCGGCCGGACACCGACCTTCACGGGGAGTGGCGTTGCCCCGCCGGTGGTCAATGACATCAGCCTGGCGTCTCGGAGCATCGCGGGTGGCGAGGATTGGGTCGTCCTCCCAGATTACACGGCAAGGGACCACCAACCGCTGTGGTATACCGTAGGCACGCCAGTAGCACCAACGAGCCATACAACGAGGGAAAACCAACAACCCGCGCCGAGCTGACGTTGGGATACCTCGGTATTTTCGGCTGAGCTATTCACCGAGGCGCTCCGCGTGTTGCATTTCGACGAGGTTGCACGTGATCCTGCCACCCTTGTTGCCACGATGCAGCGCGCGTGTGACGAGGTGATGCCTAGGATGTACACCAGAAACCGGACCCACGTCTTTTGGTGGACAGAGGAAATAGCGGAACTGCGCGTGAGCTGCCAGCGGGCCAGGGCGACTCTCCGTCGCACGCGCGACCCAACGCTACGATCACTGCGAGCAGTTACCTTCCGAGCCATCAAAAAGCGCCTCAGGATAGCCATCAACGTCAGCAAACGCCGCAGCAACGAGGAGCTAGCTGACAGTGTCGAAGACAACCCTTGAGGGGATGCGTATCGGATTGTGACATCGTGGGTGAAGGGTGCCCGATCGCCGCAGGAACGAGACGCCGAAGTCCTGGGAGACATCGTGAACGAACTGTTTCCCACGCACCCCCCAATGGAGTGGCCGGAGGCACCGGAGCCAAGCGCGGAAGAGCAGCCCTTGAGAGCCATCTGTGAAGATGAGCTTCTGGCCATTGCGGCCAAGCTCAACCCGCGAAAGGCCCCCGGACCAGACGGCATTCCCAACGGTGCAGTCACGGCGGCTATCCGGGAGTCACCCGCAACGTTCCGGCGCATCTACCAGCAGCTGCTGGACAGCGGAGACTTCCCGGTGCAGTGGAAGTCACAGCACCTTGTGTTGCTGCCCAAGCCAGGGAAACCACTGGGCCATGCGTCATCCTTCCGGCCCCTATGCATGCTCGACACTGTCGGTAAAGTGTTTGAGCGCATAGTCCTGGATCGCCTCAACGACCATCTGGAGGCCCCACTGCCAGATGGTCCTCGCCTCTCTCCCCGCCAGTACGGTTTCCGTAAGGGGAGATCTACGGTGGAGGCAATCCAGGAGGTGGTGAAGGTAGGACGTCGGGCGATGGCGTTCAAGCGTACCAACCAGCGAGACCGCCGGTGCTGTATGGTGGTCGCCCTGGACGTCCGCAACGCCTTCAATTCTGCTGGCTGGACCCACATTGGGAGGGCCCTGGAGGCCAAAGGCGTTCCCCAGTCACTGCTTCGCATCATCGGCAGCTATTTCCGCGACTGTGTGCTCCATTACGCCACCAACACCGGGCAGGTATCGAGGCCCGTCAACGCCGGCGTTCCACAGGGCTCCATTTTGGGGCCCACCCTGTGGAATGCTATGTACGACGGAGTCCTCGGACTGGAGCTGCCACCGGGAGCGGAAATAGTGGGGTTCGCGGATGACATCGTCCTGCTGGTGCCCGGCCGAACACCAAGGGAGTCATCAACGCTGGCAACAAGGGCGATCAACGTGGTGCGGCGGTGGATGGCGGAGCACCAGCTGTCCCTCGCCCTAAAAGACCGAAATGGTGATGGTCAGCTGTCTGCGGCAGGGCCATCCGAGGGTTCCGATGCGCGTTGGGGGCTCGACGCTTCGGTTCAAACGTCCAAACATCATCTTTCCTGGAATTTCCATGTTCGTGCTGTAACCGAGAAGGCCAATAAGATCAACCGGGCACTCGGTTACCTTCTCAAGAATCATGGTGGCCCCTCCAGCGTCAGGCGTCGGTACCTTGCAAGCGTATCAACCTCGATCCTACGATACGCAGGTCCGGTCTGGTGGGAAGCCACGAAGATCCAGAGCAATCGCCGCCTACTCAACCGAGTGCAGAACCGTTCGGCGAAGTTGATTGCAACCTTCCGGACCGTGAGGTACGACGTCGCCACGCTGGTGGCCGGTCTGCCGCCAATCGTCGAGCTCCTCAAGGAAGACCATCGCTGCCACGAGCGGAGGCAGCAGTCCGGGGGCACCCCTGAAGCAATCCGCAAAGAGGAGAGGGCAGCGACACTGCGCACCTGGCAGCAGAGCTGGCGCAGGATGGCGAGAAATCCAGCCGCTTCGTCCGCTGGAGCCACAGAGTCCTCCCGGACGTGGAGAGATGGGTGAATCGGAAGCACGGACGGGTGAACTTCCACCTGTAGCAGGTCCTGACAGGCCACGGTTTTTTTAGGCAATACCTGCACTCCAGGAAGTTTACCCGGTCCCCGAATTGCTCAGCCTGTCCGGGAGTCGACGCGTCACCGGAGGATGTCTTGTTTGAGTGTCCGCGGTTCGCGGACGTACGTAGCCGGCTCCTGACGGGTCATGGTCTCCGACCAGTGACAGCGGACACACTCCTCGACCACATGCTGCACGATCCTGACTCCTGGGAGCGTGTGGAAGAGGCAGCGGTAAGGATGTTCGAGGCCACGATGGCACTCTATGTGGCGAGGCTTCGACACCACGACGCGGCGCCGGATCACCAGGAAGAAACAGCAGCAACCCTGCAGCAGGCCGAACTGGGCCTGGAGAACGCTCGTCGACAGCAGAGGAACGCCCGGCAACGAGCGCCGCGGAGAAGTTACCGGCAGCTAAGCCGGGAAAGCGGCCACGTCCGACGTGGAAGATGGAATGGGGATGCGTCCCGGAAAACATATGATTAGGAGTTAATGGCCCGATGGCCAGAAGCCCGCCAAACACGGCTCTACCTTGTAGGTGCATGCCGTATGGGGCACCAAAAGGGCCAGCGTAGAGAGTAACGTGTGTATTTCTCAAGTAAAAAAAAAAGAAGCATGCGGTCGCCGTTTTACGCCATCACGAATCGGCACTGAGAGGACATCGACACCACCGAAGAAAAAAGCATGTGGTCGCCGCTTGCCGCCATCGCGAATCAGCCCTAACCATCCTCGAAGACGACACCTGGCCAGCGAAATGATATCACTATTACACCAGCAAGAAGCGAGGTAAGCGAGTGAATCAACGAAAGAAAAACTAACACCAACCTGCGAGTGCGTACGTTAAATTAAGTTTAAGTTAAGAACAGTAGGGAAAAAAAGAGAATTGTAATCCATGTGTAACGAAAAACAACAAAAGAAAGCTGAATTGAAAAGTGCCGCGAATACCAGCTAATATTGCTATGGTTGAAAAAATCATTTTCTAAAAAAAAAAATTTATCTTTTACAAATCCTTGTCAGCGTAAACCGTTTTATGTGTGTGGATAAATTTTTAGATTTTTCTTTTTTTTTTGCGAAGTTCTCCTGGTAACTTTTGCATTATCTTCGTACACTTCATATTATACCTTTTTATTATTTATAACACTAACACTATTTATTCTATCAAATTGTTGCATAATTCTATAAGTACTGTTTTAATGATTGATTTACATTTTTACATTTTGTTACCTAAATTATTCCGCAACTGTGATAAACCAGTATATGTGTGAACGGTAATCAGTGCAAGTGTACGCCATATTTAGTTGCTTTAAATCGCTCATATGAAAAGATCAGTACGCATTTCTGCCAAGGTAATAGCCAAATCAAAGGTTAAACCAAAAAGGTTAGCTCCAACCAAAACCCAAACCATGACCGAGGAAGGAATTACAATGAGGCCCAAATTGGACCTTAACCTAGCTTTAAAGTTGGTTAAACCGTTTAATGAATCCACGTCGGAACTAAATACCTTCATCGTAAGTGTCGAATTACAACGAGACTATTCGGAAGGTGTAAGTGAAACGGATATACTGAAGTTTATTAAAACCACCTTCAACGGAAGTGCCATTGGAACAATAGAAAATGCATCGTCCATTGATAAAGCTTTCCAACTGTTGCGAAACCGCTTTTGCGTACGTCTGACACCACTGGCGGTAGAAAAAGAAATGTCTGCAAAAAGACAATCCAAACAACCTGTTTCCGAGTATGGTATGGAAATAGAAAAGCTAGCATCCAAACTAGCAGCAGCCCATGTGTCAGTCAATACGTTTCCAACGGAAGCAGCCGCTACCAAAATAGTCGAACCCATCGCAGTCCGTACGTTTATCAATGGTTTAAAAAATCCTAGCACCCGATTTTTCTTACAAGCCCGGAACCCCACTACTCTGAATAAAGCAATTTCCGATGCGCTCGAATGCGAACCAACCGAAGCAAACGACGAAGCAACTTTTGGTGTCATACCTTTAATCAAAACCATAATGCAAATGGATACGGAAATTTGTGTAACACATTTGAATATGCGGTAAACAGCGCCGCCGTTGCAAGGTTGCCAAACAACCGCAAGTTTGCAACCGGTTGGCAGCCGCCACAATTCGCTTCGATGATTCCCCTCAGCGATTGGTTCTTGCCACTATATGCTTGTAAGCCGCAATTGAGCAGGTGTATGAATCACCGCAACATTTGGATGGTTCAATTAACCGGTTGAAACTAGTAATTGTATGACTGAAAATACTGTATCGTAGATAAGCATTAGCGCTATCAAATTTTGGTGTATTTATTTTAAGCATACAGTAGTTACTGGCTGGTTTATAGTGGGTTTTGATGCCTTTAAAGTAATTGGACGATTTTGAAAATTTACTACACGAACCGGTATGGTACCGTTACAAGAGTTTGCTATGGTGTTTGCAATATATACAAATGGAACGATTTCTTCGCTTAGTACCATTCAAGTGTCGTTTAATGTCGTAGGAACATGCAGTATAGATTCCATTCTTGGAGCTATAACAAACGAATTGTGATTATTCATTGAAATGAATTTAAAATTTTTTTCGTTAAAGTTTAAAATTGCTCCATGTTCTGATAAAAAATATGCTCCGATTAATCCCACAATATTTGACGGTAAAGTGTTCACTATGTGGAAAATTATAGGGTATTCGTTTGATGAAAAAGATAAAGTGGTTTTTATGTATCCTGGAGACTGAGTTTCTCCGTTTAGACCATGAATTTGTATAATGGTTTTCAAATTTTTAGACTCAGCCTCTTTGAGCCAGTCAATATTGGAGTCCCCAAGTACAATATTGCGTCTTTCATGGTCTATGACCATTTCGAGCCACCCATCCAAAAAAACTTAAGAAATCAGGTGTACTAGAACTCGGAGAACGATAAACTTCACCGCAGTTTGTGGCTCTCATGCCCTTGTTCACCGATATTGCTAGTACCCCACTTCCTGCACAAGACTCAGTGCCTAACAGTTTGAACCCAATACTTTCATGGACATACACAGCGACACCTCCTGTGTGTCGCGATTGTGACAAACAATACGCCACACGATATCCTGCAATGCCATACTGGATAAAAGCATCCTCTTCAACAATATGAGTTTCTGTGATGAAGACCATAATTGGTTGTGCCTCTTCTACCATAGTCCTTAACGCTACATAATTGGACGTCAGACCAGCAATACGAGGGCTGACAATAAAGTAAGGTCTCCAACGCTGCAACTTCGCCGGATCACGCGCTAGGCGAAATCTGGCAACACCGCCGTGTTTCTTGGTTCCCCCACTACTACTTTGCTGCTGGGTGAGGCTTCCCCGACCGCTCAGTCTTGGCTGAGCAGCCGTGAACGATGGAGGTACCCCTCGCGTCAGCGTCCAAGTGCGAATTGCGTTCTGTAATACGTTTTTTGAGTGCGAAAAAGGTGACACCTATTGAAATCCATCGTCAACTAGTTGAAGTTTACGGGGAAAAGTGTATGGACATAAAAAACGTGCGTAAGTGGAGCCGCGAGTTCAATTCCGGGCGCACTAATGTTCACGACGAGGAGAGAAGTGGCCGACCGTCGGTCTCGGATGCGATTGTTCAAGCAGTGGAGGCAGAAATGCTCAAAAACCGCCGTGCGACAATTAGGGACTTGGAAGAGAAGCTTGGAGGAGTATGTACCAGCGAAACAATCCGTCATATCCTTGTGAACAACTTGCAGTATCACAAAGTTGACGCGGAGGTTCAGAAAGAGGTCAACACCTGGCTGCGCGAGGCGGACGGAGAGTGGTATTCTGCCGGCATAGACAAGTTCATCGTGCGGATGCGCAAGGTGTTGCAAAAAAAAAATGGCAATTATGTAGAAAAGTAGCCAAGACCTTGGCCTTTCCAACGGTGTATCGCTTTTTGTAAATAAATGTCATTTTCCATGAAAACAAAATTGGAGACCTTACTTTATTGTCAGCCCTCGTATTAAGGCACCACAGCATCTGTTTTTTCTTATTCTCATTGATGGCTAGTCCACGAACTGCTTATTGCGCTATAAATTTTTTTTGTAGCACGGGCAATCCTTACTGGAGGCAGGGTGTGCCGTATTATTTGTACTGCCTTTGGTTCTATTATATAAAAAAAACACAATTAACACTTTGACTGCCATCTCACCCAATTTTGGGTGACCGTAACATTTCTCTCCAGGCCATGTCACCCACTTTTTGGGTGACAGCGAAACTGCTTGCTCTCTCGCGTGCGAAAGACACTATAGTGTATATAATACATTGTATTATAATACCATGAACATGCTACTGTTTGTACTGTGTTATATGCGCAAAACGGTTTGCATTGAATAAAGAAATAAGTATGATTAGTTCACAAAATTCATTCGTTATTAGGTTTATTATAAAATAAATTCTTGTGTACAATGTTGAAACAAATTAAACAAATCAGTGATTGGTTCAGGCAACTTGCACAATATGTAGTAACTTTTTTTACATTAGCGCGAGCCTTCGACCGGTCCATGCTGTTACTTCGTTTATAATAAAAGTGTAATAATTTATAAAATAATAAAAAAATAAAATAATAAAATAGAGAATAATATCGCAAAGTAGGTTATCAATGAGCGAAGCGCTTCCCACTAATACATATGAGTAAGCGACTCCCTCTCTGAAGCGATTTTCTTGGCCTGACGGTGAAATGCGCTCAAAAAGGCTTGGCAGTCAACGTGTTAATGCATAATTCTGTTGAAGACGTGCATTCGCTAGTGCGATGATTTCGTAGCGAACCATCGACGGCGAGCGAGGCAGTGCTTTCATGTTCAATCATGTGTCGACGAAACAGAACGAGGCAAAACAGAGAAATGAAAATACGGTCATACTTCAGCATAGCCGTTAACTTTAGCGCATCTGTTAACTTTAGAATTAGAACAAGTCTGTCTACAAAGCGATGCCTGACTACTAATAGAAACAATAATGTCTCCATATCTGCCGATATCGATGAACAAATTCATGTTCAATTATTATTTCAACTGTGTTGTGTTTTATTCTAGAATATGCTAAGGCTTATGATGAAATTTTGCTCGTTTCCCGATGACTCCCAAACAAATGATTCTAATAATGCGGACCGACGGAATGCTTTTGAAAAATCTACTACGCTGTATGTCCCGAAACGCCTGTGTCACCGCCATGATATGGTCTCAAGGAGTTCCGTTAAGTTCCAAAAAAGTACTGCCTTATGAAACACTAAAAGCCAAAATGTTGTGTGAGTTTTACATTTATTTTTGAAAAAAATTTGTATATTTTGGTAAAGTTGGCACTTTTTATAATTTCAGAAGATAGCTAACAAAACATCATTTCTAGCAATGTACAACATGTGTGAGAAAATATTTAATAGAAATTAAAAATTAAATATACAAAACGAAGCAAATATTTGAACGAAAACATGATGTTTTCTCTTTGCCCACTTTCAAGGGCAATGTTAATCGATAGCGAAAGACGTGTGTTGCTTTGTACGTATGAACTGAGCTTTATTCTGATTAAATCTAAGATTGACTCATCGGTCGGGTCCCTTCGGCTCCCCGCTCGAGCCCTATCCATCACACACACATACTGGAGATGCGGTGAATTATCAATTGCTTCTATCTAGGCGCCAACAGGCAATATCTCCGGCAATTGTGCTTTAACATGAGTAATATTCTGGAAATGTCTTATTACACTATCGTTTTTTCATATGCAAAAGAAATTTTGAAAATTTGTTTCATGAAATGTAAAACCAGATGACCGGACTCTGAACCTCTGTGCGACGTAGCGCTTAACGTGCTTAAAACAAAAACGTACCATCGGTAGGTTCTACCGGGCCTTTTTTTATGTGGCACGACATCCCCTAGTGGGACAAGGCCTCTCTCCGAAGAGAGTTTGGTGACCGAAAGACGGTATATTGTAGATCGGTGGTCAGCCATTCGTAATACCGGGCCTTAGCTAGTCGGTAAGATAAAAAAGCGAAAGATTTGTAGAAGAATGAGGACAAACGTTCATAGTTTTGATTAAAAAATGATATTTGGTTGAGGCTTTACCCAGAGTAAAGATGGCGTTCTATATCGATATACTCATAGTAGAATGGCCTTAAAAGAATATTGAGCAGGTTACTAAAAATGGTGATTGCCATTCGAAGTTTAGCAACTTATAAATTCGAGATTTTACTTGGCTAGGAAATCATGGTTACTTTACCAATTTTTCGTGATGCTTTTGTAACGAAATATAATTAATTTTAGAAGTCATTTTTCTACACCTTCTATATTGTGGTATTGAGATAATTTTGGAAAGATTGCAGCTTGGAACAGCGAGGTTTAGCAATAAAAGTAAAATAATTACACCGTGTCTTAGATAGCAAGAATTATAAGAGTTTGAATATAGTCATCGGGTTGTCCTGAGTATTAGCAGTAGTAAAGTAGATGCGATACTTAATATTTTCTCAGAATAAACGACTTGATATTAAGGAAATTGCTTGAGAGAACGGATCAAATTCAATGAGATACCTGAGTGGAAGATAAACACTAGGCCCAAAGTTAATCCGGACACTCAAAAACTGAGCCTGCTTCCGACTTTATGATCGATTTTAGAGTACTTAGAATTGATAACAATGATTTTTGTTCATTGCAACTTCTTGGTGCACCTTCCTACAAATTACGTGCAAAAAGAACGGTAAAAAAATCGAGCCCAAGCGACGCAATAAGCATTAGAGTGGAAAAGCTCAAAATTTTGACGGCCAAACGCAAAGTCGGGCAGTTATATTTAATCATATTTTTGTTTTTGTTTTGGACGAGGGTTCAGATTGGACGTAGCCCCCTGAGACCACGACCAACCTTACTCCCTCCTCTTCCTTTTCACCTTCCATGACGCTATGAACCTACACGGTAGAAGCAATGATGGAAGAGGCCTCTCCGTGGGCTAAAATCACAGTTCACGGACGCTGTGGCACGCAACTAACTCTTGAAGGATAAAAGCGCATGTTGCTAAAGGTCTAACAGGTACTACCCTGACTACCAGGGGCTATTTCCCAAGCCTAATGCAATGGACTCGGTGCAATGCAAACTTAAGCGGCTCAAGAGATCGATCCGACAGCTGACTTATCTGACAGCACTACCACCTAAAAACACGTGAGTGGACTAACGGTAGGTTCTGACACTTAATCGTCGACCCGCAAAACCAAGCTCCTGCTCAGTCTACGCGCCGGGTACTACATTAGGGTCTGACACCTCTTGATCTTTATCGTCGGCCCGCAAAACCAAGCTCCTGCTCAGTCTACGTGCCGGGTATCCACGTTCTGCACCCGCTGGTGCTATTCCTTGGCCTGGCTGGTCTTGTGCCAGGCCCTGAACGTGACCGGTGTCCAAGATCATGATCAGCGATGGATTGGTACCGCGATTACCTAGGAACACCCCCGGTGCATTCCTCCCTAAAGCATCTCAAACATCGAGTAACAGATCCGTTTCTCTTCCTCACTGAGGCCAGACCGCAAAATTGCGCTCCTGCACAATCTACGTCTGGTCTCGTTTCGCGTGGCCTGGCTGCTGCTATGCCGTTTCGTTCCAACAAAGTATTGTGACGCATATTTCAATAAAAACTTCAATAATATAATAAATCGAATCACCCGAGTGCTACTAAAGATGCCCAAGAGTCGTCAGCATCAATAATAACAAATATCAAGTGTCGAAACTAAGTTACACACCACTTTAGCTAACAAAAATACGATGAAATATAACTGTCCAACTTTGCGATTGGCCATCAAAATTCTGACTTTTTCCATTTGTTTATTGTTTATTGCGCCGCTTGGGTACGATTTTTTTCACCGTTTTTTTTTTGCACGTACTTCGTAGGAGGATGCAATGAACAAAAATCATTGTTATCAGTTCTAAGTACTCTAAAATCGACCACAAAGTCGGATGCATGCTCATTTTTTGAGCGTCCGGATTAACTTTGGGGTCAGTGTAGTCGTGTGTGTCCAATGTTCCAGAAGGAGTTTGAACAAAAAAAAGAAGTCTACACAATAGCAAGACGATTGGGATATTGTTCGGCAAAATGAAATATTGTATATTAATATTGCTGGGCTGTCAACCAACTATGCAATGTTGCGTACGACAGTAGAGAAAGTTAAACCATTGATGGTTCTAGTTGCCGAAACACATATCTCGGAAGTTGAGGCTTTTGATCAGTTTCACATACCAGGATACCGTGTCGAATCTCAAAGCAGTCTCAAAATGAACCGGTGGTGATTTGTTTACCTTTATTATCAATTACTTTCGGTTTAATTATGGTGTGTCATGTCAATTATGCGTAGGTCTATGTGCTGCATTTAAACATGTGTTGAATAGTTTACAAAATACACTCAAGTGTAATGGACATAGACTGAATAATTAAGTGGTGGACCAACTTTTTTTTGCTTTCTCAATGCATTTTTTAATTGATATGTGTGAGATTGACGAAATAAATCTAAAAGTCTAAAAGCTAGTGTTCATACCGCCATTCTGCATTGTGATCTTTGCAATCAACAGACGCTTTCGCTTTTGAACATCGCTTTTTTAAATAAAGACTGTTACGCTTTTAAAAACGTTGTATTTATTATCATATAAACTATTGCTTGGTGTTTTGTTAATTACAACAATCTTTAGAACCATGCAACGAAGCCGGTTTGTTTTTCGTCGTATGCGCGGTAGTGGACGGTTATCGCGGATGACCTAGCTAGGCTAGCTAGATCGCAAGACGATCGAATAATGTACGTGACCTAGGAGTTATGTTAGATAGCAAACTTAATTTTAACCTCCATTTGAAACAAATTATAGCTCAAGCTTTGAGAATGCTAGGTTTTATTTGTAAATTGTCCAAAAATTTCAACGACCCGACATGCCTGAAGGCTCTCTATGTTTGCCACGTCCGCTCTATTCTTGAGTCTAACAGCATCTTACGGTGTCCCTATACGAACCAGTGGATCGAAAAACTTGAAGCTGTACAACGGCGATTTACACGATTTGCACTGTACTCTTTTTCACGTAACGTTTCGTTCAATCTTGACTACAGAACTCGATGTTTAATGCTTGGACTTGAGCCTCTCGACCACAGGCGCATAATAGCTCTGTGTGTGTTTGTTTCTAAGATTCTAGTTGGCGAAATCGACGCCCCAGATTTACTGGCAAGACTTAATATTTATACACCATCAAGAGTCCTTAGCCAACGTGAGTTTTTAGCACCGCAGCTACGTCGGCAACAATATAGTTATAACGACCCGATCCTAGTCTTCATGCGCAAGTTTAATGATGTGTACCATCTCTTTGACTTCAACTCGTCTATTTCTGAATTTAAAAACAAACTGCGTCTCATGTTCAATACTGTTAGACCCTAATTAAGTTAATACTGTGTTTAGGCCTGCTGTTTGGCCATACACTTTGATTATATAAATACATAAATTAATTAATTAATTAACAAGTAAGTAAATGGAAAGTGAAAGAATAAGTGTGAAGATTAATCCCAAGTAAATGTTTTAGTGGTTCATGACAAAGAACCAATGGAAGTGGAAGCCGCTAGGAATGTGCAAATGGACAGTGATGTGGAGCCCAGCAGCAACTGTAGAATGAGGAAGAGTTGATTTCGAAGAGACAATCAATAATTAAAAACCTTTCTTTCGAGGAAGGTCTTAGATATTGGATATTAGATAGATTTATCAAGCCTTCCTCACGTGTGGCTGAACCTCCTGCTGGAGTTAATCCACGAAAAAACGCATTTAGCTTTGCCCAAGGATGCGCGTACACTGTCGCACACCAACAGAATACCTGCAACCATCCCATCTACTGAAGGTGGCCGAATGTGGTACAATGGGATACACAAATGCCTGGAAAAGCGATCAAGGTAAGAGTTTGATCAGAGGTCTTGTAAGTGCATTGTTTTCTAATGTTTTTTTTTCTTTCAGCGTCGTGATAATGGCTTCCAATATTTCACTGAATATTTCGATCGATGGCATTCCTTTACATCGAAGCAGCCACGAAGCATTCTGACCGATTCTAATTTCTATCCACGAATTGCCGAAAGAAGCTGCAATGATAGTGGCCAAATATAGTGGCCAACAAAAACCGCAAAGCATGGAGGGCTTCCTTCGTTGTTTCGTAGATGAAATGAATGCTATTTTGGCCACTGGAATTACCATAAGAGGGCAAACGGTCACCGTAGCAATTCGGTGCGTCATCGCCGATGCTCCTGCCAGAGCAATGGTCAAAGGTATGATGTTTAAATAAAGTAAGAATTTTTCTTTTAGTTTTTGTAACATTTTTTTTTAACTGCAGGAGCTGCCAGCCACAATGCGCGACAAGGATGCCTCAAGTGCACTGCGCTGGGCACCAAAAATGCACAAACAGGTGCAGTAGTTTTTGAAAGCACTACTGCTTCAAAGAGAACGGACCTAGATTTTAGAAGCGAAACTTATCTCGACCACCACCGCACTCGCTCGCCACTCCTAGATATGCATAATTTTAACATGTTCGAGGATGTCATCGTCTCCGATTGGTTGCATCTAATCGATCTCGGAGTGATGCGAAATTTATAGCAGGGGTGGCGAGCGAAAAAACGAAAGAAATATCTGCTAAGCTTACAAGAATAGTGCTTCCCAATGAGATACATAGGAAATTTCGGACCCTTAAGGACGTTCAGAAGTGGAAAGGGTCCGAGCATAGTTCCTTCCTACACTATGGAAGTATTGTAGTTTTAAAAAATAATGTAAGTAACGTAGTTTACGAGCACACGTACACGTCTATGACGGTACGGTCTAGTTTACGGTACACGTCTATGACGAAGTGGCCAAATTTGGTGCACTAGGTACCTTGTCGGCATACCCTTTCGAAAACGAGTTACAGCATATTAAAAATATGCTCCGGAACGGCTACAGAGGCTTGCAGCAAGTAGCAGATAGACTTTCCGAATTAGATAATTTTAATATTAGGACAGGAAATCAACCAAATGATCCAAGAAGCGCACACTTGACAAAATCTGGAAATAGTAAAGAAGTAAACTTTGACGATTTAATTCTCAAAAATGACAATAGAGACGGCTGGTTTTTGAAGAAAAATTTTGAAATAATTAAATATTCTACTGCCATGAAAACACCCGCCGGGATAAAAATAGCTGGACCAAAATTAACAAAAAAATATGCTTATTTTGACAAACCACATCTCTCCTCGGTTCTGTTAGCCTCTTGTGGATTCATCACTGACTTGACTGTAGAAACAACTTTGTATACTCCAGACCATATAAAATGGAAGTTAGTTTTTATTAATCTTGACCAAGAGAATAGTGCATTGTTCACTCCTTTGTTGCATACTTTAGTAGACTAATAAAAACCTTTGTATGGGTAATATTGTACTTGTTGTTCTTGTTTTTATTCACTGCCAAATATATGTCTAAACTTAGTGTGTCACTTTATCACAGGCTTACTTCAAAATCTTCTTCACTAAATTTATTTTTACAGGATGTAATTCCCATCCCGGAACACTGTTTCGACCGTTGGACAGCTCTTTGCAGCCGTTTTTAAAAAAATTTATTGAATGTCTTGTTTTTAAAAACGCGACCGTTACTACCCGAAACATCCCTAGCTAAACTTCAAATTTTTGTAACGCTGCGCATTTTAATTTTGAGTACAATCCTGCTGACCTCTGTCCAACTACATGAAGCAAACCATGTTTTGTGAATAATACATCTAAGGTTTCATGCAACCGATTTGGAATATCGTCAGTTATAATATGATTTTTTCAAAACTTGCTCAAGTTCTCCTTAAAGGTTGCATCATCATGCAGTTGTTTCTCAATTTCCACCATCTCTACCTCAGAATTCATCGGATTTTGATTGAAATCTAAAGGTTCAACATTATCTCGTCTATACATTAAGGAAGTGGCTATTTCCAGTTTTGTCTCTGCTATTGCTACTTTTTTAATTAAATTCTTCACTTGATTTTCTAATGCAGTGATGCGCTGATCGCAACTGCATGTAGTATTATTTCTTACGGGCGACAGTTGCATTTCTTGACACCAACAAATTAACACTGAAGCTTGCTCTAACCAACTTCAGCAAGCACTCGGGCATAACGGTGTTCTAAAAGTAGGGGTGGATGGGGTAATACGCACCCCTTGAGGAAAACTATAAAATTTTCTAACAACTTGGCTCTTGATTGTTGATTTTATCACTGGATAGGATTCATAAAGGTTCAAACTAGTTACCAATTCAGGAATGTTTGCTTTTTTTGCTAAGAAAAACTTTTTTTTTCAGTTTTGAAAAAGTTCAATTTTTGATCTATCTGTATCTGGTTGAGGCAAAACGCACCTTTGCTAGGGGTAATACGCACCACAACAAAGGGGCAATACGCACCACAACAAAGGGGCAATACAAACCATAACAAAGAGGCAATACGCACCACAACAAAGAGGCAACATTCACTGTCAAATAAAGATAGTTTGTTTACAAACTGGTGCATTTTACCCCGACATACTGGGTGCATGTTGCCCCATTTCATAGTTCCCCACATTTTCAGCTAAAATATGAGTAAATTTGCATACCTTCCGAAATTTACATGAATAGTCTCAAGCACTGATTCTCAATTCACTAAATTTCGTATTCCTCGTGGGTAAATATCGGTTTTTGCACTTAATATTCCTTAGCGGAATGGTAAGTCACATTATAACAAAAACTGTCTGAGCTGAGAATCATTTTGTTTTGCGTTTATTTCGCGTTTCTGTTGATGTAGAGCTATCAAACTCACAGGGTGACCATATTTCAGGTTGATCTTGCAGGGTGACTACATTTTACGAGTTGAAAACTCGTTTTTCAATGGAACTGGGAAAGGGTGCGTATTGCCTCAGGGGTGCGTATTACCCCAGCCACCCCTAATGGTTGTTAATAAAATTCTTGCTGTTCCTTCCCCATACAGTTTTAGGTATACATTGCGTCCCAAAATAATGATTGCCGACCCCTGATCTATAGTGAAATTATAATTAATATTCTAGCTATAAAATGACAAAATATTACTGTAGCTGCAAAATAAACACGTAAATTTATCACCATATGTTCGATTATTTTGTTTTTGAGATTTGTTATGTTTACATTTATTTATTTTTCATCTTCTTCTTCTGGCGCATTTGAGTTTGCGGTTAGCTGCCAAAAACTTCGCGGGTGCAGTTTTCAGCTCACGGAGCTGAAAAGTTTCTGACCAAAACTTTTCGGTTGTTCCCCTCTTTGCGCCGCAAAGTTTTTGAGTTTGCGGGTCGTGTAGCGGGGCTCTAAGGCCAAACGATCAATTTGTGTTTTGTGTGGGTGCGACGGCAGCTTGTGGCGCGGTAGGTATAGTGTTTTTATTTGCGAGCGTTTTCGTTCGGATTTGTTTTGAACGGCCATGGAGTGCAAGAAATGCTCCGTGGTCGTTTCGGATAGCGATGACCCGGTCGTCTGCAAAGGAGATTGCGGCGGTCGATTTCATTACCTCTGCGCTGACCTTACTCCCAAGGTACTAAAAAAGAACAAGAATGTTTGGTTTAAGTGCGATAATTGTATCGCTAGAACTGAGAAGCCGGGCATGAAAGATGTAGTGGTGAAAGAGAGCAAACCGTCAAGTGGAGGGCTATCCCTTACACTACAGGCAGTAGCAAATAAAATGTGTACGCTGATTGAGAAAGCGATGAAAAAGGGACTAGATGACATAAAAAAAGAAGTGTGTGTGGAGGTAGAGCGCCAAGTTAAGTTAACTTTGCCCGATGCCGATACCACCACTTTGAGAGCCCTCAATGTGCCGAAGGTTATTGTAGAGAAGCCTTCACCGGTGAGTGTCAGAGAAAAGGGGAGTGAGAGCTTTGCTACAGTAGTGGCCAAAAAAAGTGGGGCGACTAATATTTTGGACAATAACGTTCAAAATATTAATAGCAATTTGAACATGGGAAGAGCTGTTACCAAGCCCACAGCAACCAAAAGTGTTGTGAAGGGGGCTGGCTCTGGGCCCAAAATTGGGAAAAAGGACGTGGCTAAAGTGGCAGAGCAAAAACTCTCCAAGTCTTTGGTAATAGTACCGAAGGTGGATCAATCTTGCAACAAGACAAGAGTCGATCTACGCACCCGGTTGGATCCGAGGAAGCAGCAGATGTCGGACTTCCGCAATGGTAGGAAAGGTCAGGTTTTTGTGCAGTGTCCTGCAATCGCGTTAGATGAGATTAGGAAGGAAGTGCAGTCCAAACTCGGGGATGATTATTCCGTTCGTTTGCCGCTGTCCAGAGTAAGGATAATGGGAATGACGGAGAAGTACTCTGACGAGGACGTGATTGCACTTCTGAAAGAACAGAATGCAGGGATCCCGTTCACGACACTGGAGCTTGTTGGAATGTACGAAAGTACAGGGTGTTCGAGATAAATTTTACACCTGGCCTTTAGGTTTATATCTCAGGGTTGAGTTGACGTATCGAAATGATTGATATGTCATTCGATTGCTAAAAGTTGTGTAAACAAGTGCCAAAAATATCTTGCTCGTGTAAACTCCTATATTTAACCACCTTGAAGTTATGTATACCTCTAATGTAAACACCTTGGGTGAACCACACCTTAGTCTTAAGCATCTGGGATTATGACATATGTCAAAATAAAGCCACGAGGTAGAGGTCTTCTGCAACCGACCTCCGACCAGAACGGTCGCACAACTTAAGCTTCGGTCCGTGTTCTTCTTTTGTAACCGTGACTCTTTGTATTAACCTCTAATTGTTCATGTCGTTAAAAACCTGTCTCGGTTTAGTGGTTTACAACTATCAGAAGTGGGATTACCCGAAAAAAAGTATGTTAAATAAAAGTGAGATGCTCAGTGTGTTGGCGGAAGCCCAAGTGCCGGTACCCCCCTCGGCAACCCTACGCCAGATCCGGCAACTATACGAGGACGCCGTGCTGAACAGTGAGGTTATGTCGGCGCGAAAACCACGTGCCAACCGCGTGGTGTTGAACGCGAAATTGGAAGCCAACGAAGACAACCCGGTGCCCCCGCTGTCCCTTCCTGAAAACGCCCAGGCCAATTGGGAAAGTTTCGTCGGAAAGTTTAGTGGCGACGACGACGACGACATCTGTAAATGGTTTGGCCGCCTTGAAAGAGCCTTTACGTTATACCAGGCAGGAGAAGTCGGCAAGTGTTTTAGTGCCATTCGTTTGCTGACGGGAACCGCCGCCTTGGTTGCCCGATCGGCCGAAGTGGCTAACTACGCTGACCTGAAGTCCCTGCTACTTGAGACCTTCCGGAAAGTGACATCGCTTGAAGCAGTGTACAAAAAGTCGCCGTTTGCTACCCAGCGAATCCCTCATCAAATATGTCATCGAGATGCAGAATATCGCCGGAACACATATTGGTGAGGAGGAATCGGTTGACATCATATTGGACGGCCTCAACGATCCTGTTCACACTGATGCGATGCGCTACACTATTACTACCTTTTGTGCCCTCCAGGTGTACCTGAAGAAGTACGAAGCGATGCTCGCTTCTCGCCCGACCCCGGCTACTACACCCCGGACGACGGCCCCCGCTGCTAGGCCAACTTCAGTGAACATCCCGGCCCCTCGGACAAAGGAAGCGAACGTCAACCTCAGGTGCTACAACTGTTCCGGTTATGGCCACTACCAGAGTGCCTGCCCGAAACCCCTTCGGCCCCGAGGATCGTGCTTCAGATGCTGCCAGTTGGGGCATACTCATCGCGAGTGTCCCAACCGGGCCACCACCGCTGCTGCCCACTCTTCGGATGCTGACCCTGCGGAAAGCAGTGCGCTGTATGGCGAGCACGAGATGGTACGTGCCAAATTTAAGATTAACAATAATTGGTCAGGAATAACAAAGGCCCGATCTCTACTCGACACGGGGAGCCCAGTGAGTTTTCTTGCCGACTACTTGGCACCCCCTGGTCATGTCGGTGCCCCCGTTCCGTCGGGATACAAAGGATTAGGAGATGCTATATTGTCGACCCGCGGACAGGTCGAATGCCAGGTAGAATTGCGCAATAACATCGTGTTACATAAGTTTATTATTCTTCCCGGTACCGATATGCCGTGGCCGATCATTATTGGACGTGATTTGCTCCGAATAATTAACATCTGTCTCACGTATCAACCTAACCTTTCTCTTCCATTAGTGCCTTCTGAAAAATTTTCACGGCCTGACCAACTTTCTATTGTTTCCATTGCGGACCCTTTCGAACATATTTGTGCGCTAGAATTATTTAATGATCCAGATAAGTTAGATACTGGAGTCGAACTTTCTGCTGAAGAACTTCTGTCTATTGATAATGCGTTCGATCAGTGTTACACTAATTATCCTTCGGCGAACATCAGTCAGGCACCTCATGTAATGAAACTAAACCTCATTCATGATACCCCCCTCTATGCGAAACCAAGGCGTCTCTCTTACGGAGAGCGAGGTCAGGTGCGGGATATTGATAATAAGCTACTTAAGGAAAATATTATCAGACCCAGCAATTCGCCTTATGCCTAACCCCTCGTACTGGTTTGGAAGAAAAGTGGAGAAGTGCCCATGTGTGTCGATTATCGGCCCTTGAATAAGATCACCATCAGGGACAACTTCCCTCTCCCGTTAATCGAGACTTGCCTAGAACATCTTAGCAACAAGTGTATCTTCACCCTTCTAGATTTGAAAAGTGGGTTTCACCAAGTTAGGATGCATGATGATTCAATTAAGTACACTTCATTTGTGACTCCCGATGGACAAGGATGCTGACCCTGTCAGTACGAATAGGTGAAAATGCCCTTCGGGCTTAAGAACGCCCCCTCGGAATTTCAGAGGTTTATCAATTCTGTCTTGCGCGAGTTCATCGAGGCTGAGCAGTTGGTTGTTTATCTCGATGATATTATTATCGCTTCCTCCGATTTTTCATCTCATTTGGAGAATCTGCGCGCGGTGCTGGAGAGGATGAAGCAGTTTGGTTTGGAGCTCCGTATTAGTAAGTGCAAATTCGCTCACACTCGCCTTGACTATCTTGGGTATGAGGCCAGTGCTTCCGGTATAAGACCAAGCAATAGGCATATCGAATCCATCAAAAACTACCTTATGCCTAAGAACACCAAACAACTTAGGAGATGTTTGGGCCTGTTTTCATACTTCCGTCGCTTTGTTCCTTCCTTTTCTTGCATTGCAAAGCCACTCACTAATCTTTTGTGCCAGGATACTCCTTTTGTTTTTGGTTCGGATTGCGTGGAAGCTTTCCAAACCCTTCGTCAGAAGCTGATTGAATCTCCTGTGTTGGCTCTTTTCGACCCGAAAGCTGAAACGGAGCTGCATTGTGATGCCAGTTCTTTCGGCTTTGGTGCTGTGCTGATGCAAAAGCAGAAGGACAACAAACTCCATCCTGTTGCATACTTTTCGAAGACTACCTCTAAGGACGAGTCGAAATTGGACAGCTATGAACTGGAGACGTTGTCCGTCATTTATGCTTTGAAGAGATTTCACACCTATGTTCATCGTCTCCCTCTGACAATAGTTACTGATTGTAATTCTCTTGTTTCTACGCTTAAAAACCGCAACACCTCCGCGAAGATTGCACGCTGGGCCCTATTTCTTGAAGATTACGATTATACCATCCAGCATCGCTCTGGTGTTTCCATGGGACATGTGGACGCATTGAGTCGGACCGTTGCCATCGGAACCATCAGCGAGCTGGATGTTGACTTTCAACTTCAAATAGCCCAGTCCATGGATCCCATAATTATGAACCTTAAGTCTCAGCTAACATCGGGCGAGTTAGACGACTACATCTTGCAGGACGGGCTTGTGTTCCGTCAGTCGTCTTCTCGGGAGCTTCAATTTTATGTCCCTTCGGAGATGGAGTCTAACGTCATCAGACTCGTGCATGAGAAGATAGGACACCTGGCAGTAGACAAGACCTGTAGTAAGATCAGTAACCATTACTGGTTTCCCTCTATGAAGAAAAAGGTGGAAACATTCATCAGGAATTGTTTAAAGTGCATTATCTATTCTGCCCCTGCCAGCACCAATAACAGAAATCTGCACAGCATCCCTAAGGCCCCCTTACCCTTCGATACTTTGCACATCGACCATTTTGGCCCCTTACCGCTTACTAAATCGAAAAAGAAATATATTTTCGTGGTCGTTGACGCTTTCACTAAGTTTGTGAAACTTTATGCCACTCGCTCTACCGGAGCTAGGGAAGTATGTTTGGCCCTCAGGCAATACTTCTCGTATTATAGTCGACCGCGGCGAATCATTAGTGATCGTGGAACCTGTTTTACCTCTCGGGAATTTAAGAAGTTTTTGGAATCTTATGACATTGATCACGTGCTGAATGCGACTGCCTAACCCCAAGCTAATGGACAGGATGAAAGAGTGAATCGTGTTCTCCGACCCATCTTGAGTAAACTTTGCAACTCTCCTGAGTTTGATGATTGGAATGTTCATCTTTCCCCTGCTGAACACGCACCCAACAACGTGACGCACGCTAGTACGGGGTTCCCTCCATCTGTTCTCCTCTTTGGCATTGAGCAAGAGGATATCCCTTATACGGACGAATTGACTGAATATCTGAATTCTCACCATCGGGCTAACGAACGGGACTTGGAACGTGTACGAGACGAGGCCTCGGACAACATCATTCGGTCACAAGTTATAAATGAGGAGTACTGTAGGAAGCACCATAAATCTGCCCCCACATATCAGGTTGGTGATTACGTAGCCATACGAAATGTAGATAGCTCTCTCCCTAACAAGAAGTTTGTAGCCAGGTTCAGGGGACCTTATATTGTTCATAAAGTGTTGTCCAATGACCGGTATGTCATCAGGGATGTCGAGGGCAATACTATTACGCAAATACCCTACGATGGGGTTCTTGAGGCCAATAAGCTTAGGAAATGGGCAGAGCCAAATGTATCTGACCATGCTGAAGATTCTAGCGATGAGGATTCTTGCGATTAAATTGTATTTCAAATTGAGGGCAATTTGAGGGTCAGGATAGGCCGAGCTGTAAACTCCTATATTTAACCACCTTGAAGTTATGTATACCTCTAATGTAAACACCTCGGGTGAACCACACCTTAGTCTTAAGCATCTGGGATTATGACATATGTCAAAATAAAGCCACGAGGCAGAGGTCTTCTGCAACCGACCTCCGACCAGAACGGTCGCACAACCTAAGCTTCGGTCCGTGTTCTGCTTTTGTAACCGTGACTCTTTGTATTAACCTCTAATTGTTCAAGTCGTTAAAAACCTCTCTCGGTTTAGTGGTTTACACTCGGGAAAAATGTGGAAGTCTACCGAATTGCAGAAACGCACAACGTGTGTGATGATGGTGCGTGCCGGCCATACGAATGCCGAAATTCGGAAGGCGGCGATGTGTTCGCTGAACACCATAAAAACAATTCGCGTTCAGCTCGAGGAGTGTGGAGAAGATGTGGACAGTGTCATTTTACGTAAACAGCACAGCAGGCGGTCGGATTGTCTGCGGACCGACGCATTCGTGGCCGGATTGGAGCAGCGGGTGACGGCCGATCCCGGCGTCGGCATCCGGGCCCTGGCGCGAGACGTTGGCGTGGCCCCGAGCACCGTCAAGATGACGTTAAGTGAAGACCTACGGTACACGTCGTACAAGCGACGTAGGGGACAGCTCATAACAGAAAAAACGCGCGAAAAGCGGCTTGCCAACGCTAAGCGCTTGCTGAGCTGGCTGAAGCACCCGGCGCAGCCAGGCACGTTGTGGTTCTTCTCTGACGAGAAAAACTTTTGTCAAGACCAGAAACACAACGTGCAGAACAACCGCTGGCTCGCTTACTGTGGTGCTGATATGCCCCGTGTGCCGCAGACGAAGTTTCCGCAGACGGTGATAGTGTTCGGGTGCGTCTCGTCGGAGGGAGACGTGATGCCGCCTCACATCTGCCCCCAGGGCCTGCGGCTGAATGCTGACGGCTATATTGACCTGCTGGCCACCGTAGTGAAGCCGTGGATAGAGACGGTGGCCAATGGACGGCCGTACGTCTTCCAGCAGGATTCAGCACCATGCCATACGGCAAAAAAACACGGGAATGGCTAACTGCCAACTTTCACCAGTACAACAGCACCGACGTTTGGCCACCCAGCTCCCCTGACCTGAATCCAATGGATTACTTTGTGTGGGGCAAAGTTGAGCAGGACACCAACAGGGCGTCCTGCAATACTAAAGCGGAGCTGGTGGCCAAAATAACGGCCGTGTTTGCCGCCCTCCCCAGGGACATGGTTGTCCGGGCTAGCGCGCGGTTCCGGAAGCGGGTGCAGGCGGCCATCGACGCGGAGGGGGGGTACTTCGAGTGAAAAATGCGGCAAACATGGTAAGCTAAACTTTGTAGAAAATTTTTTTTTTTTAATGTTTAACATAAATTTTTAAAAATTATTTTCCTATTCCCTAAGGAACTGACAAATTTACCTCGAACTTGTAGTAGGTTCTACAAGTACCAGAAGTACAATGTCGTGATCGATGTGGACAGGGAATCGGCACAATGTCTAGAGGACCTCAAAAAGGTCAAAATAGGTTTTGACAGTTGTTCGATAAGCGCTTCTGTTCATGTATTGCGGTGTTTCCGGTGCGAGCAGTTTGGGCACAAGAGCACCGAGTGCAATAAGGAGGAAGCCTGCTCTAGGTGCAGTGGTGCCCACAGGACGTCGGAATGTAAGTCGTGTTGGCGGGTTCAAGGGGGAGCACGGAACATGCTGCTTTTAGTAGCGAGTGCCCCATATACAAAAAACAGGCATCAAAGATTGCTAAGCATTCCCAATAGCAGAGATTGCTGGGGATAGGACAGCGATATGACATCATGTATTGCAATGTCGCTGGCCTATCGTCAAGCTATGTTCTGTTACGCGACTCTGTAGAAAGGATGCAACCCGCGTTGGTCCTTCTATCTGAGACGCATATAACGGAGTGTGAAACATATGATCAGTTTAGTATACCGGGGTACAGGGCCGTGTCCTGTTTGTCCCACTCACGACACACACGAGGGGTTGCAGTTTATGCTGGAAACTCGGTTGTCTTGAAGGTGATTCTAAACGAATCACTGGAAGGCAACTGGTTTTTGGGGTTTACTGTGACTCGGGGCATGGCGGCTGCAAACTATGGCGTTCTGTATCACTCACCTAGTTCGAGTGACTCACGATTTGTCGAAATTCTGGAGGACTGGTTAGACAGATTTCTAGATTTTGGCAAGCGTAATGTCTTGGTTGGTGACTTCAACATTGATTGGTTCAATGATGCGAGGACCGAAAAATTGAAGAAGCTTATGGACTCGGTGTGCCTGAAGCAGAAGGTTAGTGCAGCTACTCGTATTACGAATAATTGATTTTTGACAGGACATTGATTGACCATGTGTACTGCAACACAGACTCAATTAGCGTGGTAACAGATACTTGTGCAAAAATATCTGATCATGAAACTTTGCTTTTAAACTTGAATGATGAACGTATCAGGACAGTTCAAAAACAAGTTAAATGCTGGAATAGGTACTCTAAAGAGGGTCTTTGTCAGGCGATCACATTGGGTCTACAGAGGGAAACTACAAATTTCCATGAAGCTGCAGATCTATTGAAGGATACACTAGAGAGTGCTATGAATAGTTTAGTTTATGAAAGGACCGTGGAGACTAGATACTCTGGCAGATGGTATACGTTGGCTCTGGAACGTCTAAAGCGGAAAAGAGACAAAGTGTATAAAACATTTGTTCGGACTAATCTGGCTTCACATTGGTGTGAGTACACTAAGCTACGAAACGAGTAAAGTAGGTCTTTAAAAACTACTCGTGAGGAATACTTCAGTAGGGAAATTAGCAAGCATCAGGGTAATAGTAGGGAACTTTGGAAACTTCTTAAAAGCATGTTGAAAACAGACGAGAATACCGCTTCATGCGTGAAATTCGATAACTGTTTCGAGTCCGATGAGGCGGTGGTCGCAGAATGGTTCAACAACTTTTTTGTGAATAGCGTCACACTTGTTGATACTCCCAGGCATAGATTTTCTTTTCAACCAATAGACATGAGCAAGCTTCGGCAAGTTGTGAGATGTGACAACGAATAAATTTAATTAAAATCAAGGCCGCGACCCTCGATCATATTTTTTGAGCATGAAAACAATTTAACGATCATTCGACCCTCGACGCCACTAGTGACAGAAACGCGCATCCCAAATCTGGAGCTAATCGTTTCCGGCGTCCATGCAGTCGCAGCGTGCCCCGAATGCATGATTACCTCATGAACATAACTGATAGCAGCAATCAACAGTATAAAAGGTCTCCGCAGCAACGAATCAAACCAGTTGCAGTTCAACCCCGACACCAGCCGTCATCGCAGACTACTAGCATCGACGAAGACACCGATCAGTCGCACGGTCCCGATCTTCGTAAGAAGAATAAGTGATTGATTACAAGTGTAAGAACTGTATACTCAATTGTGTGTTTAATAAAGGAAAAGAACGAAACAACAAGTTTCTTGTTTTTTTATCCCCTTTCCCGAGCGGACACACTTCTTAACTGGTAGATGTGTTTTGACCTGACCAAAACGGCAGGAATAGGAAATGTAAATGCAAAACCATTGCAGGATTGCTTTCATGTGGCTGGCGAGACGCTCCTGGACTTAATTAACCAATCGATGGAGAGGGGTGTTTTTCCGGATACATGGAAGGAGTCATTGGTTGTACCTATTCCAAAACTGACTGGAGCTATCAAGGCGGAAGAGTTCCGCCCCATCAACATGCTTCATACTGTTGAGAAGGTCCTGGAGGTTGTGATCAAGGACCAATTGGTGCAATACCTGGACCAAAACGGCCTGCTTGCCCGGGAGCATTCGGGATATCGGGAAGGACATTCCTGTGAAACCGGACTGAACCTGCTGCTTGCGAAGTGGAAGGGGTTGATGGATAGTGAGGAACCGATACTTGCCGTCTTCTTGGATCTAAAACGGGCATTTGAAACAATATCGAGACCCTTGTTGCTCACAACACTTAGACGATTCGGTATTGATGGGAGGGAACTCAGTTGGTTCAGCGATTATCTGACAGGTAGAACCCAGAGAACAATTTTCAAAAAATCTGTTTCAGATCCTATTGAAAACACCCTTGGGGTTCCACAAGGAAGTGTTCTTGGACCAATTTTGTTTATCATGTGTATAAATGACATGAAGCAGGTCTTACGTTCCTGCGAGATAAATCTTTTTGCTGATGACACAGTAATATTTATATCGCGAAAGGACGTGAAACAGGCAGAGTCCCTTTTGAATGAAGACTTGGTGGCTATGGATGGCTGGTTGAAATACAAGAAACTCGCATTAAACGTTGGTAAAACACACTACATGGTAATGTCGAGGAGGGAGTGGATCGGCCAGCTTTCTATTACCATCAACACGGAAACAATTTCCCGAGTCTCCCAGGTTAAATATCTGGGAGTCACTCTGGACGACGGGCTTACATTTAGTGCACACATTGATGGGGTCATCGCTAAGGTGGCAAAGAAGTGTGAGGTGATGAGTAGACTGGGGAACAACCTAAACTTTTTTGGGAAAGTTCACCTCTACAAATCAATTATCTCACCGCATTTTGATTTTTGTCCATAAATATTGTTCCTCGGCAATCGGACACAGCTAAAAAGGTTGCAAAAAGTGCAAAATAGGGTAATGAGGTTAGTGTTGTGTTGTAGTCGGTACACGCCGTCTGCTGTTATGCTGGATGTCCTGCAATGGATGTCGGTAGAGCAGCGGATAGTGTATCAGACTAGGATACTAATATTCAAACTCCTGAGGGGCTTTTTACCGGGGTACCTTGGAGAAAGAGTAGTAGTAGTTGTAAGCATTGCACTTGTCATCACGATCTCACAGATGATGATGATGAGATTTTTGTTTTGCAAATTTAAATGTAAATAAAAAAATGGAACAACATATCTTTGAGACACGCGTGCGTAAAAGTGGAAATTTGAAGTTGATCTTTCTGTAGGAACTGTATCAGTCGCTCTTGTGCAATCACGTGGCAGGCGCCTCGAATTCATCCATTGATGATTTTTTCGACGTGACCAATTGTTTCACGGATAAGGTTTGCTTAATTTGCCAATCCTGGAAAGTGGTAACCCCCCTCCATATGTTGGACAAGGGAGATACCGGCTACACGAATAGGAGAGAAGGGTCACTTTGATCCCACCACTTCGTGATTTGCTTTAAAGTTTGAAACAAATATCTTTTGATAACTCCGCCATTCTCAAACCTGTGTTGGGGTAAGAGGTGGGACTCATCATCACCTCTGAACCATTGAAAAACAAGAAGGATGCAACTTCAGTGACACTGTCGAAGTCGCAGAACTTAATTTTTTAGACTGAACTCGGCGTTGCCTTATTTTCAGTTTTACGGTAACGCCTCGGAGCCATTAAAAATTCTCATTGATACTGGTTCGAATAAAAACAATATCCACCCGAAACATGCTAAAATTTCCCATAAAATTGATAAACCATTTTATGTATCTTCAGTAGCAGGAGACATAAAAGGGCCTATTACGAGACTCAAATAACTCTCTCATCACACGGAAACCGCCGACTCGAACGTTAGAGAAAATTGCATTACGGTCACTTAAGACATTTGAATGTGGGGTAAACAGCGCCGCCCTTGCAAGGTTGCCAAATGACCGCAAATTTGCTACCGGTAGCAGCCGCCACAATTCGCTTCGATGATTCCCCTCAGCGATTGGTTCTCGCCACTCGCTTGTAAGCCGTAATTGAGCAGGTGTATGAATCACCGCAGCGTTTGGATGGTTCAATTAACCGGTTGAAACTAGCAATTGTGTAACTGAAAATGCTGTATCATTATCCGGCATTTAGCGAAAAACAATAGTACAGGTCTGAAACTTGCACAACTTGATTGTTACTGTTCACTTATACTACTAAAAATATTAGTTTCCGGCTGACGCCACTAGAGGCGCCACAGTAGCGCGCTTTCTTTGGCTCAATTTACTATGAGACAGGCTTTATGAAAAGTGACTTCCTAGAAAATCTGAGCTTCAACTATAAAAACTCTTGCACACCTTGGCAATGCCTGCCAAGGTAATACCAAAGCAATACTAGACAACCTCTGTTTTTCTGTCATAATAGCTTACCTTGGCATTGCTCATGTGTGAAGTATCAGCACAAGTTGTCGACAAGTTGGCGACGACAACATTGTTTTAAATTTCATTCTATACTCGTGTTGGAAATATAATCTAAGCAGTTGGCTGCATTCAGGCGTTTAGGAATGCAGGAATCCTTTTCTATTCATTTAAAAGGAATTAGGAACTAAGTCGAATGAATAAGCCAAATGAACTATTTTGACAGAAGAAATAAACAGTAGCAAGCAGTAGCAAACTGAAGGTATAAGGTTTCCTTACTTCACGAAGACCATCCGAAAATTCAAACATTTGGTCCTTCGAACCAAAAATTCTACGTCATCCCAACCACGTTCAAACAACGTTGAAGGTGCTTCGAAGCTATTTCTACGTCATCCCAACCACGTTCAAACAACATTTAAAGTGCTTCGAAGCTATTTCTACGTCATCCCAACCACGTTCAAACAACGTTGAAGGTGCTTCGAAGCTAATTCTACGTCATCCAAAACACGTTCAAACGACATTTAAGGTGCTTCGAAGCTATTTCTACGTCATCCCAACCACGTTCAAACAACGTTGAAGGTGCTTCGAAGCTATTTCTACGTCATCCCAACCACGTTCACACAACATTTAAGGTGCTTCGAAGCTATTTCTACGTCATCCCAACCACGTTCAGACAACGTTGAAGGTGCTTCGAAGCTATTTCTACGTCATCCCAACCATGTTCAAACAACGTTGAAGGTGCATCGAAGCTATTTCTACGTCATCCCAACCATGTTCAAACAACATTTAAAGTGCTTCGAAGCTATTTCTACGTCATCCCAACCACGATCAAACGACCACCTGCTGAAAAACCACGGGGGGCCGCCCAGCTTTCGTCGCCGCACCCTTGCCAGCGTCGCGACGTCCGCGCACACGCTGCCGCCGATTGTGGACCTAATATGTGAGGACCACCGTTGCCACGACCGTCGCCAAGCAGCCACCGAAGCCCCCGCGGGGATCCGGAAGTAGGAGCGGGCCAAGACGTTCCGGAGATGGCAGCAAACCTGAGACGTCCTCGCCCAGGACCCGGACCGAGGAAGCAGATTCGTCCGATGGACCCACCGTGTCATCCCGGACGTGGAGCGGGGTGGTCCGGAAACATGGACGGGTAGACTTCTACCTTTCGCAGGTGCTGACGGGGCTCGGATTTTTCCGGCAGTACCTTGCGGTCAAAAAGTTCACGCGATCCCCGGGCTGCCCGGACTGCCCAGGCGAGGACCAGTCGGCTGAGCACGCGTTATTCCGGTGCCCTCGTTTCGGCGAGGTGCGCAAGCGGCTCCTGACTGGCCATGGCATGCAGCCGGCGACGGCCGACAACTTTCACGAGTATCTGCTGCACAGCCCGGAAGCTTTGGAGCGGGCAGTCGAGGCGGCCAAGACCATCTGCTCCAAGCTGCTGTGTCAGTGGACCATGGAGCGGGCAGTCGATGCAGAGCGAGCGACGGCGGCAGCCAGTCGAGGAAGAATCCTGGCGATGGAGGAGGAAGTTTTAACACTACACTTCTTAAGACAAGAACCATGGGCTATGATCAAGGATCATGGCTCGCAACGCTCATTATATTTATTCCACAATTAATATAAGAAAATACGCGTGAAGTATCCGCGCAAGGACATCTTTTAGTATTCGAAGATAATAGACATCGCTAACGGAGTATGTCCCGTTTTTTGAACTACCCAAAATGAAATAAATTTTGCTCAGTAGCTAAGAAGAAGAAATTGCGTTGGTTACACGGGCAACTATGCATATTTTTTTTATGTGAAAGCTATCTTATAGGAGGTGGAATTTTATTCCAATTCCAGTTATCACTTGTTCACTTGTAGTCCAAGTCACTTGTCGAGCCATTTAAATCGGTATTGTACGACTTCATATTAATCTAAGGAAGCTTTGAAATATTTATTGTTAAGAAATGTGGATCAATTAAATACTTCTGCATGTTTTTTTACTTGACTCTATTGAACGTATTTTATAAGGCCCAGGCCCGGTGCCACGCGAAAATTTTAAATTGCTTCAAAACACAATTTCAACATGAAAAGTCGTTTGTTAATTCAAGTATCTTAACTTTTTCCCAAATCAAGCAGGTTGCTATAGCAATCAATGCTATGTAACTGTCGGTACTGTTAGTCAAAAGTAATAACGCTTCGATATTTTTGTTCATGCTTCATATTTGTGGACAAACTGAAAATACTAAACATTCGTGGCATGTTATTGACTTCAAACCGAGAACCAAGCTCATTAGGACCGATCATGAAGACGCTAATTCAGTTATTCTGTTGCGGGATTGTTAGTTTCGATAGTTTTTCCAATTCCAACAGCAGGTTAGTGGTTGCATAGCACACTTGCATGCAACTTGAGATTGCGTGCAACATGAGATTGTACAACTTGAAGCGCACTTTGCTAAATTTTATAATTTCCAAAAAAAAAAAAGAGGGTCCATCACACCAACTGATGAAAAGTCACCAATCAAAAATGGGTTGTCTTTGAGATTCATGAATCTCTCGACGAAAGATTCATGAATCCCTTATAATGCAGAGATTCATTCAGATTCATGAATCTGAATCAGATTTACACAACTCTACTTAAATCCTTTCGAACATTTACTTTCATTTTTTTTTGTTCAATATCATTTTAAATATGTACTCCTGGGTAATGTCTGAGATGATGTAGACGTTGGAGGACTCTTTTGACAAGTTATCTTTGGAAGCCTCCGAATCAGAAGATTCCAGGATGGAGCGAAATTCAGCGTTCAATATTACCGACGCGTATAGGGGCCGGTCAGTGGAAAACGCGGAACGCAATTGGAAGCGCCGACAAAACGAGAGTGAGGTAGAGAAGAGCATAAGGCGGGCCCAAAGCGCCGCCCGGGAACGGGTGCGAAGGGCAATTGAAACGCCGGAACAGCGTGCACTACGGCTGGCAAAAAACGAGGGACATAGAAACACCAGATCAGCGAAGCATGCGGAACGGATGCGTATAGCACGAGCTAAGGAAACTCCGGAACAGCGTGCGATTCGGTTGGCCAAAAATGCCGCACGTACTCGACGGCAACGAGCCGCAGCAGCTGCCCTCGGAGCCAATGGGGCACCATCCGCAACTAGCACAACGTCGAACTCCCAGAATCCGGACCGATTCAAATTGTCCGAGTAATCTATACAAGCAGCACCTTTTACCGTATCCATTCGGCTCGTCTGCTTCTGGAGACCAGTCCACAAATTGCAAAAATAAATAAAAACAAAAAAATGTCCCCGGCTATCGAGAACATTTTATCGGTGCAATCAGATCTTAAAAGCCCGACCGGCAGAAATGTGTAGCATCGCGTGAAAAGTGTAGTGCGGCGGTCTTCAGTCCCTACCCAACTGACGGTGACATGCAACATTGCCCCGTTTCCCCACATTCCAACCCCCTTAAGCCCAGTACTGTCAGCTTTCTCTTGCTGACAGTAAGTAGTGAAGCTCACTACTTTACTGGTAAGTTATCACACATGGTGGAAAACTGTAAAGTGTTGTTTCTACCGCGTGAAGGTATTTTGGATTTCAATGTTTCTGCTTGTTGTTTGTCAACAGCAACATGGCGTCGAAACGGAAACTTGCAGGAGAAAAAGTTGATCCTTCAACGAGCCGTCGGCGGCGTCAGCTCATGGACGATCTTGTCCGGGAAGCGGACGAGGAGTTCGATCGGTTAATGGACCACAGGCACGGATGCACGAAGTGTACGTGCGTTGGTGAGTATTCTCGCGAGCACCATAAAGTTATTTTTTCAGATGTAGGTGCTGCTCCGCGGACGGATGCTGATTTTCGTGCTCGATCGTGCTTGGAGCATCATAAGGAGTTCCGGTCCCCACTAGAAGATCTCGGTAATTTTAATATTATCGAAGATGTTGTGGTAGGCGACCGTCTACACCTTATAGATCTCGGTGTGACTCGACAGATCCTGCGAGGGATACTGGAATCGAAGTTCCTAGGTATACGTAAGTGGAGTACGCAAGAGAGGGATAACGTTTCTAATTTTTTTAACAGTACCTTGTTGTGCTATAGTTGGTCTCCAAACAAGCAAGAGAGAGTAGTGAACCACATACACTGTGGTGCAAAATTGATCGGACGCATCTGATAACTTCGTTGATTGACTCGATAAACTTATTTTATTATTGTTTATCACAAATTTTTTTTTCTAAATATTTGTTTTACTTCGATACATTAATTTTCATGATTCATAAATTTTTTATAATGTGTCAAATTGTGGTAAAAAATTTAAAAAATATAAAAAGATAAAAAGAGTTTTGTTTTTCCTTCTTTCTTCTTTTTGTTGTTGTTGTATATACTATATATATATTTTTTATTTTTAGTTAATTCGTTCCACTCTCGCTGCAGCGTCTCAGTGATCCGTTTGACCACTTCAGTTATCCGGCTCCACTCCTCTTGGCCACGGAGGAGGTGCCACTAAAGGGAGTCACCGGAACTTGCTCGCTGAGCTGAGTGAACGGCTCGCGTACTTGATGAAACCGAGGACAGCAGAATATCGCGTGCTCTGGAGTCTCCTCAACGCCGGGACAGGATTTGTAGTCTGGAAAGTCGGTGAATTCCATGGTTTTCAGGTGAGCCCTGAAGAACCCGTGTCCAGTCAGCAACTGGCACAGATGGAAACCGACCTCTCCTTGCTTTCGGTCGATCCACGCCACGATGTCTGGTATAAGCCGGTGCGACCAGCGGATCCTTGACGAGGCGCCGCCAGGGGTTGCCACGTCAGCGTCCCACCGCTCCTGCCACGAGCGGATGGTCTGACCGCTGGTCCCGGGTCCTCCACGCTGTTGCCGCTCGAAGCACCTGGCGTCCTCCTGCACGAGTCTCCAAACTGGAACTATTCCCGCGACGTCACAGCAAGCACGGTACGAGGCGGTGCGGAAGTCCGAAGCTGCCCTTTGCACCACTCGTCGCTGCGCTTCGCGAACCTCGACGATGGAACTCCACACTGGTGCAGCATACCTAAGCACAGACTCCACCACTGCCGCCAGCAGACGTCTCTTGGCGCCCTTGGGACCACTATGGTTCCGCATCAGGCGAGAGACGGCGTCGTCCACTCTCTGCGCCTTCTCAGCAACCTGCGTGAGGTGCGGATACCAGGACATTTTGCAGTCCAGCAGCACTCTCAGGTAGCATAGCTGCTTCTTGACAGCCGCTACTTGGTCGTTCACGACAACGGTGACAGGGTTGTCTGGATCGTCAACGGCGACGTTCCGTTTCGACACAAGTACCGCCTCCGTCTTCTGCGTCGCGATGCTGAGTTGTCTATACGCCACCATCCACTCATTCACCACGGTGACTGCGGCAGCCGCTCGTTCCGAGGAGTCCTGCGGTCCCACGCCCTCCACCAGCAGCACCAGGTCGTCCGCATACGCCACCAGCTCGACACCATCTGGAGGATGCACCGACAGGATGCTGTTGTACATCACATTCCACAGGGTGGGGTCGAGGCTCGACCCCAGTGGAACGCCTGCACTACGCCGCCTGGACGCTGCTCCGTCGCCGCACTCGAACACCAGTCTCCGATCCTCCATCCAGCTAGCGAGAATCCTCTGCAGGTCGGCCGGGACCTCCATGTCCTGGGCCGCTGTAGCGATGTGGCTCCAGCTAGCGGTGTTAAACGCGTTTCTGACGTCCAGTGACACTATCATCAGACAGTGGTGCACATGGCGTCGCGTTATCGGCTCCCTGGTGTTGAGTACTGCGCCGGATGGAGGTGAGGATTGTCCGGGGCCTCCAAATGCTCGTTGAGCCGGTCGAGCATGAGGCACTCTAGGACCTTGCCAGCCCCGTTTAGCATCCCCAGGGGTCGGAACGACGAGGGCTCTCCTGGGGGTTTACCGGGCTTCGCCAGCAGCACCAGCCGCTGTTCCTTCCACGGTGATGGGAGCACACCATTGTCGAAGCACGACTGGTACACTCACCGGAAGACCTCGGGGTGTTGGCGGATGGCAGCCTCAAGCGCTCCATTGCAGATCCCGTTGAGGCCGGGTGCCTTCCGGGGACCCAAGGATCGCGCTATCTCCAGAAGCTCCTCGTCCGTGACTGCACATGTCGGAGGAGCACCATCTTCGGCGGCCAGTGGGGTCGGCCAAACGAACGGTTCGTGTTGGGGGAACAGATCGTCAACGATGCGCTCAAGCACTGCGCGTTCCCTTTCGGGAACGACGCGGCTGCCCCGCAGGCGAGCCATCACGACCTTGTACCCAGCTCCGAATGTGTTCTCCTCGGCCTCCCGGATGAGCTCGTCGAAACTTTCATCCTTGCTCGCCTTGATGGCCCGGGGCAGGCGTGATCTGAGAGCCATGTGGCGCTCAGCTGCTACCAGTCGCTCACCTGGGTCCGCGGTAGAGCGGGCGCTTTCGCTGGCTGCCTGGCATTCTCTCCGCTGCCTGTCGAGCTCCGGGGTCCACCAGAACGCCGAGGACCTCACCTGGAAGGCTGGACCGTGGTTGCGCTCCATGGTTTCGTCGAAGGCGCGTGCTACCAGACCTACGGGTGAGTCCACGAGCTCCGAAAAGTGGCTGTGCCGCCGAGCCTCCACGTAAGTCTCCGCGCGAACAGCCGCACCTTCCATCGCCGTCTTGCTGCGGCGCCGCTGCCGCTCGTTCCAGGATGCTGCTCCTCCCTGACACCACGCTGCTGCTGCTGCTGCTGACGATACACCTTGAAGCTCAGGTACTGGTGGTCGCTAGCGCTGTAGGACTCCAATACACGCCAAGTTCCTGTTCGCGCGAGGCCCGGACTCGCAAACGACACATCTCCTACGCTAGCCGTAGCAACCCCGTTCCCGGTGAAGGTGGGTGTGTTGCCTCGGTTAAGCGTCTCCAGGCCGAGGTAGCTCATCGTCGTACGCAACTCAAGACCTTTCGGCGTGTCGGAGAAGCCTCCAAAAGCCGTATGGGCGGCGTTGAAGTCTCCCGCGACCACCAGTCGTGCGTGACCCTGTGCTTCGATCTCCAGGAGGTCGAGGTACTGCTCAAACCTGGGCGGTCTCCAGCTAGGGGAGGTGTAGCAGCTGACGAAGCAGATGCCACCGATCTGCGCTGCCACCATCCCACGGACACCGCTCCAAACTCGCTGGATAGGTGATGCACCTGTCGCTATGACCGCAACCTGCCCATTGCAGTCTACCGTCCAGTTCCCGTTGCCACCCGGGGGACGGTAAATTTCGCTTGCCAGGACGACATCGACCCTCGCCTCCCTAGCCGTCTGCAGCATGAGGTCCTGCGCTGCTCGACCCCTACCCAGGTTGATCTGCAGTACCCTCAGCACGGACCGATCCTCCTGGTTACGTGTCCGTCTTAGCAGGAGCATGGCGCTGCTTTGCTTCTACATGAGGGATCCCCGATCATGTGGGGTTCACCACATACCATGCACCTCACCGGGGCGGTGCAGATCCTGGCGATGTGGCCCTGACCGCCACACCTGAAGCAGCAGTCCGAACGATCTACTCCTTTGCAAGCGGCTGCGTGATGCCCTCGATCTTTGCAACGGAAACACCGTTGGTCTGGTAGGCCAAGCGGAGGGACCGCAACCTGCCCATTGCAGTCCACCGCCCAGTTCCCGTTGCCACCCGGGGGACGGTAAATCTCGCTTGCCAGGACGACATCAACCCTCGCCTCCCTACCCGTCTGCAGCATGAGGTCCTGCGCTGCTCGGCCTCTACCCAGGTTGATCTGCAGTACCTTCAGCACCGACCGATCCTCCTGGTCACGTGTCCGTCTTAGCGGGAGCACGGCGCTGGCTGGCTTCTACACGTGGCATCCCCGATCATGTGGGGTTCTCCACAAACCATGCACCTCACCGGGGCTGTGCAGGTCTTTGCAATGTGGCCTTTACCGCCACACCTAAAGCAGCAGTCAGACCGGTCCACTCCCTTGCAGGTCGCAGCGTGATGCCCACGCTCCTTGCATCTGTAGCACCGCTGGGAAGGAAGGCCAAGCGGCGGGAGAATCTCCATGCGGACCCTTGTGTAGCCGATCCGCAGAGGCTGCTCGCTCAGCGTGAGCGCCTGACGCCGGGGGATCCGCATCCGTGCCACCTGCAGTCCGTCGGTGCGGGTCCTCATGAATATCGCCTCAGACGAGATTTTGGCCCCGATGGCGAGCTCGACCGCTTCAGCCACTTCGTCGGCCGTGACGAGCATGTCAACGCCTTTCAGCTCAACCGTCGCCATCTCCGTCTGCAGGCTCGCCTTTGCGGTTTCTCCCACCGCCTTGGCAACCCTCTCCAGTACGGCGCCGCTGTCCACGGCCTTCGACAAGTACAACGTCAGAACGTTGTCTGCCGACCGCCGGGGACGATCAATAGCACCGTCCAGCTCGCGGTTCTGCCGTACTGCCAGGTAAACTTCCTTGTAGCTGCGCTCGGGCAGAGCCGTCAGCTTGATTGCGTCAGGTCGCGTCTTCCTGGGACGCTATCTTCGCTTCTTCCTCTTTTCCTGGCCTGGCTCAGGAATCACGACGTTATTCGGCGGCGGATTGCGAGCTTTCTACGGCTTCGTTGTAGGCTGCGACGAAGGTTGACCTGCGGCCGCCTGCGAGCTACGTTGGTTCCGAGCTGACACTAGAAACCAGGGGTTCTCCTTTCGCTGTGCAAGAATTTGACGACTCTCCTCCTCATCTTCCAGCCGTTCCTGCTCCAGTTGCGCTTCTAATTCCCGCAGCTGGTTCTGAAACAGGTGGATCACACTGGTTCGTTTAAGCTGACGCTCTTCCTCACGCCGCCGGAAGAACTCGCCTGCCTCCTGGTTGTTTGCCCGCTGATCATTCAGCTGACGCCCTGCGCGAGACTGGCTACGCTGACGTTCTGCACGAGACCGGCTACGCTTGCGCTGCTGTTTCCTTAGCTGCTTCTCCTTTTGTTGCTCGTGGGTGGGGTGGCTGTGGGGGGTCGGTCCTACACGACCCACGGGGGGTACCTAGGTACCACTGGGGCACAAAACCACTATTCCTGCACTTCCAGCACTTCCACTCGATTCTGCTCGAATTTGCCTGTTGCTCAAGGGCCGGGATTTTGCTCTTAGGGCCGCACGGAAAATCGGCACCACTTTCACCAAAAAGTTTTCCGCTCACCGTTTGCGCAAAACACAGCCGATCTTCTCGCGGTTTTCACCAAAAATTCTTAAAAAATTTTCTTCGTCGAAAGACACCTCGCTTGACCGGGAAGTCTTGAAAAACTTTTCCACTAATTTCCCGGCTGACAGCTTGTCAAAAAGTTTTTCGCACTTTTCTCGGTCAGTTTTCAACCGAATCGACCGCGGTTTCACTTTTTAGTCGTTTTTCCGGCCAAAAACAAACGGATTTCACTCCGGTTTTCACCAGCAACGCACTTTCATCCGCAATTTTCACCAAAATAGCATCAATAAATCACGATTTTAGCACTTTTTGATGATTTTTAAACACCTTACAACGGGAGCGTCTTCTGTTCAACGGAACGGTTTGACAGCTCACTTGCTACTACTGGGATAACTGGCTTTTTTTTTTTTTTTTTTTGTTTACCCAGGGACAAATGCACTTACGCACATTGTGGGCCCCCAACGGCGAGCGAGGCTCGAGCCATTGGCGGTTCCCGGAAGAGACTCCTCCAGGAAGGGCTTCATAGGCTGCAGACACAAGTGCCCGACTTACGCCTATGGGTACCCCCTAAAAAACCCTGGCATAGTCCCCCACCCCCCTTATGACGGCCTCGCGGCATGTTGTCAGAGGATGAGGGACCCGCCCCCCCCATAGTGTGAAGCACCATGGGTTAGGCTATGCGCTAAAGCTCCCTACTCCTCCTGGAGCAGGGTCTGGCACTGGCTGGCCGTCCTTGGCCCTCACTGCTTCTCGCTGCCGACGTATGTCGCTCTGCTTCCGGAGTTCAACTCGTTAATAACCGGAGGTTATTGCCTCAACGAGCGCTGCCTCCTCGTCGGCTGTAAGGGCGCTGAAGCTTGAGGCGTCGTTGAGGCCCTCGACGGTTGTACGGCGTCGACCGGTTGTCCTCCGTGTTGGCGGCGCAGGCGAAGCGTTGATTGGCTGCTGCTGTTGTGGCTGCTGCGCTGCTGTTCGTCGCGTTGAGCGCTGCCCTGTTGTTCGCGGCTGTGGCACCTGCTGCGTCTGCTGCTGTTGTTGCTGCTGCTGTGACTGTTGCAAGGTCAACCGGGCCTCACGGCGTCGCAGTCTCCACTGGCGAGTATACTGCCGATGGTACTCACGGTCGCGCTCCTGCCGAGCCTGCGTACGGGGAGAAACTGGCGGTGCCGAGGGGATCGCTGCGCGTTCTGCCTCTCGCCGCTCCGCGTTTCGCTGTCGTCGTGCTGCATTACGCCGGTCGTTCCGTGCCCGGGCGACTTCCTGCCTGCGGGCCTCGATATCCGCTGGAATGATCCGCTGCACGGCTGCAGCCTGCTCGGCACGCTCCTCATTCCATGCCCGCTGCAGGTGGGTGGTGATCCGCTTGGCGGCTTCCGCAATCATATTCCAATCCTCAGGAGAGCGAAGGAGGAACTGCGATAGTGTATTGGCATTGACGGCCACCATGTCATCAGCACGACCGGGCAGCAGCTCCGTTCTGATGTCGGTGAATCGTGGACACTCAAAGAGCACGTGTTCCACCGTCTCCGTCTCCCCCGGGCACCGCGGGCACAGCGGGGACGAAGCAAACCCCATGCAGTGCAGATAGTCCCGGAAGAATCCGTGACCGGAGAGAATCTGACACAAGTGGAAGTTTACTTCTCCGTGCTTCCGCTGATGCCACCAGATCGGAACGGGAATCACTCTACGGGTCCAGCGAGTGAAACGACTTCCCGTCCGACCGATCCGGTCCCAGTCGTCCTGCCACTGACGAAAGGTGGTGTTTCTCTCCCGTTCACGTATCTGCTTCGTCGTCATGCCCGCGTTGTTGGGGTCCAGTCGGCGCTGGTAGAACCGGCCGTCCTCCTTCACCAACAGTGAGATTGGTATGGTGCCCGCGATGACGCCAGCTGCCTCGAAGGAAATGGTCCGGAACGCGAAGGCTGCTCCTACGACGACCTTCTTCTGCGTCCGCTCCAGCAGTCGGCGCACCTCCCTGGTCTCCACGCCCTCCTGCCATACGGGTGCTCCATATCTCAGGATGCTGTTGACTACGGACACCAGCAAGCGGCGCTTCTTACACTTCGGACCGCTGTGCCGCCGCATGAGAAGTGCCAGTGCCTCCGCTACCTTCGTTGCCTTCCCTGTCACGAACCTGGCATGCTCCAACCATTTCAGGTGGTATTGGATGCGAACGCCCAGGTATCGGATGTCCGTGGTAGAGAGGAGAGGTACACCGTTGATCGTGACGGGAATGCCGGTGTAGTTTCTCTTCTTCTTTGACAACATCACGATGTCCGTCTTTGCCGCTGCCAGCTCCAAACGGTGATCGCGCATCCAGAGGACCACACGGTCCACTGCCCGCTCGGCCAACCTTGCTGCCACCTCCGGGGTGGTGCCTGGAGCCAGGAGCACAAGGTCGTCGGCGAAGGCGACCAGCTCCACTCCGGCAGGCATTACGATGGATAACACGGAATCATACATCGTGTTCCACAAGGTTGGTCCGAGGATCGATCCTTGTGGCACCCCCGCTGAAAGCTCCTTGATGACTGGACCCTCCGACGTTGCGTACAACAGCTTTCTTCCCTGGATCCAGCTCCTCAGGATCCGCTGCAGACAAGCTGGCACATGCTTCTCCTGCAGAGCTAAGGCGATGGACAGCCAGCTCGCAGTGTTGAAGGCATTACGCACATCAAGAGAGACCACCATGAGGCATTTATTGACCCTGCGGTCCGTCATCCGGTGGGCCATTGCACGCTGACCAGCCTCCTTAACGCGCTGGATCGCCTGGATGGTCGACCTTCCCTTCCGGAAGCCATACTGGGAAGGCGACAGACGAGGATGGTCCAGGTCCTCGAGGTGATCGTTCAGGCGATCAAGGATGAGCCGCTCCAAAATTTTGCCGGACCCATCGAGCATTCCGAGTGGCCGGAATGATGACGCATCTCCTGGGGGTCGACCGAACTTTGGCATCAACGCAAGGCGCTGCCTTTTCCACTCCGGAGGGAAGACACACTGGTCGAAGCAGTCCTGGAACACCTGCCGAAAGATGTCCGTGTGTTCCCTGACAGCCACCTTCAACGCTGCGTTCGAAATACCATCCGGTCCGGGGGCCTTGGTTGGCACCATCGTCGCTGCTATCGTAAGGAGCTCCTCGGTGGTGACGTTTCGCGCTGGCTCCTGGGACGTCTGTTCGAGGTCCGCAATGTCCGCGGCGGGCCACTCGAACGGTCCATGGTCTGGAAACAGCTCCGCGACGAATCGTTCAAGCACTCCGGGATCCCTCTCCGGTGGAACACGGCTGCCTCTCAGTCGTGCCATCACTACTTTGTAGGCGGTGCCGTACACGTTTGCTTCCGCCTCCTCTATCATCTCATCAAAGGAACGATCTTTACTGGCCTTGATTGCGCGGGCGAGATCCTTTTTGCAGTTTTTGTGGCGTTCTCTCGCCAGGTATCGCTCTACGCCTCTCCTGGCTGCTAAGACCGCCGCTTCCGATGATTTGCATACGTCGCGCAGCAGGCTAATGGCCTCCGTCCACCAGTAGGTTCGGCTCCGCACCATGAACTGATCACCCAATGTCCGCTGCATCACCTCGTCGCAGGCCCGTGTCAGCCCAGCGGTGAAATCCCCGGGCGTCAGCGAAGAGTCTGCAAACCCGGATACCCGAAGTGCGATCTGAAAGGCCTCCGGATTAAACTGGCGCAGCTTCCAACGCGGCCACGCTGACTGACGCTGCTGTTGCTGGGAACGCTGCTGATGTTGCTGCTGCGGTTGCCTACGTTGACCTGCTACGGCTCCGGCGGAAGGTACAGAGATGCTGAAGTGCACGTACCGATGGTCGCTGTTGGTGAACGTGTCGAGAACCCGCCAGTCATCGAACGATCCGATGGTTGGGCTCGCGAAGGACACGTCCACAACGCTCTTCGTGGCACTCCCGTTCCCCACGAATGTTGGCTCGTTGCCGCGATTGAGGATGACAAGGCCGAGTTGGTCGACTACGTCGGCCAGGTCCTCTCCTCGCGACCGAGTCCTCGCGCTGCCCCACCGCTCATGCCAGGCGTTGAAATCGCCCGCCAGCACGACGTGTGGGTGCGCTCTGGCCTCGATGTCGATGTCGTCGAGCAACCGCTGGTATTCCTGGTCTGTCCATCCCGGTGTTGGTGGGGCGTAGCAGGAGATGAAGGTCACCCCCGCCACTTGGACCGACACCAGTCCTACCCTACTTGCCCAGACTCGCTGTATGGGCAAGGCTCCGGTCGTAATAACAGCTGCCTTCGCTGTCGAGTCCACCGCCCAGTTCCCGTTATTGCGTGGAACACGGTAGATCTCCGACGCCAGCACAATGTCGATCCTTTCCTCCCGTGTGGTCTGGAGCATGAGGTCTTGTGCTACCCTGCTGCGCGCCAAGTTGATCTGGAGGATCTTCAACCCAGCGTCGCGCCCTCTAACAGTGGTGTTCGAAGCTAGCGGGAACATGATGGTTGGCTGCTACCGCTACAAACCGGTGACCCTGTCTGATGGTGTCCGGAACACGTGAGGCACTTGGGGCCCGAGCTGCACTCCTTGGCCTTATGCTGCTTCGAACCGCAACGGAAGCAGCACTTGGAAAAGTCCGGTCCAGTGCATTCGCGCGAACGGTGCCCCTTCCCGAAGCAGCGATAGCATAGCTGCTCGCCTGCTGGGACCGTCGCGAGCGCCTGCATTACGACACGTGTATTGCCGATGGTGATCTTGTTACCATTCAGCATTTGGCACTGGGAGCGCGGCAGCTTAAGATGCGCCTTCTGCATCCCGTCGTAGCGCCGCCAGAGGCGCACCGCATCAGCTGGCACCGTCAGGCCCATCTGGCGTTTGATCGCTGCTGAAATATCTTCCGGGGTGGCCAGCATATCAATCCCTGTTAGTGCTACTGTCTGTTTGTTCACCAGGAGGCGCGCCACTCCTACCTCCTTGATGGCCGCTTGAACCTCCTGCAGCACGTTTTCGCAGTCCGTGTTGGGCTTTAGGTACAGGGACATGGACCTTTCTCCGGTCCGCGAAACCCGGGCGACGTGCTGATCGATTGCCGTCTTTTCCCTTACCGCCTTGTACGCTTCAAGATAACTGCGGCCTTCGTTGCTTTCAAGAACAACAACTCCGGGCCTCTCTTCCCGGCGAGTTGTTGTACTTTGCGTCGTTTCCGCCTTCGGTCGACCGCCGACTACCTTGGCGAACGACGTTGTCGTTGATCCGTTTCGCTTCTCGGACTGCACTGCACCAGGCTTGATCTTCTTGGTGGCCTTGTTGTTAGGAGCAGAAGACCTTTCGGTGACAGTGGCGGCCCTGCCCACAGGAACGTTGGGCATCGCTGGTGTCGACTGCGCAGTACTGGTCAGCGCTTCAGCAGCTGCTGCCTGGTCCTGCTTCTGCTTTTTCTGCTTCTTTCCCCCGCGTACTCTCTTCCGCTTGCGACTGGGATAACTGGCTTGTGGCCGCCAAGCGTTCATAGCGACGTGGCTTTTTTATCCTTCGATGTCGGCTCTTCCTATCATTGCGAAGCAAAATTCACAAAGCGTAGGATTGTTCACTCTTTCAAGGGAACGTGAGCTGGGTTTAGAACGTCGTGAGACAGGTTAGTTTTACCCTACTGGTGTGCAAGTGCTATCTCAATGGAATTCCTGTGCAGTACGAGAGGAACCACAGGTACGGACCAATGGCCCAATACTAGTCCGAGCGGACTTTGGCATGAACGCCTCCAAGGTCGTAACCGAACCAGGCTGGTAGCATATGTATAGGAGTCGTTAGCTAGATGGCTAATAACATCACGAGAATGGATTGAGTTGACTGTAAACTCTTTCCATGTATTGGAATACCCTCAAACTGAGCCTATCGCGTTAGCCCACTGTGGTGTAGATGGCGTTGTGATCTAATGGCCTTACTGGGCAAACACTTTGGGTCCGTCAAGGACTTGGAGTGTCGGTGCTGGTCGGCGGATCCAACACTCTGAGTATCCCGGGTTGGTACTTGGGGTTGGTTTGGTTTTGGTGAACAAATACTAGATGTACTATCTCGGTGGTATGTCAGTATCACCTATACCCCAGACCACTTGCATGGTCGCAAGCGTTGTGTTCCAATGGCCCTACCGGGCAAACACTTTAGGATCGTCAAGGACTAAGAGTGCCGGGACAGGTTGGCGGATCCAACACTTCGAGTGCCCTCGGGTACTTGGTGTTGGTTGAGGACTTGGTGAACAAACACTTGATATACCATCTTCGGATGTATTTCGAGTATCGTTTTCAGAGGATGATGACCATCGCTACAGCTGGATTATCACCAGAATGTTCAACCGTTTACGTGGACGACATTGTAGTGATAGGATGCTCAGAGAATCATCATTTGAAAAACTTAGGGCGAGTATTTGAAAGGCTGAGACATTACAATCTCAAAGTTAATCCTGAGAAATGCAGGTTTTTCAAACCTGACGTTACATATCTTGGACATAAAATAACAGATAAAAACATACTGCCAGTTGAGTCTGTGGCGGCCGCGCTAAGCGACCGCGTTGTGGAAACTCGACTGCAGCCGACCACACGCGCCACCTATCGGAAAACTATAGAACTGGCGGCTATATAAAAGCGCGAAGCGGATCGCGTTTTTCGCTCTTTCGTGTCTGACCTTCCACCGTCATCCGTGTTGGGACCGGTGTGCTAGGCCTTTCTTTCTATCACTTGTTCGATCGCTCTCCACCACCGGTGTTGAGACCCGCGTGCCTCATTTTCAGTTTCTTACTTCGTGTATTACTCCGAACTTGGATCAAATAAAAAACGGTAGATTCCCTCGAGAAATCCAAACCTCCGAGGGAACCTCCAAACTGGTGACCCCGACGTGATCCAGGTTCCCCGAAGTGCTCGAGTCCGGCTTTTCCGCGAAACGTACCACGCGCACGAAACTCTGCACCGCGCAGACGGTTCACAGTGAGGTGCTCCACGCGTAAAAAAACGTGCATCGAACATTCCCGTTTTTCCCACGAAGTAAAGCACGTGCTCGAAACGTCGCACCGAGCAGCCGGGTGCAGTGAAGTGTTCCATGCACACGACGCACCGCGCCGGACAGACAATTTTAGTGAAACGCTTGCGCTAAACATTACCAGTTCCGTGAAGTGAAGCACGCGCACTAAACGCTGCGCTGGACAGACGTTTTTCCGCGAAGCCGTCAACCGGCCCGAAGCACCACACCGAACATTTTCCGTTCTACGAAGACCACGCGTGAGGAACCCCTGCACCGAGCAGACGTTTATCGTGTTTTATCGTGAATTGTTCTGTGCATACGATACGCCGTGCCGTGCCACCACTGTTCCACGAAGACCACGTGTCCGGAACCCCTACACCGAGTAGTTACTTTTCCGCATAGTGACCTAAGCACACGAAACGCTGCACCGGGCAGTCGTTTTTCCGCGAAGTGACCACGTCGACGTTAACAATGCATAAAATCCAACACAGCCCGGAGCCGCCCCGCGATCGACGGCAGCCCCAAGATACGACTACCGCCTCCTTGGAAGAGATGGAAGGAGAATCAACACCGACCGCTTCTACCTCACGTGCCATCGAGGATCCACCGAGGGCTGTAGAGGAAAAATCTCGCGGATGTTTCGGAAGGATATAACTTGTGTAGCGATCGTGCTCAGAGGTGCCCAACTTCCTCATTAGCAATCGCACTTTCGCTTCATCTTCCAGTTGCGCGGCATCCTTTTGAAATACACTGTGCCAATCGGTAAGTGGGACGGTCAAAAAAAGAACACTTGTCTGACTTTGCGATCAATTTTAGGGTACTTAGAATTGATAACAATGAATTTCGCTTATCACATCTTCTTTGTCTATCTTTCTACGAAGCATGTGCAAAAAAAGAGAGTAAAAATCGGTCACCAAGCGGCGCAATGATCGAAAAAGTGCAAAAAGTCATAATTTTGCCAGCCAAACGTAAAGTTGGACACTTGCTTTTCAGGTTTAATACGTGGTTTGTTGAACTATATCCAGAAGTTTTTGGTATTTAATGTTATTTCTGTTATAGTCTATGACTGTTTGTTGATGCTTGACAACAGTTTTTTCTAACTTTATTGGACATTTCTGCTTAAATTTTTTCCTATTGCTGTGTTGTTACCAATTTATACTATACAGTGTTTGTAACATAGTATACTGTACAATTTTTCTCAAATTGACTATTGGATTTCATACTAAAGACTCAGAAAGATTCTTCTTAACTTTGAGGCTGATTTAGAGTAGTAACTTTTGTGTTATTCGTAGCTTATAGTGAGTATAGTTAACCTGGCGGAACTCTTAATCTTGGAATAGTCAAACTATATCAACAACATCTGTCATAATTTTCTTCATCATATGAACGTTGTGATGTGTACTTATCGTACTTTAATTAAAAACGAGTTTTTCAGTTCATTCTGATCACATAAACACCTACAACATTAACAAATGACCTCCAAGGAATAGAAGTTAAAACAAATTTTTTTTTAAAACTCGTCAGCTCCGGTTTACGAAAACTGCCTGCCTTTCTAACCAAAAGTGTATATGTTTGCTTCATATGTAAGTCATACTTACTGTGACGACAATTACCACATTAAATTAATGGATTTGAGCGAGATAGGAAGAGTACCTTTCAATATAATCTAAAATCATCGTCTATATAAAGTTTTGGAAAGTAAAGGCGTTGTTTGCGGGTTCTGCGGGTATGTTCTGGAAATAGTTTGGAACCTTCTTAATGCTTTCATTATTTTATTAAATTCTTAGACATCTATAATTGAGGAAAAGTCTTCAATTCAGTTGGTTTTTTGATGAATCTCACATCATCGTCCTTTAAGTTTATTGTAAGATGACCCATTTCAAGTTATATTTTTGACAATATGGGCTTTTTTATCGATTGTTAGTGTATCGCAAAACAGTAACTTTGGTTAAATTGATAAAACTCATTAACTTTTGGCATTTTTAATCGATTTATATGATAAAAAAGATAATATTTCATTCCTTGCAGTGGTGTAACATATTTCAACCACAAAGTGTAAATAATTTATCAAAACTCATCTTTTTTATACATATAACAATAATTTAGTATATCATAGATCATCAGAAAATGATTTTACGTGCCTAAGCTAGCTTCTATAACACTTCAGCCGCAGACATTCTTAGGAATCCTAAGTGTCCAACTTTACGTTTGGCTGACAAAATTTTGACTTTTTGCACTTTTTCGATCATTGCGCCGCTTGGTGACCGATTTTTACTCTCTCTTTTTGCACATGCTTCGTAGAAAGATAGACAAAGAAGATGTGATAAGCGAAATTCATTGTTATCAATTCTAAGTACCCTAAAATTGATCGCAAAGTCAGACAAGTGTTCTTTTTTTGACCGTCCCACTTACCGATTGGCACAGTGTAGGTCCTCGTACCTCGCATACCATGCCGCGAAAGTGGTTCCAGCATCGGCGTCGTACGTAAATTCTTTGATGTGCCCGCACAAAGAATCTAAAATCTGCTCCGGCTTTTTTTCTTCACTCGCGGCGGGTTCTTTTTGTCGCATTAATTGCAACAAAATTTGCTGCTGCTGGGCCATCTGCTATTGCATGAGTTGCAGAATTTGGGGCGTTGAAGAATTTTCGACGATTGGTGGCGTCAAAAATGGTGGAAAACTTCCATTTTGCTGCGCGGTCTGGGCCTGGGCGGTTTGTTGCAATGGCGGTGCATGAGCATCACGACGATCTCCCGCCTGCACAAGCGGCTGCGATGACGGTGGGGCCAGTGAACCCAACCATCCTTGGGACGCGCGCCGTTCTTCTTCTTCCTGACTCATTCTTCGACGCTTCCTCGGTGGCGAAATTGTTGCGCGGTGGAGCTTTGTATCCTTTTCACTTATCACTATCAACTTTTACTCGTCGCCAGCTGTTATGTTTTACACTTTAAAAACTTAATCTTTATTCAAGGACGTTTAGACAATAAAGACTTAATGACCTTTAAAATGACTCCGCTTGATACGTCTTTTCGCACCGGTGGTTAGAGAGCCAGAGCACCGGACCAACGCTTCGGTCCCTCTTCGTACCCGTGCTCGAGCACGATCCTCGAGCAGGATCCTTCTCAACCCGATCACGGCATCATCCGGCGATGGCACTCATTGTCGGAGAGCCCGGGTTTATGGCTCTTCGTTGACTGCTCATCGTATGATCATATCACCACAACAATTTGCTTTTAACAGAAAGTTGCTAACCTGTTCCGTTTTTTCATGAAAAGTCGTTAAAATTGTCTCATTTTTTAAATGCAAACGTTGTTGTAATATTCCCGAAATGCAAACGTTCGTCTTTAATCAAGATTTGATCGGTGTAAGGACAGTCTATGTCGATTATTTATAAATATTAAACGCCCCACTTTTGGACATCTTTCACGCCCGAAGATAAAACTCGAAAAAGAATTCTATATTTCAAATATCAAATGGCGAACATGAATCCTTAACATCAAATACCTCGCAATAATTGGCGTTCGAGATCATTGATTCAAATGATCAATGTATCGCTGGGATATATTTTTGATGTTTTGAATATAATAGACACCCTTTGTGAATAGCCGAACATATGTTAGTTTGATATGCATTCGTTATTCGTAGCAATGGTAGCAACTGCGGGAGAAAAAAATATCGCATCCACCCTTCTTAGAACATATCATTAGCCAGCAACTAGCAAACTTGTAATTTGTTTTTCTAGTTTTTCTGTTTATACGATTTTGTAATAACGTAAATGAAAACCTACCCACATATAGAAATTCTGTCGAAGGATTCTTTATTCTATCGAGTGTTGCTTTGAAGAGACCGCACGAGAATGCTTCGAATTCTTTTGAATTCATACATTTTGGATCATCTAAAACACAATCATTTCTGAGGCGATTGAGATGATATAAATATTATTGCATAGGTATTTAGTGGAACTATCTTTTGTCTGAATGATGCACTTGGGTAGGAATAACCATTAAGAAATAAAACAAAATTACTCCTTCTCTATATTGTGCATCGATAATAGATTTGAAAGCGTCAATGTTGTTTACATTGGAAAATGTTCTACCGTTGCACTGTGGAGCGAAAAGAGCAATTGCCGGGATAAAATTCGGAATGAAATGTTTTGCAATTTTTTCATTGTAATATCGTGTAATACTATTATATAACACGAAATTATGATGTTTCAGGACAATCCCGCCAGGGGGCGCTGCAAAAACCTCATATTTTTTAACCTTTCTATGGGCATTATTTTTTCAATCTTTTTTTTACATTAACTTAACGATTTTTTTTAAAACAAACTAAATTTACAAAAAACTTTCATTCAAAATATTGTTATTTGGAAAATAATTGATATTTAGAGCATCTAACGCGGACATTAGTGATGGGAAAATCGGCTCCGCAACCGGAGCCGGCTCCGACGAACTCCAGTAAATTTTGGAGCCGGCTCCGGAGCCGGCTCCGAACTACCGACTCCGAACTACCGACTCCGAACTACCGACTCCGAACTACCGACTCCGAACTAACGGCTCCGAACTACCGGCTCCGAACTATCGGCTCCGAACTAACGGCTCCGAACTAACGGCTCCGAACTAACGGCTCCGAACTAACGGCTCCGAACTACCGACTCCGAACTACCGACTCCGAACTACCGACTCCGAACTACCGCCTCCGAACTGACGGCTTTGGAGCCGGCTTCGAACTAACGGCTCCGAAGCCCGTTCCGAACTGGTGGCAGTGCTGTACCGCGTCAGGTTACAAAAAGTTAACTTAGATACCAAAAAACTGGTGCGGTCCAGGTGTCAAAACCCGATTTTTCTGTAAGAATCTACCGATGCAAGTGTAGTCAGAAAACGGTTACAGTTACGGTTACAGATGGCAATTATAAGCAAATAAAAACAATAAGATAGAATAATATAAAAGATGAGAATAATTTTATCAACGGATTGAAGTTTGTATAACTTGTTTCAAAACGGAATAGTTGTTGCATTAAGGACTATGACCAACAGAGCGAGTAGAAGTTTCAAGCTAATGCATCGTATCAATTATTATAAAATAAGAAAAACGATAAAGCCGTTAGTTCGGAACCGGTAGTTCGGAGCCGGTAGTGCGGAACCGTTAGTTCGGAGTCGGTAGTTCGGAGTCGGTAGTTCGGAGCCGTTAGTTCGGAGTCGGTAGTTCGGAGTCGGTAGTTCGGAGTCGGTAGTTCGGAGTCGGTAGTTCGGAGCCGTTAGTTCGGAGTCGGTAGTTCGGAGCCGTTAGTTCGGAGTCGGTAGTTCGGAGTCGGTAGTTCGGAGTCGGTAGTTCGGAGCCGGCTCCGACTATAAGCCGGAGCCGGCTCCAGAGATGTTAGTTCGGAGCCGGCTCCGGAGCCGTTAGTGCACTCCGGAGTGCCCACCACTAGCGGACATAACTTCTGAACTATTCTGAGCTTGTACCATCATATTCTTGGTTTCGAATTGGCAAGGGTCTGTTACTATTTGAGGAGCTGCATTTACGGACGTGAATGTTAACATTTTACGGACGTGTTCTCTTCTATCCCTTCTGTATATTTTATTTCTACCTTCTGATGCTTCCTCTCCAAAGGATCCCCACTGACCTGGGGCATTTACAAATTCACAAAATTTTTATCGCATGTCATTCGGTCATATCGGTCGCGTTCCTTAATCGCTCCGCTAAAATTGTAAAATTTGTGCGTTAAATCAGTTTTGTTAACTATCGGTCTACTGCACTTCGTTAGATAGTGATACATACAGTACTTAAATATCACTCACGCTCATCAGCAACCTTTTTCACGATATCACGTTAGTTCGTTATCTTTGGCGTCGGTGTTTTGTTCGAGCCACCCCTGAGCTAGAATGGCGTCCGTTTGTTTTTCCTGTGCCAATGAATTTGCTCCAGACGCGGCTACGATGCGATGCTGCTATTGTGAAGAACTTTTTCATGATTCCTGCACCACTTTGCCTGACGATATGGTGACCAATATCAAGCTACGGCATGATGTTCATTGGAGCTGTCCTGGCTGCACCAAAGCTCTTGCCAATCCAAGGAGCAAAGTTATGAAGGAGGTCGGCCTACAGGCGGGGCACGCCTCCGCGATTAGCTCAATCGTTTCATCACTGAAGGACGCTATCCTCGAACCGTTGTCCACCGAAATGCGTGCTATGGTGGCCCCATGGACCCGGGCCCTTCCCACTCTTCCGGAACCGGCTGATGGTTTAGCCAATGGATCTCCACGGCGTCGTGGGCCTTCTTCAGATGCTGTGCGTAATTCGGCTTTTTCAGCCATCCGGCGGGCTCAACCTCCGGGATCACTCGACGCTGTTGCTGAGAGGCCCCATGATTATGCTCGCGAAGTGATCACCGGTTCCAGCATTTCTTCGCCGAGCCTAGTTGCCTCCCAGAACGCCAGGCCCCTGCGTTTCTGGTTGCATCTTATGGGCGTTGCACCGAGTGTCACCGTCGATCAAGTTGTCGCATCGGTGCAACGTAGGCTTGGCACCGACGATGTGATCGCATTCTCACTTCTGGCGAGAAATGTGAATCCGGCAACTCGCAGTGCTCTCTCCTTCAAGGTGCGGATCCCCGTGTCCTGCAGTGAGAAAGCTCTCTCTTCAGAAACTTGGCCTACCGGTATCCGTGTCCGGGAGTTTGTGATTCATACTCGCCCAGAGAATCGATTTCGTCGGCCATCTCCATCTCCACCGGACTCGCCACTCTCACCACTATCGTCCCGCCGTGATATTGGGCGTCATCAACACACTGCAACCCAATACGTAAACAGAACACTCATACACTCCGGCACACCTTCCACTTCAACACCTGGCACCAACTCATTCACGGCTCCCGGTCATCCATTGCACACCACCTTACCCACCGCTGACCCGCCACGCAAAAGGAAACGAGGACCGGCTACTGATATCAGCCCAAGCCAGCCTAAACTGGATACCTTCTTTCGGACAAAGTAATCGGGATGGCATTTCTATTATTTATCAGAATGTACGCGGCCTACGCACCAAATGCCAATCCGTACTCTCTTGCTGCATCACTTCTCACTACGATGTCATCATCCTCACGGAAACGTGGCTTGACGACGCCATCCCGTCCGCACTGCTAGTTCCCGACTGCTACACCGTTTACCGACTCGATCGCAGCAGCCGTAACAGTAAAAAAAGCAAAGGTGGTGGTGTACTCATTGCGGTATCCACGCGTTTAAAGTCAATGCCTTGTACCACAGCTGACAGCATCGAGCAAGTATGGATAAAAATTATGTTGGACTCAGGCTCTATCACTCTTGGTGCCATCTATCTGCCTCCGGATCTCAACAATAACAACGAGACAATGATTACCCTAACCAACACGCTCGACAGTATGATTGGTACTGATGATCAGTTGTATGTCGTATTTGGTGACTTCAACTATTCCTCGCTGCAGTGGAGTTTCGATGGCACCAATACACCGGAAAGCATTCAACCAGTGCACGTGTCTCAGGGTTGTAGTCTATTTCTCGATTCTATGAGTTTTAATGGGCTCACCCAAATCAATCACGTAAAAAATCGCTACAGCAAAACACTCGATCTCATCTTCGTGTGCGACCAGATCATCACCTCCGGCTACTCTGTATCCGAATCAATGTTCCCTTTGGTTAACATGGATCCCTTCCATCCTCCACTGGAGCTTATTATTCCGGACATTCCTGTTTCTGGCCAATCGTTGCCCACCGCTGACACTACTGTACCAAGGCTTAATTTTAAACGTGCTGACATTGCCTTGTTATCCTACAATCTAAACCTCACAGACTGGAGCTTCTTAAACAGTAATGCTGACGTAAATGATGCCGTCGCACAGTTCAACATCGTGGTCAACGACCTTCTGGTAAATTTCTGTCCCCGTCTCACACCACGTCGGGGACCTCCATGGTCAAATGCATACCTACAAACTTTGAAGAAGAAAAAACTGGCATGTTATCGGCGTTATCGCCGAAGGTCGTCCGATAATAACAAAAATTAAATGAAAAAATAAATTTTCAAAACAACAGTTTTTCCTTAAACGTACTAAAAAATAAAAAATAATGTAAGTTAAATGACAAATGTATATATGTATCAGTTTTTCGTTTTGATCATTATTCGCATTGCATCTTCTTCTTTCTTCTTCTTTCACTATGCGAGTCGGGGTATATCCTCCTACGTTAAGTCGAACGTTTGTTCCCTTACTCGTATTCAGAGGCATACCGACTCTGTCACGAGCTCCTATGCAGAGGCTCGTGCTGTAGGACCGACTGTGACAGCCATATGTCCAGTTTTCAGCTCTCAGTTCGATCGCCATCTACGATGCTATGCGAATAATGACAAAAACAAAAAACTGATACATAAATACATATGTCATTTAACTTACATTATTTTATTTTTTTAGTACGTTTAAGGAAAAACTGTTGTTTTGAAAATTTATTTTTTCATTTAATTTATTTTATACTTTTACGTATTACATGAACAGAGAAAACAGGATTTATTCTTTTATATGAAAATTGTCATTAAGTTAGTTGAGTCGGAGTGTACTTAAGGAAGGAGTAGAAATCCACTGCCTGTTACTGCAGGATCTGGCGCAACTCGTTTTGCTTTGCAGTGAACAGGATCGCGATGTCCGAGTACCAATTTGATAATCCTTGATAGGAGTAAGAGTAGGGCTGCATTCTGTTTTAACGTTTGCTATGAGCACTGAGGAAGTGCTCTCGTTCTTCAGCACTGCTGCGAGTGAACACAACATGCGATCTCTCAATGTCACACAGCGCTCTCCCGGGAGAGCTGCTGAAGGAGACCAGCACGCTATCTGTTCAAGTGGGCCAGAACGGGATCGCCAACGCACAGTCATAATCTGGGAGCGAAATATGCTGGTGTTGCTGGCACACTCTTTCATTACTGATCTCCTGTCTTTTATCTCTGTCCGATTCAATTTTTGCGACATCCGGGAAGGTGAATGCAAGAAAACTGTTTAAAATCCGTTTATGCATTGCACACAACATTTATCGTCGACACAACCACCACCTGCAGAGCCGCTATACTAACCGGATACAGAACAGTTTACGGCAAAATCCACGAAAGTTTTGGCAATATGTTAAATCAAAACGACAGATCAACCGCCCACCAAACGCTATGTCGTACAATGGGGTCACTGCTAATAATGCCTCAATAGCCTGCAACTTCTTTGCCGACAGATTTGAAAGCCTTTTTGCAACATACTCTAGGCTAGACCCATCCAGGCTACACAACATACTGGATAATGTTCCGGCAGATGCTATATCCTTCTCCTGCCAAAACGTCAACATATCAGTTGAGTCGGTTTTAGCAGCAATAAAAAGCCTAAAACCTTCGTCGAATCCTGGTCCTGATGGACTTCCCGCTGATATCATGAAGCAGTGTGGCGAAGCGTTTGCCGTCCCTCTAGCGCGAATCTTTAAGCTCTCGCTCGATCAGCAAATCTTCCCGACGGCGTGGAAATCATCACGGATGGTCCCAACCCACAAAAAGGATGATAAATGTCGGGTTGAGAATTATCGCGGCATCACATCACTCTGTGCTTCCTCTAAGGTGTTTGAAATCATTGTCTACAATGAACTCATGAACTGCTGTCGCCATATCATCAGTGTTAAACAACACGGATTCTTCCCGAAAAGATCCGTCACTACTAACTTGCTAGAATTTATCTCTACTATTCACACCTCGTTCGCTAAAGGTCATCAAATCGATGCCATTTACACTGATCTCAAATCCGCTTTTGATCGTGTCGACATTCAAATCCTATTAGCAAAACTCCAGCGTCTTGGCTTTTCCGCCTGTATTACTCAATGGTTTGAATCGTACCTTACGAATCGCTTCTATCACGTGAAGTTTGGCAATGCGGTCTCCAGGACGTTCGGGAGTACCTCAGGAGTGCCACAAGGTAGCAACCTAGGCCCGCTGCTATTTTCCTTATTTATCAACGACTTAACTTCTGTGATACCCGAGGAGGCCTGCCTAATGTATGCCGATGACGTTCGTCTGTTCTTACCTGTTTCATCATTAGTTGATTGCCGTAGACTTCAAGTCATCTGTGATAATTTTTCTAATTGGTGCGCTCTTAACAACCTATGCATATCCGTAGATAAATGTTGTGTCATTACGTTTCATAGGACGGATAGGTTTATTGAATTTCCTTATATGCTATCAAGTCGGTTAATTCAGCGTCACAGCAATGTACGTGACTTAGGAGTCATGTTAGACAGCAAACTTAATTTTAACCTCCACTTGAAACAAATTATAGTTCAAGCTTTGAGAATGCTAGGTTTTATTTGTAAATTGTCCAAAGATTTCAACGACCCGACATGCCTGAAGGCTCTCTATGTTTGCCACGTCCGCTCTATTCTTGAGTCTAACAGCATTTTATGGTGCCCCTATACGAACCTGTGGATCGAAAAACTTGAAGCTGTACTACGTCGATTTACACGATTTGCACTGTATTCTTTTTCACGTAATGTTTCGTTCAATCTTGACAACAGAACTAGATGTTTACTGCTTGGACTTGAGCCTCTCGACCACAGGCGCATAGTAGCTCAGTGTGTGTTTGTTTCTAAGCTTCTAGTTGGCGAAATCGACGCCCCAGATTTACTGGCAAGGCTTAATATTTATACACCATCAAGGGTTCTTAGACAACGTGAGTTTTTCGCACCGCAGCTACGTCGGCAACAATATAGTTATAACGACCCGATCCTAGTCTCAATGCGCAAGTTTAATGAAGTGTACCATCTCTTCGACTTCAACTCGTCAATTTCTGAATTTAAAAACAAACTGCGTCTTATGTTCAATACTGTTAGACCCTAATTTAAGTTAATACTGTGTTTAGGCCTGCTGTTTGGCCACACACTTTGAATTAAATAAATAAATAAATAAATAAATAAATAAATTTCCTCTACATGCGCAAGAACTTTATGGACAGTAGAAGGCGTTTTATACCAATTGTAATTATGTATGTAAAACATGTATGTGTCTTTGCAATATAGACTAATAGTTTTTGGATTTAAAGGCTGTGAACAGTTGATGGCTATTAAAATATTTCGAAACCTTTCTATAAGTTCTGTTTCTATTTGCAAAATAACGCTCAATTGTTCAATGTTTGAAAAAGCTCGACGACAAACATTTTCCGTCGTACTATTTCCACCCACTTTCCTTGGTTCATCTACTTTAACACCTAATTCCTTGTACATCTTTTCCAACACAATTTTTTTTTTCGGTCGTTGTACATGTTTTTATCATTTTTAGTAACCTTCCGTTTTTTAACTTCAATTCTGTACGAAATGTGAGGCAAGCATTCGAAAAATCTCATCCAACAGTGCAGTGTACTGGTGTATAAGTCATAAGATAAATTCTCAGGACTTGGAATAAATCCATTTTATAAGTGCTCTACCCTGTTCATTTCTGTTGGTTTTGGACCATATATACATGATCCAGATGATATCTGAATTGTCTCTAATGAACGAAAGACGGATAGGAGTTAATGCCGATATCTGTAAATCACTGTCTGAAGCAGTATTTTCTCCAGAACCATGAAACAGTTGATTGTAAATGCTGTGTCCACTAGATCCGTCAATGCCCCACTAGCGCAATAATACGACGCTTAGTGAATCACACAAAGAAGATAAAAGGTGCCGCAAGATTTCTGCTTTTTGCATTTCAATTATTCTACACGCAGTGTGATTCACCAACTCTTGAAGATTAACTTCAACTTTTACAGGTAAGGATACAAACAGAACAAAATGTTAGTGTAGGGTACATTAATAATAGGAGTTTTGGGTATAAAAAGATGGGTTTGTGAGCTGTAGAACAAGCAAAAGCTACCTAATGCTTTCAAAGCAAACCAAACCAAATGTCATTCTTTGCCATTGACTTGGCTTGTCTTTCCCCTTTTACGTGATGTTCAACCACTACCCTGCTTCACATTTTTACGATACGATCATCGACCTTTATTTCATTGAATGGAAATTTCATATATTTCTTACCACACACGATGCGGCATATGGCATGATGGAGACGCCTAGTAGGTGATAAACTATGAGCTTCACATATAAAATACGGAATAACGTAAAGTTGCGCGCGTATGCGCAAAAAAACTATCATTTATTGTTACAAAACATTCTAGACTATAAGTGGGTATGCATCATATTACAATCTTCCACAATCCTTAGCGATGGTGTAAGGTTAAAAACAGAAAATTGACAAACTTTCCAGGAGTTTTGCGAAACAAAGCTTAATATTTTGTGACATTCAATTTCAATTTACTTAAACTGTCAACAACTTTGAAGCATGATAATATACCTTTCCAAAACTGTGCTTGAAATTCGATTCCGACCATTATTATAGGAGTTACAGACCTTCAAAGTTGATGGATTTTTTCCAATTTTTCATGCAATATTTTCACAAATCTTGACTTTAACGGACTGTTTCTCAGAGCCTGCAAGAACAGGGGCTCTAGTTTTTGGGTCATTTCTTAGTTTCATCTTGTAGTTTAAAAAAACATATCTCATTTTTCTGAAATCCAAAAATGAATTTTTTATTTTTATCCCGGCTTCGCTCCATCGTGTACTGGTAAGCCTAATATCGGATGAATATCTAGGCTGCGAAATTCGAAAGAAGTCTACGGTAAAATAAAATGTGGAAGGCTCTCGAAGACACATTCGAGAAAAAGTCAGCAGGAAAGCAAACAGTTATCAGAAGGCAGCTTGCTCGGCTCCAGCTTGAGGAAGGGACATCATTGCGTACCCACCTTATGACATTCGAGGACCTCATTCGACAGCTTCGATTGGCTGAGGAAAGTCGTTCGAAAGTCGAGGAAAGTGACGTTTGCTCAGCTCTTGACTTGACCCTTCCGGAATCTTACGATCCCCTAATAACCGCTCTTGACAATCTACCGGAAGCCGAATTAACATACGAGCTGATGAAAGTCCGGTTGTTAAGCGATGAGTCGAAGCGGTTAGATCGAATGTATAGCTATGAAGAAAAGCCTACTGCGTTTGCTGGAGAACATCGTAAGAAGTACGAAATCAAAAAATTCTCAGGAAAATGTCATGGCTGTGGCAAACGTGGTCACATGAAGAAAGACTGTCGTAACGAGACGAATGCCAACATTGCAAATGGATCAAGATCGGTCGTGTTCATGGCGGATGATGTCAGATGTAAGAAGCTATCAGATGAAGGATCGGAAAAGCTCGAGTTTATTCTTGACTCAGGAGCCAGTGATCACATGGTAAATTCGAAGCAATATTTTGCATCTGTGGAACCACTGCAGCAACCGGTGTACATCAACGTAGCAAAGAATGAAGAAACGCTCGTGGCAAAGGAAGTAGGTGTCATCAATGGAATGAGCAATCATGGAACAATGATGAGCGCAACAGATGTCCTGTATGTTCCATCTTTAAGGAAAAATCTAATGTCTGTGAAGAAGTTAACTAAGGCAGGCGTAGGTGTGCAATTCAAAGAAAAGCAAGTTACCTTAAATATAAATAGAGAAACGATCGCCATAGCGTATCAGCGAGAAAACCTCTATGTTTTAGAGATGGAGATGCAGCATGCCAATGCAAACACAGCTGAAGTAGAGTGTGCTGATCTCTGGCATCGTCGACTTGGTCACATCAGTGAAAGTGGCATGACCACTCTGGTGCGTGAAAATCTGGTGTGAAATTCAAACCTAAGAAGCTGAAGTTTAGTGACGTATGTGTTCTTAGTACACATTGCCGTGAGCCGTTCAATGGTACGAGAGACAGAGCATCCCGACCGTTGGAACGTATTCACTCCGACGTATGTGGACCTATCGACCCTCCGTCGTGGAAAGGCCACCGTTATTCAGTTAAATTCAACGAACAATGCTTCGCGTGGAACAAAGAAACACCAAATGCAGAAAAGCTGGTTATATCGATAACTCACGAGCAAGAGGGGGAAAGTGAAAATGTAGTCAAAAAGGAAGAAGAACAGGAATGCTACGAGGATGCCATTGATGTAAGAGAAGAAAAAGATGAGCAACCTGCCGCCGAAAATGTCCTGAATGAAATGCCATGTCAAGTGGGAGAGTTTCAATCGACGCATGAAGATGCAGCGGATGCAGATGATTTCGCGCATCTAGATCGGGACTTTTCCGGTGACGACCAGTCCTTGAGGCGCAGCAAACGAGAGCGCTGTCTTCCAAGTAAGTTCCTTGACTTCTTTACAGGGTTCAGTGCCAGTGCTGTTGGCTTTCCCTTCTTCGCAGACGTTCCCGAAACGTAAAAAAACATTGGTGCTCGTGAGTATGGTGATATATGGTTCCAGGCTGTAAATGGCGAACATCAAAGACAAAGTGGGTGTTTCGACTTAAGGAAGACGAGACTAGGCGTCAGGTCAGGTGTAAGGCGCGACTAGTAGGGTTTGCAAAGGGTTTCTGCAGCGTCCGGAAATCGAATATGAGGACACGCTTGCCCCAGTTGCGATGTTGTCTACAGTTCGAGTGGTTGGTGGTAGCCGTTGCCGTCAACGATGAATTCCACATACATCAGATGGACGTGAAAACAGCTTTCCTACATGAGATACCTGAAAGGAACAACTGCCATGGGACTCCATTATAAGAAACACACTGATACAGGACCTCTTGTTGGATATGTGAATGCTGACTGGGCAGTCGATTTAGAGGATCGTAAATCGGTTACGGGATTTATGTTCAAAGTATATGACTCTACAGTTTCTTGGACAAGTCGGAAGCAAACTACAGTCTCAATGTCGTCTAACCAGCAACAAGCCGATATTTTTACAAAAGCATTGGATGTCATCCCGTTCCAATGGCTTAGAAGTATGATTGGGGTCGCCAATTGAGAGGGGGTGTTGAGAATTATGGGACATCCAACCCGGATGCTATAAACTTAAGAACTATGTTGTTTGAACCTGTCAGTCGTGTCAAGCCAGTTACACTCACCACACGTGTCGAAAGAATAAACTCTGCGTTTAATCAAAAGTCTATAGAACTGTTCGTTAACGGTTTTCGATTTTCGATTGGACCAAGTTTGGTGGCGCTACGTTGCTCACGTTACTCGAGTCAGTGCCTGTTGCTTATTGTAGTCTGCTTGTTCCCGTTGAAGCCCGCTTTTTCAACCACTGAAATGGAAGAGATTTGCTTTTCTTCTGCTAAGCAGTTGGACGCGGGAGACGAGAGGATCAATTGCGCGTATTGCGAGGCATCATTTCATCACAGCTGCTCCAAGCTTCCGCAGCAATTAGTAACGGCTGTGGGAATGTATGCGGATCTACACTGGAGCTGCATCGGTTGCACTAACGTGCTGAAGAACCCACGTAGTAAAGCAGTTAAGGAGATGGGCCTCCAAGTGGGCTTTCAGGCGGCCCTTCAGTCGGCGTTGTCATCAATCAAGACTTTAGTCGTGGAACCGCTGACCAGTGAGATTCGAACCGGTTTCGAGGCTCTTAAATCCTCCTCGCCCTATAGCACTTGCTCAGCATTTCCAGTGGGTAAACGCCGTCGCATCATAGATGATTTGGAGTCATCCATAAACATCAACCATAATGGCGCTCCCAACCCGCCAGCCTCGGATACCACACACACTTACGCAACATATGCAACGGTCGCTAGAGTTCCTCCTCATTCACTAGTGGGAATTAAAGGAATCACAGGATCCGATCGTGATTCCTCCTCACTTCCCGCAGCGACGCGGACCACCTACAATCTGAAGACCGTGAACGAACGATCCAGATCGGGAAGCGATCATAAGTTGGTATCCAGCATCCAAACGCGATAGTTAGATATTAACCCGCACATATGTTGTAGGAAATAAAGTTTAAGTTTTTTTAAATCTCAAACACCAGCAGCAGTGCGTTAACTATATTTCTTGAAAAAACGTTTTTGCGTCGATAATGGTCCGTTACACGATACTTAACACGTTCCGTACCAAGCACAAAACGGTATAGTTTCCTGCGGGCCGAAAAAAAGCAAATTCTGCTTTGCAATCGTTCGTACGAATGCGAATGCAGCAAAGCAAACGGGTCACCCATATTTGGGTGACGCGGTACGGAACGTGTCAACTGTTTCTGCCTATTCCCAACAGCAATTTGCTTCACTTTTACAAGCGGTTCTTATTTTTTGGTGATCAAGTGGATTGCGAAAACACGTTTGAGGGGCTGTCCATAAGAATTAAGCGCATCCTTGAGACAGTGAAGGATTATGCGCAAAAACTATTCCTGCAGGAGGTGGAAAAATTAATTGACAGCCTTCCTAATCATTCTAGACAGGAAAACATACATTATTTGAAAGAAACGCTGATTCGCGAAAGGAATGGCAAAGAACTGTAAGACAAGTCGTTTGGCCAAAATGCTGATGAATATTTTTTTAAAAACACTTCTTTTTACTGACTCATTCTTGACAGGACTGGCGCGACTTTTATAGGAAGAACAACTCCAGACAGCGCAAGCTTGCGGGAACCCACCCTTCCTCCAAGGTAAGAATGCCCACAACAATATTTACTCTAATTTTTCGTCAAGTGCGAAACTGAATCATTCTCAAAATTGTATTTCAACAGAACCTCGCTTGAATACTACGCAAGATACATTTACACCGGGAACGCAAGCAGTTTTCGTCAACCGTATAACAATCTAACCGATGCGTCAAGATGTATCTTAAAAACGAAAACGAAGGAAATCCAAAAGCATTATTTCAACGAACTTCGAAATTTTTTGGATTTGCTCCCAATTCAGAAGCGAAAGGTGTATCTACGATACCTGGAGCTAAAGGCTAAGGAGCCAATCGAGTTTCAAACTTTCATGCTCAAAAGGTTTGTAAATTGGTCTTTACTGTTTTCTATTTTAATTATTAAATTCGATTGAAATACCATATGACATTCTCATAATCCTTTTTGTTTCAAATAATTTTAGAAATGATGAAGCCAAACTGGTTCAACCTTATGAAGATTTCGGTTTCAACGCAAAGGAAGTTTCCGCTAAAGAAGACCTCGCCTTCTCAGCCTCAGGAAATCCATTTCCGCCAGAGGGTGAAACTCCGCCATTGATTACGGCTGAAAGAAAGCAGCCGAAATCAATTCTTAATCGGAAGCATGATGTTGCTGCTTCGGATATGGCGATGTTACCGAAAAAAAAAGGTAACATTTCAGTTGTCGGAAAGGTAAATAACTCTTAAGTATCTAATGTTATCATGCACGTTAATTTGAAAAGAAAATTATGGTTTAATGGGCTTGAGACTTATGCCAGATATGCTGTGGATGAGTCCCGTTTGAGAAATTACATTTTAGTTTCTTTTTATTTTTCTTCGTAGGGAAAGCGAACAATCAACATCTCGCGTAAAACGACAATCAGGAGTTTTGGTGAAGCGAAAAACTACACCAACGTAGGTTTATTTACTTCAAAAGTTTTTAAATATTTTGTGAATTTAACTATAAACAATGCTTTTTTTTCAATGTTTTTCAGAGAAATTTCAGAGTTTCACAAGAAGTACCTCTTTTTTGGGAAACCTGAAGATCATGAAGTGGCCTGAGCACAATATTCCAGTGAATGCAAAGCGGCGATTGAGGAATTCCTTCAGAATGAGCAACGTTGCATGCCGTACTTTGTATTGTTTACATTATTACTCATAGGCCATAATCATTTAACATAATTGGAAGGAATTTTTAGACCTAACAGGTTAGTGCGATCTATTTTATATTTCAGGCGTGTTATACCATTTATTGCCGGGCGAAGTAGCTGTCATTAGTGGCAGCGTGATTTTGCCCGACGTAATCTAAGTAAGCCGAGATCGGAACGAGCGAGAGGAGTTCTTTTCGGTGTGAATCTTAGTTGCGAGCAGAGGTAAAACGTAAAACCCGGAGCGTGGAGAAGTGGATAATTTTTTAGTGCGGCGACGCTGCGAACACTTTCGACACAGTTAAAATAAAGTGAACTAAAAACCGAAGTTCGCCACGAGGCTCATTATTTCAGAAATTCCTAACACCATTTATTTTACATTTAATCATTGTAATCAAAATTTTTTTAATTCCTGCAAAGCGGTTTTTACCATTCTCAATAAGCATGCAAAGAAGCGCAGCCCTTTTCAAGTAAAATTTTCAATTAAGCTTCATTTTTTTAAGATGTGGGAAGTTCCCACTGTTAATAAGAATTTTTATTATAATCATCAAAAACTGAAATAGAAACATTTGCTGAAATTGAAACCAAGATCATTTATCATTTAAGAAATCCGAAAAACACTCAAAACCTTAAAGTTTGAATAGACTAGCTTGAAAGAACAAGACGATATTATGTGATGGCCACCCAATTTGGGGACTAAGTCGCACTAATTGCACATTGTAGGGCGATTTGCGGGGGGAAGGAGGGATCGGAGGGAAAAATGAATTTTGAGAAAATAGTCTTACCTTGTCGAGATCTACAACTTTGCCGAAGACCTGAAAGCGCTAGGAGGATATTCAGGGTTTGGCCAAAGGTAAATATGCATGGTGAGCAAAAGGCAAGGTAAATATGCATGGTAAACTGCCGTATACCCAAAAACTCACTTTTCGTACGAGCTAGCGAAAAGCAATGTTCGGCACGAATGTGTATCGCCACGAGGCCTATCTTTCGTCCATATACGGCATTTCGATCCGAGGTACGCAAATGTGACAAAAAGTGTGCACAAAATGCGCCACCGCGTGTACTTCCCCGACCGGCATGGCAAGCACTGTTTTGGCAAGTACTTATCATGTTGGAACATTGCTCTGAACACTTGGAAGCGCTAACTATTAACGCGGAGACGATATTCGGGGATTGGGCCAAAGGCAAGGTAAATATGCATGGTGAGCAAAAGGCAAGGTAAATATGCATGGTAAACGGCCGTATACCCAAAAACTCACTTTTCGTACGAGCTAGCGAAAAGCAATGTTCGGCACGAATGTGTATCGCCACGAGGCCTATCTTTCGTCCATAAACGGCATTTCGATCCGAGGTACGCAAATGTGACAAAAAGTGTGCACAAAATGCGAAAGATTCGGAAGGCTTTGTCAAAAAGAGCACATAGTAGTTCTAAAATTTTAATAACAAAAAATTCTTTGCTATTAACTACACTCACATTTTGGAGAGCTTGAACAGCGCTCAAGCTGTCCGTAAATATAAAGAACTCCCCTGGGGGTCGGGTGTCTATCAAAGCTAGCGCACAAAAGATAGCTGCAAGTTCTGCAACGTAGATACTACATGGTTGTTGTAACTTATGGAACGTTTCCGCGATGGTGTTAAAGCAACCGAAACCTGTGCCCTCGGCGAACGCAGATCCATCCGTATAAAACTGCTTCTCCGGCTTTATATGGCCAAACTTTTTCCTAAAGATGGCAGGGACTGTCGTCTCTCGCCCTTCCTTGGAGATGGAATTTAACTCCTTTTTAAAGGATGTGTCAATCTTTAGAATTTTATCAAACTTGTCAGGAAGCGCAGCAAGGTTAAATCTCGGGAGGTTGTCAGCAATAATATGTAATGACAAGAAGTCCTGATAAATTTGCAAAATTCTGCTGCTGCACCCTAATTCTTGCAGCATTTCAAAATTGTTTATCACTTACGGATTCGAGATTGAGGCCCGAATGATGTACCGTAGTGCTATTTGTTTCAGGGGCAGTCTAAGTGGCATTACACCGGCCATAACTTCCAGTGACATGTTGTGCGTTGACTTCATGCACCCCAAGGCAATTCGCAGGCATCGGTATTGGATTCTCTCTAGCACCAGCATAGGAGCCTTTGCTGCCCAGTGGGAACAAAAGCTGCCGTACTCCAATACCGAGAGAACCGTAGTCTTATAGAGTCGCAGTACGTCCGTTGAGTGAGACCCCCACCAGGAGCCTGTTATTGTGCGGAGGAAGTTCATACGGCGAGAGCATTTTCGTGATTGTTCTGCCACATGTTTGCTCCAATTGAGTTTTCTGTCGAACCAAATTCCCAGATATTTTACTGTGTCAACTTTTTTAATCTGTTTCCCCTGGAGAAACAAATTAATTTCGGGTTCGTATAGGCCTTTTTGTTTATTTCCCGCCATGTTGCTGAAGAAACAGAAAGTTATTTGTTCAGTTTTTTCTGGGGAGAACCTTATTCCCATTTCACTAGACCAATTTTCCAGATTATTGATCGTGGCTTGTAGGAATATTGTTGCTTCGGCGGGGTCCCTACAGGCAACTGAGAGAACTACATCATCCACGAACTGCCTCAGGGTACAACTCGATTCAAGGCAAGCGTCAATACCGTTCACATAGAAGTTATAAAGAATAGGACTTGAGCCTTGTGGTAGACCGAAGAAGCTTACCTTTCTTTCCCGATGATGCCTATTGTCGAACAGCATCGTTTTCTCAGCGAGAAGGTTGAACAGAAAGTTGTGGCGATACTGAATCGAATGCTCCTTGAATGTCTAAAAAAACTGACGTCATGTTCTTTTTCTTGGAGTGGGCTATCTCGATCTCTGTGGTGAGAAGAGCCAGACAGTCTGGGGGGCTTTTGCCTTTCCGGAAGCCGAACTGGGTGTTGGATAGAAGGTTTTTTGCTTCCAGCCATCCCTCCAGGCGGAATAGTATCATTCGTTCTAATAATTTGCGTAAGCATGTCAGCATTGCAATGGGACGATACGAAGTATGCTCTGAAGGGGGTTACCATTTTTCAAACTGGCCACTACCCTCTCTTCGCGCCAGGAGGGGGGAACGATGTTTAGCGTGAAAAGATTATTTAAAATGCATAGTAACCGTTTCTTGGCTAGGTCCGGGAGCTGTTGGATAAGCTTTATTTTTATATTGTCTAATCCTGGGGCGGAATCTTTGCTCGAGAGCAGGGCTAAGGAGAACTCCACCATTGTGAATGATTTATCCAGTGATGGGTCTCCTTCAGTCTCCAACTGTTTGAAGCACTGCTCAGGGACGAAGTCTGGACAAATCCGGTGAGCAAACGGTCTCAGCCAGTCCGCAGTGAAGCGTTCACTTTCGTTGCCTGGGCAGTGCCCCCTCATCCTTTTAGCCTTCCTCCATAGCGAGCGGAGGGCTGTTGCAGGATTAAGGGAATTCACGTAGCTTCGCAAGTGTCCCTTTTTTTTAGCCTTACACAGATTTTTACACTTTTTCTCCAGACCTTTATAGTACTCATATAGAGATCTGGAGCCAGTGTTGCAGTAGTACTTGTAGGCTTTGCGTTTTTCTATGCTAGCCGCTTGGCAGTCCCTATTCCACCAGGTATTAGTATCTATACAAAGTATCTTAAATCTATAGTTAAACTTAAAACAACAAGACAGAACACGAGAGGAGGAGAGGGATAGATTACAAGAGAGAGTTGTTAAGACGCGAACGAAAGACAGGGATGGAGACGTTGTAGTCAAACAGGTGGCTAACACTATTGAAAGAAGGCATGGCGCGGATAAATGGATCATTCTGGGAGAAACGCGTACGGCGCGTGGGAATAAGGAGAGGAGGCCTTTCTCGAAGGTTATGAGAAGGGACATATAGAGGGATATGAGAGAGGAGATCCGGAGCGTCAATGGAGTGTAGGAGAAGTTGGGCGATGAAAATAGCCTGAGCGTTCCGGTGGCGAGTCTGAATCGTGGATAGCCCCAACAATTGACACCGCGACTCGTAAGGCGGGAGGGAGGAGGCACTGTAGCCGACAAGACGCCTCACCGCCAGGCGCGTGAAGCGTCTCTGAACCCCCTCCAACCTTCCCAAGGCGGTGACACCTGTTGGGGTCCATACCACGGAAGCATACTCGAGGATCGGTCTGACCCAGCAACAGTACAGCGCTGTTAGGCTGCGCGGGTCCCGCACCTCCGATGCCATGCGAGAAATAAGCCCCAACATACTGTTGGGCTTGGATACCACCTTGTCAATCTGCACACTGAAGGACAAGGCGGCGTCAAGCCACACCCCTAGGTCCTCGACAACCGACACCCGCGACAAAGCAACACTACTAATACAGTAGTCGTAGTGGGTCATCCCAGTGGAGCGACTGAAGGATATGACACAACACTTGGATGTACAGAGAGTCAATCCATTCGCGGAGCACCAGTCGGAGAAGCCTTGGAGGGATTCTTGAAGGAGTAAGAAGTCGGAAGGAGAGGAAATGGGGCGGAATAATTTGACATCGTCAGCATACAGTAAGTGCCCGTTAGGGGGCAATGCACTGACACAGTCATTAAGGAATAGAGAGAACAGGAGAGGGCTGAGGATGCTGCCCTGCGGCACACCCGATACACCGAAGTACGGATCAGAGAGGACCCCCCTCACCCGCACAGAGTAAGATCGTCCGCTAAGGAACGATCTGATCCAGGAGTAAAGAGGCCCCCTCAACCCCATCCGCTCGAGTTTAGCCAGCAGCAAACCATGCGGTAGGCTATCAAATGCGGCCTTCAGATCGGTGTAAATGACGTCAACCTGACGCCCAGAGTCCAGATTGGGGTAAACCACGGACAGTAGGGTCATCAAATTGGTCACAGTCGAGCGGTGAGGCATGAAACCGTGTTGATTCGGAGAAATATACGGGCGCACGCAGGGGAGGATGGAGGAGTGTAGGATGGATTCGAGGACTTTGGAAGTGGCACAGAGGAGGGAGATGCCTCGATAGTTGGCGGGGGAAGAGCAGCATCCTTTCTTGTGGATCGGGACAACCCAGGCCGATTTTCACAGCCCAGAAACCTCTCCTTCGTGGAGGCAGCGCGAAAAAAGACGCGCCAGGATAGGAGCTAGGGAAGTCCCGCATCCGCGTAGAACAGACGCAGGAATGCCATCAGGGCCAGGAGAGAAGGAAGGCTTTAACCTAGCTAGTGCACCACAAACATCACCCTCGCTGATCTCCACCAGGTCGCAAGTGAGGACGTCAAGGGGGGTATGAGCAAGGCCCGCGGTGCCAGGGGCAGCCGACTGAGCCGGGTCAACGAAAACGCTCGAGAAGTGCTTTGCGAAAAGTTTGCAGACACCATGAGGAGTGGAAGCGGTCTCTCCATTGAGAGACATGGAATGGGGAATGCGAGAGGAACCGCGCCGGGCGTTCATCAACCGCCAAAAAGATCTTGGATTAGTAGACAATCGAGACTGAATACGTAGAACGTGTGCCTGGTAACGAACCCGATTGTAGCCTCTGTAGGCAGAGGCTGCGAGCTTATAGATATGCCTCCAGAAAGGAGAGCGATACCGACCATACATACGAATTGCGCGTTTCATGTCTGCCTTCAACACACGGAGATGCCTGTCTGTCCAAACGGGGTTAGGAGGAGGGCGAGCAGGAGGACAACATGAGGGGAACATTGAACATAATACATTAGTGAACTTAAGACTAGCCGCGTTACATGAATCCTCCATATCTAGCACCGACCAGTCGTAATTCCTCCAGAGACGACTCATGGTCCGGTGCTCGGGTGAGCCAAGCGGTAACAAGCTCAGCATATTTTCCCCAGTCAATGTTTAGGGTAAGGTCACCTTTAAAAACTCCTCTTGCCGTTGTTCCCGTTGGTTCCGATAGTGTAATAAGGATAGGCAAATGGTCGCTATCCAGAGGGTCGGCTATTACCTTCCATTTAATGTTTTGTCGCAAAGTTGACGTACACAACGAGAGGTCTAGAGCACTTGGACTAAACATGGGAGTTTGAATTTTTGTCGCTTCTCCAGAGTTCAAAATTGTCAATCCCTGGTTATCTACGAAGTCTCTAATGATGTGCGACAGGGCGTCATCCCTATTTCCCCTCCAATCATAGCTGTGTGAGTTAAAATCCCCTAATATGAGAATCGGTAAGGGAGGAATCTTGACAGATTAAGTAGCTCTGTCAGAAATGACAGGGCCGTATGGGAACACCTGCGTGGGAGTGTTCGTGGGGACTTGTCAAGCGCACCGGCGGGCAAAGGATCGTTCCTCAAAAAGCAGTAGATCGTTGACAAAAGAGGGCACTAGTGAGGGACTTTAGTATAAAAAGCAGCGTCGAAGAAATATGCGCCAGTCGCAATAGTGAGAAGGAGAAAATAAATTAAAATTTTGTCTGATCAGTGGATCAAGTCTAAAGTATTTATCCGACTCCTTTTAATTTCGGTGGCTCCACCGGTTGTAGTTACAACAAGCTCTCTTTCTATCAATTCCAGTCTGGTTCGGCTAACTGTAGAAAACGGCGGGACATAGACCGAGGCATAGCAATGTCTTGCTCTCCTATTCTAGTTCTAACGGCTACTGCTTCTATTGTTCCATTGTTATTAATGTGGATACGGGAAAAGGTCTGGCTTAGTTTTATTCCTATCAGTACTCCTCCTCCCCGTGAGTCTCGGTCCTGACGAATAATATTGTTGCCTGGGAATCTGAGTGTAGTCTCCGGGGTTAGCAATGTCTCACAAAGTGCGAATGCATCGACCTGGTGCTCATTCAGCAGGGCCTTGAAGAGGTCTATCTTCCCCAGAAGGCTCCTCTAGTTCCATTGGACAATGTGTGTCATATCAAACAGCGGTCCGTACAATCTTGCTAATGCATGGCCATTGTGTCAGCCATCGATGAAACACACCCCGTATGAAGGGCAACGTGCAGGCTACCAGACTCGACAGGGGAGGAGGGAAGTTGAGAGCGTCCAGCAACGACTGAAGGATGTCAGAAAGGGATGTGGGAGGAATATTGGAGAATGAGCCAGGTTCTCTAGCAGAGGAGCCAGGTTTGGCGGTATACGCTGAGGTGCTAGAGGCTGCCGGTGGGATGGTCTTAATAGGTGTGGATCGGGGAGTGCGAGGTTCTGCCTGTTGAGCTGGCGCAAGTCTGGAAGCTACGGGCTTTGGGGGTTTGTTTTGCTTCTTCTGTGCAACCTTCTTCTTTGAAATGACTTATTTTTCGCTAGCTTGTACCATACCGCAAAGCTTAATTGTTTCCTGTTATTACCTGCCCGGGGGAGCTTGGTAGTCATTCTCTAGACCCTGTTCTAAGATGTTAAATTGGTTTAGCAGGGTATCAGAGAGTGCGTCAGGAGCCTTTTGTAGCGCTTGGGCGTAGGTTCCCCGGGCCCTCTCTATGACGGTCTTTTTCTGCTCCTTTTGCAGCTTGCGGTAGACGGGGCACTCGGAGGGAATGTGCCACTCGTTCCTGCAGTGCGTGCCGGATGCTGATGATGATGCGCATGGTTGAGTTTCTTCCGTCAACATCAGCTGCGGTAGTACCGAATTGAATCCTGGATCCATGGTAAGCACGGCTGGCGTTTGCGTCTGAGGCGCTGACGGTTTCTGCGACGTTGCCAGGTGCCACGGGTCCAACAAAACCTCTAAAGGTAAACGTCACTGATGAGGACCCACTGTGCCTCGTTGAGAAGGTGTGTGTCGTTCGCGTAGCTGATTCACGTGACTCTTCATGATCTTTTGGTCAAAGGTCTTGACCTTGTAGAGAACCGCTCCAAGTCGCTCAATGATAGTACCTGCGACCCAACTCCATCCATTTCGCGAATAGCGCTTAGCATAAATTTGGTCCGACGGCTTGAACTCTCTGTTATGTCCGGTAGTAGGCACCGTTGTAGGATCGTTGGAATGTGCCGGACGTAGCAAATCCTAGCATCTTTTCCGCTGGCGATTTGGACAATTCCAGAACAGAGTTCGGTGTGCTTCGGTAGGCGAGTAAAAAGATATCTAACGCTTCTTGAAGTGTGGTACCGTCTGCTGAGATTTTCCGAATGGCTCTTTTAAAAGTATCGACGAACCTTTCTGCCTGCCCATTGGATTGTGGATGATAGGGAGCCGTCGTTATATGTTGTATGGCATTCTGGGCACAGTATTCGGTGAATTCCGCGCTCGTAAATTGGGTTCCGTTATCCGACACGAGAAGGTTTGGAACTCCGAAACGTGCGAATAGCTCGCGTGTTCCTTGCCCCTATAAGGGCCACCATACCAAATCCCATTTTACTTGTTACCTAATATACAACCGTTACCTAATATAATGTAAACCCGTGTATAAACTGTACAAATAAATCATATTTTACAAAAAAAAAAAATAGTGCGCGTAGTAATCCAATTGTTGTAGATGCACTGATACTGCTTGTGCGAACGATTTCGGGCCATTTTGAAAACGAATCAACTACCACAAGAAAGTGATCTCCATCTAGCGGACCCGCATAGTCCACGTGCATTCGTTCCCAAGGTCTTGTAGCATCTGGCCAAGGCACCGAGCTTGCGTGCGGAGGGGATTTTGCAGCCATCTGGCATGCATGGCAGGTTTTCACCCCCTCCGCGATGTCTGAGTCTAGCGATGGCCAGTAGAAAAAACTTCGAGCCAAAGCTTTCATACGATGAATTCCAGGATGACCTTGGGGAACCTGACGGAGGCATCGCTGCTGCAGCGTTTGAGGGATCACCACCCTCTCTCCGAAAAGAATGCACTCGTCCACGATTGATAGCGCCTCCCTTTTGGCGTGAAGACGCGACAGGTCACCCGTAAACGTGGAATTCGTTGGCCAGCCATCACGAATGAAGCGTGTGACTTTTTGTAATAATAGATCTCGCTTTGTTTCTCTTGCTAGGTCCGCGAAATTAATGATTTGACGTCCGCTTCTAAGCTGGCAATTATTTGATCTTCATCAGGCTTGGTGTGTGTGCTTATCACACGCGATAGCAAATCGGCATTTCCGAAATCTTCGGTGCGAACATACTCGATGTCAAAGTCGTATGCTAGCAAGGTGAGCGCGAAACGCTGAAGACGGTTTGCCGTGAATGTCGGTATGCCTTTCTTTGAACCGAAGATGTGTAGAAGCGGGCGATGATCCGTCTGCAGGGTGAAGTGCCTACCAAAAATCATTTTGTGAAACTTTTTAACAGCAAATATAATGGCCAAGCCTTCCCTGTCAATTTGGCTGTATCGTTGCTCTGTTTTAGTGAGGGCACGTGAGGCATGTTGGATAACTCTTCTGAAACCGTTGGGGTATACATGGCTGATGGTTGCCCTGAGACCGATTGACGATGCATCTGCCGAAACCACTATTTTGAGATGCGGATCATAGTGGGCGAGTTGTAAGTCCGATGCAAGGAGGGCCTTGAACTCAAGGCAAACCCGCTTGCACTCCGAAGTCCACTGGAATGGAGTGTTTTCCTTCAGAAGCGTGTCCAGGGGGTATCGCAGATTACGTATGTTGGGAATAAATTGGCCATAACAATTAATCGCCCCTAAGAACGACCGCACACTGGTAACGTCCGTCGGCTCCGGAAGATTCTTCGGTAACGTCCGTCGGCTCCGCGATTTTTGTTGGATCTGGATGCAGTCCGCGGCAATCGATAACGTGTCCTAGGTATGTTATCTGTTGCATTTTAAATGCACATTTATCGACCCGAATGGTGAACCCAAACTCTTGAATCCTGGCAAGCACGTTTGCGAGTAACTCGTCGTGCTCTGCTTTCGTAGATCCACCCACAATAATATCGTCGAGATAACCTGACACGTTGTTAAGGCCGGCTAGCATTTTATCCATAACCATTTGAAATGCTGCTGGAGCTATCTTTATACCTGGAGGGAGGCGGTTGTAATGATAGAGACCGCGATGCGTGTTTATGGTCAGCAACGGACGAAACTGAGGCTCGATTTCAACTTGGAGGAACTCGTCGGAGAAGTCGATTTTGATAAAGACTGTGGAGTTAGCCAGTTTTGCAAATTTATCATCCGGTAGCGGTAGCAGGTATTCATTTGGTTCTAGGGCATCGTTTAGTCCAGTGGAATAGTCTCCACATAAGCGCAAAGAGCCATTGGCCTTTTTACTATGACAACTTTTACTTTTACTGGTGTGATGACACCTAGCGTTTCCAACCGGTCTAGTTCCCGGTCAACTGCTTCTCGTACTGCGTAAGCTACTGGACGCTTGGGCCGGAATACCGGATGATAATTATCCTCGAGTGTAAACGAGACACTCGCTTTTGTACATCAACCAGTACCTTGGAATACTTGGGGGAACCTCTCTTGCCATGATTGCTGCGCGTCGTTCGATTTCTTCAGCTGGAAGCAGAATTTATCAATGGGAGTTGACCACAACGAAAATGCGTCGATTAGATCAAGCCCTAGAAGAAGCAGGCGTGCTGGAGTAACAAAAATCTGAACCTTCTTGGTTTGGTCGGCCGCGCTAACATTACCCATAAAACTCCCGTCCAGTGCCAGGTTAGCACCCGATGCTGTGTGGGCTATTATCGAAGAAGATGCTAGTTTTCCGATCGATCACGGGGATATCCAATGCGGTGTCAAGCTGCAATCGGACTGGCGAGCGGTTTATCAAAACAGGCACAAATTTTCGCCGTTGTTGAACATTGTGGACGTTTAAAGATAGCATTTGCGTTCTTCTGCGCCGGGTGAAACGGTTTTTTGTTCTGCATCGAGCTGCTGTTTCGCAATGGTCCTCTTTATGCCCAATACTCGAACACGTTTCGCATCGGTGTGTACGATAAGCACATTCTCGCATCCAATGACGGCCTCCGCACAGCCAACACGGATTGTTAGGAACAGCTGTGTCGGTAGAATGTTGTCGTCTTTGGCGATCCCCTCTAGTGTTGACTGCCAACACGCGCTCCGATGCGGGGGCCTCTATCATGGCGCTGTCCTTTTTCAGGTTTGCAAGCCGGTGGCATTCTGTGGACACTTGCTGCAGCGTTGTACACACTCGATCCTCGATGCGGGCCAAAAGGCGTGTCCGTAAATGAGAATCGGCTTCGTCCTTCAGGCCACAGACGAATAGTAGTGTTTTGAAATCGTCTTCGTAAAGCTTGTCGAGCTCAAACTCTACGCACGCTTTGTTGATGCGGCATGCGTAGCTGAGGTGATCCTCGGTTGGTTTTTTAGTTAGTTGCAAGCATTTGAATCTTCGGCTGAGCAGTGATTCCTCTGTGTCGAAAAGCGCCGTCAACTTTGCCACGGTGTCCTCCAATGAGAAATCTGACGGACGACTGGGCATTATGAACGAAAGGTACCGGTCGTGCGTGCTTTCTTAATAGCAACCGAACTTTGGCAGGGTCGTCGATCCTTGCAGCGTCCTTCTGAAAGAGATCGGTGTAGCGCGAGTACCAGTTCTTGAAAGTGATTCCAATTTCTATCTCATACCGGAACTCTGAAATGGTATGAGAAAGATAGTTAATGATTTGCTCTGGTTGGACGACGGAAGTCGCGGTACTCTGATTGAGCGTTCCCTGCTTGAAAAACTCGTAGATTAGCTGCTGCTGTTGGGCCATTTGCTGCTGCTGGTGGGCCATTTGTTGCTGGAGCACGCTCAGCATTTGTAGCATCGCTGCGCTTTCTGGTGATGCGCTGGAGTGCAGCGATGGCGGTGCAAACGAATGCGATGGCGGCGCTGATGACTGCGATGGCGGCTGACCAAATGTCGGTCGTTGAAGCCAATATACTTTCCGGCACAGGGACGCCACGAGGAAGCGTCGTTGTGGCGTCCCTGTGCCGGAAAGTCGTGCGATCCATATATTGGCTGCCGTGGGACGCCTGGCTGGATCGTTGGGCCAGGAACATTTGCGCGATTTTGCGATAATCGGCGCAGCTCGGCTTCTTCGAAGGCTTCCGAGGGATTCATGTCGTTAGTCTTCATCCTTCGGCGTTTTCGGCTAGACGAACGAATTTTTTTTCTTTATTCACAATCGCGTTAAAACACCAGTTCAATAAATAAAACGTAGTCCGCGAAACACACAACACATTAAAATATATATATATATATAAGAATTATAATTTTTATTGTAACATTAAATTTTTTAAAAACTAAAACTGTAACTAACTGCCGTTGAGTTCGCGTTCGCGTTGGTCGCTGCTGTCGTCGAGGAGTATTGCTGACGTGGCATCGGCATCGTGGTTGGGAGAATCGTGGAGACTGCTGACGAAGCCCAACGTTCCGTTGAGCTTGTTTTGGGAACGTTGGCGAAGACATCTGATCTGTTAGCTGCGTTTGCAGAAGGTGCATCTGCGCTTGTTGGTGGTGTAGCGATTTGATTCTTAACTTATGTACATCATGAGTACGTCGCTTGAATGAGTAAACAACTGGACAAGATAATTCCTGTCGCGACATGTTCTGATCGGCGATCAATGCAAACAAAATGATGGAAACGCTGCGGTAGCTGGTTTCCTTTCGAAACGTGGGAAGTGCTGCGGTGGACGGTTGTGCACATCAGTTAGGTTTGGGCGAAGCCGGGAGGGTTGATAAACGGGAGATGGAAGAAGGGTATCGGCACAGCGGGGTTAGCCAAATAGTATATAAGGAACCAGAGCATTATAATAAAAGCTCGCAGTTTTGACCTTTAAGGCGCAAAATCTCTTAAACAAATTTAAAAAAAAGCAGTTTTGACCTGGAAGTGCCAGGGAACAGTAGAATCCGAAATTTGTCGACTTTTATCTACAGGTCCTCACGTCGTCAGTCCGTTGCTCCGCCGTTTGCAGTCCTCTTCGTTCTCAACAGTTAAAGTTTAAGGAAATCGGTAGGAAGCCATTCTGCTTGGCTACTCGGTACGTTTCACCACGGTAGTTTTCGACCTGACCAATGTTACCCTTTTTGAAAATGGGTGTCATCCACGAATATTTCCATGCGCTGGGAAACTGACTTCAGCTAAGCGACAGGTTGAAGAGCGACGACACAGGAGCAGTGATAGCGCTCGCACAGTTAATAATCACTGATGAAGGGATTCCATCCAGTCCGGGAACATATGAAAATTTAATACGACGTATAGCCTTAGCAACGATTTCTTCAGTGATGGGGATGTTCATGCTCGACAGGTCCACAGCTGAATGCGCTAAGTGAGATCCCAAGTAACATTTCCAAGACCTAATAGACTTTAACAAGTTTATCAATGTTTTAACATGGGTGTACTAAGTCCAATTGGTTTTATAGAGGTTTCTCAGCAGGCAAAATAGTCTTAATAATTTTAACATCCTTAAAGCCTTTTGAGGATAGCTATAAAACCGATCATTAAGTCTAAAATCTAACAAACGAATACGCTGTAGCTTACCACATTCGATTTCCGCGCCACAACTACTTTGCAGTGTAGCCTTTCGCATGAATTCATAATCCGGAATGTATTCAACGGATGTGTGCCGAATGTAAACTCTTTGCTTTTGATAACGACACTTTTCAACGGAGCCAAACTTCCTGCTTCTAATATCAACAGCGTCGAAACACACGAGGCCTGCATTTTCACAAACTTTTAACACAAAATGATCAAAAAAATAACAATCACAAGCTATCTTTAAACACGTCTACTTGGAACCAGTTCACTTGGTAGAATGAGCGGTGCGCGTCAAAATGGTCTCGGCCCCGTTTTTATTGCAGTGCAAAACTACTAGAATGGATACCTGTTTATACATCCGCATTCACGTGCTGTACAATGCGTTGCACGGACAGAGAAATTTTTGTGAATAATAAAAATCATCATCAAAAACTATCTACATTGGTGCAATTGTGAGCAAATATTCTAATATATTAATATACTAGCTCGAAGCCCCGGCGAAGCTCGGGGAGGAAAAATGTGACTGAAGTTTTTATTTTTGGTTCATTTTCTATGCTACATTCAGTTTGCCTACATACATACATATTAGTAGCTGTGATACCACGTGAAGATTTTCTTTCATCAATAGTCTAGGGGGCTAAGTGCATGGGTGTTGTTCCGGAGGATCGGAGTTCGAATCTAGGCTGAGAAAAACATTTTTGTTGACGGTTGGGAAATATTTTTTCATGATTTTTTTACATATTTAATGTAATTTTTCAAATCCGATAATAGTGCATGGGTGTTGTTCCGGAGGATCGGAGTTCAAATCTAGGCTAGGAAAAACTTTTTTTTTTCATGATTTTTTTAGATATTTAATGTACTTTTTCAAATCCGATCATATTTTGATACATAGATTTCAAATTATCATAACCATTATTAAATTAAAAGCTTGGTAATTCAATTTATTCACATAGCCATATATACCTGTATTTTCCCTATGCTATCCTCTCGTACAACTGGTGTACTGGTAGTGGTGCTCGAGCCTTGAATCAGAGGTTTGGTGTTCGAATCTCGATAGGGAAAATCTTTTATGGTATGAAATTAAATTTTTCTTCAAGATCTACGTTTGCCATTCAAGTAGCGATATTTCCTCACTATTTCTAACTTGTGCTATGGTTCCTCGGCAAGACTACGGCTTCGCTCTTGGTAAACCCGTGTTCGAGTCCCGTTTCCACTTAGAGTCAGATTGTAAAAAGGCATGCTTCACGTGCACTGTAAAAATGTAGGGTTTATTGCCTCATCTCATCACGGGACTTTGAAACTGAGATTTATAAAAGTAAAGATTAAGTTATAAATAATTTTATTAGAAAAAACAAATAAAAATCAGCAACGTTTGTAACGTTGACAGCCGTACTGCTAGCCGAAAACCAGTTTCAACAACTTGTTGCGCCACGTTCTAAATAGACATGTCGTATCGTTTTGGAAGTGCATTGATAATCTCGGTATCACAACATGAGCCTGGAAAGGAAAGGTCAAAATGATTCGAGCTTTCTATGATTCATATGCATAATTGAATATTATAAGCCTAAATACGCGGGGGTGCCCATGGCGCAGCGGTAGCGCGAGGAAACAACACACCGTAGGTGTGGGATCGAAGCTCGAGTCTGGCACCCTTCGGTATTACGAACGGCTGACCACCGATCTATAATATATCCAGCCGACCACTATATGAAGAGCAAAAACCGAAACGCGGTGGCCATATGAATTCGCTCCGCGAGAGGTTTAAATGGCTAGAACGGGTTGAGCGTATACCGATGCATTCCCATACAGTCCATACAAACGACTACACAGTAGATATATAGTTATAGGATAACTTTCCTTTCGGATTTTTTAAAAAATGAACTATTTATTTTACGATGTTGGTCCGAGCTTGGACGACTAAAGACTGAAGACTGCTTTATTGGAAATAGTACGGCTACGTTGGCCGCGCCGATTGCGCTGACGATGCGTCTGGCTGCTGGTGTCCGGAAGCGTCCGTTCCCACGATTCCATGCTGGTGTCCAGTTGCTCGCGCATGGTGTTGTGGCCGCTGGCTCGCGCGTGGCGTTGTGGCTGCTAGTTCGCGCGAGGCGCATTGCCTTCTTGTGTTTCACATAACTATATATTGGGCCTTTAGCACACCATTCTCAACAAAGAGCGACGGTCTTGCGGTAGGTGCGCAACTTCGGTTTTTATCTTCGGCTCGAGCTGGATATAATCTGACTATACTGGCGAGAATCCAGTTTTTACCCAGCGGCGTTTTACAAGGCGCTAGTCTGTCTGGCGCTGAAGTTAGCCAGCGTTTTACAGATGAAAGACATGGGGAAAGCCCGAACGTGTGTCGGGATGACTATTGCTTACGACAAGGAGTTTATAAGCATTAACCAAACCAGATATGCCGAAGAAGTACTAGAGCGTTTCGGGATGCGAGACTGTAAAGCTGTCGCTTCACCATGCGACATCTCCCAAAAGCTCACGGCTCGTTCGGATGATGAACGAAAGATAGATGTACCCTATCGAGAGGCAGTTGGGGCATTGTTGTTTCTGGTACAAGGTACCAGACCGGACCTGGCATTTGCTGTCAGCAATGTCAGTCGCTTCAACGGCAAACATAACGAAACACATTGGACTGCTGTAAAAAGGATTTTTCGCTACTTGAGGGGAACGAACAATCTCGGTATTGTTTATCGACGAGGCTCAGGTGAGCCAGTGACCGGTTTTGTTGATGCAGATTGGGCAAACGATCAAGACGAGCGTCGATTATTCTCTGGGTACGTGTTCAAACTAGCTGAAGGTGCTGTCGCCTGGTCATGTAAAAGACAACAATGTGTAGCCGTCTCCAATACTGAAGCTGAATATGTGGCTATTGCGCATGCAGCTAAGGAAGCAGTGTGGCTGTATCGCTTTATCAGACAGTTCAACGAGCTAACAACTGTTTTCCTGCATTGCGATAACCAGAGCGTACTGGTTATGACTGAAAGAGAAGCTTTCAGTCCGAGGACAAAGCACATCGACGTAAGCTTCCATTTTGTACGGGATTTAGTGAAGAGCGGATCGCTTACGATGAAGAACGTGCCGACTACTAGCAATCTTGCGGATTGTTTGACCAAGGGAGTATGTGGCCCCAAAATGTTGAGCTCTACCGTTGGATTTGGTATGAAGAAAGCCTAGGGCTGTTTGTTATCCTGACTATGGACCGAGTTGGGGTGTTGATACTATTGCGTCCAATAGTCCATTGTTCTAATCATCTTGGCGACTGCCATCGTGAATTGTAGAATTAAATTAAGATTGGCAGCACTGTTTTCTTTGGCTGTCAATATGACAGGAAATAAAGGTCCCTCGCGCTCTTGCTGCTGGACTACGAAACGAATAGCACGTGTTTTGGGTTTCTTACTAAAAATCCCAACACATGGCCATGTTTAAATTTATTGGAGTATAATTATCATACGTTTAGCATCAGTTAGGCAAATTCGTTTCGATGGAGACCCGTCGCCGAAGACAATAATCGAACATCAAGGAACTGCCGAAAATCATGACTCGACTGGTGGTAACATGATGACAATGTATTTACTTGGATTTAGAGAAAAATATTGAGTAGAGGTCATGACTTTAGCGTGTTCTTTTCTCAACAAATTAATCGAACCGTTCGCGATGAAGTCTGAGATCGGAAAGATCGAATTTTATTCCTACTTACTAAATTACACTAAGCACACTACTACATCTTCAAAGCTAAACTTCAATAGTGTCTCGATTTGAGGGAACGCACATTTTTATAAAATATACAGTGCTGTGCGCAATTGTAAGGCTGCCACAATACTCCCCTCCTAGACTAGGATCCCGCTATTGGTATCTGGAAGGGATAATAACTCGTCTGCCAGAGCGAGTTACTCTAGTCGGTGGAATCTCGGCAGGAGTTGTGGCTGCTGGTTCTGTTGACGTTGGCTGTTCACTGCAGACGTACGCGGGTTTCAAACGGTCGATCGAAATGTTGACTTCAAGTCCCCGTATGCTCAATTTGAAAAACTTTTCCGTTCGATTAAGAATCTCGAATGGTCCTTCATACGGAGACGATAACGATGGTCTTATTGAATCGTTGCGAACGAAGACGCTCTTACATGTTCGCAGGTCCTGGTGCATGAAAATGTTTCGCTTCCCGTGCCTGGCAGTCTCTTGGGGGCGAAGATCACGCATAGTCGATCGGAGTTTGGCGACGAATTCTGTTTCGTAAGGTCTCTGCAGGTTGTCAACAAAAAATTCGAACGGTATCTTGAGAGTCGTACCGTATACCATTTCAGCAGGCGAAGTTTTGATGTCCTCTTTGTAGGTTGTCCGTAACCCAAGTAAAATTACCGGTAAATGTTGACTCCAGTAGTTGGGATCGTGGCAAAGGATCGACGACTTAAGGGTCCTATGCTATCGTTCGATGATTCCATTAGACTGGGGGTGGTAGGCAGTCGTGCGCAGGTGTTTGGATCCGATCAAACGAGTCAATTCGGTGAAGAGCGATGATTCGAATTGTCGTCCTTGATCAGACGAAATGAAGGCGGGAACACCGAATCGGGATATCCATCCGGAGACTAGAGCTTCGGCGATTGTAGAAGCGGTCATGTCCCACGGGAGGGAAGGGTCCCACGATGTCGATATTAATATGCGAAAATCGGCTGTCCGGTGCTGGGTACCGCGCTATTGGCGACTGCGTATGTCAGCGACAGTCTCCTATAGTCTCCCATCTTCATAAATCTCTTGAACTAGCCTTCCACAAACATTTTCTATTGTTTTAAGGTCTGGGGAAACGGCTGGCTAAGGCATTGTTTCGATAGTCGATCGTGCATGGTGAGTTCTGTTGTCTTGTGTGCACGGCAGCATTTTCTTGCTTTAAAATGAGCTGTTGAGTGTTGTGATTTTCCAGATAAGGCTTTAAATGATTGTCCAGGATGTCGATAAACATATCGCTGTTCATACGTGTTGGTATAATGGCCAATTCACTTCTACTTAGACCGCTGAACGCAGCCCAAATGATGATGGAATCACCTTCAAAATTGCGACAGTCGAAAAACCGTGCTTTCGTCTCAAATCTAGCCAGTAATGGATGTAACTATCCGATCCATCAATATTAAACTTTTTTTCATCAATATAATCCACCTTACATGAATTATCAATTTAAAATTTGAACAAGACTACAAAGTGACAACTTACGTTTCTTCACTCATTCTTCCATGTCATATGTGCTGTAGCAAACTCCAATCTATCGACTTTTTGGTGAAGTTTGAGGGCAGAAACTTTCTTCATGGACTCTCTTACAATATCAGAACATGAATTCAAAGCTCGCTACACAGAATTTGTGTACACATTCAACCAGAAATCGTTTTTTGTCCTACGGCAACCTTTGGTTGAATTGAAAGCAACTAAAAAAATCCTCCGATCATCACGCGAGAAAAGATTTGGAAGACGACCAGGAGACTTCTGAAGCCCATATCAACTGAATTTTTTTTCATAATCGTTAATGACGTTTGTGAATCTATTTATTAGCACACCTATCTCATGATTTGATTTGCCATTAAAGCGATAAGCATCAATTTGACTTTTTTTCTCGTTCCTAGAGTTGTTTTCTGCTTCCAATGTTCAAATAAATTTACAAATTAAAGTAAGAGAACTTAAAAATTACTTTTGGCAACTGATAACGTGGATAGGAACTGGGTTGCTTTGTTAATTTGAATGATTTTTGAAGTGAGGCTATCATTATGGGACACTCCTTTTTTTAAATTTTTGACTAAAATGTTATCATTAAATTTTTTTTCTGATAAATTAGAAGTGAAACACATTCCTTTTAGATTAAGGAATATGCTTCTGTCGTTTATTTTACCTTGCGATCATTTATAATAGCATATGAGTGAAAAACCTGGGTGAGGTTATCATTTTGGGACGCAGTGTAGCAAGTAACTCTTTTTCAGTAGTCGAGTATTTTTCTTCGGTCTTATTTAACGTGCGGGACGCATACGCAACAGGTCTATCTTTCCCAATTATTCCCTGCGATAGGACTGCTCCTATCGCAAAATCGCTCGCATCAGTGGTCAGAATGAAATCTTTCGAAAAATCAGGGTATATAAGAATGGGATCCATGGTTAGAAGTTTTTTACACTTTTCAAAGCAATTGATTACATCAGGTGTTATCTTGAAATCAGAGTCCTTCCTTAGCATTGTTGTCAGTGGTTTGACTAATTTTGCGAAATCTTTGATAAATTTCCTATAATACCCTATAGTTCCCAGAAATTGTCTTATTTGTTTTTCATCCTTAGGTACAGGCCAATTTTTGATTACGTCGATTTTTGAGCTATTAGGTTTAACTCCTTCTTCCGTTACGGTATGACCGAGAAAGTCTATTTCTTTTCGGAAAAAGCTACACTTACTTAATTGTATCTTAAGGTGAGCATCTTTCAGACGTTTAAAATTTTTTGATAAGTCTTGTTTATGTTCTTGAAGAGAACTCGAGAATACAATAATGTCGTCCATATATACGAAACAACATTTTCCTAGCTCTTCTCTCAGAATACTGTCCATGACACGTTGAAAGGTGGCTGGAGCGTTTTTTAAGCCAAATGGCATGCGTGTAAATTCATATTTCCCTGATGTGATAGCGAATGCGGTTTTCTCTGAATCTTCTTCAGCCATTTGGACTTGGTGAAATCCCGCTACTAGATCGATAGTTGAAAAATAAAACGTTCTTCCTAATTTATCCAAGATGTCTGAGATTTCAGGGATCGGATACTTGTCGTTTATCGTTTTTTTATTTAACTTCCTATAGTCTATTACAAGACGGAATTGTTTTTTGCCAGATTTATCTGCTTTTTTTGGAACTACCCACACCGGAGAGGTGTATGGCGAAATTGATTCTTTAACGATTCCGTCGTCTAGCATTTTCCTTACTTGTTTCTGTACCTCTTCTTCATATACGTGCGGGTAACGATAAGACTTAGTATGCACTGGGATGTTATCAGTGGTCCTGATTTTATGTTTTATGTTGTGAGTAAAAGTGAGTTTGTCATTTTCACAGTAGATAATTTCCCTATTATTTTGGATAATTTTCAGTAGTGCTTCTTTTTCCTCTCCATTTAATTCATCGAATTTTAAACGATAGTCTTCAAAGTTTTCTTTGGAAGGAACTTTGTTTAAGCTATCAAATTCTGTGCCTATATCTACTTCGTTAAAGTTGATTTCCGTTTTTACCAGGTTGTGTTTTTTTTCGATAGCTACGATTGATTTTCCATTGCTTGCAACGTACAATCCTGGTAATATTGTGAAGTTGCTACATTCAATTTCATCTTCTATTAAAAACGAGCCATTTCTCTTTCTTGGGATCTTAATAAATTGATCATTCAAATGAATGCTATTTTCTGCGTACTTTTTTTTTAGTTCGATTACTTTTTCACCAATTTCTATCGTATTTTCTTTTATGTTTAGACGAGCGCTTAATTCTCTTAAACTTTCGTACCCTATGAGCCCGTCGAAAAATTCATGAAATTTGAATAAGTAGAATTTTAAAGGTTTCTTCACATTGAATAAATCTATATAAGTTGAATATTTAACTGTATGCAGTCCGCTAACATTTCTGACTGCCATTTCATTTTCGGCTTCGTAATTTTTCGTATCAACTTGTTCAGGCGATATGTAGTTCTTATTCGCTCCTGTGTCAATTAAAAACTTCAGTTCACGACCTTTAAGAAACAAGGATAAGTAAGGTAAAAAGTTATTAATTTCGACTGCTTTTTCTACTTCGTCCCTTGGGATAATAGATAAATTAACCTCATATAATTTGGTGTCGTTATTTGTATTCTTTTCAGCAAGGTTATCCGTAATGCTGCAACGATCGTTGCACGTGCTACACTCGTTGTGTGCATTGACCTCCATTTTTGATACGCGTGTCCTCATCGATACATCACCATCAGCGTACCGGGGCGGATGTGTTGGAGTACTCTGCTTGTCGTAGTAGTGCTGCTTACGAGATTCAAATTGTCCGGCTGGACGGTCGCTTTTGTTCTTCGGCGGGCCGGTGTAAACGTGTGATTTGGAACATCCGTCCTTTGTTCCTCCCAGCCGCTGCCGATAGATAGCGTTAGAATATTCCTCTGTGACTTCCAGAGCTTCCTCGAGCGATTTCGGCTTGCTGCTTCTCACGTGTATTGCCAAATTTCCATCGAGGCCGTCGACGAACCGCGTGAGTGTGATGAGATTCAATAAATTACTTATTGCCGGCATTGAATCTTTATACTCTTCCATCGTGGAAGCCGACGATTTCATCGCTGTTTCAATGTTTTTCAACTTTTTATAAAATTCACGAATCGAATTTTTTCCTTGTCGGGCGTAGAATAAGGAGCACATGTGTGTAGCGAGGTCTCTTTTGTTACCGAATGCCTTGACGATAGCGTATTTTATTTCGGGCCACGTGTTTGGATTTCCGGCGGCGATGAGTACTTCTTTTGCTTCGCCTTTTAACTTGCTCTTCACTGTGCGTATGATTTGTCCGAAAATTGGTTGACCAATCCATTCCTTGTATAAATTTAACGTTTCTTCGGTATCTTGTACCCATGCATCACAACATAGTTTATTCCCATCGAAAACTTCAATACTCTTCACTGGGTCGGGGATGGACAATATTGAACGGTTCCCGTTCATTGTAGATAAAGCGTCCGTTATCAATTGTTGGTGAGCAGTCAAAAGTTTGACTTGCTCTACAAATTGGTTTAGATCGGGCTCCATTGTATTTTACTTTTTGTCACAAACAATTTGTTTGAAAAAAATACTTTGTAGGTTCACTTGCACGTAACTATTGCCGCAAATCTATTGATATACACTCAACGATCGATCACTCGGGACAACAGGTGCCTCGTACGTGGGCTTTTTTTTTTGCAAGAACCGTCGACTGCGCCAATTATAAGAATACGTTTATTATAATTCAACTTAACGCATTGGATGCTGACCTCAGACTGCCTCTACGCGTTTGGTACATCTGCCGATTACCAAAGTGAGGCGAGGTTACTAATACTACTTAACCTAGCGTAGTCACGTGAGGTACCAAGGGTAGCTCACGGATACTATTATTAATAATTAATACTAATCATAACCTGCATATATGCCACATGTGGCAACTCCGTCCTTCTAACATAAACTTGAAGTGCCGCACTGCGAGGAATATAGGAGTGAGTTCACGATCGTATGTACTGTAGCGTAGTTGAGCGGGGTTAAACTTCTTCGAAAAAAATCCAAGCGGCTGAACCTTATCGTCGACAATTTGGTGAAGGACCGCGCCTGCGGCGATATCGGAAGCGTCAACCCAGAGGGACAATTCACCTGTTTTAACGGGGTGAGCCAGTAGGGTTGCTTCGGCGAGCTGAGTTTTGCATTTTGCAAATGCAGCTTTTGTTTCGTCGGTCCACGTCAACGGCGTACGATCGTTGCGCTTATTGCCGGGTGTCATTGCTAATAACGGTATTTGCGTTTCGCGTTCGGTATGAATCGTCGATAAAAGTTAATCAAGGCTAAGAATTTTTTTAGTTGCTTAACTGTAGACGGCAGCTTGAAGTTTTTAACGACCTCAACGCGATCCGAAAGTGGACGGATTCCTTCGGTGGAAACGAAATGTCCCAGAAAGTTTAGGTTTTCTCGTCCCAGTTCGCTTTTAGCAACGTTTATCGTTAAGTTGTGCTGCTTGAGCCTCTCAAACAGCATGCGTAAATGTTCTCTGTGCTCCTCTAGTGATGACGACGCGATGAACAGATCATCGATGTAGGGAAAGATGAAATCAAAACCGCGAACAACTTCGTGTATGAGACGTTGAAAGGTTTGAGCTGCATTTCTTAGCCCAAAAGTCATAAAAGAGAATTCAAAGAGTCCAAAAGGTAGCGTGATGGCCGTTTTCGGGATGTCGTCAGGATGGATAGGAACCTGATGGAACGCCTTCTGCAAGTCAACTTTTGAAAAAATGGTTTTACCTTGCAAGTTCGACGTAAAATCCTGAAGGTACGGTAGGGGGTACCGATCCGGAATGGTCTGCGCGTTTAAGGCGCGGTAATCCCCGCATGGTCGCCAAGAACCATCTGCTTTTTTAACCATGTGGAGGGGGCTGGCCCAATTGCTACTCGACGGTCTGCAAATCCCGAGCTTCATTAAGTTTTAAACTCCGCACGAGCTGCTTCTAACTTGTCCTGTGACAAGCGTCGCGGTCGAGCGTAAACAGGTTGGCCAGCAGTCTCGATGCGGTGTCAAGTCGACGATCCGTTGACTGCTCCCGGGCTAGAGGGACGGGTAATTGTCGGGAACTCGGCTAATAGATCTGCATACGATGATACCTCACAAAACGTTTTTCCGGAAAGCGTGATGGTTTTGTCGAGTGATCCACTTGGTGTCGATAGGTGGTGTTATCGATGAGACGATTGCGTTTTAAGTCGATTAATAGGTCGTAGTGACTTAAAAAATCTGCACCTATTATTCCTGATTGTACGTCCGCAATCATAAAGTTCCATAAGAACTCTCGACGAAGACCAAGATTTATTTTCAATAGTACTTCTCCGTAAACTTTTATGGGTGTCCCATACGCGGCAAACAATTTTAAAGAAGAGGGCTTCACTTTCGCTGAATGTATTCCTCGCGGCACCACGGATACGTCTGCTCCCGTGTCGATCAGAAACTGTTTCCTGGTGGTTGAATCCGTTACCCGTAAGCGAAGGATTGTGGCAGTGGTGGATTGTTCGCCGATGTCCCCCACTGCTTCAGCTGAGCAACCTCATTCTTGGCTTGTTGGACCACGTGCACCAGCGGTGCATGGGTTTCGGCAGCTTCGGGCGTCATTCCCGAACTTTCTATGGTACCAACAAGGTCCGTTCGAAGGATCTCTTTCGTGACGACTTTTGTTCCATTCCCCGCCACGAGAATATGAACGCGATCGCCCGCGTGTATTTTTTCTGGTGTGCAATACTTTATCCAATCGCTTAGATAACGATGCGATCTCACGAGTAAGCTTCTCAATTGGGTCAATGACCGCTTTGTCTCGAACAGGTGTCATTGGTGTCGGCGTTTGCACGTGATCGATGGCGTCCCCTCTACGAAGGCACATTGAATCAACGATGGCATCGGCTATTGTTATCTTGTCCGACGCATCGCCTCGAGAAGCAATGACCGCTGCCTGTGCATGCGGCGGCAGCCTAGCAGCCCACAAATCCAGCAATACCGTTTCGCCTAAAGCATTGCCTGCCACACGCTTCATTCCGTTGAACAATTGGCTGGGCTTTTGACCTCCTAACGGTAATTCTGATAGTACCCGTTGGAGGCGGCGTTGTTGGCTAACGGCAAAATATTCGATCAATTTGCGTTTTATATACGAAGGAAAAGGAGAGGAAATAAGTCTCGATATTGGTATCTATCATGCTGGGCGGGTTTATTCTTGGCACTTTAATAGATTCGACGAACGGTTCCGCGTGCCCGCTGACACCTTCAGCGACAGGAGTTTTATTGTCTTCGGTTGCCATGTCACTTTTTTGTAGATTCTTGAACAATTCACAGGGTCGTCGGGTCACTTTCGTCGGGGTCACCACTTTAGCGTGTTCTTTTCTCAACCAATTAATCGAACCGTTCGCGATGAAGTCTGAGATCGGAAAGATCGAATTTTATTCCTACTTACTAAATTACACTAAGCACACTACTACATCTTCAAAGCTACAATTCAATAGTGTCTCGATTTGACGTAACGCATATTTTTATAAAATATACAGTGCTGCGCGCAATTGTAAGGCTGCCACATGACTTTTAATAAAAACATTTTCACGTGTGTCTTTGCTATAAAGCATCAAAATTATCACAATATTTAAATCTAATATATAAAAGTCACCGTTGTCTGTATATATATATATATGTATGTGCTCGCATCACGCAAAATCTACCGGGCCGATTTACACCAAACTTGGCAGGAAGGTAGCTAATTTTCCATGGTTGAATGATCTGAACTTCGTTTGTTGATATCCCCATACCTCCCTACCCCTCCCCAACACCTACCCTCTAAAATTAATGAAAAACAATTATAGTTCCACAATTATTGAACGAATTTTCACAAAAATTGGTACAAATACTGCTGACATATGGACATATCATGGGTTAAAATATCATCCATCTAGGGGAAGGGGAAAGGGGGGCTCTCATATTACCCCCTACCACAAAAGTAGTAAAAAAGCAATATGGGTATCAATTTCGAGTTATTTATGGTCTTTAAATCGAATAGCTTCACTCTTAATGTTCAATCTTACCTCAGAATCCCTTTACGCTTCTCCTCTTCAGTAAAAAAATAGCAATGCTCTAACGAAAAAAAAGTGCATTCTTATCATATCATGTTACGCAAAATCTACTAAGTCTATCTGTACCAAACTTTACTGGAATGTAGCTAATTTTTTATTCTTTCGAATGCCCTCCTTCCCTGCCCCCCTTTCGAACACCTATCGCTTAAAATGATGAAAAATAATAATAATTCGTCATTTATGGAATGGGTTCTTACAAAAATTGGACCACATACTATTTTATCATGTAGCCATCATGTGATAATATTTCATCCATTTGGCGGAAGGGGTAAGGGGGGCTACCATCCTGCCTTCTAGCTCAACAATGGTTACAATGCAATATGGGTATCATTTTTGTACAATTTGGGGTCACTAAATCGAATGGTCACAGTTTGAGTGCTCAATCTCATCTCTCCTACGTAATAAACTTTCTCAATCATACAAAATCGGTCAAATCAAATCAACCAAACATAATTATAAGAAAGCCAATTTTTCAAGTGCGAAATGTCCAACATTCTAATGCTTCCTTCCTGCCTATAATTTTCAATCACCCAAACCAGGGTTCTCCAAACTTTTTTTAACGCGGGCCGCATTGGGTGGAATAACCGTAGCGTTAGGCCACATTTACCTAAGGAGGTGAGGGTCGTAGTTTGGAGACCCCTGACCTAAACGATAGAAAATATCTAAAAAACTATGATGCCACCTTACGACAGATACGACGGATTAAAAAAAAAGACGCTATCTAACACCGTAAATATCGCGGGGTGATGATAGAAGTGCTCTTAAATAATCGTCGATTATCTGTTGTTTTGGTCCAACTGTGTTTAGGCACAGTTTGTCTCATACTTGCTTTAATGGATTAATTTCAAATGCTTGCACTAAGCTGGAAGCACATTTAAGTAATGAATGCAAAATGTATATTTACATGGCTTGGTCGACTAAAAAAAGGTAATACTAAAATTTTCAGCACATAGCCAAATTTAAGATAGTAAAACTGAAAACTGATACTGAATGCCAACACTCTTCAGTTTGCTATAAAGCATCAAAATTATCACAATATTTAAATTTGTGATAAAAGGGGCTCGAAAGGATCATGCACCCTGGCAATGTGGAACGTAGTTTATCCATGGCTGCATTTGTTATGGATGCAAGATGATAGATTTTAAGCTTGTGCAGCGACGGAAACACTTCAGGAATCACTAAGAGGTCGTTGTCATTAAGCTGGTATACCAAGAACCGCAAGCAGAACGTATATCCAATTGAAATAAAAAGAGAAAAGTAATATTAGCATACAGTCTTCTTGTCAATCTTGAAGTCGATGGTCGTTTCCTTACCGTCTTTGGATGCTGTAGATAGTTCATTGATTTTGTTTGATGGAACACTTTGGAAGAAATTATCGGAAAAATAATCAAATAACAAGTTCAACTGAACAAGATTAGGTAAACGATCCAAATATTGGAGCTGTAGTGATCTTGGTTTGACATCTCGATCGACTGGAGCTAGATTCACTCACAGGGCACTGAACTGAAACAGGCGACGGCTGCCAACTGCGTTGGAGCCCACAGGAAGTTAGGGATAGTATATAAGGATCCGCGTCCGAGAGCACAGGCTCTCTTCGATCACAGACCGCCGACGCGTTAATAAACTTGTTAACAAAACACATAGCCAGATCAGTCCTCACAGAGCCATCCATAATGATCCTGAAATACAGTAACAAATTTAATTTGTTGATTTCAATTTAAATAATATAACGCAGTTGGAAAAAATAAACATAACAAGTGTAAACCTGTGGTCACAGCTTTGCGCAACCGCATGCGGTGGCATTTTTTCGCATGGGAGAGATAGGGATCTTGCGAAGACGAAAGATCTTGCGGTTTCTGTACTAAAAAATCAAACAGACAGTTCAAAAACGAAACCGCATGCGCTTGCGCAAAGCTGTGACCATAGGTTAACGTACCGCAAATCTAGATGTCATCTCTAAACACCTGAGCAATAAGAAGTTATTGCAGATAAATTGAATACAGTCCCCACGTACAATACAGTAACCCCATTGAATACAGTCCCGATGTTCCATTTGCAGAATCATCTAGTTGATATTTGGCATTATCGTTGCTAATCCTTTGAAAAACTCCAATCTGTTGCAATCCCAAAATCTTGGGCATTTCAGTTCTTGCTATGAGGGAATCGGTTTACATTTCTCGAACACGTTATCATAAATAGTGCCATACAAATGAAGGGTCTGCAAGAAAAGAGCGAAACATATTGCAACTTTCAACAGGCCTTTTTTAGAATGGTTTCATCTGTCTTTAAAGTTCCCTTCAACTTAGTCAGATTTGACATCAGGAATAATGATTCGATCCTGTGCGAATGGATCGCAAGGAAAGTAATACCGCGACAATTTTCCATCAAACAGTTCAACATCGGTTGACTAACGTAACAGTGAAGTGAAGCTCGGTGAAGATGTTTTGATCCAGCTAAGAACGCCCTATTTATGCCGTCAGCCGCACCAATCCAGTAGATAGTAATGTCTCGTAGTTCCGGAAAAACTATTTCAGAAAACGGACGTACGAAGAAAGATCCAACATATACTTTCATCGATTTGAGTTGATGGCCGAAGTGCCTGTACACTTTAAGAGCATATTTTGATTTGCAGTCCATGACGATTTTCTGCAGGTTTGGAGCGATGCTGCAGATATCAACTGCTTTGAATGTGTTTGACTTAAAATTCGGTATAATCAGTTTAGAAAAATGTTGAAACACCGGGAATCGCTTTAAACCGTCACCCCTATTCAACGTTATAGCCTTCAACTTTGGAAGCTCCGGTAGAATGTGCTCGAGTTGCGAGGGTTTTTCTATCTTCGAACCATCTACACTCTCTACAAAGTTTTTGATACTTCGCAAACATTTAATGAATGTCCCGTCGCTTGTTCTACAGGTTTTGCCGTGCATAATATGGCGAAACTGTCGCTGACTTGTCCAGTGTGGGTTTTTTTTCCAGTTATCTACGTTCAGCCAGACGCGATCCATTCTGCGACCAAAAAATGCCAAGCGTGACCACTGACGACACACCAAAGATGCATTTTTGAGATCGCATACGCCCAAGAAGTCGAACATTGTTTCGAGGAGCTAAAAAAACCAAAAGGATGTTGAACCGCAACACACGTGTCATTCATCAAAACTCACTTCTTCTGGTAAATCACAAATTCCCATCCGTTGGTTGATGAATGAATCAATTTCCAGGGCTGATGAATCTTTTGGTTTCAATACACTCAACTGAAAGAAAATGCAGCAACGATGGTAGAAACACAGTTGAAATATAGAGGAACAGAATCATACGATATCGTTCTGTAGGAATAGTGGGAAGAACCTTCTGGACGTCGCGTTTTTCGTTAGTTTAAACTTTGACAGACTGAAGGCCGCGTTACACGCAGTCAATCGAGCACGCCACACAGACTGCGATTGCCGTAGTATATCTAGCTCTACCGATCCAGAGCTTTTTATACCGCGTCAAGTATTCAATCCAGAAATGGTGGGTTTTTTCGTTTTGTATGGGAATGACAACGCAGCGCGGTTTCAAAAAAATTGATTCGAGCACTTTTTTGAACGCCAGAAATGCCTTCAATTTCAAAAAAGGGACGTTACAATTATTGATATGAACTTAATTTTTCAATAAAAGGATACCATGTTATTATTTGTTGTTCGTGTTAAGATGGTTTTCATTATTCGTGATATTTTTAGTAGTTTATTATTACAAAATTTCATGTCAATAATACATGTTTGTTATTTTGATTTTACTTTCCCATGTTGACAATGGTGAAAAGGATGGAAGGAATACTTCTAGAAACAATTTAATTCCCTCGATGTGTTTTCTTGTTTGGGGGTACTTTAACATCCGGCACCCGGCACGGTTTCTCCCGCATTTCCCATTCCATATCTCTCACCGCAGAGACCGCTTTCTCTCCTCAAGGCTTCTGTAAACTTTTCGTCACGCACTTTCCAAGCGGTTTTCGTTGGCCAGGTTCTTTCGGCGGCCTCTAGCCCTACGGGCCTTGCTCTTACCCCCCGTGACATCCTCACTTGCAACCTGCTGGAGATCAGCGAGGGTGTTTGGTGTGGTGCCTAATAACGGGCACTTGCTGTATGATGACGATGTAAAATTATTCCTTCCCATATCCTCTCCTTCCGACTTCTTACTCCTTCAAGAATCCCTCAACCGCTTTGCAAATTCAATTGTTGTGTTATATCTGTTGTGTTTTATGATACACTTAAAAGTACTTTATTATCTATATGTTTACGTTTAGACAAGAACACTTTAAAATGATTTGCGCGTGGAGGATGGACGAATACGGTACGGACGAAGCAGCTCCCGGGAGACGATACGCGTCCTCTTGCTCGGACGGTCGGGAAGCGAAGCGGCCATCCTTTTGTTCACCTCGTCCGCTATCGGATACGGATAGCGGCGAGTGGAAGGATGGCTGCGTGCGTTGCAGCTTCTAGTGGATGATGAAGCTGCGTCTCCACAACAATATCCATCAGTCGATCCGCTGGGGTGACCCACCACGACTACTGTATTGGTAGCGTAGCTTTGTCGCGGGTGTCGGCTATCAAGGACCTTGGGGTGTGGCTGGACATCACCTAGTCCTTCTGCGTGCAGATTGATGATGTGGTATTCAAGGCCAACCGTACTCTGCGGCTTATTTCTCGCCTAGCGTCGGTGGTGCAGGACCCGCGCTGCTTGCTGGCGCTTTACTGTTGCTGGATCAGACCGATCCTCGAGTATGCTTCCGGGGTATGTACCCCAAAAGGTGTCCTTGCCTTGGGACGGTTAGAGGGGGTGCAGAGACGCTTCACACGTCTGGCCGTAACGAGTCTTCTCGCCTACAATGCCTGCTTCCCTGGAACACTCAAGCTACTTTCCTTGCCCAACTTCTCCTGCACTCCACTGACGCTCCGGAATTCCTGTCCCATATTCCTCTCTATGTCCCTTCCTATATCCTTCTTGAAAGGTCACCTCTCCTTATTCCCACCCGCTGTACACATTTCTCCCAGAATGATTCATTTTGTCTGTGCCATGTCTTTCTTAAATAGCTCCCCGCTAGTCGATTTCGAGCAAATCGCCCTAAAAAACGCCCTACGTGACACAAACATCGAACAGTTTTGTATGGTGAGTAAGACGAAGTAGAAGGACTGCTCGAAAAACGTGGCACTGATATCATACAACAAAGACGGCGAATCACCGATTCAAAGACCTTACTACATGGGGATAGCATCGAGATCCCACGGTAGTTCGAGATGGAAGACCTGTCACCTGTTTTGAAGACAGGTCTCAACCACGGCCGCTTCCATGCTGCTGGAAAAATACCAGTAGCAAGAGACAGTTGGAAGAGGTGTGCAAGGGGTCTCACGAGGGCATCCCTGCACCGAACAAGCATAGCAGCGGGAATTCCATTCGGACCCGGTGCAAATGACTGTGTGGCGGACATAGACGAGTCCGACACCTGAAACGGATTCCATAAACTGACCAACATAATGTTAATCATAATGCGTTCATGCATTCACGCGGTCATCCGATCATTCATTCCACCTAAGTTTGTAAGTAGTCTAGAATAAAGACTCTCTCTTTACTACGAACCTTCAGGCGAGTAAGACGTACGAGATCAAAAATCCGAAACATCATCCGAACAAGCTTCCACACTGGTGACCCCGACGATAACGAAACCGACCCACGCAACGCCCCCGGACACCGAAAGAAAAAGTTAACGAAGTGATCTCGACCCGCGCAACGCCCCCGGAAACCGAAAGAAATCGTTAACAAAGTGATCTCGACCCTCGCTACGTCCCCGGAACAACTCGGAAAATTTTGCTCGGAAAGCCTCGAAGATGAGTGTAGATGAGGATACAAAAACGGTACACCCGACGGAAGAGAATCATGTTGTCGCGAAGATTAACATCCCAGAATTCGACGACGACGATGTGGAAACATGGTTTATCTGCCTGGAAGCAGCTTTCTGCGTCAACGACGTGAAATCCGATAAGCAACGATTTAACAGATAAATTGAATACAGTCCCCACGTACAATACAGTAACCCCATTGAATACAGTCCCGATGTTCCATTTGCAGAATCATCTAGTTGATATTTGGCATTATCGTTGCTAATCCTTTGAAAAACTCCAATCTGTTGCAATCCCAAAATCTTGGGCATTTCAGTTCTTGCTATGAGGGAATCGGTTTACATTTCTCGAACACGTTATCATAAATAGTGCCATACAAATGAAGGGTCTGCAAGAAAAGAGCGAAACATATTGCAACTTTCAACAGGCCTTTTTTAGAATGGTTTCATCTGTCTTTAAAGTTCCCTTCAACTTAGTCAGATTTGACATCAGGAATAATGATTCGATCCTGTGCGAATGGATCGCAAGGAAAGTAATACCGCGACAATTTTCCATCAAACAGTTCAACATCGGTTGACTAACGTAACAGTGAAGTGAAGCTCGGTGAAGATGTTTTGATCCAGCTAAGAACGCCCTATTTATGCCGTCAGCCGCACCAATCCAGTAGATAGTAATGTCTCGTAGTTCCGGAAAAACTATTTCAGAAAACGGACGTACGAAGAAAGATCCAACATATACTTTCATCGATTTGAGTTGATGGCCGAAGTGCCTGTACACTTTAAGAGCATATTTTGATTTGCAGTCCATGACGATTTTCTGCAGGTTTGGAGCGATGCTGCAGATATCAACTGCTTTGAATGTGTTTGACTTAAAATTCGGTATAATCAGTTTAGAAAAATGTTGAAACACCGGGAATCGCTTTAAACCGTCACCCCTATTCAACGTTATAGCCTTCAACTTTGGAAGCTCCGGTAGAATGTGCTCGAGTTGCGAGGGTTTTTCTATCTTCGAACCATCTACACTCTCTACAAAGTTTTTGATACTTCGCAAACATTTAATGAATGTCCCGTCGCTTGTTCTACAGGTTTTGCCGTGCATAATATGGCGAAACTGTCGCTGACTTGTCCAGTGTGGGTTTTTTTTCCAGTTATCTACGTTCAGCCAGACGCGATCCATTCTGCGACCAAAAAATGCCAAGCGTGACCACTGACGACACACCAAAGATGCATTTTTGAGATCGCATACGCCCAAGAAGTCGAACATTGTTTCGAGGAGCTAAAAAAACCAAAAGGATGTTGAACCGCAACACACGTGTCATTCATCAAAACTCACTTCTTCTGGTAAATCACAAATTCCCATCCGTTGGTTGATGAATGAATCAATTTCCAGGGCTGATGAATCTTTTGGTTTCAATACACTCAACTGAAAGAAAATGCAGCAACGATGGTAGAAACACAGTTGAAATATAGAGGAACAGAATCATACGATATCGTTCTGTAGGAATAGTGGGAAGAACCTTCTGGACGTCGCGTTTTTCGTTAGTTTAAACTTTGACAGACTGAAGGCCGCGTTACACGCAGTCAATCGAGCACGCCACACAGACTGCGATTGCCGTAGTATATCTAGCTCTACCGATCCAGAGCTTTTTATACCGCGTCAAGTATTCAATCCAGAAATGGTGGGTTTTTTCGTTTTGTATGGGAATGACAACGCAGCGCGGTTTCAAAAAAATTGATTCGAGCACTTTTTTGAACGCCAGAAATGCCTTCAATTTCAAAAAAGGGACGTTACAATTATTGATATGAACTTAATTTTTCAATAAAAGGATACCATGTTATTATTTGTTGTTCGTGTTAAGATGGTTTTCATTATTCGTGATATTTTTAGTAGTTTATTATTACAAAATTTCATGTCAATAATACATGTTTGTTATTTTGATTTTACTTTCCCATGTTGACAATGGTGAAAAGGATGGAAGGAATACTTCTAGAAACAATTTAATTCCCTCGATGTGTTTTCTTGTTTGGGGGTACTTTAACATCCGGCACCCGGCACGGTTTCTCCCGCATTTCCCATTCCATATCTCTCACCGCAGAGACCGCTTTCTCTCCTCAAGGCTTCTGTAAACTTTTCGTCACGCACTTTCCAAGCGGTTTTCGTTGGCCAGGTTCTTTCGGCGGCCTCTAGCCCTACGGGCCTTGCTCTTACCCCCCGTGACATCCTCACTTGCAACCTGCTGGAGATCAGCGAGGGTGTTTGGTGTGGTGCCTAATAACGGGCACTTGCTGTATGATGACGATGTAAAATTATTCCTTCCCATATCCTCTCCTTCCGACTTCTTACTCCTTCAAGAATCCCTCAACCGCTTTGCAAATCCAATTGTTGTGTTATATCTGTTGTGTTTTATGATACACTTAAAAGTACTTTATTATCTATATGTTTACGTTTAGACAAGAACACTTTAAAATGATTTGCGCGTGGAGGATGGACGAATACGGTACGGACGAAGCAGCTCCCGGGAGACGATACGCGTCCTCTTGCTCGGACGGTCGGGAAGCGAAGCGGCCATCCTTTTGTTCACCTCGTCCGCTATCGGATACGGATAGCGGCGAGTGGAAGGATGGCTGCGTGCGTTGCAGCTTCTAGTGGATGATGAAGCTGCGTCTCCACAACAATATCCATCAGTCGATCCGCTGGGGTGACCCACCACGACTACTGTATTGGTAGCGTAGCTTTGTCGCGGGTGTCGGCTATCAAGGACCTTGGGGTGTGGCTGGACATCACCTAGTCCTTCTGCGTGCAGATTGATGATGTGGTATTCAAGGCCAACCGTACTCTGCGGCTTATTTCTCGCCTAGCGTCGGTGGTGCAGGACCCGCGCTGCTTGCTGGCGCTTTACTGTTGCTGGATCAGACCGATCCTCGAGTATGCTTCCGGGGTATGTACCCCAAAAGGTGTCCTTGCCTTGGGACGGTTAGAGGGGGTGCAGAGACGCTTCACACGTCTGGCCGTAACGAGTCTTCTCGCCTACAATGCCTGCTTCCCTGGAACACTCAAGCTACTTTCCTTGCCCAACTTCTCCTGCACTCCACTGACGCTCCGGAATTCCTGTCCCATATTCCTCTCTATGTCCCTTCCTATATCCTTCTTGAAAGGTCACCTCTCCTTATTCCCACCCGCTGTACACATTTCTCCCAGAATGATTCATTTTGTCTGTGCCATGTCTTTCTTAAATAGCTCCCCGCTAGTCGATTTCGAGCAAATCGCCCTAAAAAACGCCCTACGTGACACAAACATCGAACAGTTTTGTATGGTGAGTAAGACGAAGTAGAAGGACTGCTCGAAAAACGTGGCACTGATATCATACAACAAAGACGGCGAATCACCGATTCAAAGACCTTACTACATGGGGATAGCATCGAGATCCCACGGTAGTTCGAGATGGAAGACCTGTCACCTGTTTTGAAGACAGGTCTCAACCACGGCCGCTTCCATGCTGCTGGAAAAATACCAGTAGCAAGAGACAGTTGGAAGAGGTGTGCAAGGGGTCTCACGAGGGCATCCCTGCACCGAACAAGCATAGCAGCGGGAATTCCATTCGGACCCGGTGCAAATGACTGTGTGGCGGACATAGACGAGTCCGACACCTGAAACGGATTCCATAAACTGACCAACATAATGTTAATCATAATGCGTTCATGCATTCACGCGGTCATCCGATCATTCATTCCACCTAAGTTTGTAAGTAGTCTAGAATAAAGACTCTCTCTTTACTACGAACCTTCAGGCGAGTAAGACGTACGAGATCAAAAATCCGAAACATCATCCGAACAAGCTTCCACACTGGTGACCCCGACGATAACGAAACCGACCCACGCAACGCCCCCGGACACCGAAAGAAAAAGTTAACGAAGTGATCTCGACCCGCGCAACGCCCCCGGAAACCGAAAGAAATCGTTAACAAAGTGATCTCGACCCTCGCTACGTCCCCGGAACAACTCGGAAAATTTTGCTCGGAAAGCCTCGAAGATGAGTGTAGATGAGGATAAAAAAACGGTACACCCGACGGAAGAGAATCATGTTGTCGCGAAGATTAACATCCCAGAATTCGACGACGACGATGTGGAAACATGGTTTATCTGCCTGGAAGCAGCTTTCTGCGTCAACGACGTGAAATCCGATAAGCAACGATTTAACACGGTCATCGTTGCATTGGGGAGCAAGGCGAAGTACGTGAGTGCAGCCATCGCGAAATGCAGCAGGAGCGAAACAACCGACCGATACCCAACGATGAAGAACGCCGTAATCGAATATTTCCGACCCTCGGAAAACCAACGCTTGACCAGCCTATTATCAGGTGTTGCACTAGGCGATCGCAAACCGAGCATTCTCTTAACGGAAATGCGACGTTTAGGCGGAGATGGATGTTCCGACAACATCCTCACGAACATTTGGCTACGAGCCCTGCCAGTCACAGTCCGATCGATAATCACCGCAATGCCATCCGCTTCACTCGACGATCAGGCAAACGTTGCGGATAAAATAATGGAAGCTCCGCACAACGAAGTTGCATCGGTGCAACAAGACCAAAAAAGGACGGAAACACTAGAAGAGCGAATCGACGCGTTAACACGACGTTTAGAAGAAATATGCTCCATAACAAATCGATCACAGCGCTACGATGCACCAAGATCCCGTTCTCATTCGAGGTCACGACCTTCTTGGGGTAAACGACCGGCAAGCACTTCCCGTAATCAACATGACTCAGCAAATCCTCGCCGATGGATATGCTGGTATCACTACCGGCACGGCAATAAGGCAGAGAAGTACGAAAAAGATAACCCGAAGGGCAATGGCACTTGCATTTTTTTCGAAGAGCGATTGCCGGTGGCATCACGATAAAAATAGTCCGTTTCTCGCTCAAACGAGAGAAAAAACAGAACAAGACACCCACGATAGCGCACCGAATTATCCGAGACACACCAAAAGGAACGAGCATCCTGCACCGTTCCCCGTCTGAAGTTAGCCAAGACACACCAAATGCGGGCAACACGCCACAGAGCATACTCACCACGAGTACTAACGCACACCACGATGCATCCTCAAATCTACCGCATACATGTCACCGACATAAAAAATCTTAACAGATTTTTGATCGACACGGGAGCCGAGTTATCTGTTGTACCACCGAACGCTAAAGAAAGGGCGAACCCTTCGCACTCTCGAAAACTTTATGCTGCTAACGGTACACAGATAAACACTTATGGTAAAAAAACTATCAAATTAGATATAGGCATGCGAAGACAATTTTCATGGTGTTTCACGATAGCAGACGTCAGCTCTCCGATTATCGGAGCAGATTTTCTCAAGCACCACGACCTGCTGGTGGACGTTAAAAGGAGCAAGCTGATTGATAACACAACACAACTACACCTGTCCGGTATCACCACGGTTTCCGAAACGAGCATAAGTGTGTACGATATCGACGGTCCTTTCGCTAGCTTAATGCAAGAATACAAGGACATAACTATCCTTAAAGACGCACATCGTCATACAAACACAAACGTCACGCACCAAATAATCACTAAAGGCCCACCCATTTTTTCACGACCGCGCAGATTATCTCCACAAAGATTAAAAGCGGCAAAAGAAGAATTTTCGTTCTTAGTTAAAAAAAGGATTTGCCAACCTTCAAAAAGTCCCTGGGCAAGCCCGTTACACATGGCAAAGAAAGCCGACGGCAAGTGGAGACCGTGCGGGGATTACAGGAGCTTGAACGCGGTAACCACACCCGACCGTTACCCTGTCCCCCACATTCAAGACGTGTCCAACATTCTACACAACAAACAAATGTTCTCGTGTATTGACCTACAAAGAGCGTACCATCAAATCCCAGTCGCAAGCGAAGACATACAAAAAACAGCCATAACGACTCCGTTTGGCTTGTTCGAATTTAAATTCATGACCTTCGGTTTGCGAAATGCGGGACAAACACTCCAGCGATATCTCCACTCGATACTAGGTGACCTACCTTTTGTTTTTCCGTACGTGGATGATCTATGCATCGCTTCAGAAAGCATAGAAGAACACCAAGACCATCTACGCACAGTTTTTGCACTGTTACGAGCCAACGGATTAGTTATAAATTTCGCTAAGTGCCAGATAGGACAACCCGCCGTAGAGTTCCTTGGCCATTTAATAACTCCAGAAGGCGTATGTCCCAAACCAAGCAAGGTCAAGGCTATCCAGGAATATGTGAAACCAACAGTGGCATAAAACTGAAAAGATTCCTGGGAGCGATAAACTTTTATCGAAGATTTATCCCACATGCAGCAGAAAATCAGCAGATACTCCAAAGCATGATCAAAGGAAACAAACGAAAAGACAAAACACCTTTGATCTGGACGGAAGCAACCAACTTAGCATTTGAAAAATGCAAGTCGGATTTGTCAAATGCCACACTCCTCGCACACCCGTCACCGAACGCAAAGTTAGCCCTCTACGTTGATGCATCCAACGAAGCTGTAGGAGCAGCACTTAACCAACACAATGAAAAAGGTCCGGAGTCACTCGCATTTTTTTCAAAGAAATTGCCCCCGAGCATGAAAAAAGCGAGCACGTATGATCGCGAACTGTACGCCGTTTATGAAGCGATCAAACACTTCAGAGATTTTTTGGAAGCTCGCGAATTTACAGTCTTTACCGATCACAAACCACTAACGACAGCATTTAAACAACGCCCGGAACGAGCCAACCCGACGCAGCAAAGACGTTTACTATTTATAAGCGAATTCACTACGGATATCCGCCACATATCCGGAGATAAGCTGCTGCAAACAGAGCCACCGATGGACAGGCTGAAACGCGCACTAACCCCTCAAAGCGTCGCCTCATGGACCGTTCCCCTCCATCACCACTGGTTGATGTCGACACTCTGCCCTTTACCGGCACTGCACCATTGAACGTAACTGCACCGCATGCCACTATCTTGCTGCCACCGGAAGACGACAAGTTTTGGCTTTACCTCTCAAATTGCCGTCCGACGGCAACGCCTGTGGAAGTTCAGGCGTTTGTTAAGCACCAAATTGGCGTTGACGATACCACCGTAGTCAAGCTTGTACCGCCCTCGAAGGATGTTAATACACTGACCTTCGCGTCATTCAAGATCGGAATGTCAGCTGAACATAGAGAGAAAGCACTTCAGCGATCCACTTGGCCTGTAGGAACGGTTTTTAAGGAGTTTGTGAATCGTAAGCTGTCTAAGAACGCGGTGCTTGCGGTCACGGACGATCGCCACCCTCCATCTTCAATCACAACACCAGTTAGTACAAGAACCGAAAATTCCGTACTATCCCAGAATATTACCGACACATTGACCACATGTAGCGCGAACCCACAAACACAGCAATAGCTGTTTAGTGCCACCACCACAACGTATCCTTCCCCAGCACCGCCTTCGATACCGTTATTATCCAACGCACCACTAACACCACCTACCGCTTCTCCTGACACGCCGCTTTCGTCGTCGCTAACGGTTTATTACCAAAACGTTCGGGGACTGCGCACCAAAACTACCGATTTTTTGCTGGCCGCATCTGCTGCCACCTTCGATTTAATCATCCTAACGGAGACATGGTTAAACGAGCAAATCCCGACGCCGCTCCTATTCGATGACCACTACAACGGGTTTCGGACTGACCGGAATGCTGTTAATAGCGCATGTACACGAGGCGGAGGTGTACTAATAGCGTGTACAGCCACACTTTTGGCACACGAGGTACCGGTTCATTCCAGTCTGGAGCTTGCAGTGGTGGCTGTGAAACTACCGGATCGTTTGCTCTTCATTTGCGCTCTATACATCCCACCTACACATGCTTCGTCAACGGATGCCTTCACCCAGCTAACAAATGTACTAAATTTGCTAACTGACCAGATGAACACAAAGGACATGCTTCTCATCATGGGCGACTTCAATCTCCCGGGGCTTATCTGGTCGATGGGGGATAACCATCCCTTCAAGCATTATACGGCCACGTCGACCTCTGCATCGTCATCCTGTTTTATTGACTGCCTGGCATCGAACGGTCTATTCCAGCTTAGTTGTGTCCGCAACAGCCTAGACCGTCAACTCGATCTGGTGATCGCCAACGAAGGGTTGGCCGAACTATACCCAGCAATCCAGAAAAGCGTAGTTCCACTGCTCCCTATTGACCCTTATCATCCAGCCCTCGAATTAACCCTAACTCTTAAGATTAATGTAGCAAGTAATGCAAGTCGATCTTCCCATTCTCGTCCTAGTTATAGTCCTGTTGGGCAGTTTAACTTTAACTTTAGTAAGATTAATGTTCCAAGACTTCGTTCTTATCTCTCAAATGCTGATTGGAGCCTGTTCCATGAGGCCACCTCTGTCGATGTTGCTCTACACTCCTTGAACCACATCATCACCTCCGCTTTCCCAATGTGCTGTCCCCGCCTGAAACCCCCTCCCAAGCCACCGTGGTCGGACCGTATGTGGCATGTGTTGAAGCGTGACAGACGGCGGGCGCAACGCGCATGGAGTAGTTCCAACACGCCGCATAGGAAACAGGTGTACAAATACGCCTCAACTGCATTCCGCATACATAACCATGCTCGCTATGGTTCTTATATAGCCAGAGTCCAACACCAACTATCCCATAACCCCGCATCTTTTTGGCGATTTATAAATTCCCGTCGGAAATCCTCGTCCATCCCGTCTACAATGACTTTGGGCAATGTTAGCGCCTCTTCACCCACCGAAATCTGCGACCTTTTCAAAATTCATTTTTCGGATACCTTTGCGAATTCCACTGCAACCTCAACTCCTCGAGCTGATGGTTTGCCTAACGCGCCTGTGGGTGTCTTGGACATTAATAGTGTGGTGCTTGACGAGGCCTCGATACTCCAGGCTATTCGCAAAATTAAGGGAGGATGCTCCCTTGGTCCTGATGGTATTCCTGCCATCATATACAAATCTTGTAGCGATATCCTTGCCCCTCATCTCTGTAAATTGTTTAACCTTTCCCTTTCCTCCTCCTGCTTCCCATCCTTGTGGAAGTCTTGCTGGCTGGTACCAATCCTAAAAAAAGGAGCGCGTAATTCGGTCTCTAATTACCGCGGTATATCCAAAATTTGCACCTGTGCCAAGATCCTTGAAACTTCTATCCATTCCCATATCCTCTCCCATACCAGCAGAGTCATCTCGTTCAACCAACATGGCTTTCTGCCTAAACGTTCTGTCGTGACTAACCTTATGTGTTTCGTCACTCGGGCCTCTGTATCTATCGATGCTGGTCTCCAATTCGACGCCATCCAGACGGATTTTAAAGCTGCCTTCGACAGGCTCCCCCACGATCTGTTGTTGGTCAAGCTGGAGAGACTGGGATTTGGCAACCCGATGTTGGCCTGGTTCGAGTCGTTTGTATCAGATAGGGTATATCACGTCAAGTTGGAATCTGCCTTATCCGATCAGTTTTCTAGCGGCTCTGGTGTGCCTCAGGGTAGTGTCCTTAGCCCTTTGCTATTCTTCTTGTTTGTAAATGATGTTAGCCACGTACTTCCTCCTGATTCATTCCTTATGTTTGCTGACGATCTAAAACTGTTCAGTCCTATATCCTCTGTAGCTGATTGTCTTGCTTTTCAACTCCTTATTGACCAGTTTTCCATCTGGTGTTCCACTAATGGATTATCCCTGTCCCTCCCCAAGTGTGCTTCGATCTCCTTTTGCCGATCTGGCCGCCCGCTGCAGTATGAGTACAAGCTTGGTAATGAGCTATTATCCAGAGTGTCCGTCATCAAAGATCTTGGTGTCTGGATTGACGATCGGCTTTCTTTCACTTTGCATCATGACAAAGTGATAAGTAAGGCTTATCAAACTCTTGGACTCATTCGACGCATGGCATCTGATTTCACAGATCCCATGTGTCTCAGAACCCTCTACTGTAGATTGGTCAGGTCCCATCTGGAGTTCGCGAGTGTCATTTGGTTCCCGTCTTCTCCTTCTGTCATTGCAAGGTTTGAAAGCGTCCAGCGAGCTTTCACGCGCTTTGCGGTTCGTAGAGTGTTTGGTCCAAGCACCCCGTTGCCCCCCTATGCTGTCCGTTGTCAGGTTCTGAATCTTGAACCATTGGAGCTGAGGTGGCGGGCCTCTCAAGCTCTCTTTGTAGCCGGCCTGCTATCCCAATCGTTGGACGTTCCCTTCCTTTTATCCTCCCTAAATTTTTACACCCCATCACGCCCACTTAGACCTCGTCCTATCCTCTCCCTGGCTAGGCGTCGAACCCAGTTCGGCGCCAATGACCCGTTTCTCCGTGCAGTGCGGGAATTTAATGAGTCTGCTGATTTGTTCGACTTCAACACCTCCCTCTCCACCTTCCGTGCCAACCTTCGCCATTCTCCTTCCTCATAAACTGTATCCGTTCTATTCCTGTTCCATTTTTGCAACATCGCCATTTCCATCACTGTTCTGTTAAACTGTATGCTCCCGCTAAGAATTTGTTAGATTTAAGACTTTATAGAGTGTGAAGCTTGATGCAGACACCAGTAAGCCAATAAATACAATACAATACAATAAGAACGAAGTAGCCGACATGTTGAGCAGAATCGAAACGATCGATCACATCGACTACAATGAGTTTGCGGAAGATCAAAACACGGATGAAGATCTACAACAATTTATTAAGAACCCGCCAGCAAACACGACGGTTAACCTAAAGCTTCTCACTCTGCCAAACACCACACACCCACTATATTGCGACACTTCCACAGCAAACGTGAGACCGTTCGTCCCGAAAACATTTCGAAAAAGAATAATAACCAAATTACACAGCATCTCACATCCCGGTATTCGAACCACGGCACACATGATCGCGCAACGCTTTCTCTGGCCGGCAATGAGGAAAGATTGCAAGGAATACGTTACAACTTGCATTACATGCCAAAAAAACAAAATCACCAGACAAAACAAATCTCCAATAGCTCGAATTACGACACCAGAACAAAGATTCCGACACGTGCACATCGACCTGATTGGCCCGCTTCCTTCGTCGGAAGGATACACCTATTGTCTCACGATGATAGACCGTTTCACACGTTGGCCAGAAGCCGTGCCACTGCATAACATCACCGCGGAATCCGTCGCGAAAGCTTTCATCGCAAATTGGATCACGAGATTTGGTGTACCCGAAAAGGTTACAACCGACCAAGGCAGGCAATTCGAATCTGATTTATTTCGCTCGCTTTCGACAAGATTAGGAATAAATCACCTTCGAACCTCTCCATATCACCCACAATCGAACGGCCAGATAGAACGTGTCCATCGCCAACTAAAAGCAGCACTAACTTGCGCAAACAAAAAGTGTTGGACCGAGGCCCTACCGATCGTACTTTTGGGAATGCGATCTTCTTTGAAAGAGGATATAAAAGCAACCGCAGCCGAACTCACATACGGCACCGTGTTAAGATTACCAGGCGAATTTTTTGATCACAAACCAAGCGAACCGCCGAACGTCGATCCCGAGTACGTATCAAACCTAAGAGCCGTGATGAGAAAGCTACAGCCAAAACAATCCTCTAACCATAACAACAAAGTACAAGCCTACATCCAGCCATCATTAGAATCGTGTACGCACGTATTTGTGCGAGTCGACAGCGTAAAGCCATCACTTACTCCACCGTACGACGGACCCTTCCCAGTTGTAAAAAAGGGACAAAAAACATTCACCGTCGAGATAAGAGGGAAAAGAAAGGTCATCTCCATCGATCGCTTAAAATCCGCTTTTTTCTACCCGCAGGACGAACCTAGACCAGCTGTTACGCTTGTACCCCACCCGGCCCCCTCGCAGCATCCGATAGCACGAGACACAGTGCCGACCAGAAAACCGCTGCACCAAACCCGGTATGGACGGAACATCTTTCGTCCCGAAAGATTTTAAGATAAAGGGGGGAGTAGTGTGGCGGACACAGACGAGTCCGACACCTGAAACGGATTCCATAAACTGACCAACATAATGTTAATCATAATGCGTTCATGCATTCACGCGGTCATCCGATCATTCATTCCACCTTAGTTTGTAAGTAGTCTAGAATAAAGACGCTCTCTTTACTACGAACCTTCAGGCGAGTAAGACGTACGAGATCAAATCCGAAACATCATCCGAACAAGCTTCCACAGCCGTTATGCTGTGGTGTTATGTTGCCCATCGCATCGATTAACGAATCGTTACTATGGCTATGGACTATGGTCAGCCATTCGTAATACCCAATAATAGCTAGTCGGTAAGATAAAAAAGCGAAAGATTTGTAGAAGAATGAGGACTAGTTTTGATTAAAAAATGATATTTGGTTGAGGCTTTACCCAGAGTAAAGATGGCGTTCTATATCGATATACTCATGGCCTCTGTAGAATGGCCTTAAAAGAATATTGAGCAGGTTACTAAAAATGGTGATTGCCATTCGAAGTTTAGCAACTTATAAATTCGAGATTTTACTTGGCTAGGAAATCATGGTTACTTTACCAATTTTTCGTGATGCTTTTGTAACGAAATATAATTAATTTTAGAAGTCATTTTTCTACACCTTCTATATTGTGGTATTGAGATAATTTTGGAAAGATTGCAGATTGGAACAGCGAGGTTTAGCAATAAAAGTAAAATAATTACACCGTGTCTTAGATAGCAAGAATTATAAGAGTTTGAATATAGTCATCGGGTTGTCCTGAGTATTAGACAAGTAAAGTAGATGCGATACTTAATATTTTCTCAGAATAAACGACTTGATATTAAGGAAATTGCTTGAGAGAATGGATCAAATTCAATGAGATACCTGAGTGGAAGATAAACATTAGGCCCAAAGTTAATCCGGACACTCAAAAAATGAGCCTGCTTCCAACTTTATGATCGATTTTAGAGTACTTAGAATTGATAACAATGATTTTTGTTCATTGCAACTTCTTGGTGCACCTTCCTACAAATTACGTGCAAAAAGAACGGTAAAGAAATCGAGCCCAAGCGACGCAATAAGCATTAGAGTGGAAAAGGTCAAAATTTTGACGGCCAAACGCTAAGTCCGACAGTTATATTTAATCATATTTTTGTTTTTGTTTTGGACGAGGGTTCAGATTGGACGTAGCCCCCTGAGATCACGACCAACCTTACTCCCTCCTCTTCCTTTTCACCTTCCATGACGCTATGAACCTACACGGTAGAAGCAATGATGGAAGAGGCCTCTCCGTGGGCTAAAATCACAGTTCACGGACGCTGTGGCACGCAACTAACTCTTGAAGGATAAAAGCGCATGTTGCTAAAGGTCTAACAGGTACTACCCTGACTACCAGGGGCTATTTCCCAAGCCTAATGCAATGGACTCGGTGCAATGCAAACTTAAGCGGCTCAAGAGATCGATCCGACAGCTGACTTATCTGACAGCACTACCACCTAAAAACACGTGAGTGGACTTACGGTAGGTTCTGACACTTAATCGTCGACCCGCAAAACCAAGCTCCTGCTCAGTCTACGCGCCGGGTACTACATTAGGGTCTGACACCTCTTGATCTTTATCGTCGGCCCGCAAAACCAAGCTCCTGCTCAGTCTACGTGCCGGGTATCCACGTTCTGCACCCGCTGGTGCTATTCCTTGGCCTGGCTGGTCTTGTGCCAGGCCCTGAACGTGACCGGTGTCCAAGATCATGATCAGCGATGGATTGGTACCGCGATTACCTAGGAGCACCCCCGGTGCATCCCTCCCCAAAGCATCTTAAACATCGAGTAACAGATCCGTTTCTCTTCCTCACTGAGGCCAGACCGCAAAATTGCGCTCCTGCACAATCTACGTCTGGTCTCGTTTCGCGTGGCCTGGCTGCTGCTATGCCGTTTCGTTCCAACAAAGTAGTGTGACGCATATTTCAATAAAAACTTCAATAATATAATAAATCGAATCACCCGAGTGCTACTAAAGATGCCCAAGAGTCGTCAGCATCGATAATAACAAATATCAAGTGTCGAAACTAAGTTACACACCACTTTAGCTAACAAAAATACGATGAAATATAACTGTCCGACTTTGCGATTGGCCATCAAAATTCTGACTTTTTCCATTTGTTTATTGTTTATTGCGCCGCTTGGGTACTATTTTTTTCACCGTTTTTTTTTTTTGCACGTACTTCGTAGGAGGATGCAATGAACAAAAATCATTGTTATCAGTTCTAAGTACTCTAAAATCGACCACAAAGTCGGATGCATGCTCATTTTTTGAGCGTCCGGATTAACTTTGGGGTCAGTGTAGTAGTGTGTGTCCAATGTTCCAGAAGGAGTTTGAACAAAAAAAAGAAGTCTACGCAATAGCAAGACGATTGGGATATTGTTCGGCAAAATGAAATATTGTATATTAATATTGCTGGGCTGCCAACCAACTATGCAATGTTGCGTACGACAGTAGAGAAAGTTAAACCATTGATGGTTCTAGTTGCCGAAACACATATCTCGGAAGTTGAGGCTTTTGATCAGTTTCACATACCAGGATACCGTGTCGAATCTCAAAGCAGTCTCAAAATGAACCGGTGGTGATTTGTTTACCTTTATTATCAATTACTTTCGGTTTAATTATGGTGTGTCATGTCAATTATGCGTCGGTCAATGTGCTGCATTTAAACATGTGTTGAATAGTTTACAAAATACACTCAAGTGTAATGGACATAGACTGAATAATTAAGTGGTGGACCAACTTTTTTTTTGCTTTCTCAATGCATTTTTTAATTGATATGTGTGAGATTGACGAAATAAATCTAAAAGTCTAAAAGCTAGTGTTCATACCGCCATTCTGCATTGTGATCTTTGCAATCAACAGACGCTTTCGCTTTTGAACATCGCTTTTTTAAATAAAGACTGTTACGCTTTTAAAAACGTTGTATTTATTATCATATAAACTATTGCTTGGTGTTTTGTTAATTACAATAATCTTTAGAACCATGCAACGAAGCCGGTTTGTTTTTCGTCGTATGCGCGGTAGTGGACGGTTATCGCGGATGACCTAGCTAGGCTAGCTAGATCGCAAGACGATCGAATAATGTACGTGACCTAGGAGTTATGTTAGATAGCAAACTTAATTTTAACCTCCATTTGAAACAAATTATAGCTCAAGCTTTGAGAATGGTAGGTTTTATTTGTAAATTGTCCAAAAATTTCAACGACCCGACATGCCTGACGGCTCTCTATGTTTGCCACGTCCGCTCTATTCTTGAGTCTAACAGCATCTTACGGTGTCCCTATACGAACCAGTGGATCGAAAAACTTGAAGCTGTACAACGGCGATTTACACGATTTGCACTGTACTCTTTTTCACGTAACGTTTCGTTCAATCTTGACTACAGAACTCGATGTTTAATGCTTGGACTTGAGCCTCACGACCGCAGGCGCATAATAGCTCTGTGTGTGTTTGTTTCTAAGCTTCTAGTTGGCGAAATCGACGCCCCAGATTTACTGGCAAGACTTAATATTTATACACCATCAAGAGTCCTTAGCCAACGTGAGTTTTTAGCACCGCAGCTACGTCGGCAACAATATAGTTATAACGACCCGATCCTAGTCTTCATGCGCAAGTTTAATGATGTGTACCATCTCTTTGACTTCAACTCGTCTATTTCTGAATTTAAAAACAAACTGCGTCTCATGTTCAATACTGTTAGACCCTAATTAAGTTAATACTGTGTTTAGGCCTGCTGTTTGGCCATACACTTTGATTATATAAATACATAAATTAATTAATTAATTAACAAGTAAGTAAATGGAAAGTGAAAGAATAAGTGTGAAGATTAATCACAAGTAAATGTTTTAGTGGTTCATGACGAAGAACCAATGGAAGTGGAAGCCGCTCGGAATGTGCAAATGGACAGTGATGTGGAGCCCAGCAGCAACTGTAGAATGAGGAAGAGTTGATTTCGAAGAGACAATCAATAATTAAAAACCTTTCTTTCGAGGCAGGTCTTAGATATTGGATATTAGATAGATTTATCAAGCCTTCCTCACGTGTGGCTGAACCTCCTGCTGGAGTTAATCCACGAAAAAACGCATTTAGCTTTGCCCAAGGATGCGCGTACACTGTCGCACACCAACAGAATACCTGCAACCATCACATCTACTGAAGGTGGCCGAATGTGGTACAATGGGATACACAAATGCCTGGAAAAGCGATCAAGGTAAGAATTTGATCAGAGGTCTTGTAAGTGCTTTGTTTTCTAATGTTTTTTTTTTCTTTTAGCGTCGTGATAATGGCTTCCAATATGTCACTGAATATTTCGATCGATGGCATTCCTTTACATCGAAGCAGCCGCGAAGCATTCTGACCGATTCTAATTTCTATCCACGAATTGCCGAAAGAAGCTGCAATGATAGTGGCCATATATAGTGGCCAACAAAAACCGCAAAGCATGGAGGGCTTCCTTCGTTGTTTCGTAGATGAAATGAATGCTATTTTGGCCACTGGAATTACCATAAGAGGGCAAACGGTCACCGTAGCAATTCGGTGCGTCATCGCCGATGCTCCTGCCAGAGCAATGGTCAAAGGTATGATGTTTAAATAAAGTAAGAATTTTTCTTTTAGTTTTTGTAACATTTTTTTTTAACTGCAGGAGCTGCCAGCCACAATGCGCGACAAGGATGCCTCAAGTGCACTGCGCTGGGCACCAAAAATGCACAAACAGGTGCAGTAGTTTTTGAAAGCACTACTGCTTCAAAGAGAACGGACCTAGATTTTAGATCGCCACTCCTAGATATGCATAATTTTAACATGTTCGAGGATGTCATCGTCTCCGATTGGTTGCATCTAATCGATCTCGGAGTGATGCGAAATTTATAGCAGGGGTGGCGAGCGAAAAAACGAAAGAAATATCTGCTAAGCTTACAAGAATAGTGCTTCCCAATGAGATACATAGGAAATTTCGGACCCTTAAGGACGTTCAGAAGTGGAAAGGGTCCGAGCATAGTTCCTTCCTACACTATGGAAGTATTGTAGTTTTAAAAAATAATGTAAGTAACGTAGTTTACGAGCACACGTACACGTCTATGACGGTACGGTCTAGTTTACGGTACACGTCTATGACGAAGTGGCCAAATTTGGTGCACTAGGTACCTTGTCGGCATACCCTTTCGAAAACGAGTTACAGCATATTAAAAATATGCTCCGGAACGGCTACAGAGGCTTGCAGCAAGTAGCAGATAGACTTTCCGAATTAGATAATTTTAATATTAGGACAGGAAATCAACCAAATGATCCAAGAAGCGCACACTTGACAAAATCTGGAAATAGTAAAGAAGTAAACTTTGACGATTTAATTCTCAAAAATGACAATAGAGACGGCTGGTTTTTGAAGAAAAAATTTGAAATAATTAAATATTCTACTGCCATGAAAACACCCGCCGGGATAAAAATAGCTGGACCAAAATTAACAAAAAAATATGCTTATTTTGACAAACCACATCTCTCCTCGGTTCTGTTAGCCTCTTGTGGATACATCACTGACTTGACTGTAGAAACAACTTTGTATACTCCAGACCATATAAAATGGAAGTTAGTTTTTATTAATCTTGACCAAGAGAATAGTGCATTGTTCACTCCTTTGTTGCATACTTTAGTAGACTAATAAAAACCTTTGTATGGGTAATATTGTACTTGTTGTTCTTGTTTTTATTCACTGCCAAATATATGTCTAAACTTAGTGTGTCACTTTATCACAGGCTTACTTCAAAATCTTCTTCACTAAATTTATTTTTACAGGATGTAATTCCCATCCCGGAACACTGTTTCGACCGTTGGACAGCTCTTTGCAGCCGTTTTTAAAAAAATTTATTGAATGTCTTGTTTTTAAAAACGCGACCGTTACTACCCGAAACATCCCTAGCTAAACTTCAAATTTTTGTAACGCTGCGCATTTTAATTTTGAGTACAATCCTGCTGACCTCTGTCCAACTACATGAAGCAAACCATGTTTTGTGAATAATACATCTAAGGTTTCATGCAACCGATTTGGAATATCGTCAGTTATAATATGATTTTTTCAAAACTTGCTCAAGTTCTCCTTAAAGGTTGCATCATCATGCAGTTGTTTCTCAATTTCCACCATCTCTACCTCAGAATTCATCGGATTTTGATTGAAATCTAAAGGTTCAACATTATCTCGTCTATACATTAAGGAAGTGGCTATTTCCAGTTTTGTCTCTGCTATTGCTACTTTTTTAATTAAATTCTTCACTTGATTTTCTAATGCAGTGATGCGCTGATCGCAACTGCATGTAGTATTATTTCTTACGGGCGACAGTTGCATTTCTTGACACCAACAAATTAACACTGAAGCTTGCTCTAACCAACTTCAGCAAGCACTCGGGCATAACGGTGTTCTAAAAGTAGGGGTGGATGGGGTAATACGCACCTTTTAAGGAAAACTATAAAATTTTCTAACAACTTGGCTCTTGATTGTTGATTTTATCACTGGATAGCATTCATAAAGGTTCAAACTAGTTACCAATTCAGGAATGTTTGCTTTTTTTGCTAAGAAAAACTTTTTTGTCAGTTTTGAAAAAGTTCAATTTTTGATCTATCTGTATCTGGTTGAGGCAAAACGCACCTTTGCTAGGGGTAATACGCACCACAACAAAGGGGCAATACGCACCACAACAAAGGGGCAATACAAACCATAACAAAGAGGCAATACGCACCACAACAAAGAGGCAACATCCACTGTCAAATAAAGATAGTTTGTTTACAAACTGGTGCATTTTACCTCGACATACTGGGTGCATGTTGCCCCCATTCATAGTTCCCCACATTTTCAGCTAAAATATGAGTAAATTTGCATACTTTCCCAAATTTTCATGAATAGTCTCAACCACTGATTCTCAATTCACTAAATTTCGTATTCCTCGTGGGTAAATATCGGTTTTTGCACTTAATATTCCTTAGCGGAATGGTGAGTCACATTATAACAAAAACTGTCTGAGCTGAGAATCATTTTGTTTTGCGTTTATTTCGCGTTTCTGTTGATGTAGAGCTATCAAACTCACAGGGTGACCATATTTCAGGTTGATCTTTCAGGGTGACTACTTTTTACGCGTTGAAAACTCGTTTTTCAATGGAACTGGGAAAGGGTGCGTATTGCCTCAGCGGTGCGTATTACCCAAGTCACCCCTAATGGTTGTTACTAAAATTCTTGCTGTTCCTTCCCCATACAGTTTTAGGTATACATTGCGTCCCAAAATGATAGCCTCACCTAGTTTTGTCTGTGCAGGGCGAATACCGAGCATATAATTTTTTTTTAAATATACAAATATTTGTTAGTATACACTGACTACTTTGCATAAATATTGTTGAAGAAAACGAATGAACAATCCCTTTCGTACCAAAAAACTAAAATCAGTGGTGTCCCAAAATGATAGCCCCACTTAGGATTTTGATCGAATTATCAACAAAAATAGCATAAATGGATTAAAAAGTCATGATTTAATTATCAGTTGGTTCTCCAATACGATTTATTGCTTGGCAAATGCTTGATGGTATGCTCTCCGATAATTTTTCTAACGTATTTACTGATAAGGAACGCCAAGCAGTTCGGACAGCAAGTTTAAGCTCCTATATGGTGTGTGAGTGACTGTTGGCGGTGCAGTGCGTGTTTTGTGTAGCTCTACGTTTTTCGGGTATTTTTGCTTAGTCGGGGACAGATTCAGTGTTTGTTTTCACTGAGCAAATGTATCCGAAGTGTCTGTTTAGTGTTTGGTAGAGCTTGTTTTGTTCGTGGTGCATTGTTCGTTGATTGCGGCCGGGTTTTGTTTTCGGCGGCGTCGCTTATCAGTGGCGTTGGCGGGAGCGGTATCCATATCGCTTGTCACGGCGGTGTACTAGTAGTGGTCTAACCGGCCTGCTACACGAGCCGCAAACTCCAACCGCAAACTCAAAAACCGTATAAGTTTACGTCAAAATCTTTGCGGTTCGTGTAGCCGCGTTTTGCGGTACCAATTCTGTGAGCCACCCTACACGAGCCGCAAACTCAAAAACTTTGCGGCGCAAAGAGGTTTTTGTTTTTGATTTTTCAGTTAACTCAAAAATCTTCCTTCAAAGCAAACCGTTTGCTGGACAATACTGTAGCAGAGCAAGCAAATGAAACTATAATTAACTTTCTTCGCATGAAGAAGGATGATTTTGATGTTCTCAAGCTACATAAAAAGTGGTAGGATAAAATGTTTTTATATTTATCATTGAACTTTTTGAAACTTTTGGATAAAATCAGTTGGTGGGCCAGACTTTGCCGACCCCGGATCTATAGTGAATTTATAATTGATATTCTAGCTATAAAATGACAAAATATTACTGTAGCTGCAAAATAAACACGTAAATTTATCACCATATGTTCGTTTATTTTGTTTTTGAGATTTGTTATGCTTACATTTATTTCTTCTTCATCTTCTTCTTCTGGCGCATTTGAGTTTGCGGTTAGCTGCCAAAAATTTCGCGGGTGCAGTTTTCAGCTCACGGAGCTGAAAAGTTTCTGACGCAGACTTTTCGGTTGTTCCCCTCTTTGCGCCGCAAAGTTTTTGAGTTTGCGGGTCATGTAGCGGGGCTCTAAGGCCAAACGATCAACTTGTGTTTTGTGTGGGTGCGACGGCAGCTTGTGGCGCGGTAGGTATAGTATTTTTATTTGCGAGCGTTTTTGCTCGGATTTGTTTTGAACGGCCATGGAGTGCAAGAAATTCTCCGTGGTCGTTTCGGATAGCGATGACCCGGTCGTCTGCAAAGGAGATTGCGGCGGTCGATTTCATTACCTCTGCGCTGACCTTACTCCCAAGGTACTAAAAAAGAACAAGAATGTTTGGTTTATGTGCGATAATTGTATCGCTAGAACTGAGAAGCCGGGCATGAAAGATGTAGTGGTGAAAGCGAGCAAACCGTCAAGTGGAGGGCTATCCCTTACACTACAGGCAGTAGCAAATAAAATGTGTACGCTGATTGAGAAAGCGATGAAAAAGGGACTAGATGACATAAAAAAAGAAGTGTGTGTGGAGGTAGAGCGCCAAGTTAAGTTAACTTTGCCCGATGCCGATACCACCACTTTGAGAGCCCTCAATGTGCCGAAGGTTATTGTAGAGAAGCCTTCACCGGTGAGTGTCAGAGAAAAGGGGAGTGAGAGCTTTGCTACAGTAGTGGCCAAAAAAAGTGGGGCGACTAATATTTTGGACAATAACGTTCAAAATATTAATAGCAATTTGAACATGGGAAGAGCTGTTACCAAGCCCACAGCAACCAAAAGTGTTGTGAAGGGGGCTGGCTCTGGGCCCAAAATTGGGAAAAAGGACGTGGCTAAAGTGGCAGAGCAAAAACTCTCCAAGTCTTTGGTAATAGTACCGAAGGTGGATCAATCTTGCAACAAGACAAGAGTCGATCTACGCACCCGGTTGGATCCGAGGAAGCAGCAGATGTCGGACTTCCGCAATGGTAGGAAAGGTCAGGTTTTTGTGCAGTGTCCTGCAATCGCGTTAGATGAGATTAGGAAGGAAGTGCAGTCCAAACTCGGGGATGATTATTCCGTTCGTTTGCCGCTGTCCAGAGTAAGGATAATGGGAATGACGGAGAAGTACTCTGACGAGGACGTGATTGCACTTCTGAAAGAACAGAATGCAGGGATCCCGTTCACGACACTGGAGCTTGTTGGAATGTACGAAAGTACAGGGTGTTCGAGATAAATTTTACACCTGGCCTTTAGGTTTATATCTCAGGGTTGAGTTGACGTATCGAAATGATTGATATGTCATTCGATTGCTAAAAGTTGTGTAAACAAGTGCCAAAAATATCTTGCTCGTGTAAACTCCTATATTTAACCACCTTGAAGTTATGTATACCTCTAATGTAAACACCTTGGGTGAACCACACCTTAGTCTTAAGCATCTGGGATTATGACATATGTCAAAATAAAGCCACGAGGTAGAGGTCTTCTGCAACCGACCTCCGACCAGAACGGTCGCACAACTTAAGCTTCGGTCCGTGTTCTTCTTTTGTAACCGTGACTCTTTGTATTAACCTCTAATTGTTCATGTCGTTAAAAACCTGTCTCGGTTTAGTGGTTTACAACTATCAGAAGTGGGATTACCCGAAAAAAAGTATGTTAAATAAAAGTGAGATGCTCAGTGTGTTGGCGGAAGCCCAAGTGCCGGTACCCCCCTCGGCAACCCTACGCCAGATCCGGCAACTATACGAGGACGCCGTGCTGAACAGTGAGGTTATGTCGGCGCGAAAACCACGTGCCAACCGCGTGGTGTTGAACGCGAAATTGGAAGCCAACGAAGACAACCCGGTGCCCCCGCTGTCCCTTCCTGAAAACGCCCAGGCCAATTTGGAAAGTTTCGTCGGAAAGTTTAGTGGCGACGACGACGACGACATCTGTAAATGGTTTGGCCGCCTTGAAAGAGCCTTTACGTTATACCAGGCAGGAGAAGTCGGCAAGTGTTTTAGTGCCATTCGTTTGCTGACGGGAACCGCCGCCTTGGTTGCCCGATCGGCCGAAGTGGCTAACTACGCTGACCTGAAGTCCCTGCTACTTGAGACCTTCCGGAAAGTGACATCGCTTGAAGCAGTGTACAAAAAGTCGCCGTTTGCTACCCAGCGAATCCCTCATCAAATATGTCATCGAGATGCAGAATATCGCCGGAACACATATTGGTGAGGAGGAATCGGTTGACATCATATTGGACGGCCTCAACGATCCTGTTCACACTGATGCGATGCGCTACACTATTACTACCTTTTGTGCCCTCCAGGTGTACCTGAAGAAGTACGAAGCGATGCTCGCTTCTCGCCCGACCCCGGCTACTACACCCCGGACGACGGCCCCCGCTGCTAGGCCAACTTCAGTGAACATCCCGGCCCCTCGGACAAAGGAAGCGAACGTCAACCTCAGGTGCTACAACTGTTCCGGTTATGGCCACTACCAGAGTGCCTGCCCGAAACCCCTTCGGCCCCGAGGATCGTGCTTCAGATGCTGCCAGTTGGGGCATACTCATCGCGAGTGTCCCAACCGGGCCACCACCGCTGCTGCCCACTCTTCGGATGCTGACCCTGCGGAAAGCAGTGCGCTGTATGGCGAGCACGAGATGGTACGTGCCAAATTTAAGATTAACAATAATTGGTCAGGAATAACAAAGGCCCGATCTCTACTCGACACGGGGAGCCCAGTGAGTTTTCTTGCCGACTACTTGGCACCCCCTGGTCATGTCGGTGCCCCCGTTCCGTCGGGATACAAAGGATTAGGAGATGCTATATTGTCGACCCGCGGACAGGTCGAATGCCAGGTAGAATTGCGCAATAACATCGTGTTACATAAGTTTATTATTCTTCCCGGTACCGATATGCCGTGGCCGATCATTATTGGACGTGATTTGCTCCGAATAATTAACATCTGTCTCACGTATCAACCTAACCTTTCTCTTCCATTAGTGCCTTCTGAAAAATTTTCACGGCCTGACCAACTTTCTATTGTTTCCATTGCGGACCCTTTCGAACATATTTGTGCGCTAGAATTATTTAATGATCCAGATAAGTTAGATACTGGAGTCGAACTTTCTGCTGAAGAACTTCTGTCTATTGATAATGCGTTCGATCAGTGTTACACTAATTATCCTTCGGCGAACATCAGTCAGGCACCTCATGTAATGAAACTAAACCTCATTCATGATACCCCCCTCTATGCGAAACCAAGGCGTCTCTCTTACGGAGAGCGAGGTCAGGTGCGGGATATTGATAATAAGCTACTTAAGGAAAATATTATCAGACCCAGCAATTCGCCTTATGCCTAACCCCTCGTACTGGTTTGGAAGAAAAGTGGAGAAGTGCCCATGTGTGTCGATTATCGGCCCTTGAATAAGATCACCATCAGGGACAACTTCCCTCTCCCGTTAATCGAGACTTGCCTAGAACATCTTAGCAACAAGTGTATCTTCACCCTTCTAGATTTGAAAAGTGGGTTTCACCAAGTTAGGATGCATGATGATTCAATTAAGTACACTTCATTTGTGACTCCCGATGGCCAGTACGAATACGTGAAAATGCCCTTCGGGCTTAAGAACGCCCCCTCGGAATTTCAGAGGTTTATCAATTCTGTCTTGCGCGAGTTCATCGAGGCTGAGCAGTTGGTTGTTTATCTCGATGATATTATTATCGCTTCCTCCGATTTTTCATCTCATTTGGAGACTCTGCGCGCGGTGCTGGAGAGGATGAAGCAGTTTGGTTTGGAGCTCCGTATTAGTAAGTGCAAATTCGCTCACACTCGCCTTGACTATCTTGGGTATGAGGCCAGTGCTTCCGGTATAAGACCAAGCAATAGGCATATCGAATCTATCAAAAACTACCCTATGCCTAAGAACACCAAACAACTTAGGAGATGCTTGGGCCTGTTTTCATACTTCCGTCGCTTTGTTCCTTCCTTTTCTTGCATTGCAAAGCCACTCACTAATCTTTTGTGCCAGTGTAGCGCCTAAAGTTAGATAGCTAGGTAAGGTAGGCTTAAATCATTAATTATGGCATAGATAAGGTAGGTGTAAATTATGATAGGATTATGTTGTAGTGTTAGCATTAGTATAGGTAGGAATATGATTATTAAGATTAGGAGTAGGGATATTAAGATTAGGAGTAGGGATAAGAACGGCCAGTATAAAATAAGGCGTTCAGATACGGAACGGTCTCTTTTTTCCCGACTCGCCAAGACGTGTAAAAGTTAAATAAAGAAACACGTAAAAGTAAAATACCAAGTGTTATCCTTCATGGCGACCGTGACAGGACCGATTGGGTTAAAGTAACGTCGAGAGAAGTAAAAGTAATGTCGATAGTTTTTTTTTTTAAATTTTTTTAAACGATCCGTGACACGATCGAAAGTAAAATACGGTATCGTGTGTGAAGTGAGGCTGCCCTGATAACCGAATGACGCTCAGGAGGACTCCGGAAAGTGAGAAGTGAGAATAGTGAGCGTAAGGAAGTGGATAGTGAGCGCTATCGAGGATTAACGGGATCGTGTGTAAAGTACTGTCGACCGAGCAACATTTACGAGGACAACGGGCAGCGAGCAGAAGAGAGGAGTGACGAACGACGAGCAACGAGAATTTCGGGACTTCAAGTGATCGACGGCAAGGCGAATGACCGCACGTGACCAAGTGATCGACTGCATGGAAAACAACGAGCGACGAGAGTTCGGAACTGCAAGTGATCGACGGCAAGGCGAATGACCGCACGTGACCAAGTGATCGACTGCATGGAGAACGAGCGACGAGAGTTGGGAACTGCAAGTTATCGACGGGAAGGCGAATGACCGCACGTGACGAGGTGATCGACCGCATGGAGAGCATCGAGCAACGGGAACGAGCGACGTGGATGTGTAAGAATTTGATGGCAACGAGTGACCGTATGCGACCGATGGCGAGGCGAATGACCGTAAGGTAGGCAAAAAAAAAAAAAAAAGAGAAATTAGGCTTATTAGGAAAAAAAAGTTTAGGAATAATTTTGTAATTGCTCAACTAAATTTATTTTTTTTTATCTTAACCTGCTAAATTGCTTTTGGGGGTTGCTGGTGAAATGTTTTTTGTGGATACACTTAACCCAAACTTCTGATAATGCTCCGGTGGTCGCGGTGATCGTTTTTTAGATGCTTTCGAAAGTTGAAAAATACCTTTGTAAGCTTCAATTTCTAGAAGAGAAATTGAGAAATTATAAGAAAAGATTTCGCAGATGTTTGCTTGATCAGTACAGAACCTTGGCGGAAGATTTGTTGGATAAAGCCCAAGCCGAAATTAACAATATTCAAGAAGTTTCCACGGAGATTGAATTCAGATCGATTGCAAAAAATATAAGTGACTCCTATACCAACATTACAACTTATCTAACCTACCACCTTAAAAACCAACCACTCATAAAATTAAAAACACTTGCAAAAATTTCTATTATATTTAGCCGGTGGACAAAAAACAAAATGGCAAGCTTCGACATTAAAACAGCCACCGCGTTGGTACAAGTATATGATGGTACTGCGGAAAATTTAGAAAATTTTGTAGATTCAGCAAATCTTTTAAAAGAAATTACCGGAAAAGATCATTCAGTAATATTGCTAAAGTTTTTGAAAACACGACTAACAGGAAAGGCACGTTTGGGGCTAGCCCCCAACATTACCGATTTTGACGCTTTCATCGAGGATGTTAAATCGCGATGTCAAGAAAAAATCAATCCGGATAAATTAGTAGTACAACTAAAATCTATCCGCAATAAAGACACAAAGGTGCTTTGTGAAGAAGTAGAAGCACTCACGCTAAAACTAAAGAATACATACATTCAGCAACAAATACCGGAGAAGGTCGCGAATGATATGGCTGTAAAGCTAGGGGTGAATACACTCATCGAGAAAGTACTTAATCCCGAAACCAAGATTTTGCTCAAAGCAGCACAGTTTTCTAATGTTTCAGATGCAACGGAGAAAGTATTGGAAAATGAAAAAACCAATGAAACACAAATACTGTCATTACATACCGACACCTATAATAATAGATACTTTGACAGGCCCAACCGATACTTTAACCGCACTTTCTACAACAAAAGATACAACAACGATTCGAAGCCACACAATAGAAGACCTCCGAACAGATTCAATTCTAATAAGAATCAAAGAACGGATAGCAGATACCAGGATCAAAGAAATTATCAAAATTTCAATCATGGTAAACAGCGAAACGAAAGAGGAAACAATAACCGGGTTTATACGTCACAAACTAACGACGAGGATAATTTTTTAGAAGACAGCCAGCAGTCTGCAAACGACTGCCAGTCTTTACAGTAAACTTGAATGCCAATAACTTCATTAAAATAAAAGTTGAAATGGCAAACGATGAGTACAGTACTCTTATTATCGATACTGGAGCAGACGTTTCCTTATTCAGGGTTGACAAAGTACAACCCAAGCAACCAGTATACACACAACAGAAAATAAATTTAACAGGCATTACAACAAACTCTATAGATACATTAGCAGCTACGAAATCAAAGTTGTCTTTTGGAAATGTATTAATCAACCACCAATTCCACCTCATACCAAAAACGATCGATATAAAAGCAGATGGTATTCTAGGAAGAGATTTTCTTGCCAAACATAGATGTATAATTGATTATGAGCATTGGCTCTTGACATTCGATTGTAATGGAACCACAGTGTCTCACCCAATTGAGGATACCATTGACAATGGTTTTATGTTACCATTACGAAGCGAGGTGGTACGGAAAGTACAATTCCCTAACATTGTTGAGGATTCAGTAATACTGGCAAAAGAAATTCAGCCAGGAGTATTTTGTGGTAACTCAGTAATTTCTAGAAACAGTCAATTTGTAAAATTCATAAATACTACCGATAAAAATGTATTTATTTGCAAACAATCATTCAAACCACAGATCGATTCTATGAAACATTACACTGTGCAAAAGCAAAGTAATTATACACAAAATAACAAAGAGAGATTAAAGGCTATTCTTAATAAAATAGACACAAAAAGCATACCACCATATCTTCGTGGTGATATGGAAACGGTATTGGGTCAGTATACGGATCTATTCTGTATCAACGACGACCCAATCACCACTAATAACTTTTACGAGCAAACCATAAAACTTAAAGATGATACACCATCTTACATTCCAAATTATAAACCAATTCATGCCCAGGCAGATGAAATTAATATGCAGATGGAAAAACTATTACATAATGACATAATAGAGCATTCAGTTTCGTCCTACAATTCACCCATCCTACTAGTTCCAAAAAAAATCAGAAGAAGGTAACAAAAAATGGAGGCTAGTAGTGGATTTCAGGCAATTAAACAAAAAGATAATGCCCGATAAATTTCCTTTGCCAAGAATTGACGGTATTTTAGACCAACTTGGCCGAGCTAAATTTTTCAGCACACTCGACCTTATGTCCGGCTTCCACCAAATACCCCTTGAAAAGGAATCAAGGAAATACACAGCCTTTTCCACTGCCTCGGGACATTTCCAGTTTAAACGTATGCCATTTGGCTTAAACGTAAGCCCGAATAGTTTTCAAAGGATGATTACTATAGCCATGGCAGGTTTAACCCCAGAGAGTGCCTTTGTATACATCGATGATATAATAATCACCGGTTGTACAGCGAAACACCATATAGATAATTTAATTAAAGTTTTCAATAGGCTACGAAAATACAACTTAAAATTAAACCCGGAAAAATGTAGTTTTTTCAAAAATCAAGTTACTTATCTAGGTCATAAAATTACGGATCGGGGCATTTACCCGGATGAATCCAAATTTAATATAATAAAAAGCTACCCGGTACCTACATCGGCAGACGAAGTTCGTAGATTCATTGCGTTTTGCAATTATTACCGCAAATTTGTCCGCAACTTTGCACATTTAGCAAATCCACTTAATAAACTGCTCAAAAAGGGAACAAAATTTATTTGGTCGGCAGAATGTCAATATGCTTTCGATATGTTAAGGAAAAATTTATTATCACCAACTATTTTGAAATATCCTGATTTTTCTAAGGAATTTATCATCACTACTGATGCGTCAGACACTGCGTGTGGCGCAATATTGTCGCAAATAACTGATGGTGAAGACCTCCCAGTAGCTTTTGCCAGCAAAAGTTTTACTAAAGGGGAAAAGTCAAAACCAACAATAGAAAAGGAATTAACTGCAATCCATTGGGCTAGTATTGTACCTATCGTGTCAGCAAGTACAAAATGTTGCACACAGGTAGAGTTTTAGCGTACTTTTCATGGAAACAGGTAACGAATGATTAATTTATGATTGGAATATTGGCAGGCAGGTATATAATTAAACGAAAAGTACGACTTATTTTTACTCCCGTCCCGAACGAAACAGTTTTGGAAACATATGATGTATGCAGCCGATCATCACGCGCGAGGTTGGTTTTTATTTGTACTCGCATCAAATGCGCCTAATGGCAACTCCAGAAAACCTGATTATATTTTGTTTTTGTAGTTTATGCCTTAAGAGATAATAACAACCTTTCTGAAACTGTGCTTAGCAAGGCGCTCGGTTGTATACAGCCCGAACGATAATTCATCATTCAGGTACCTTATTCTGCCATGCCAAGAGTACACCGCGATCGGTCAACGACCCAAACGACCGATTAGCCGTCTAGGGAAAATAAAAATTTGTTGCGAAAAATGCTGGTGCAAAAGCTCCGAATGAACCTTGGTAACTATAACCAATGTCATAACGGCGACGCCGTGAAAGAACAGGTGATGTAATAAACCAAGTCATTCTAGCGGTTTCTTTTTCTCCGAATTCAAGCAACGAAAGTAGGGCACGCACGGTCATTGACCCAGATTTAGCCAATACGATAGTTGAAGGTCGGACTCCAGTGGCATTAAACGAGCGAAAGAGAGAGCATGCTACGGCATCGCGCCAGCATAATCGAGAAGGAGAGTGCAGCAGAGTAACGTTCGCTCTCACACTGTGTTGCGTTTTGCCACAAGAACTGGCGTGTGTGAGCGAGACAACGCATGAGCCGGACGAGCGTGCGAACAGAAACGTTGGAAACTCCGCACATTTGCAAACACAGTAGAACCGTATGAGGTTAATAGTTTGTGAGAAAACTTTGTATTCCTTTAAAAATAAATGTAATGTTCTATTTTAATTGGACTATGAAACAAATACATCGGTCTAGAATGTTACACATAATTTCACGGCGTACGATCAAGTGTGTTCAAGGCATGCTTTATACGTATTCAATTTCATTTCGGCGGATTTCCTCCGACTGCCTCATAGTGCATCTGTTACAGCATGTGCGAGCATCGACTTCATAGCAGATACACTCTGGCGCACCTGGCTTTCTGCTCCGTGTGCCAGAAAGAGAACGTAAACGCAAAGTCGTAATCTGCGAGCAAACCGATTATTTTTGCCCGGATTATTTTTGCTAATTAAAACAAAAACAAGCTTTCTAAATCTTTGCCCAGCTTACCGCTCGGTTACATACTGCCCGTGCGATAATTCATGAAAAGTACCATGCACTGGATAGCCAAGTGTGCGCCACTGTTGAAGACATGCATGAGCCGTTAGCAAGAATTAAACAACAGCCCGATCGTTTTTCACTTCGCTTAGTTACACCTTTTAAAGAGACTGCCCTTGAAATATAAAGTTGGTTTCAGGGTCAGGGTCAATCGGTGTACACAATTCGTTGCTGGAATTCGAAGGAAAAAGAACCGCTACTATGACTGGCGCGTCGCCGTTATCTCATTGGTGGCATTGACATTCCAGGAGAAACCAGTTCGGAACTGTTGCATACCGGTTGTGGCGCACTTGGCGCATACGTATGACTACTCGTATTCGGGGGAAAATAACCCGTTGGTTAAACTTGGTCATGGTCATATTCCCCTCTGTTACTTTTTCCTTTTCCCACATTAATAGTAAAGATCGCCCTTGAAAACAATTTCGTAACTGTAGAACACCGACGATAAGGCAATTTTGCATGGTAAATTGATAAACACGTATCTCGTTCACTATTTTTGTCACTCACGTGCTTCGGCCACACGCCCTTTTCGGTAGCTGAGATCAAAATTCTATACACGAACAAAATTCACGCCTTGTGGCGTACAACATTTAAGCCAAGCAATAATCCTCTGGCTCGTATGCAAAAGTTTGTGCTGTTTTATCAGACGTTTTACCATTTGAGACGCCAGTAAAACACGAGCTCGAATTGTACCAAACGTGTCAGCGAGTAAAAAATGTGGAACACAGGTAAGGTTTAAGTGTACGTTTCAAACAAACGGGTAGAGGCGATCAATTAATTTTCATGTGTGTGGCATGTTGGTACGCAGGTATATAATTAAATAGAAAGTACGATTGTTCTAGAGATTCAGGTACGATGCTGCTAGAGATTCAGGTAGATGCTTCTATTGATTCAGGTACGTTTAAGACACAACAGTTCGCGTGGCGCGTGATCGATAGCATTCTTAGCGCTATCTTGCCCGCCCTTTATTTCAAACAATCATAGTTGAGGGCAGACACCACCGATTTTGGCTTCGTTGAGCCGGTTTTCGGTACCGTAAAAAACACAAAACCAAGCGTAGCTCAGGCTGCATCAAACCAATCTCGCAAAACAAAACAGTTTTGGAAACGTATGCTGTATACAGGTATACAGTTCGCCCGCTATCGCGAGAAAACGGAAAAACACGTTTACAAAATTCGTCCGGAATTTTGTGAACGCTCTCCATACATTTTCGATCGATTTTTAATTTGCGAGATAGCGCTTTGGTGTCTTCGGCAATAATGTATAAATCGGGTTTTTAAACACATTTTACTTGTGGGTTTTTTTCGATCCGTCGCTTGGTTCGCCCGCAATCGCGAGAAAACGGAAAAACACGTTTACAAAATTCGTCCGGAATTTTGTGAACGCTCTCCATACATTTTCGATCGATTTTTAATTTGCGAGATAGCGCTTTGGTGTCTTCGGCAATAATGTAGAAATCGGGTTTTTAGACACATTTTACTTGTGGGTTTTTTCGATTCGACGCTTGGTTCGCCCGCAATCGCGAGAAAACGGAAAAACACGTTTACAAAATTCGTCCGGAATTTTGTGAACGCTCTCCATACATTTTCGATCGATTTTTAATTTGCGAGATAGCGCTTTGGTGTCTTCGGCAATAATGTAGAAATCGGGTTTTTAAACACATTTTACTTTTGGGTTTTTTCGATTCGACGCTTGGTTCGCCCGCAATCGCGAGAAAACTGAAAAACACGTTTACAAAATTCGTCCGGAATTTTGTGAACGCTCTCCATACATTTTCGATCGATTTTAAAAATTTCGAGATAGCGCTTTGGTGTCTTCGGCAATAATGTAGAAATCGGGTTTTTAAACACATTTTACTTGTGGGTTTTTTTCGATCCGTCGCTTGGTTCGCCCGCAATCGCGAGAAAACGGAAAAAAACGTTTACAAAATTCGTCCGGAATTTTGTGAACGCTCTCCATACATTTTCGATCGATTTTTAATTTGCGAGATAGCGCTTTGGTGTCTTCGGCAATAATGTAGAAATCGGGTTTTTAAACACATTTTACTTGTGGGTTTTTTCGATTCGACGCTTGGTTCGCCCGCAATCGCGAGAAAACGGAAAAACACGTTTACAAAATTCGTCCGGAATTTTGTGAACGCTCTCCATACATTTTCGATCGATTTTTAATTTGCGAGATAGCGCTTTGGTGTCTTCGGCAATAATGTAGAAATCGGGTTTTTAAACACATTTTACTTGTGGGTTTTTTCGATCCGTCGCTTAGTTCGCCCGCAATCGCGAGAAAACGGAAAAACACGTTTACAAAATTCGTCCGGAATTTTGTGAACGCTCTCCATACATTTTCGATCGATTTTAAAAATTTCGAGATAGCGCTTTGGTGTCTTCGGCAATAATGTAGAAATCGGGTTTTTAAACACATTTTACTTGTGGGTTTTTTTTCGATCCGTCGCTTGGTTCGCCCGCAATTGCGAGAAAACGGAAAAACACGTTTACAAAATTCGTCCGGAATTTTGTGAACGCTCTCCATACATTTTCGATCGATTTTAAAAATTTCGAGCTAGCGCTTTGGTGTCTTCGGCAATAATGTAGAAATCGGGTTTTTAAACACATTTTACTTGTGGGTTTTTTTCGATCCGACGCTTAGTTCGCCCGCAATCGCGAGAAAACGGAAAAACACGTTTACCAAATTCGTCAAGAATTTTGTGAACGCGCTCCATACATTTTCGATCGATTTAAAAAATTTCGAGATAGCGCTTTGGTGTCTTCGGCAATAATGTATAAATCGGGTTTTTATGATGATGAGTCCCACCGCTTACCCCTACATAGGTTTGAGAGGGACGAAAGTATCTTGCGATATTGAATATAAATCATCAAACGAGAGGGGGCATTGGGGCATTACTCTCCAGAACAATCGCATCAATCTCTGCTCCATTCATACAACGGTCGCCATCAATTGCACAAAGAGGTACATCTTAGATTTCACAACTAGCAAAAGGGGACCACTTTCCGGAGTAGGGCAGGTATTTTCGCACAGATTTGGTTAACACCGCCAGCTATCAATGGTTGATAGTGTGGTGAAACCCACCAGTACTACTTAAGGGACCTGATCTTGTTCCTAGCATACAACGGTCCCGAGCAATCACCTCGAAAGGTAAATCGCCGAGTCCCCCAAGGTTAACGAGGCACCACCTTCCGGAGTGTAAAAGGGTATTTCTGCTCTGTTTGTAGTTCACACCGCCAATTACCATTGGTTGATAATGTGGTGGCACTATCAAGAACAGAAAGGGACCCAACTACAGCGAGATGTGTAGATACTACTAGTTCTTTTCGTACAGCCATGTCCACCAATTGTCCTCATTTACGCGCGCGTGTCTCAAAACTATGTAGACTCATTCATTCTATTAAGTTAAATTAAATAATAAAAATAAAAAGTCCCTGTTCATTTTTTTACTCATCATCACCATAGTCAAAGACCGTGTTGACAAATGCAATACTACGGGGCTCAAAAACTACAACATTTACTTAATACATTACAAGCACAGCGTCAGACCACCTGCTTCGCGTTTACGGCGCATAGGCGTTTGAACTCCCTTAGATTTCGCGCTTGTTTAATCTCTCTCGGCATCCTGTTGTACCATTGTACTCCTTTAAAAAACAACGAATTTCGGGCGTTTCCAGACAGATAGCTGGGAAGTCTCGGCTCACCGGCACTACGAGTGTTATACCGATGCACGTCAGACCCAACCACTATCCTTTCCCCCAAATACGTTGGTACCAGCCCTTTCAAAATTTTAAACACAAAGACTGCAGTTTGGAACACTATCCGCTTTTAAACACATTTTACATGTGGGTTTTTTTCGATCCGTCGCTTGGTTCGCCCGCAATCGCGAGAAAACGGAAAAACACGTTTACAAAATTCGTTCTGAATTTTGTGTGCTCCAAGCACCCTGAAAGTATGAGAACGCTATCTGGAAAACTCGTGGAGATATTAGAGAAACATAGGGCCCAAAAGATACCAAGTCGCAGGAAATGGGCCCTCCAAAGACACCCTAAAATCCCAATTTCGGCTAAGTTGCAGGCCAGCTAGCGAAGTAAAATGTTCTAGGCATAACTAGAACACGTTGATGCGCAACTTTTTGAATCTGAACTTTTTTCGATATCTGGCCCCCAAAGTTAGGATATGGGCGATCCAAGGATTTTTCCAAGTTTCGGTACTTTTTACGGTATCGCTCATAGCTCCGGCTGTATGAGAGCAAATGACAACCTTAGACATGATTTGGAAAGGTATTGAGTAGTACTAACTTACGTTAGAACACAGCGAAGCGCTATCGGTTCATGGCAAGGCCGATATAAGCAGTCAAAGATGAAAAATGTTGACAAAATGAACAAAAATTACCTTGGTACGCGAATAGCGGCCAGGGATGAAGAGGTACGAAGGTAGTGTGAAATAATTATAACTAGCTTGACGCCCCGGCGTTGCTCGGTGAAGAGAAGGTTGAGAAAAGATTTATGGTTTTACTCTCTACTTGAAAGTTTGAATCAATTTATTAGTTAAAATAACGGCATATTTAAATGTATGAAATTTCATGAATTTCTCCGTGATGTACAAACCTTAGGGTAGCTATGTTGAATACACCTTGACATTTGTTTACATGCTTGTTTTGTTTGTGTTAGTAAAACTGAGTTTAAATTGTAAAATATAGATAATTTAATCAAAAAACAGTGATCAAACAAACCTTCAACAACATCTGCAGTACACACTTAAAAATTTTTGACGGCCTCGGTTAATTTTATTGCCGAGACCGCTCGGCTGGAGCATACTTTGCTGATATCTCGGCTTAAAATCCGCCTTTACCGAGAATCGGCTTTGTAGTGAACCGAAAAATCAGCTAACCTTAGCAATTAACCGATTTTCGGCTACAGTGTATGCCGAGCATCTCCGTTAATAACCTTCTTACCGATTTCGGTTATCAAAGTAACCGAGATGTCGGCACTGTCACCTTTCATCTGTCATCCGCCTTCCGTCATACTTTATTTACGTTGTGGATGTATGTTTATCAAGTACAAGCGTGAAACATTTTCTAAAACCGTAACCAACAAAAGTGATAAAATTGATAACATCCTGGACATCCTTAAGCAGGAGGATGTAAGATTATTCGACATTTGCTGTAAGTATGGTTTAATCATAGATATTTGTCCTTTTAGGTTGTGACTCCCAGTCTCAAATGTTTTTTTTTGCCAGGAAAAAGTGTGTGAATACGTAGAAAAGCTGCACCGGCATATAAATATTCATATCCGGCAAGGACACTTCCACCCGGATAGTATTTTTTATGATTGCACTGTTGGAAAATGTCGCTGCTGTTATAAACATTTTATGTCTTTGAAAATACATATAATTCAACAACATCCATCCCCAACACCAGACAGTTTAACTCCAGGCGATAAAAATGAATATTTACTGAAAAATGAACATATGGCCTTCATTATTATTCTAAAGATACTTACAAAAAACCTTTTGAAAAATTCCGACGAACGAATTTGTTTTCGTTATGTGCAGTAAACTGCACAAATGATTGTTTTTAAAAATTACTGATATCTCGGTTATTCGTTACCGACAGACTCAGTTAAACACTCGAGCTGTCATTTTTTGTGACTAACCGAGGTGCTCGGTTAGAAAAGTTTAACCGAGAGCATTGCCGAGCGCTCAGCAGTGCGGATCTCGGCAACCAATAGCCGAGACTCGGCAAAAATTTTTAAGTGTGTACTTAAACTTAATGTGTGAAAAGTTTCAGAAGCGACGGTTCAGTAATGGTCGAGTTTTTAGTGTACACAGAACTCCATACATAAAAAATAGCTAAAATATGTAGTAGATTAATAAAGAAGAATTTTTACTAAAAACTGAACATATGGAATTAATCATTATTCTAAAGATACTCACAAAAACCTTTTGAAAAATTCTGAAGAACGAAATTTTTTAGGTTATGTGTAGTAAACTGCCCAAATGATTGTTTTTAAACATTACTGATATCTCGGTTATTAGTTACCGACAGACTCAGCTAAACACTCTAAACCTGTCATTTTTTGTAACTAACCGAATAGCTCGGTTAGAAAAGTTTAACCGAGCGCATTACCGAGCGCTCAGCAGTGCGGATCTCGGCAACCAATAACCGAGACTCGGCAAAAAAAATTAAGTGTCCAAATCGTTGGAAACAACATCGTGTGATTGATCTTGATATTCTTGCGTGTGCCTTAAGAGGACAGCAATCACTGTACCAAAACCTATGGATTTTCTCTACAAATAAACAATATTTTACAAAAAAAAAGTAGAGGGAATTTCAGGGAATGGGGAGACCTTTAAATAAAAGCGAAACAAGTAACATAGTTGCACTTAAAGTACGAAGGTTCGTTTTGCGTAGCTCTCGGTTTTAAATTGTTTTACGGTCATATTTCGTCACTCTGCGTGATTATTTTTTCGTATACTTGAGTGAAAATTTGCATTGCTATAAGATGGATGTTTTGGCATCGATCCGCAGTGCGAGTGATCTACTAAAGATCACCGACAATGAAATAGAACTTGTGAAGGTGCTGCAACAGGCGGGGTTGCTCGCCACTAGCATGTTGTGCGAAAAGTGTGGCCGCTTCATGACATTAAAGTCTACGAAGCGAGCTAATTCGTGCAAGTGGGTTTGTATAAAAACCCTAATCTGCCCGGGGAGTGAATTTACGGTCCGTACGGGCAGTATATTCAACAACTCCACCCTTCACCCCCCAGCTTATGCGAGTGGTTTTTGTTTAGGCGCTTAACACCAAGCTAGAGCTCGCGGCTACCGATTCCGGTACATAGCGAAAGACCGCTGGAAAGTGGTATCAAATATTAAGAAAATTGAGTGCCGATCACGTTTTTCAAAACCAGAATCAAATTGGTGACGAGGGATGCGTATTTGAACTCGACGAATCCGTCGTCATCCAGCGGAAATATCACCGGGGACGAATGTCGTACAACTACCAAGTGTGGGTTTTTGGAGGCATTTGTCGTGAATCCAGAGATATTTTCGTTGAGATCGTGGAGAAGCGTGATCGTGTAACTCTTCGCAATTTTATTGTGACACATGTCCGTCCAGGCACAACAATAATGGCCGATTGTTGGTGGTCTTACAATGCCTTGCATGGTTTCATCCGTCAGACCATAAACCAATCGAGGAGGAGTACATTACGGAGTACGAAGTCAAACGCCGAAACGATGACACATTTTTAACTATTTGAAATATCATCAAAATAGCACAGAGCTAAAAAAGGGTCACTAGCTCTTGCAAAAGCGATACGCTTCCTGCGTTCGTTCCCTAAACATATATTTTTTTGGCTAGCAAAAGCTTATATACAAATTAAATGTTTTACAAAATGTGTATTCTTGAACTCCGACACCAACCTCATCGTGGTGCTAGCTGGAGTAAGATCTCGGAACGTATTAAGTTCTTCAGCACTTTGTGCAACGATCGTATCCTAATTTATTTATTTATTTATTTATTCAGGCTTACAAAGCAAAAATAAAAAAGTGTCTGCAAAGGCAACAGGTAAGATGATAGCAAAACATTTGCAAATATTTTTCACCAAAACAAATGATTTCCTTTTCCAGACGCTAATATATGTAGCAGATACAGCCAAAAGAGAAGGCACAACTCCTCGGAATACATTATGGGAACTGTTCAACGTTTTTTAATTACATATCGGTACCTTTTCATCCCGGTAGCCTTTCGGTAGATAGGACAGGCCCAATTCGTACTCGGAGAAAAAACTAAACTAAATTAAATATGTTTTCCATTTCAGTTCAAACTGTGCACTGTGTAGAAAAAATCCTAGGGAAGCTGATTCAATCGAAGCTTAACGGACATGGGCTGTACCAGATAACTTTATATAATAATTCCTACATCCTAGGGAATTTCACAGAGACATCTTGCTGTGCCGCTAAACACTCGACAAACAAATCCTTTTATTGAAAGTCGATCGATAATATTGTTTACCAAGAGTGCTTTGCAACATAGCAAGGCAATTTTACACCACACAGTATAGTAACACTCAGTTTGATTTCACTCATCTTGGGCTGACAGAGACTTGCTACCCTCTCTACTTGTAGAACTTCGTCCACCGTTTAGCCGAACTTTCATACCAAGAGGCTTTACTTTACCTTTTTTTAAAAGATTGCAGCGCTCTTCTCGGATGAAAACAGCTTCTGGCACTGTTTCTGTGACGAAATGATCTCTGATCACCGAAAGCACAGGAATATCATCAGCAAACTTCGCTCTCACCCATTCTCAATTGTTTGCATCACCTATCCGCATCTACTGTTCCAACGCGGATCAGTTGTTTGGATGACCGTTCATCATTGTAAATGGCTCTGGTTCTGTTTTTCCTGTAATGTTCTTTCCTGTAATTGTAAGTACCACTGCACCACCTTTTTAATGTTTTGTTAACTTATCGTCTTATTTCTCTCGTTTTTGCAGCCTTGAATTAAAAAAGTATCCTTTAGATTTTTCGGCGATTCCTTATATCCCTATTCAATCGTATTTGTAAGCGTTCCTGAAGCGACCATTCTATAATCCATTGCATGTTAAAGCATGTTGATTAGCTCATTAAGGTGGAGCCTCTTTGAAACACTTTTTTGCTGATAGATCCTGTAATTTAATTTTTCTGGTTCCGTGTCTACCAACCTTCTGAACTTGTCCACTTGTGCTATCATTTTTGGTCCATAACGTAATGAAAAAAACTGGAAAATTATTTTTGTTTATTTGAGCTGCAAGAAATTCTGCAAGAAGTTATTTTAATTGTTCAATAAAAGGTTATCATAAGAAACCCGGCCTTTTCGCGATTTTACGTTGGGTTGTGTTTGACCGGGATGAAAAAGAGAGATGATATCAAGAATGATGAGAAATAGATTAGATTTAGTTTTTGCGTGATGCGATCGAAAACGTTGACAATTTCTTTTATGTGGATATTATGTATACATTATTTCGTGTACACATAATTAAAGAAGAACAGTTTTGCATCTTTATAACACGATAAGATTTATGTGCTTTAATTTCGAACACAGGATCAATCACTTTAATTAATCAACCATAGCAAGATCAATTTCTTGATTAATATCGATCCATGCAAGGTACCGTATGATAAGCAAGGCCTAACAAACTCTCGGAATCATCCGACGCATGGCATCTGACTTTACAGATTTCATGTGTCTCAGAACCCCCTACTGCAGCTTGGTTAGATCTCATCTTGAGTTCGCTCGTGTGCCTAGTTGGAGCGATATCGGGTTTTTGAAGTACCCGACATACTGGTCCGATCTGTTCTGAGACTGCGAGTCTCAGCGGCTCTAAGGCTCAGACGCTGTACATCGAGCGCACACCTTATGATCCTGGGGACCAATGAGCAGGATACCTTCTCGTGCCTGTGTACGCGGGGCCTGGCACGCCTGTCTCGTGTGCAACGACATCAGCTCACATCATGTGAGGCTGCTCACTGATCAGAAACAACTCAATTTTGTGTTTGATAACAAGTTCGCAAAAAAGACGACGGTGTGACATGCAATCTGCATCTGCGGGCACAAAACGGCACCGCAATGACGTCGGACGTTTACAGAACCCAATGTTTGGAGAAATGGATTCTACCATTTATCAAAGCGCACAGGGGCAAAGTTGTTTCTTGGCCCGATTTGGCGACCTGCCATTATTCCAAGGTGGCCTTGAGTGGTACAGGGCCAATAAGATCAACTTTATCCCTAAAATGACGAATCCACCAAATTGCCCAAAGTTTCGCTCCATCGAAAAATACTCGACAATCAGCAAACTACGTCTTAGACGAAGTGGTGGGACAGGAAGGAGAGCTGATGTTAGAGCCGAAGCCGATACGTGAGTTTATTAGAACCTGCAACACGTAAATATATAGTAAAAAGCTATTTTTATAATGACGACGTAACGCAATGGTCGACGACCCAACGATCAAAGGAACTGTGAAGCACCCGGTGACTGAGCGGCTGGAAATAAGGGTGGAAATGAACATGGAAGGAACGTTATATGCCTGTCAATTTATGTTTATAATTTGATTCTAGGCAGTTTCAACGTGGAAGCGTTCAGAATGAATTCAAAAACCTTCTGGGAATTTATCCCTTAAGTGCCTTAACGAAGGAGCATTTAAACGAAACGAATACTGCGTATTGTTTGTTTGATTCAAACTCGACAATTAATTTGTTTGCTGTTTGAAACACAAAGTTTTCAAACTAATCGCAATATTAGTTATCGAGCAAAGTTTTTTATCATTGAAGCAATTGAAAAGAAAATGCTTTTTACTTCATTGAAGTTAGAAGTTGAGATTAAAATGTAAACTCGGCTAAGTGTCGATGACAAATTTATCCCTATAAAAAAATCTAAAAGTGACGGTGTATTTCCGGCATCGATGTCTCTGACTGGTAACACATACTCAGGCGAATAGAATCTTTGTGACGCCTTTGCCACCTTCTTTTCTTCACTGTATGACAGTGCATCAACATTGGTTTATTCACAATTCTTGGAGCCATTCAAAAAGCAAGTAGATATTCCCTTGCCATCCATCACCGAAGAAGAGGTGTTCTCTGCTGTTAAGGACCTTGTACCGATCTTAACAAAAATCTTGAACAAATCAATCCTTATAGTCTCGAAGCTTTCCGTTCCTTTGGAAATCATCATGGATGTTCCCTGTTCACAAGAAGACGGACCGGGGTGATATCACCATGCTATTCGCGTGTAGAAAATTGTTTGAGCTACTTATAGTCAAACATCTCCAGCGAGGATTTCGACTTTCGATCTTTTCTGTTCAACATGGTTTAATGCCAAACAGATCCATCGATACTAACATAATGTGCTTCTTGATCTTTATACGGGCTTCCTCACTGACTTCGACTACGTCAACCATGCCTTGCTGCTTGATAAATTGACAAGGTATGGTGTTCATGGTGGCCTTGTCCAGTAGATTCAGAGTTTGTTGACTGGAAGATGCATTCAAGTCAGCATTGGTTCGAGCTTTGGTGCTCCATTCTGCAACATGAATTAGCAAAAATGGTTTCACTGCTTCAAAACAATACAGTCAAGCAAGCAATGCTGCTAGATCTACAGATGAAAAGCCATAGCATCGAAAACGAAGAGAAAATATATGAATAAACTATTAAAACTGTATTAGAAGGCATAACACCGTATCAAAATATGAATCCTCCAGAAAGTCAAATACAAACTCTAGTTGACAAAAAAATAATGATCAATACCGCCAACACCTGTTTGGAGACTTTGTGAGTCGTATAAGAGTACAAGGAAAATTATCTGACCCAAACCTCAACCTCAACCTCAATTATGCACGGAGCCTCAACCATACGCTTCCAAGCCCCCATTGCGCCAGCAATCGGGGTGAAGGTTAGCCGTGCCCAGCAACAGCCTAGACGTCGGGTGTTTCCTACATTATGGCGAAGTTACACAAATATCAATCAAGATTTCCAACCCTGTATATATTAGTGCAGCAATTTTTATGTAAACCAGCCACTTCTGTACCCTGTGAAAGAGTATTTTCGAAAGCCGGACAAATTTATAATGACAAGCGATCGCGATTAAATCCAAAAAAAATTGACGAAATTACTGTTCCTTCATCACAATGACTTTTAGATTGATTGAAATAAAAAAACACTAAATTATGTGAAAGTTTCATATTGTTTACGAACGTCTTTAGGTATAGAAACGAATATATTTTATAGATAGTATCGTTTAGTACAGTTAATCATAGTATAATATTGCATATAGTGAATAGTTCATGAACTCTGTATTACAATGCTATGAATTATGTCTGACTGAACTGCAAAGAGAAAATGAAGTTTAGAGTATTTGATTTCAATAAAACTAAAAATAATTGACAATGTTCACAAAGTTTTTGGACTTATGGACAGCATCGAAATGTATATAAATTATATAAATGAATAATGAATATATAGCTAATATAGTTTAGTTAAGGCTAAGAATATATTGTACATAGTTGATAGTTTATGAACTCTATTGCAACGATATGAATTATGGTTGATTGAACTGCGATAAAACCACAAACCACAAATAAGATGCATAAGCATAACAAATATTCTCTTGTTAAATATTCTAGTATTGAATACTTTTTAAAATGTTTTTTTTTTTTAATGTATGTGATATTTTACGATACATCAGATTTTACAATGCGGTGAAAGTAGTGAACTGGCAAATATTTGTAGTTTAACATTATAACCAATTTGAAGAAAAAATCGGTCCTGGGACGTGCGGAAGAATCACCGCACACGCTCACTTCACCTCACTGAACTGGACCGCACCTGATCTTTCTAAAGAATCATCTTTCCCAGACCGAGCACCTTTTGCGGCCACATTTTGTATGTAAGGGAGATGTCACGGAGACCGAGCACCTTTTGCGGCAACATATTTTATGTAAGGAACATGGCACGGAGAGGCACTTCTGTTCGTTAAGCTACAAAAAACAAAAAGAGGAACAAATTCGCGCCAAAACGAGTGCAGCTCGTGAAGCAAAGAAAGTCTCTGTAGGTCAAGGTTTCAAAAGCGAAGTCCGCTGCAAAAAATGCTAAATTGACTATTTGATTGCTGTTGAAATGTATTTCTATCATTTCAAGTTGATCATTGAATATTGTTGAATAAAGCAGTTGAATGTAATGAACTACATCCATTTTGTTTTAAGTGCGCCAAGTAAGACACATTACAATAACTAGGCGCCAAAATAGAAACATGATGTTCCACACAAAGAGTTTGTGTAATTTGAAGAAATATTAATCTTCGTGTTTTTCATTTATTTTAGTAATATTCTATGGTAGTTAGGCTATCACTGTGCAAAAAAAAAGCATCATTTGACCGAACATTGCATTTGTTATTCAACTTTGTATACACAGTTTCCTCAACAGCACCAAATACGGTCCATCAACGGTATAAGATAATTAAATATGCTCCAGAATGAGATCACGAAGAATACATATCATGGAAGACTTTTGTGCAAGTGTTGCGTAATAACGGTCCGATGTGTAGCAAAATTGAGAGGTAGAGGGCGCTAGGAACTACGACCGATCATCGCTGCTGATAATCAGTATATTCTGCCACTAATACGCGGTGATCGGAGTAGTGGTAAAGGCGAACGCGCAAAACCGACAGCTAATCGGGTCAGGGCAACGCCTGATATCCGAAAATTAGCAAAGGGTAAGGACCGAGGTTGTAGCGTGACAGGCCAGAAAGTGATAAAAGGACGCGCGGCAGAGGATAACGGGTCTTACTTTCTGGGCAACGGAGAAGACTCACGTTGTAGTTTTTAACTCAACACCAATCTATTTCATTTTTTTATTACTATTGACTGGAATAAAAGAGTTCAAAAAAAGCGTAACCATCTTCTCATTGCCGGCCGAAAGTGAGTCTGTTGCGTTGCAACAGCAAGACTATACATGGGAAGTAATGATGTAGACTTTTCTATAACTAATAAATGTAATACAGTTTAACATAAACCGACAAAGAAAAGTGAATTTTAAATTATTATAAAATAAAAGGATGGCAAAGTTCCACTACTCATTTTTTCAGCAATAGCGTCATTTCTCTTGCCATCATCTCATCAACAGGAATAGTTATAAGCTCAAAAAGGTTCAATAAAATACTTATCTGATCTCTGACTGGAAGTACTAACTCTTATTGAGCCCCCACGTTCGCTGCATTCTCTTCATTGAACTTGATTGCACAGCAAAAAAGATTATGCACTAACGATTGATTAAATCTGCATCAAATTTCTAACACCGTATCTATTTCAAACACCGTATTGAATCTGAAAAATAAAACGACGTTTACATTCATTAATTTACTGTATAAAAAATAAAGAAAATAACAGGTATACTACTTTCACCTATAAGTTCAGACAAACGACACATTGATCAACATGCATTGAAAATATAAACTAATGAGAATTATTGAATGGAGGGGCCCATGACGCATGGGAGGCGCGAGGAAAGCTTAATAGAGCTTGACCGATTCACCCATCAACAATCGAATACAATTTCTTTTCACTTAAAACATTAAAAAAGAAAATCAAAATGGTAAAAATGCTATGCTTTGGATAGACGAACCGAAGAAACCATTCATAAAAATCCTGACCAACTCAGCAGACTTATGGAACCATATGGAGACATAAAAATCTTTTTTTTTTACTATTTTTAACAGATCAACCAAACATAATGTTTTTTTTACAATACAATTTCAATTAAGTTGAACAATGAAGAATTTCGATAATCAAAGGGTTGAAACGATTTTCGTAAGATAAGGACTTTTTTCAATAAAAAGTTTTAATACTAAGAGAATCTTAAAATTCATAATACTCACCATACTTAACACAATCGATTTCATCACTGGCAATCAGAGGAACAACCGTATCGGAAACAATTCTGAAATAGATTCACGCATTTATATCAACATTAGTTTTCATAGTATTCAAAGGATCAAAACAAAAACTACTCACAATTAGTCAATCTTATTTGTATTTTTAAAACTACACGCAAATATGCTTTAACGAATGATTGTATACATACTCTAATTAACACGTTAAGTGCTACGCGTAATTTGCACTCCTTACCGTTCTGCCGGAGATTCGTAGCAAACCATCGACGGCGAGCGAGGCAGTACATTCATGTTTAATCATGTCTCGACGAAACAAAACGAGGCAAAACAGGGAAATGATAATACGGTCAGACTGTCAAACAAATGATTCTAATAATGCGGGACCTAAGGTATGCTATTGAAAAACTTACTACGCTGTCGGTCCCGAAGCGCCTGTGTCCCTACCAAACCGGCTCTGTTGGTCCGAGCGAGCCGACGCCGGCATACGGGAAAGAACGCCGTCGGCCCCGCGGGACCGACGTAGTGCTTAACGTGTTAAAGAAACGCAAGACGGATCATTCTCAAAATCACTATAAAACGCATTCTATCCGGACACCTCAAATTGTTTTTGCTCATTCAATACATATATGCGTGAAAAGATTAATGATTTCACATTTGACACTCTTCAATAATTTTTACACAATCGAACAATCTGATTTTCATAATCTGTGATCGTGAGATTATCTTGAGAAACATTCATTTAGCTGAAACTTACAGAGGCTTTGACCATTTTGGCCATTAGTCTCTCTATTTCAAGATTAACGACAGTAAAACTGCATTGTTACTTACCACACTTTACACAACTGTTCTCGTTTTTTCCATTCCTTGCATGACGTAACCAAATTTCGTAGAGTATTGTTCAGGGGCAAGCACTTCCCACATGCAATCAAATTGATGCTGCACTAGAATCAAAAGGAAAAATATAGATTTCATGAATGGCTGACTAATCTATTGAGAAAAAACTTTTTCTACAATAGTTCGTCGTAACTACCACGAGTCTAATAATTACAATTTAGTCAAGATGCACTGCCTGACTTACTTTGTGATGTTGCCTTTTCCGCAATGACATGCCATTGCCCGCCCCATTTTCGACAAGGAAAATTTAACTTTGCTTTTAATAACGATGTAAAAACACGCTTCATAGTGAGCGATGAAACACCAAACTGTTAGAATGTTCACATTGAACAGCATTTCAATAAATAAAAATCGGGAAATATACACCTAGGTAAGAAGTATAGCATGCTTTTTTCACAACCGGAATCCAACCAACTAGTGTTGGCAGAATCCAGATTCGGAAGATCCGAAGATTCGATTCCTAGACGGATTCTAAAGATTTGGGTCCCATTTGACGGATTCTAAAGATTTGATAAGGATTCGAATCAGATTTGATTGGTTTGGGACTCGATTTGATTCGATTCTAACTTTATCATAAACTGTTTGAAGCGACTCACAATGATATGAGTCGAATTAGTCACATAACTAGTCGATCTAGAGATAATGTAATTGATTTAAGTTTACTCAAATCGAACACTAGATAGAATGTCCAATGGACATAGATTGATTTGTTTGCGCCGTTTGCAAGTGGAACGTTTTTTTTACAAAGAAATACAGTACAATCTCCATTATCCAAGTTGGTCTACCCAAAAAAAAAACCCATTTCATCAGGACCAGATCATTTTCACCGGATTCTGAATCGGATTTTGGGGATTCAGATTAAGATACACAATTTCCAGACCGATTTTGATTTGTTTGCATGATGATGATGAAACTCGGATAAATCGGTTAGTCTGCATATTCCCTCAAAGGACTAGATTGTTCGTGTTGTTTGAATACAATTAGAAGAATAATGTCAACTTTACTGATATTCCTATTTAAATCATTCATTGAATTAAACACATCATATGAAAAATCGGCATTAGATGCGCATGTATGATATGACGGATTGGGATTCGGATTCGAAGTACCGGATCTCAGAATGGATTTGAATCGAAAGATTCGAACCCCTATAGGATTCAGTTTCCCCATCACTACAACCAACAACTGACAGCTGGAAGCCAATGCATATCTAGACATAATTTCTCAAGACAAAAAACAAATTATTTGCGGTTGTAGGCTTATGTACTAAAAAAATTAACATTCGTTTTCCAAATTATCAAAACGTCCGCAAGACATTTAATATCGATTTCTGTCAAAACTTTTCAACGCGAAAAATAATCTCTCAATTTTTAATGGCCCGAGGCGGGATGTAACAAAATTAGGAACTCCCTATCGTTTAACCCCTGGTCACAGCTTTGCGCAACCGCATGCGGTTGCGTTTTTTCCCATGGGAGAGATAAGAGCTGTCAGGGCTGTCACCGCAGACGCAAGACCAAAGTGATTATTATCCAGGTGGGCTCATCCCGAACAAATCACCTTGACTTTTTTAGAAAAATAAAGGAAAAATTTGACAATTTTTCCGGGTTTTGTTTATGCTTACAATTTGCCAGTTGTTGTTTCCAAAGTTCTTTCCAATAGCGTTTTTGATCTGTCAAAGGAGTACAGCTTTTTGTCAAAAATAATACTTTAATGTTTGAATATACCACTTATATGAGCATACAATCTCATGAGAGTCTACTAGGAACAATATTTACTGTTGACATATCAAAACGCAAGAGTATGCGGCAAGAATCAAACTCGTTTGATTTTTTAGTACAGAAACCGCAAGGTCTTGCGCAAGGTGGGTCCTAAACCTGTGGTCACAGTTTTCCGCAACCGCATGCGGTTGCGTTTTTGATCCGTCAAACGAGCACAAGTTTTTGCCAAAAATCGTCTATCCAAAGCATAGCATTTTTACCATTTTGATTTTCTTTTTTAATGTTTTAAGTAAAAAGAAATTGTATTCGATTGTTGATGGGTGAATCGGTCAAGCTCTATTAAGCTTTCCTCGCGCCTCCCATGCGTCATGGGCCCCTCCATTCAATAATTCTCATTAGTTTATATTTTCAATGCATGTTGATCAATGTGTCGTTTGTCTGAACTTATAGGTGAAAGTAGTATACCTGTTATTTTCTTTATTTTTTATACAGTAAATTAATGAATGTAAACGTCGTTTTATTTTTCAGATTCAATACGGTGTTTGAAATAGATACGGTGTTAGAAATTTGATGCAGATTTAATCAATCGTTAGTGCATAATCTTTTTTGCTGTGCAATCAAGTTCAATGAAGAGAATGCAGCGAACGTGGGGGCTCAATAAGAGTTAGTACTTCCAGTCAGAGATCAGATAAGTATTTTATTGAACCTTTTTGAGCTTATAACTATTCCTGTTGATGAGATGATGGCAAGAGAAATGACGCTATTGCTGAAAAAATGAGTAGTGGAACTTTGCCATCCTTTTATTTTATAATAATTTAAAATTCACTTTTCTTTGTCGGTTTATGTTAAACTGTATTACATTTATTAGTTATAGAAAAGTCTACATCATTACTTCCCATGTATAGTCTTGCTGTTGCAACGCAACAGACTCACTTTCGGCCGGCAATGAGAAGATGGTTACGCTTTTTTTGAACTCTTTTATTCCAGTCAGTAGTAATAAAAAAATGAAATAGATTGGTGTTGAGTTAAAAACTACAACGTGAGTCTTCTCCGTTGCCCAGAAAGTAAGACCCGTTATCCTCTGCCGCGCGTCCTTTTATCACTTTCTGGCCTGTCACGCTACAACCTCGGTCCTTGCCCTTTGCTAATTTTCGGATATCAGGCGTTGCCCTGACCCGATTAGCTGTCGGTTTTGCGCGTTCGCCTTTACCACTACTCCGATCACCGCGTATTAGTGGCAGAATATACTGATTATCAGCAGCGATGATCGGTCGTAGTTCCTAGCGCCCTCTACCTCTCAATTTTGCTACACATCGGACCGTTATTACGCAACACTTGCACAAAAGTCTTCCATGATATGTATTCTTCGTGATCTCATTCTGGAGCATATTTAATTATCTTATACCGTTGATGGACCGTATTTGGTGCTGTTGAGGAAACTGTGTATACAAAGTTGAATAACAAAAGCAATGTTCGGTCAAATGATGCTTTTTTTTTGCATAGTGATAGCCTAACTACCATAGAATATTACTAAAATAAATGAAAAACACGAAGATTAATATTTCTTCAAATTACACAAACTCTTTGTGTGGAACATCATGTTTCTATTTTGGCGCCTGGTTTTTGTAATGTGTCTTACTTGGCGCACTTAAAACAAAATGGATGTAGTTCATTACATTCAACTGCTTTATTCAACAATATTCAATGATCAACTTGAAATGATAGAAATACATTTCAACAGCAATCAAATAGTCAATTTAGCATTTTTTGCAGCGGACTTCGCTTTTGAAACCTTGACCTACAGAGACTTTCTTTGCTTCACGAGCTGCACTCGTTTTGGCGCGAATTTGTTCCTCTTTTTGTTTTTTGTAGCTTAACGAACAGAAGTGCCTCTCCGTGCCATGTTCCTTACATAAAATATATTGCCGCAAAAGGTGCTCGGTCTCCGTGACATCTCCCTTACATACAAAATGTGGCCGCAAAAGGTGCTCGGTCTGGGAAAGATGATTCTTTAGAAAGATCAGGTGCGGTCCAGTTCAGTGAGGTGAAGTGAGCGTGTGCGGTGATTCTTCCGCACGTCCCAGGACCGATTTTTTCTTCAAATTGGTTATAATGTTAAACTACAAATATTTGCCAGATCACTACTTTCACCGCATTGTAAAATCTGATGTATCGTAAAATATCACATACATTAAAAAAAAAAACATTTTAAAAAGTATTCAATACTAGAATATTTAACAAGAGAATATTTGTTATGCTTATGCATCTTATTTGTGGATTTGGTTTTATCGCAGTTCAATCAACCATAATTCATATCGTTGCAATAGAGTTCATAAACTATCAACTATGTACAATACATTCTTAGCCTTAACTAAACTATATTAGCTATTTACTCATTATTCATTTTTATAAACTTTATACATTTCGATGCAGTCCAGAAGTCCAAAAACATTGTGAACATTGTCAATAATCTTTTGTTTTATTGAAATCAAATACTCTAAACTTCATTTTCTCTTTGCAGTTCAGTCAGACATAATTCATAGCATTGTATTAAAGAATTCTTGAACTATTCACTATATGCAATATTATACTATGATTAACTGTACCAAACGATACTATCTATAAAATATATTCATTTCTATACCTAAAGACGTTCGTAAACAATATGAAACTTTTACATAATTTAGTGTTTTTTATTTCAATCAATCTAAAAGTCATTGTGATGAAGGAACAGTAATTCCGTCATTTTTTTTTGGATTTAATCGCGATCGCTTGTCATTATAAATTTGTCCGGCTTTCGAAAATACTCTTTCACAGGGTACAGAAGTGGCTGGTTTACATAAAAATTGCTGCACTAATATATACAGGGTTGGAAATCTTGATTGATATTTGTGTAACTTCGCCATAATGTAGGAAACACCCGACGTCTAGGCTGTTGCTGGGCACGGCTAACCTTCACCCCGATTGCTGGCGCAATGGGGGCTTGGAAGCGTATGGTTGAGGCTCCGTGCATAATTGAGGTTGAGGTTGAGGTTTGGGTCAGATAATTTTCCTTGTACTCTTATACGACTCACAAAGTCTCCAAACAGGTGTTGGCGGTATTGATCATTATTTTTTTGTCAACTAGAGTTTGTATTTGACTTTCTGGAGGATTCATATTTTGATACGGTGTTATGCCTTCTAATACAGTTTTAATAGTTTATTCATATATTTTCTCTTCGTTTTCGATGCTATGGCTTTTCATCTGTAGATCTAGCAGCATTGCTTGCTTGACTGTATTGTTTTGAAGCAGTGAAACCATTTTTGCTAATTCATGTTGCAGATTGGAGCACCAAAGCTCGAACCAATGCTGACTTGAATGCATCTTCCAGTCAACAAACTCTGAATCTACTGGACAAGGCCACCATGAACACCATACCTTGTCAATTTATCAAGCAGCAAGGCATGGTTGACGTAGTCGAAGTCAGTGAGGAAGCCCGTATAAAGATCAAGAAGCACATTATGTTAGTATCGATGGATCTGTTTGGCATTAAACCATGTTGAACAGAAAAGATCGGAAGTCGGAATCCTCGCTGGAGATGTTTGACTATAAGTAGCTCAAACAATTTTCTACACGCGAATAGCATGGTGATATCACCCCGGTCCGTCTTCTTGTGAACAGGGAACATCCATGATGATTTCCAAAGGAACGGAAAGCTTCGAGACTATAAGGATTGATTTGTTCAAGATTTTTGTTAAGATCGGTACAAGGTCCTTAACAGCAGAGAACACCTCTTCTTCGGTGATGGATGGCAAGGGAATATCTACTTGCTTTTTGAATGGCTCCAAGAATTGTGAATAAACCAATGTTGATGCACTGTCATACAGTGAAGAAAAGAATGTGGCAAAGGCGTCACAAAGATTCTATTCGCCTGAGTATGTGTTACCAGTCAGAGACATCGATGCCGGAAATACACCGTCACTTTTAGATTTTTTTATAGGGATAAATTTGTCATCGACACTTAGCCGAGTTTACATTTTAATCTCAACTTCTAACTTCAATGAAGTAAAAAGCATTTTCTTTTCAATTGCTTCAATGATAAAAAACTTTGCTCGATAACTAATTGTTGCAAAAGCAACCGCTTCGTCCCTGTGGTGTAAGTGGTGGTAAATAAAACTTATGATTTTTAGTAAACTGCCGTACTGGCGGCGTTTTAAAACTTTCACTGTTTATTTCCAGTCTATTTTACAGGGAAAAGGGTTTCCTGCGCGAGTGCGCTCCTTTTATACCGGCCGACGCCCCCCACCACCTGACTTTGCCCGAAGTTGGCCGCTAGCCCGAAGATTATCGGAATTTGGCAGCTCGTGGGACGGAGCGTTACAAACGTTACGCGTTTGTAACATTGCCCCCCGAGTAATTATGCCGACTCGGCCATATTTACTTCTCCTCCGTCCCACTTGCTGCACCTGTACATGCTTTGCTCCGTCCGTGATACTCTCTTTCCCATCTCCTTTCCTTTTAAGTCGCAGTGCCATAGAGCCGTCATCGAAGACGGTCGAAGGTTTCCTTCTGCTGGCGCCCTCTAATGTCACGGTCAGGAGGCTTATTAGTAATCGTGTCACATGGTTACATACCAACTGGCATGCCGAGGCAATGAGATAACAGCTCTGAATTGTGTGGTGCAGAATTAGCGAAATCCCCTCTGTCGATAGCCCATACACTAGCCAAATGCATAGAGTCAGCAACCACTGGAACCATGGCCCGCTGGGGATCCATCTATGCAGGTTGTATGCTTGATCGACAGTGCTGAGGAAGAGTTGGAAAATTAGGCTCATTATGTAGGTGCATGCGATGCGGTTCTTTTGAAAGTATGACTGTACGTTACCATCGACAGATGGGATACCGATCTGAAAGCGGTTACTTGTCACCTTTACTTTCTTTTTCAACATTCCCAGCTGCTGCGAGAGTTGTGCTCTTCTGGTGCTAGATGTGACGTGCTGCCCGGCATTATCAACATCGCTGCAGAAACGATTGTCGTGATGTGCGGCTGTTAAATTTTCGGTCGAAGTATCCGAGCGTAGACCTGGGCCGTAAATAATCCATCCCAGCCTAGTTCTCGTTGCAATCGGTTGGTTGGCTTTTCCCTCTAAAGTCAACAACGATTGACCCAATATACAGTTGTCCACTCCGATCAGCACCCGGGGTTTAACTGCAGCGTAGGATTCGGCCTTCGCTCCCGTGATGTGTTTGTATCGCTTGGACATTGATACCGTGTCCAGCGACTGCTCTGGTAGCGCGAGTTTCTCCAGCGTGTGTACCTTCGATAGTTTATGGCGCTTGCTACCGTCAAAGGCGCCGGAAAGTGTAAGGGCCAACCGGACTGATCCGGCCTCCTCGCGTTTCTGGTTACCGGTCCAGCTAATACGCAGCGGCTGCGGAACTCCACTTAACCCCAGCTCTTCGACCAGGTCGTGTTCAATGAAGGTCGATGAGGATCCGTCGTCCAACAATGCATACGTCTTTATCGCCTTTCCTTTGCCGTGCAGGACGATCGGAACGTATCGTAGTAGAACTTCGTCCGCAGCGTTCACATGGACATTGCACTCTGCCATCGTCACCGCCGTTGTCAAAGCAGGCCGGTTACCGCCTTTCTCGTTGTGCAGCAGAGTGTGGTGTTTCTGCGTGCAACCGTTTTGTCCACATACGCTGGTCATACGGCACGTGTTTCGATGCCACTTCAGGCACTGGGAGCACGCCTTCCGCTGGCTCACGATGGCCCACCGCGCCTTCACATTAAGTGATAAGAACGTCGCGCACTCTGTAAGGACACTACACTGGCCGTCACATGCTACGCACACTTTGCCGCTGCTACGTGTTGTATCGTCCTGCACCTCCGTTGCATGCACGTTCACAAACGCGTTTGTCCGTCGCGTCGGGTGTTGTTCTGGGCGGGATCGTTCGGATCTCATCGTGTTTGGAGCCGATGGTGTGTACGTAACAGGCAAGGCTCCTATGCCGTCCGCAAGCTCCCCGATCCAGTGACCGAAATCTCGGAGTGTCGTGTTGTGAGAGTTTCGGGTGTGCCATGCCCATTGATAAAATGCGGAAGGCGGCAACTTCCCGACAAGCTCCTGCAGCAGTGCAATGTTGCACATGTAGTCGAGCAGACCGCTTGCCTCGATGGTAGCACACATGTTCCTCACTACCACGCCGAAGTTTGCCAGAAGATCGGGGCGGTTTTCCCTTGGCGTGGGCATGTTGCGTATTTTGGTGATCATCGATTCGATGATCACCGCCGGCCGTCCGAATTGAGACCGCAGGGTCGCCATCGCGAGTTTCAGGCCAGCCGGAAACAGGATTAAGTGTTGCACAGCTTCGCGAGCTCTGCCTTTGAGCGCCTTTTGCAGGCGCAACAGATTTTCCTCATCGGAATAGCCGCAAATGGCCGTTGAGCTATCGTAGCTTGCGATAAATATCGGCCATTCTTCGGCGGCACCGGAAAAACTAGGTAGTTCTCTGCTGGCTACTTTGCGCGCGGCGAGTTGGCTTTGTTCCAGCACGGTCGTGGTGAAATTCACCTTCGGTGTTGCGGAAGTGTCACTAGGTGTGTTGTGTGTGCGGTGCTCACCTCCAAGCACACCGTATCCCCTAAACAACCGTTCTCGTTCCGTCGCGAACTTATCCTCCAGCTCATGTTTTTTATGCAGGAATTCTAAGTCCCGCCTAAAAGCGTCCTGCAGTGTAGGTGGACTCGAGTATGACGGCAGGGGAGTGGTGTGGGTGAACGGTACGCGCTCTCTCGTTTGCTGTGCGATCCAGCTGATCGATGCATCAGCGTCGTGTGGCAGTGGAGCGGTGTGTGTGAACGATACGCGTTCTCTCGTCTGCTGTGCGATGCTGCTGCTCGATGCATCAGCGTCGTAAAGCCCGGTCATCGCCCCGAGTTGCGCCGTCCGTTTCGGCCAGTCCTCCGCTTTTTCGATCTCGGTTTGTGGACCTTGACCGTTTTCGCTGCGTTTAGGATGCAGCATCCTTTTTTGAAGTTCGAGCTCACGCTTTGCTAGCTCAATGCTTTTGCGCTCGAGTTCGAGCTCCCTCCTCTCCAGCGCGATGATTTGCCGTTCCAAGTAGATTGGCGCAGGCGCGATTCCAGCTGGTTCGACGGTGGTCGAGTCGTCTTCGGTGGACAGGTTTACCTCCGTCGAATTAACCCGCTGAGCATCATACGTCCTAAACGCCCTATTATCGTCGTCCGCACCGGTTGCACTCAAGGCGTCGTTGTGATCTTCGATCAGTCCCGCTAATGCTTCGGTTGTTGACATCTTTGACGAAACGGAGTGGTATCGGCTCGTGCTGCTTGATTCGGTGAAACTTGTTGAAAGTTTTAAAAAATGTTGCAAAAGCAACCGCTTCGTCCCTGTGGTGTAAGTGGTGGTAAATAAAACTTATGATTTTTAGTAAACTGCCGTACTGGCGGCGTTTTAAAACTTTCACTGTTTATTTCCAGTCTATTTTACAGGGAAAAGGGTTTCCTGCGCGAGTGCGCTCCTTTTATACCGGCCGACGCCCCCCACCACCTGACTTTGCCCGAAGTTGGCCGCTAGCCCGAAGATTATCGGAATTTGGCAGCTCGTGGGACGGAGCGTTACAAACGTTACGCGTTTGTAACACTAATATTGCGATTAGTTTGAAAACTTTGTGTTTCAAACAGCAAACAAATTAATTGTCGAGTTTGAATCAAACAAACAATACGCAGTATTCGTTTCGTTTAAATGCTCCTTCGTTAAGGCACTTAAGGGATAAATTCCCAGAAGGTTTTTGAATTCATTCTGAACGCTTCCACGTTGAAACTGCCTAGAATCAAATTATCAACATAAACTAGGTTTTTTAGGCCAGGTACCTGGCCCGCCAGCAGTTCCTGGCTCATCTACCGGCCCATTAAAGGTTCCATGTCGTCCCCGTTACAGTTTCTAGGTCTTTCTGCCGAAGGTATATTGTATTGACAATTGCCGAGCAGTTAGTGGGTTAAAATACAAATTTGAATTGCGGGATCAAAACTAACGAAATAATCTGACCCGCTCCCTGTTCGACCAGTGCCTGATCTTGGCGCACAGAATTTATCCCTTTAACTGAAGCCCCCATCGACATAAATGTAAAAGCACTGTGTTGTAACTAAAACTTTCAGATTTCGAAGAAGTTCGAAGCGAATAATTATTTTAGACTTAGTCAACTCGTCAAAATTAAGTTAATTCATCCGTTTTCCTGATCCTAACCCCCAGTCCTTTTCGGGATTATATATCGTCCCGGGCTCCGGTTCAAACATTTGAACTATATAGTTCTAAACTAATATTAGTCCCGAGTGAGCGTTCCCGTTCTCACTCCTCAATTCTCACGCTATCACGCATGCAGCCCTGTCGTTTTGACACTCTGTTATATCGCAAAATGTTACCAAAAAACTAAACGCGTCTATCAAACAGCTCGGTTAATAGGAAATTTTTCAAAGACAGATACTTGTACCGAGTTACAGCATATTGTACCAGTTTCTGTGCTCCACAGCGCATGTTCTGTGGTTGCACCACTTTTTATGCTTAGCTTACATGAACCGCAAAGCAACCTTTGCAAACGGTAAAATGTTATTAGTGAGTCAGTCAACGGTCAAAATCTGCGCACATTTGTTTTTCGGCCAGCGTGTGAAAAAAGGTTTACAAAACAATGTTTTTTGCGTCTCGTGTAAACTAAGCATAACACTCCTACTACGCATGATAACCCGTAAATGCGAATTGCGATGTGAATTGCGCATTGTTTCGGCCAATAGTGAGAATCCTCTCAAACAGTATTAAAACAATTCAGAGATGTAAATTGCATTGCACCTCCTTCTCTCTCCATGCCATCCGTGCCGCATTCGCTGCAAATTCTGGGGCTCCCTATTCCCCACGTATCAGTTTCTCCTTTCTTGCGTTTGTAATGAAGAATTCCTTCCATGTGTGTGACGATTCGCGAAAGGCGCAGTAACGACTCGACGTTCGGCACACTCTGCCGCTTTCTATCCCGCATTTCCTGTGTTTCGCGGAAGGAACGACCCGCATCTCTTACCTTGTTCGTTTCGCGGAAGGTTAAGCTACCTGTGTCCGTATGCTCTGCCGTGGATAGCGGTCCCCACTTCTCGCATTCTTCTTTTGTTTTCTTGTATTCGTAGATCCACAAACACAAGCATTGAGATTAGAATACGAATCGATTGGCTGCGTTATAAGCTAATCCTGTATGCGAGCGTGATTGTTCTCACTTCCTCTCACATAATCGCGAAGTGAACTCGGACGTACCGTCCAATGCCGTTGGATTTCTCTCTCTCTCTCTTTTTCTCTCTCTCTCTCTCTCTCCCCCTCTCCATCTTACATTTCCCATTTCACATCTAACATCTACCACCTCCCACCTCCCACCACCCAACACCCACCACCCAGCACCCACCTCCCACCACCCACCTCCCAACTCTCATCTTTCACCTCCCACCAACATACCTCCCATCTCCCATCACAAACCACAAACCTCCTGCCACAAATCACCCATCTCCCATCTCCTATCTCCCATCGCATTCACACTGTCTCTCTCTCATAATCTCTCTCCCTTTTTATTCATCTCTCTCTCTTTTTCGCTCTCTGGCTATATCTATCCCTATCCCTATGCCTCACCTAGTCATACATTCCATTTTTGTCTCTCTTTTTCCCACTATGACTGCCTCTATCTTTACTGTATGTCTCTCTCTTTCTCTCTCACTTTCTCGTTCCACCTTTCCCTATTTCTTTCTCTCACTCTTACACACACTTACAACTCAAAATTCCAACAATTACGCACAGAAGGGTCGGTTTTGTTTAGCAGGCCCAGTTTTCTGATTTTGAATTAGTAGCGACATCGAATCAGACTTCGATCGAATAAGGGTTACTTTTCACGCGTGTGTTTATTGGGCCATGGTCGACCCTCGGAAGGAAAATTATTATATAGGATTGACAGGCATATAACGTTCCTTCCATGTTCATTTCCACCCTTATTTCCAGCCACTCATTCACCGGGTGCTTCACAGCTCCTTTGATCGTTGGGTCGTCGACTATTCCATTGCGTTACGTCGTCATTATAAAAATAGCTTTTTACTATATACTAGCTGACCCGTTTGACGTTGTTAAAAATTGGTTTAAAGGTCACATTATATTTCTTAAGTACATTAATTTCATTGTATTTACAGTTTTTACGTCGTAATAAGCTTGTAGTGAGGCTGCTAATGATTATCATCCTTATTTTGTTATTAATCAAGCAGACCAATTGAATGAACGATGTTTTATGTACGCCTGGTAAGCCATGTATGACGTACTGATTAGTTTTCTAAATCGGGTTTCTATTAGAGCCTTTTAAGAATCTGCTAAGGTGTATTGCTGATGTCTAATAACTGTTTGGAGAAAGTAGATGGGTCCTGTAGCATTTGGACGTGCCTGTTTATGCTTAGCTAAAGTTTTTCAAAATTGCTCCACAACACCCTTGAGAGGTGTTCAAGGTGATCTTATTCAAGTTCAGGTGATCTTATCAGCATAGGTGGATCGTGGCACTACGGGAAGAGTTTGCCTGAAATCACCTGAGAGGAGAAACACAGTACAGTTGGTCTCCGCAGTACGCGAATGTTTGGGACCGAACGCAATAGCGTATATCGAATTTTCGCGTATTGCGGATTTCCTCTGCCATATCGTTTATACATACTTCTTATTGAAGAGTTGACACTGAGAGGGAACCGCTTATTTAACATATCTTCAATCCAAATCACTAATAAGTGTTCCATTTTTTCTATTGTATCATTATATCTCTGTTAAAAAGTGCATATTAAAAACTTCATTCTACCAAAACAAAGTAAAATTGAGTAATCAGAAGTCGAGCAACCCTATGAGCTGTCAGTTGTAAAAAATCGCGTATTGCGAATTCGCGTATATCGAGAATAGCGTACTGCAAGGACCTACTGTATTACTGGAACAATCTTTATTACACTTCACGTCTTAGAGTGTTCTGTACAGCGCCTCAAGAGAATGCTTCTTTGCCATAGTGCATTCTACCCAGATAATTATTTTTCACTGTTCCATGACCTAGGCCATGAGTGATTGATTTTTGATGTTTCATACGGCTTTTGGGTTCCTATTGATGTTTAGAAGTAGCCTAAATGATGAATGCGTCGTTCTACCTCCATTTCCAGCTACAATTCCAGATGAAGCAACTGGTATTGCAATGTCATTGTTTGCTCGTATTTTGGAAAGCAAGAGCGATATGAGAAATGTTTTGCCAGTTCGGACTGGGGCATCCAAAAAAAGATACCACTTTGTCCCGTTGATACTGCCATGATAATGCGTTCGTAAACATATGCTTGTTCATCAGTCAACATTGATACGTTGTGAGAAACGATATCCAACATGACTGCAATATTATGCTGCAGTTCACGACTTATTTCAGTGTCCATCAAATTAGATGCACTTCGATTCGGCGAACTTAAAACATAATAATAACTCAACGGCAAATTTTCAATTACCATGCAAAGATCCTCGATACTAATCATAGCGTGTTGGACTAAATACATGTAGTTTTGTAATAGAGTTTATTAGCGACATTAATGTTTGAACACACGTTTTGTTATATCATGACTATGCGCCGCATTTTGTCCTGGTAACAGTAAAACTTACGCCACGTTGGATTGCATGTAAACGTGACGAATAAGCATGCTCGTCCCTATTCGCGAGTTCATAGCCTCGCTGTAGTAGCTATACTGAAATTCGTTTTCACAACACTGGTAAATGAGAAGGTTTTCTCACTGCTCTAAGCATCAATAATTTGCACACATATTCTATTACCACCAATTAACAACATTAGTTATTATTACCAAAAATTAACAAAGATTTTACTATCGTCATTTATATGAAACGACTTGTTTGAATTAAACTCACCACCTACGTATTAAACTCACCACCACAGTTTGTCAAAAGGCATGTTGGTGTGTCCGTTTATACTTGTTGTAGTTCACTTTATGTGTCATTGTTGAATGTAAACAAAACATACAAACCAATGTATGACGATAGAAAATTGTAATTAATTAAAAAAGTATAAATTTTTCAGATATGAGATATAGTTAAAAACCTATTCTCATACCTAAGGAACGTGTGTGCAAAGTTTGAGTTTAAATGGTTCAGTCGTTTAGGAGGAGTTTGAACACTAACACCGTGACACAAGAATTTTATAGATATAGATTTACGTGTTGCAGGTTCTAATAAACTCACGTATCGGCTTCGGCTCTAACATCAGCTCTCCTTCCTGTCCCACCACTTCGTCTAAGACGTAGTTTGCTGATTGTCGAGTATTTTTCGATGGAGCGAAACTCTGGGCAATTTGGTGGATTCGTTATTTTAGGGATACAGTTGATCTTATTGGCCCTGTACCACTCAAGGCCACCTTGGAATAATGGCAGGTCGCCAAATCGGGCCAAGAGACAACTTTGCCCCTGTGCGCTTTGATAAATGGTAGAATCCATTTCTCCAAACATTGGGTTCTGGAAACGTCCGACGTCATTGCGGTGCCGTTTTGTGCCCGCAGATGCAGATTGCATGTCACACCATCGTCTTTTTTGCGAACTTGTTATCAAACACAAAATTGAGTTGTTTCTGATCAGTGAGCAGCCTCACATGATGTGAGCTGATGTCGTTGCACACGAGACAGGCGTGCCAGGCCCCGCGTACACAGGCACGAGAAGGTATCCTGCTCATTGGTCCCCAGGATCATAAGGTGTGCGCTCGATGTACAGCGTCTGAGCCTTAGAGCCGCTGAGACTCGCAGTCTCAGAACAGATCGGACCAGTATGTCGGGTACTTCAAATACCCGATATCGCTCCAACTAGGCACACTAGCGAACTCAAGATGAGATCTAACCAAGCTGCTTTAGGGGGTTCTGAGACACATGGAATCTGTAAAGTCAGATGCCATGCGTCGGATGAGGCCGAGAGTTTGTTAGGCCTTGCTTATCATACGGTACCTTGCATGGATCGATATTAATCAAGAAATTGATCTTGCTATGGTTGATTAATTAAAGTGATTGATCCTGTGTTCGAAATTAAAGCACATAAATCTTATCGTGTTATAAAGATGCAAAACTGTTCTTCTTTAATTATGTGTACACGAAATAATGTATACATAATATCCACATAAAAGAAATTGTCAACGTTTTCGATCGCATTACGCAAAAACTAAATCTAATCTATTTCTCATCATTCTTGATATCATCTCTCTTTTTCATCCTGGTCAAACAGAACCCAACGTAAAATCGCGAAAAGGCCGGGTTTCTTATGATAACCTTTTATTGAACAATTAAAATAACTTCTTGCAGAATTTCTTGCAGCTCAAATAAACAAAAATAATTTTCCAGTTTTTTTCATTACGTTATGGACCAAAAATGATAGCACAAGTGGACAAGTTCAGAAGGTTGGTAGACACGGAACCAGAAAAATTAAATTACAGGATCTATCAGCAAAAAAGTGTTTCAAAGAGGCTCCACCTAAATGAGCTAATCAACATGCTTTAACATACAATGGAATATAGGATGGTCGCTTCAGGAACGCTTACAAATACGATTGAATAGGGATATAAGGAATCGCCGAAAAATCTAAAGGATACTTTTTTAATTCAAGGCTGCAAAAACGAGAGAAATAAGACGATAAGTTAGTTATAAGATGATTATAATTTACAATGATGAACGGTCATCTATACAACTGATCCGCGTTGGAACAGTAGATGCGGATAGGTGATGCAAACAATTGAGAATGGGTGAGAGCGAAGTTTGCTGATGATATTCCTGTGCTTTCGGTGATCAGAGATCATTTCGTCACAGAAACAGTGCCAGAAGCTGTTTTCATCCGAGAAGAGCGCTGCAATCTTTTAAAAAAAGGTAAAGTAAAGCCTCTTGGTATGAAAGTTCGGCTAAACGGTGGACGAAGTTCTACAAGTAGAGAGGGTAGCAAGTCTCTGTCAGCCCAAGATGAGTGATATCAAACTGAGTGTTACTATACTGTGTGGTGTAAAATTGCCTTGCTATGTTGCAAAGCACTCTTGGTAAACAATATTATCGATCGATTTTCAATAAAAGGATTTGTTTGTCGAGTGTTTAGCGGCACAGCAAGATGTCTCTGTGAAATTCCCTAGGATGTAGGAATTATTATATAAAGTTATCTGGTACAGCCCATGTCCGTTAAGCTTCGATTGAATCAGCTTCCCTAGGATTTTTTCTACACAGTGCACAGTTTGAACTGAAATGGAAAACATATTTAATTTAGTTTAGTTTTTTCTCCGAGTACGAATTGGGCCTGTCCTATCTACCGAAAGGCTACCGGGATGAAAAGGTACCGATATGTAATTAAAAAACGTTGAACAGTTCCCATAATGTATTCCGAGGAGTTGTGCCTTCTCTTTTGGCTATATCTGCTACATATATTAGCGTCTGGAAAAGGAAATCATTTGTTTTGGTGAAAAATATTTGCAAATGTTTTGCTATCATCTTACCTGTTGCCTTTGCAGACACTTTTTTATTTTTGCTTTGTAAGCCTGAATAAATAAATAAATAAATAAATTAGGATACGATCGTTGCACAAAGTGCTGAAGAACTTAATACGTTCCGAGATCTTACTCCAGCTAGCACCACGATGAGGTTGGTGTCGGAGTTCAAGAATACACATTTTGTAAAACATTTAATTTGTGTATAAGCTTTTGCTAGCCAAAAAAATATATGTTTAGGGAACGAACGCAGGAAGCGTATCGCTTTTGCAAGAGCTAGTGACCCTTTTTTAGCTCTGTGCTATTTTGATGATATTTCAAATAGTTAAAAATGTGTCATCGTTTCGGCGTTTGACTTCGTACTCCGTAATGTACTCCTCCTCGATTGGTTTATGGTCTGACGGATGAAACCATGCAAGGCATTGTAAGACCTCAATAAAATTGCGAAGAGTTACACGATCACGCTTCTCCACGATCTCAACGAAAATATCTCTGGATTCACGACAAATGCCTCCAAAAACCCACACTTGGTAGTTGTACGACATTCGCCCCCGGTGATATTTCCGCTGGGTGACGACGGATTCGTCGAGTTCAAATACGCATCCCTCGTCACCAATTTGATTCTGGTTTTGAAAAACGTGATCGGCACTCAATTTTCTTAATATTTGATACCACTTTCCAGCGGTCTTTCGCTATGTACCGGAATCGGTAGCCGCGAGCTCTAGCTTGGTGTTAAGCGCCTAAACAAAAACCACTCGCATAAGCTGGGGGGTGAAGGGTGGAGTTGTTGAATATACTGCCCGTACGGACCGTACATTCACTCCCCGGGCAGATTAGGGTTTTTATACAAACCCACTTGCACGAATTAGCTCGCTTCGTAGACTTTAATGTCATGAAGCGGCCACACTTTTCGCACAACATGCTAGTGGCGAGCAACCCCGCCTGTTGCAGCACCTTCACAAGTTCTATTTCATTGTCAGTGATCTTTAGTAGATCACTCGCACTGCGGATCGATGCCAAAACATCCATCTTATAGCACTGCAAATTTTTACTCACATATACGAAAAAATAATCACGCAGGGTGACGAAATATGAGAGCTACGCAAAACGAACCTTCGTACTTCAAGTGCAACTACGTTACTTGTTTCGCTTTTATTTAAAGGTCTCCCCATTCCCTGAAATTCCCTCTACTTTTTTTTGTAAAATATTGTTTATTTGTAGAGAAAATCCATAGGTTTTGGTACAGTGATTGCTGTCCTCTTAAGGCACACACGAGAATACGAGGGCTGACAATAAAGTAAGGTCTCCGATTTTTTTTCCGATTCAAGCTAGCCTATTCAAACTTTAAGGGTTTGAGTGTTTTTCGGATTTCTTAAATGATAAATGATCTTGGTTTCAATTTCAGCAAATTTTTTTATTTCAGTTTTTGATGATTATAATAACAATTTTTATTAACAGTGGGAACTTCTCACATCTTAAAAAAATGAAGCTTAATTGAAAATTTTACTTAAAAAGGGTTGCGCTTCTTTGCATGCTTATTGAAAATAGTAAAAACCGCTTTGCAGGTATTAACAAAAATTTGATTACAATGATTAAATATAAAATAAATGGTATAACACGCCTTAAATATAAAATAGATCGCACTAAACTGTTGGGTTTAAAAATTCCTTCCAATTATGTTAAATGATTATGGTCTATGAGTAATAATGTAAAAAGTACAAAGTACGGTATGCAACGTTGCTAATTCTGAAGGAATTCCTCAATCGCCGCTTTGCATTCACTGGAATATTGTGCGTAGGCCACTTCATGATCTTCAGGTTTCCCAAAAAAGAGGTACTTCTTGTGAAACTCTGAAATTTCTCTGAAAAACATTGAAAAAAAAGCATTGTTTATAGTTAAATTCACATAATATTTAAAAATTTTTCAAGTAAATAAACCTACGTTGGTGTAATTTTTCGCTTGACCAAAACTCCTGATTGTCGTTTTACGCGAGATGTTGATTGTTCGCTTTCCCCACGAAGAAAAATAAAAAGAAACTAAAATGTAATTGTCATTCAAAAAATTGTTGATATAACTGAAACATTCTAACTTAACTCCAAAACTTAAAAATTTCTCAAACGGGACTCATCCACAGCATATCTGGCATAAGTCTCAAGCCCATTAAATCATAATTTTCTTTTCAAATTAACATGCATGATAACATTAGATACTGAAGAGTTATTTACCTTTCCGACAACTGAAATTTTACCTTTTTTTTCGGTAACATCGCCATATCCGAAGCAGCAACATCATGCTTCCGATTAAGAATTGATTTCGGCTGCTTTCTTTCAGCCGTAATCAATGGCGGAGTTTCACCCTCTGGCGGAAATGGATTTCCTGAGGCTGAGAAGGCGAGGTCTTCTTTAGCGGAAACTTCCTTTGCGTTGAAACCGAAATCTTCATAAGGTGATTCTGATGCTTCTTCTTGAACCAGTTTGGCTTCATCATTTCTAAAATTATTTGAAACAAAAAGGATTATGAGAATGTCAACTGGTATTTCAATCGAATTTGATAATTAAAATAGAAAACAGTAAAGGCCAATTTACAAACCTTTTTAGCATGAAAGTTTGAAACTCGATTGGCTCCTTAGCCTTTAGCTCCAGGTATCGTAGATACACCTTTCGCTTCTGCTTTGGGAGCAAATCCAAAAAATGTCGAAGTTCGTTGAAATAATGCTTTTGGATTTTCTTCGTTTTCGTTTTTAAGATACATCTTGACGCATCGGTTAAATTGTTATACGGTTGACGAAAACTGCTTACGTTCCCGGTGTAAATGTATCTTGCGTAGTATTCAAGCGAGGTTCTGTTGAAATACAATTTTGAGAATGATTCAGTTGCGCACTTGACGAAAAATTAGAGTAAATATTGTTGTGGGCATTCTTACCTTGGAGGAAGGGTGGGTTCCCGCAAGCTTGCGCTGTCTGGAGTTGTTCTTCCTATAAAAGTCGCGCCAGTCCTGTCAAGAATGAGTCAGTAAAAAGAAGTGTTTTTAAAAAAATATTCATCAGCATTTTGGCCAAACAACTTGTCTTACAGTTCTTTGCCATTCCTTTCGCGAATCAGCGTTTCTTTCAAATAATGTATGTTTTCCTGTCTAGAATGATTAGGAAGGCTGTCAATGAATTTTTCCACCTCCTGCAGGAATAGTTTTTGCGCATAATCCTTCACTGTCTCAAGGATGCGCTTAATTCTTATCGACAGCCCCTCAAACGTGTTTTCGCAATCCACTGGATCACCAAAAAATAAGAACCGCTTGTAAAAGTGAAGCAAATTGCTGTTGGGAATAGGCAAAAACAGTTGACACGTTCCGTACCGCGTCACCCAAATATGGGTGACCCGTTTGCTTTGCTGCATTCGCAATCGTACGAACGATTGCAAAGCCGAATTTGAGTTTTTTCGGCCCGCAGGAAACTATACCGTTTTGTGCTTGGTACGGAACGTGTTAAGTATCGTGTAACGGACCATTATCGACGCAAAAACGTTTTTTCAAGAAATATAGTTAACGCACGGCTGCTGGTGTTTGAGATTTAAAAAAACTTAAACTTTATTTCCTACAACATATGTGCGGGTTAATATCTAACTATCGCGTTTAGATGCTGGACACCAACTGATGATCGCTTCCCGATCTGGATCGTTGGTTCACGGTCTTCAGATTGTAGGTGGTCCGCGTCGCTGCGGGAAGCGAGGAGGAATCACGATCGGATCCTGTGATTCCTTTAATTCCCACTAGTGAATGAGGAGGAACTCTAGCGATCGTTGCATATGTTGCGTTAGTGTGTGTGGTATCCGAGGCAGGCGGGTTGGGAGCGCCATTATTGTTGATGTTTATGGATGACTCCAAATCATCTATGATGCGACGGCGTTTACCCACTGGAAATGCTGAGCAAGTGCTATAGGGCGAGGAGGATTTAAGAGCCTCGAAACCGGTTCGAATCTCACTGGTCAGCGGTTCCACGACTAAAGTCTTGATTGATGACAACGCCGACTGAAGGGCCGCCTGAAAGCCCACTTGGAGGCCCATCTCCTTAACTGCTTTACTACGTGGGTTCTTCAGCACGTTAGTGCAACCGATGCAGCTCCAGTGTAGATCCGCATACATTCCCACAGCCGTTACTAATTGCTGCGGAAGCTTGGAGCAGCTGTGATGAAATGATGCCTCGCAATACGCGCAATTGATCCTCTCGTCTCCCGCGTCCAACTGCTTAGCAGAAGAAAAGCAAATCTCTTCCATTTCAGTGGTTGAAAAAGCGGGCTTCAACGGGAACAAGCAGACTACAATAAGCAACAGGCACTGACTCGAGTAACGTGAGCAACGTAGCGCCACCAAACTTGGTCCAATCGAAAATCGAAAACCGTTAACCAACAGTTCTATAGACTTTTGATTAAACGCAGAGTATATTCTTTCGACACGTGTGGTGAGTGTTACTGGCTTGACACGACTGACAGGTTCAGCTTATGTCAAACAACATAGTTCTTAATTTTATATCATCCGGGTTGGATGTCCCATAATTCTCAACACCCCCTCTCAATTGGCGACCCCAATCATACTTCTAAGCCATTGAAACGGGATGACATCCAATGCTTTTGTAAAACTATCGGCTTGTTGCTGGTTAGACGACATTGAGACTGTAGTTTGCTTCCGACTTGTCCAAGAAACTGTAGAGTCATATACTTTGAACATAAATCCCGTAACCGATTTACGATCCTCCAAATCGACTGCCCAGTCAGCATTCACATATCCAACAAGAGGTCCTGTATCAGTGTGTTTCTTATAATGGAGTCCCATGGCAGTTTTCACGTCCATCTGATGAATGTGGAATTCATCGTTGACGGCAACGGCTACCACCAACTACTCGAACTGTAGACAACTTCGCAACTGGGGCAAGCGTGTCCTCATATTCAATTCATCATTCATCAATTCATCATTCAACTGTCATTGGCATTGGATGTGTTTCTGTTGGCTCCGTGGTTTTTTCCGTTTTTCATCGTGTTTGATTGTTGTTTGTTGATGGCTGTAGTTTTTGTGCGTCTCTGACTGTTTTCGCCTGCTACTTTGGGTCTTGATAGTGAAGTTTACGCGGCGTCCTGTGCTAAAACAAACATTTTAAAGTTCAGTGCTCGATCATACTCTTCGGTTGCCATAGCTACTTTTCTGTTTAGTGTGCGTGATATCCCGGATAATGGCATCTGTGTTCTCAGTGTGCTCCGCCTGCGGAGATGACGTTACGGATGGAGAGTGTGTGTGTACTGGCTTCTGTGGAAGGTCCTTCCACTACAAGTGCACCGGGCTTGCCACCGGTATCATTAAGGAACTAAAACGCCCGAGTTCACAGCTTTTCTGGTCCTGCAAGTCGTGCAGAGATATTCATCCAGGTGGTTTCTCTGTGCTCCTGGGCCAATTGGAGGCTCGATTCAACACCTTTAAGTCGGAGCTGATAGAGTCGCTACGGAAAGAAGTGTTCGATAAAAGTAGTAATCCTTCCAATCTCACCAATACTGCTCCAATGAGCTCCGTCGGAGGCGCCATTCGCGCTGCAACTCAACACTCACAAGCGTGGACCAGCCGAATTGAACCGATTCACTCTGGCACTCCGGTGAGTGCGCCTAAACGTAGACTAGCCGACCGCTCGCCACCGGCTCCACCTCAGCTCCTGACGGGAACTGCCACCACCTCCCCATCGCTATCGTTTAGAACGGTGCCAGCTGTGCCAAAACAGCCCAGATGTTGGCTCTTTCTAACACGTATCGCACCCGAGGTCACAAAGGAAAAGATTGCTGCTTTGATCCTGAAATGCTTAGATACTGACTATCACTTGATTTACCCACTGCTCCCCCGCGGTTTGGATCCAGGGACTTTGACCTTCCTATCCTACAAGGTCGGGCTACCCATGAGCCTCCGCAATAAGGCTTTGGACCCTTCCTCATGGCCACAGGGTTTAATGTTCCGGGAATTTATCGACAACCGCCAGCACGTGCCGTACTTTTGGCGTCCTTCAGATGACCCCGAACAGCTCCTTTCACAACCAAGTCTACCAGCACAACGACAAGATTCCTCTGGTCTGTCCGAGCACCAGATGGAGGCCACCACATCACATAATACTTCTCTCACTGGCTCGACTTTTTTAAACAAAAACTGATTAATTCGACCCGACTTGGCTGCTTCAATATTTTTTATCAAAACGTCAGAGGATTGCGCACCAAAACCACCGAATGCTATGCCTGCTCTACGATCACTGACTGGGATGTGATTGTTCTAACTGAAACTTGGCTGGATGATAGCATTCCATCCTCACTACTATTCGACACCAACCGATATATTGTATATCGTATGGACCGTTCTGCCACAAACAGTACAAAAAGCAGAGGTGGTGGGGTTCTCATTGCGGTCAAGTCAATATACACTTCAACTCAGTGCTCACCCAACTCATCAAGCATAGAGTGCCTTTGGGTTAGAGCAAAAGTTCAAGAAACATTTGTGATCATTGGTTCTTTCTACCTGCCTCCAGACCAAACAACCAATTCGATCGTAATAAACCTGTTTTGCAATTCTCTTCATAACATCAGAGACAAATTCTTAAATGATCACCTCATCCTCTTTGGCGACTTCAATCAACCTTCCTTAAAATGGAACATGCCGAATAACCTCCCGATGCTTGACCTTCTTCATTCCCGTATTTCGTCAGCGTGCGAGGCTCTTCTCGACGGCATCTATTTCGCTGGTCTTCAACAGCTGAATACTATCCAGAATCGCAACAACACCATGTTAGACCTCGTTTTTGCCGATGAAGACTCCACCGAACTTCTGAGTCCAATTGACTTGTGCCAGGATAATTTGGTCGATCCTGACTTGCACCATCCTGCACTAACTACCAGCTTGTCGATCCCGTGCCGCAGCATTTCACAAGTTCGCGCTTCCACGCAACGTGACTTTAACTTCAGACGAACGAATTTCGCTGGTCTCACCGATGCGCTCTCTGTTGTAAACTGGGACTTGGTTACAACGGATGATGACATCGACGAAAATGTCAAGAGCTTTACTGGAGTGATCAACAGCTTCTTCGACCAGTTTGTCCCACGTTTCTCAAAACCCAAGAAACCACCATGGACAAATTCCTCGATTCAAAGTGCGAAACGCCAAAGAAATCGAGCTTTGAGAAAACTACGTACCATGCGTCATTTGCGAAACGAATTTCACCAGACAAACTTTGCTCGTGCTGCCAAAATTTACAAAGAGCTCAATCGGATTGCCTATGCTACACATATTAGAAAAATCGAGATCAACTTTAAGAAGAATCCCAAGGCATTTTGGAACTTCGTGAATACTAAGAAGTCTAGCAAACGGCTCCCTTCCTCCCTGGTCTATCAAGGGAAAACGATCACCGGAGATGCCGAGTTTTGCAAAGCTTTCGCGAAGCACTTTGCCTCTATTTACACCAGCAACTCCTCGACCAGTTACGACACCACACCAGCTACAACTGGCATTAACGAGGAAGTCGACCTAACATTGCCCATTCTTTCTGAAGCTGAGGTGTGTGCTGCACTCTCTCAATTGAAGCCATCGTTCGCGCCTGGGCCTGACTCCATCCCAAGCGCAATCCTACTAAACTGCAAGGCTGCTCTTATACCTGTCTTGACTGTTTTGTTCAACAAATCCTTGCAGTCGAAACGCTTCCCGCTTCTTTGGAAATCGTCCTGGATGTTTCCCGTTCCAAAAAAATCTGACAAAATAGATGTGTGTAACTATCGAGGAATTTCAATGTTATGTGCTTGCGGTAAGCTGTTCGAGAAAATCATGCACCTCCATGTCCATCGTGCTTTCAGTCAGTCTATTTCCGTTCTACAACATGGCTTTATGCCGAAGCGTTCTATTGAGACCAACTTGCTATCGTTCTTAAGCATTTGCTACGACACCATTGACAAGGGCGAGCAAGTTGACGCTATCTACACCGACTTCCGTGCTGCTTTCGACAAGGTCAATCACTGTATTCTGCTTGCTAAATTCCTTAAGTATGGTGTCCATATCAATGTCGTTAATTGGCTCGATAGTTACCTACAAGATCGTCAAATTTGTGTCAAAATAGGGTCATGTTTTTCCGAATCATTTTGTAACTCGTCCGGTGTCCCCCAAGGCAGCATTCTGGGCCCGTTACTGTTTTCAATATTTATTAATGATATCGCCTACACCGTACGTAATGTGAATGTTCTGCTGTTTGCCGATGATTTGAAAATGTTCCTTCCTGTGCAGGGCCTTGACGACTGCAAAAAATTACAAGACGCGCTTAACTCATTTTCTGTCTGGTGTACTAAAAACGACATGTATGTTAATGTGAGCAAATGTAACTGTATAACCTTTGCAAGGAAAAAGACACCTGTGATATTCGATTACAAAATTACTGACCTTGGCGTTCCTCGTTGCACTGTGATACGTGACTTAGGAGTAATTTTAGACAGTAAGCTTAACCTTTCATGCCACTACCAGACCATAATCACCAAAGCGACCAAAATGCTAGGTTTTGTTCTTCGTGTTGCGACAGATTTTAAGGATCCTTACTGTTTAAAATCGTTATATTGTGCCCTAGTTCGTCCAATTCTGGAGTTTGCAAGCATTGTCTGGTGCCCTAACCATGTTACGAAAATTGAACGTCTTGAAAAAATACAAAAAAAAAGTAACACGTGTTATGTACTATCGTCTTCCATGGGCTAACCAAATGCCGCGTCCCCCGTACAACGTAAGATGTCTTTTGTTCGGCCTTGAAACCTTAGAAGCCAGAAGAAGTACTGTTCAATGTCTGTTTATCCATAAATTACTTAATGGTGAAGTGGATGCTCCCTTCATTCTTGAGAATATTGAACTTGTGGCACCAAGCAGAAATTTAAGAGGCAGAACATTAATTAGGATACCCTATAGAGTAAGTGAATTTGGCGCCAACGATCCATTGATCCAATGCTTGCGTGTATACAATAAGCTAGGGTTTTCCGTCGACTTCCATATGTCTGTATCTCAGTTACGTCAGGTCCTTCGTTTCAGTATAGCGTCTTAACTATGTATTATATGTGTAAGTTACCTCGTTATTTAGGCTCACAGCCCGATAACTAAACAACAATAATAAATAAATAAATAAATATTCGATTTCCGGACGCTGCAGAAACCCTTTGACTACCAGTCGCGCCTTACACCTGACCTGACGCCTAGTCTCGTCTTCCTTAAGTCGAAACACCCACTTTGTCTTTGATGTTCGTCATCCACAGCCTGGAACCATATATCACTATCCTCACGAGCACCAATGTTTTTATACGTTTCGGGAACGTCTGCGAAGAAGGGAAAGCCAACAGCACTGGCACTGAACCCTGTAAAGTAGTCAAGGAACTTACTTGGAAGACAGCGCTCTCGTTTGCTGCGCCTCAAGGACTGGTCGTCACCGGAAAAGTCCCGATCTAGATGCGCGGAATCATCTGCATCCGCTGCATCTTCATGCGTCGATTGAAACTCTCCCATTTGACATGGCATTGCATTCAAGACATTTTGGGCGGCAGGTTGCTCATCTTTTTCTTCTCTTACTTCAATGGCATCCTCGTAGCATTCCTGTTCTTCTTCCTTTTTGACTATTTTCACCTTCCCCCTCTTGCTCCTCGTGAGTTATCGATATAACCAGCTTTTCTGCATTTGGTGTTTCTTTGTTCCACGGCACTATGGAGCGAAAAGAGCAAATTGCCGGGATAAAATTCGGAATCCAATGTTTTGCAATTTTTTCATTGTAATATCGTGTAATACTATTATATTACACAAAATTATGATGTTTCTGGACAATCCCGCCAGGTGGCGCTGCAAAAATCACATATTTTTGGACTTTTCTATGGGTGCATTATTTTTTCAATCTTTTTTTACATTAATTTTACAGATTTTTTTTAGTTTTATGTAAAACAAACTAAATATACAACATAATTTTCTTTCAAAATATTGTTATCTGGAATATAATTGATATTTAAAGCATCTAACGCGGACATAACGTCTCCTAACGAAGAGATACTATCTGAATACTATGAACTTGTACCATCATCTACTTGGTTTTGAATTGGCAAGGGTCTGTTACTATTTGAGGAGCTGTAATCTACGAAGAATGTTTTAACTGCGTCTGGGTATGGGATTTGTTTTATATTTTTCAACGATTTAGCCAGGGATATTGTTGAAATGTATGGATCGGATGATTGTAATGCTCTCATAAAAATGTCTTTAATATTTCTACATTTTACGGGCGTGTTCTCTTCTATCCCTTCTGTATATTTTATTTCTTCCTTCTGCTGCTTCCTCTCTCTGTAGGATACCAATGGTGCTGGGGCTTTTTAAATTATTTCACCTACATGCGCAAGAACTTTATGGGCAGTAGAAGGCATTTTGTACCAATTGTAATGATGTTTGTAAAACATGTATGTGTCTTTGTAATATAGACTAATAGTTTTTGGATTTAAAGGCTGTGAGCATTTGATGGCTTTTAACATATTTTGAAACCTTTCTATAAGTTCTGTTTCTATTTGCAAAATATCGCTCAATTTTTCTATGCTTGAAAAAGCCCGACGACAGACATTTACCGTCGTACTATGTTTACCCATTTGCCTTGGCTCATCTACTTTAACACCACATTTTTGTACATCTTTTCCAATACAGTTTTTTTTCGGTCATTGTACTTGTTTTTATAATTTTTAGTAACCTTCCATTTTTTGAATTCAAATCTGTACGAAATGTGAAGCAAGCATTCGAAAAATATCATCCAACAGGGCAGTGGAGATATTCCATAAGATAAATTCTCAGGATTTGGAATAAATCCATTTTCTAAGTGCTATACACTGTTCATTTCTGTTGGTTTTGCACCACATACACAACATGTTTGCATAGACAGAGTGTCGGTTAAATATACCAAAAATTTTCCATCAATTAAATTCATGTAATCGGCCCATGAGCGTCGGGGCTCACCACCTCGACGGCGTGGGTTCGAATCCCAACCGAGACCGGACCCTCCCCTGTACGAGAGAACTGACCATCCACATACAACAGGGAAATAAGTCCCGTAAGCCCACGGGCAGGTCGTTACGCCAAGAAGAAGAGAAAAAACTCATAAAATATGAATAGTTTACTGCCGCATGATTTGTTTCATTTAGCAGAATTGTGTAAGGGACCAACCTGGTTATTTGGCTTTTGATTTCGTCTACTGTTTGTATAACTTTATCTTTTGATAACAAACTTTCGCAAACTCGATAACAATTGTCCTGCAAATCCTAACACTTTGGTGCATCAAGTTTATCCAGTTGATATCTAAATCGTCACTAATGAACGAAAGGCGGATAGGCGTTAATGCCGATACTAGTAAATCTGTCTGATGCAGTACCCATCCAACACAAAATGAACATTTCTCCATACAAAATGGGTCCCGGTTTTGTCAACGGTTCTCTCAACGATCGTCCAGTTAAACCGGGATAATTCATTCGGAGCAAAGCCGGCAAAAACGAAAAAGAGGAGAGACCTGATGGGCCCCCTTCTCTCTTCTGCCTTCTACAACACTCTCATGCCTCGAGCACACAGCCGGATTCGAACCCAACCTCTCCAACTCCGGTCTGTGTACGCTAACCACTAGACCGGCGCTCTTGCTTGAGAATGGCGCGCTAAATGTACAATATATATCTAGCTACATGCGTTTGCATGCATCGTTAGCGATCGCTAGCATAGGCCTCAACCAAGGGCAGGCCATTTAAGGCTCTCGCGGGGTCTTCGCGTACACTCTCTGCACTGCCGTACGGTGGAGAGCGTGTAATTGTATGGAGCGAATTGCGCTCTTTGAGGGCTTCGCACTTGTTTGTATCCACGCGTGCTCAGGCTTCATACAAGTTTTGCTCACTCTTCATATAAGTTACGCTCGCGGGTGGGTCGAAAATTGTCGGCCCTGCAGCGCGAATGCGACGGAGCATAAGTCAGTCGCTGCGTCTCGCTCCGATCCACGGGGATAGGCCTGAGTTCATTCAAAATTGGTAGTAGGGTATTTTCGCCGGAACCATGAAACGGTTGATTGTAAATGTTGTGTCCACTAGATCCGTCAATGCCCCACGAGCACAATAATGTGACGCTTAGTGAATCACACAAAGAAGATCAAAGGTGTCGCAAGATTTCTGCTTTTTTTATTGCTTACTTCACTTTCAATGAACTCTAACGCATACCTAATGTTTTTCAAAACGTTTATGATATCAAAACGTATATGATGTGTAAGGGTACAAACAGAATAAAGTGTAAGTGTAGGGTACATTATTCCGAGGAATCTTGGGTATAAAAAGATGGGTTTATGAGCTGTAGAACAAGTAAAAGCGACCTGATACATTCAAAGCAAACCAAACCAAATTTCATTCTTTGCTAGTGATTTGACTTGTCTTTCCTCTTTTACGTGATGTTCAACCATTATCCTGCTTCACAATTTTTAATTGAATGAGAATTTCAAATATTTCTTACCACACATGATGCTACATATGGCATGATGGAAACGCCTAGTAGGTGATAAACTATAAGCCTCACATACAAAATTAAAAAAAACAGGTAAAGTTCGCGCGTATATGCAAAAAAAACTATCATTTATTGTTACAAAACATTCTAGACTATAAGTGGGTATGCATCATATTACAATCTTTCACAATCCTAAGCGATGGCGTAAGGTTAAAAACAGAAAATTGAAAAAAATTCCAGGAGTTTTGCGAAACAACTCTTAATATTTTGTGACATTCAATTTCAATTTACTTAAACTGTCAACAATTTTAAAGCAGGATAATATACCTTTCCAAAACTGTGCTTGAAATTTGATTCCGGCCATTATTATAGGAGTTACAGACCTTCAAAGTTGATGGATTTTTTTCAATTTTTCACGCAATATTTTCACAAATCTTGACTTTGACGGGCTGTTTCTCAGAATCTGGAAGAGCAAAGGCTCTAGTTTTTGGGTCACTTCTTAGTTTCATCTTGTAGTTTAAGAAAACATCTTTCATTTTTCTGAAATCCAAAAATGAATTTTTGATTTTTATCCCGGCTTCGCTCCATCGTGCACGGGAAGCATTGTTCGTTGAATTTAACTGAATAACGGTGGCCTTTCCACGACGGAGGGTCGATAGGTCCACATACGTCGGAGTGAATACGTTCCAACGGTCGGGATGCTCTGTCTCTCGTACCATTGAACGGCTCACGGCAATGTGTACCAAGAACACATACGTCACTAAACTTCAGCTTCTTAGGTTTGAATTTCACACCAAGGGCCAGATTCTCACGCACCAGAGTGGTCATGCCACTTTCACTGATGTGACCAAGTCGACGATGCCAGAGATCAGCACACTCTACTTCAGCTGTGTTTGCATTGGCATGCTGCATCTCCATCTCTAAAACATAGAGGATTCCTCGCTGATACGCTATGGCGATCGTTTCTCCATTTAGCTTTAAGGTCACTTGCTTTTCTTTGAAATGCACATCTACGCCTGCCTTAGTTAACTTGTTCACAGACATTAGATTTTTCCTTAAAGATGGAACATACAGGACATCTGTTGCGCTCATCATTGTTCCATGATTGCTCATTCCATTGATGACACCTACTTCCTTTGCCACGAGCGTTTCTTCATTCTTTGCTACGTTGATGTACACCGGTTGCTGCAGTGGTTCCACAGATGCAAAATATTGCTTCGAATTTACCATGTGATCACTGGCTCCTGAGTCAAGAATAAACTCGAGCTTTTCCGATCCTTCATCTGATAGCTTCTTACATCTGACATCATCCGCCGTGGACACGACCGATCTTGATCCATTTGCAATGTTGGCATTCGTCTTGTTTCGACAGTCTTTCTTCATGTGACCACGTTTGCCACAGCCATGACATTTTCCTGAGAATTTTTTGATTTCGTACTTCTTACGATGTTCTCCAGCAAACGCAGTAGGCTTTTCTTCATAGCTATGCAGTCGATCTAACCGCTTCGACTCATCGCTTAACAACCGGACTTTCATCAGCTCGTATGTTAATTCGGCTTCCGGTAGATTGTCAAGAGCGGGGATTATTAGGGGATCGTAAGATTCCGGAAGGGTCAAGTCAAGAGCTGAGCAAACGTCACTTTCCTCGACTTTCGAACGACTTTCCTCAGCCAATCGAAGCTGTCGAATGAGGTCCTCGAATGTCATAAGGTGGGTACGCAATGATGTCCCTTCCTTAAGCTGGAGCCGAGCAAGCTGCCTTCTGATAACTGTTTGCTTTCCTGCCGACTTTTTCTCGAATGTGTCTTCGAGAGCCTTCCACATTTTATTTTACCGTAGACTTTTACCTCGAATGCAGCCTAGATATTCATCCGATATTAGGCTTACTAGTATAGCTTTTGCTTTGGCGTCCATTTCTTGGAATTTCGCCGCCTCTTTGTCGTCTGCTGGCCCATCCTTCACCACCGTATCCCACACCTTCCAGGCTTCCAGATGGATCTGAACCCGGAATTTCCATGTGTCGAAGCCGGTTCTGGCGAACTGCGGGATACCGTGAACGGCCAATTCTCGTTGCTTATCTGGGCCCATAACCTATAGACTTTTGTTTCAACGCAGAGTTTATTCTTTCGACACGTGTGGTGAGTGTAACTGGCTTGACACGGCTGACAGGTTCAGCTTATGTCAAACAACATAGTTCTTAAGTTTATAGCATCCGGGTTGGATGTCGCATAATTCTCAACAAGTTCAGACTAAAATCAGCAGAAAAATCAACGAAAAAACTTAATGATAAGCTCGCAGACAAACGACACAACCGAGTGCTATGACAGTCCACTGTCAACTGTCAACTTCTTACTGACAATTCTAGCCGTTTGCCTTTTCTAAGCCTGCACCCGCAATCAAGGAAATAAACTTTAAGGTGTTAAAACTCTAAGTCTTATTGCTTTGATGCTTAGATATTTAACCCTTTATTTGGACGTAAATATTGAATACAATTTGTAGGTTGTATTAAAGTTTATGTCGTCCTTCCTCAACGGTGGCACAGTTCCACAAGAAAGGCTTTCTCCGCGCTCCGCCGAGGACGACTTCCTTTCTCTCATCTTCCATCTTTATCCTACTTAGCATCGGGCGGGTCAACGTGCCTCGAACCGAAGTGAATCCTGGATCCACGGTAAGTACGGCTGGCGTTTGCGCCTGAGGCGCTGACGGTTTCTGCGACGTTGCCAGGTGCCACCAGTCCAACAAAACCTCTAAAGGTAAACGTCGCTGATGAGGACCCACTGTGCCTCGTTGAGAAGGTGTGTGTCGTTCGCGTAGCTGATTCACGTGACTCTTCATGATCTTTTGGTCAAAGGTCTTGACCTTGTAGAGAACCGCTCCAAGTCGCTCAATGATAGTACCTGCGACCCAACTCCATCCATTTCGCGAATAGCGCTTAGCGTAAATTTGGTCCGACGGTTTGAACTCTCTGTTATGTCCGGTAGTAGGCACCGTTGTAGGATCGTTGGAATGTGCCGGACGTAGCAAATCCAACGAGGTACGTATTGGCCTACCTAGCATCTTTTCCGCTGGCGATTTGGACAATTCCAGAACAGAGTTCGGTGTGCTTCGGTAGGCGAGTAAGAAGATATCTAACGCTTCTTGAAGTGTGGTACCGTCTGCTGAGATTTTCCGAATGGCTCGTTTAAAAGTATAGACGAACCTTTCTGCCTGCCCATTGGATTGTGGATGATAGGGAGCCGCCGTCGTTATATGTTGTATGGCGTTCTGGGCACAGTATTCGGTGAATTCCGCGCTCGTAAATTGGGTTCCGTTATCCGACACGAGAAGGTTTGGAACTCCGAAACGTGCGAATAGTGCGCGTAGTAATCCAATTGTTGTAGATGCACTGATACTGCTTGTGCGAACGATTTCGGGCCATTTTGAAAACGAATCAACTACTACAAGAAAGTGATCTCCATCTAGCGGACCCGCATAGTCCACGTGCATTCGTTCCCAAGGTCTTGTAGCATCTGGCCAAGGCACCGGGCTTGCGTGCGGAGGGGATTTTGCAGCCATCTGGCATGCATGGCAGGTTTTCACCCCCTCCGCGATGTCTGAGCCTAGCGATGGCCAGTAGAAAAAACTTCGAGCCAAAGCTTTCATACGATGAATTCCAGAATGACCTTGGGGAACCTGACGGAGGCATCGCTGCTGCAGCGTTTGAGGGATCACCACCCTCTCTCCGAAAAGAATGCACTCGTCCACGATTGATAGCGCCTCCCTTTTGGCGTGAAGACGCGACAGGTCACCCGTAAACGTGGGATTTGTTGGCCAGCCATCACGAATGAAGCGTGTGACTTTTTGTAATAATGGATCTCGCTTTGTTTCTCTTGCTAGGTCCGCGAAACTAATGATTTGACGTCCGCTTCTAAGCTGGCAATTATTTGATCTTCATCAGGCTTGGTGTGTGTGCTTATCACACGCGATAAGCATTTCCGAAATCTTCGGTGCGAACATACTCGATGTCAAAGTCGTATGCTAGCAAGGTGAGCGCGAAACTCTGAAGACGGTTTGCCGTGAATGTCGGTATGCCTTTCTTTGAACCGAAGATGTGTAGAAGCGGGCGATGATCCGTCTGCAGGGTGAAGTGCCTACCAAACATAATTTTGTGAAACTTTTTAACAGCAAATATAATGGCCAAGCCTTCCCTGTCAATTTGGCTGTATCGTTGCTCTGTTTCAGTGAGGGCACGTGAGGCATGTTGGATAACTCTTCTGAAACCGTTGGGGTATACATGGCTGATAGTTGCTTCGAGACCGATTGACGATGCATGGGCGAGTTGTAAGTCCGATGCAAGGAGGGCCTTGAACTCAAGGAAAACCCGCTTGCACTCCGAAGTCCACTGGAATGGAGTGTTTTCCTTCAGAAGCGTGTCTAGGGGGTATCGCAGATTACGTATGTTGGGAATAAATCGGCCATAAAAATTATTCGCCCCTAAGAACGACCGCACACCGGTAACGTCCGTCGGCTCCGGAAGATTCTTTATCACCGCGATTTTTGTTGGATCTGGACGCAGTCCGCGGCAATCGATAACGTGTCCTAGGTATGTTATCTGTTGCATTTTAAACGCACATTTATCGACCCGAATGGTGAACCCATACTCTTGAATCCTGGCAAGCACGTTTGCGAGTAACTCGTTGTGCTCTGCTTCCGTAGATCCACCCACAATAATATCGTCGAGATAACCTGACACGTTGTTAAGGCCGGCTAGCATTTTATCCATAACCATTTGAAATGCTGCTGGAGCTATCTTTATACCTGGAGGGAGGCGGTTGTTATGATAGAGACCGCGATACGTGTTTATGGTCAGCAACGGACGAAACTGAGGCTCGATTTCAACTTGGAGGAACTCGTCGGAGAGGTCGATTTTGCTAAAGACTGTGGAGTTAGCCAGTTTTGCAAATTTATCATCCGGTAGCGGTAGCGGGTATTCATTTGGTTCTAGAGCATCGTTTAGTCCAGTGGAATAGTCTCCACATAAGCGCAAAGAGCCATTGGCCTTTTTACTATGACAACTGGCGCAGCTCAATCAGACGCTTTTACTGGTGTGATGACACCTAGCGTTTCCAACCGGTCTAGTTCCCGGTCAACTGCTTCTCGTACCGCGTAAGCTACTGGACGCTTGGGCCGGAATACCGGATGATAATTATCCTTGAGTGTAAACGAGACACTCGCTTTTGTACATAAACCAGTACCTTGGAATACTTGGGGGAACCTCTCATGCCATGATTGCTGCGCGTCGTTCGATTTCTTCAGCTGGAGGCAGAATTTATCAATGGGAGTTGACCACAACGAAAATGCGTCGATTAGATCAAGCCCTAGAAGAAGCAGGCGTGCTGGAGTAACAAAAATCTGAACCTGCTTGGTTTGGTCGGCCGCGCTAACATTACCCATAAAACTCCCGTCCAGTGCCAGGTTAGCACCCGATGCTGTGTGAGCTATTATCGAAGAAGATGCTAGTTCAGGATCGCCGATACGCTGCCAGGTTTTCCGATTGATCACGGTGATATCCGATGCGGTGTCAAGCTGCAATCGGACAGGCGAGCGGTTTATCAAAACAGGCACAAATTTTCGCCGTTGTTGAACATTGTGGACGTTTAAAGATAGCATTTGCGTTCTTCTGCGCCGGGTGAAACGGTTTTTTGATCTGCATCGAGCTGCTGTTTCGCAATGGTCCTCTTTATGCCCAATACTCGAACAAGTTTCGCATCGATGTGTACGATAAGCACATTCTCGCATCCAATGACGGCCTCCGCACAGCCAACACGGCTTTTTAGGAACAGCTGTGTCGGTAGAATGTTGTCGTCTTTGGCGATCCCCTCTAGTGTTGACTGCCAACACGCGCTCCGATGCGGGGGCCTCTATCATGGCGCTGTCCTTTTTCAGGTTTGCAAGCCGGTGGCATTCTGTGGACACTTGCTGCAGCGTTGTGCACACTCGATCCTCGATGCGGGCCAAAAGGCGTGTCCGTAAATCAGAATCGGCTTCGTCCTTCAGGCCACAGACGAATAGTAGTGTTTTGAAATCGTCTTCGTTAAGCTTTTCGAGCTCAAACTCTACGCACGCTTTGTTGATGCGGTGATGCTGAGCTCCTTGTTTTTCTAGAAATATTCGAAATCCTTCAGAATTAAACGGGGGACCATTATTTGACACTCACTCTCTAGGAGTACCAAAATAAGCAAAGAAGGATTCTAATTGTTCTACCACATCTGATGTGTTTGACATTTTCAACAACCTTACGTCCATATACTTTGTATAGGAATCTACTTTTATCAAAAATGTACGCGAATCATAATAGAACAGATCTACATGGATTCTTTCAAATGGATCTTCGGTTTTCATTCATTTGGTTTTTACGACTTCTTTCCTGACTGGTTGTCGCGATTGACAACAATATTGCTTAATATAACCGTGAGTTTTGCGTTGAAACCAAGGCTTCCGTCCCTCCAACCTTTGAGAAGCCGCTTCATTATCCCCAGATTAATTAGGTGGAGGTGGTCTGCTATCTTCTACCATATCGAAATCGGGAATCTGAAGCAGAGGTGAACGTGATTTATGGTGATTCCCGTAGCCACCTACACGAAACTCCTCATCCGTTCGTTTTCTTCCAGCCTTAACGGGAAACACAACGGTCCTAGCATCGTGAGAATATACTCCTGCAGCGTGGCATTTTTGGCACCCGCTTTTCGCAATAAAATTAATAAAAAGCAACACCTAAAAAAGATTTTTTATTTACTATGTTATTCCATGATGGTGCTTCTGTAATTACCTTTAACACGTTAACTGCCAAGCCTTTTTGAGCGCATTTCACCGTCAGGCCAAGAAAATCGCTTCAGAGAGGGAGTCGCTTACTCATATGTATTTGTGGCAAGCGCTTCGCTCATTGATAACCTTCTCACATGCTTTGCGATATTATTCTCTATTTTATTATTTTATAAATTATTATACTTTTATTATATACGAAGTAGCAGCATGGACCGGTCGAAGTCTCGCGCTAATGTAAAAAAAGTTACTACATATTGTGCAAGTTGCCTGAACCAATCACTGATGTGTTTAATTTGTTTCGACATTGTACACAAAAATTTATGTTATAATAAACTTAATAACGATTTTTTTTTTTTTTGAAAGGAAATTGAAGCTTTATTATATAAAGAATATTTACATGTGTAGAGTTTTTCATTCACAGGATGGCAGCTACTTAGAGTTTGGTTACATCTCTTGACGAGATGTTTCAAGATTGTGTTATGAACTAGTTGTTGCTTTAAAGCTTGAAACACTTTACATACTAATTAATTGCTACTTATATTAATCTTAAACTAGTTTATTTACTTATGAAACTAAATTACGAATCAATTCATGTATTGATAGGAGACATTTAGCTCTTGTTGATATACAGTTACTCCCAAATATGAAGGTACAATGTCGATTTGCTGGTTTAACCCCGATTCTCTTGGTCAATTCTCATCGTAGCCGTAAAATTCTAAAACCATATGATAGAGGAACTAGTAATGCTTCAAATAAGCCTCGAACGAGATTTTTATTGGCCAAATTGGCTTAGCACCATATCGAGATCTCACAAAAGTCATGGTACACCGTTTAGTTCCTCTGGGAGTTTCTTGAAACTTGTCAATTAACCATAGGGAATCATGTCATATAGGGTTCAGGACAGTTTGCAAACTTGTTTCACACGTAACTTCCTTGGAGTTTTCAATTTTGTTGCGAAATGGAGGAGTCAAGAAAGGAAACTGGCGTTGAATTGAGGAAACGAATTCTTTCCCTATATTGCAAAGGATATTCGATGCGAAAAGTTGGTGGTATAGTTGAACGGACACATTCTACAGTCCAGCATGTCATCGACAGATGGCGATAAGAAGGAAAAGTGAAGAATGGTCCTCGAACTGGGAGAAAAAGATTATTAACAGCAAACGATGAAAGATTAATTGTTTGAAAAGTACGGCAAGAACCAACCGCCAGTGCTCCAAAATTAGCCGAAGACTGGACACTATTTCTAGGTCGATTTCTGCTGAAACTATCCGAAAAGTGTTAAGAAAACATGGTTTAAATGGAAGGATAGCACGATGGAAACCTTTCATATCTACTACCAATAGACAAAAAGATTGGAATTTGCTAAAAAAAATATGTTAATCAACGCATAGAATTTTGGTCGGACGTATTGTTTACTGATGAAACCAAAATAAATCTTTTTGGTAGCGATGGGCGAAAAATTGTGTGGAAAACGAAAAATACGGAGCGAGATGCGAAGCATGTAATACCAACCGTTAGGCATAATTTTTTTTCCATAAGGGTTCGTTTATTTCTCCTTTTTTAGTGCTAGGCTTAACTAATATCACATATTAGAAGAAGAAACATCCTACTCCCTCCTCTTGCCCTTGCGTTGCCCCCACACAGCATGCACCTACACGGTAGAGCTATGTGGGGGCGGGCATCTGGCCGTATTGCCCTACTACTAACTCCCGATCGGGACCTCATTTCCGTTTATTTTGATTTTATTGTAATTGGCCCGGCTGGCCAAACCGTCAAGCATAATGGTGGAAACGTTATGTTATGGAGCTCTATGTCCTCAAACGGAGTAGGAAAAATGGAATTCATCGATACTCATATGTATTTGTGGGAAGCGCTTCGCTCATTGATAACCTACTCACATGCTTTGCGATATTATTCTCTATTTTATTATTTTATAAATTATTATACTTTTATTATATACGAAGTAGCAGCATGGACCGGTCGAAGTCTCGCGCTAATGTAAAAAAAGTTACTACATATTGTGCAAGTTGCCTGAACCAATCACTGATGTGTTTAATTTGTTTCGACATTGTACACAAAAATTAATGTTATAATATACTTAATAACGATTTTTTTTTTTTTTTAAAGGAAATTGAAGCTTTATTATATAAAGAATATTTACATGTGTAGAGTTTTTCCTTCACAGGATGGCAGCTACTTAGAGTTTGGTTACATCTCTTGACGAGATGTTTCAAGATTGTGTTATGAACTAGTTGTTGCTTTAAAGCTTGAAACACTTTACATACTAATTAATTGCTATTTATATTAATCTTAAACTAGTTTATTTACTTATGAAACTAAATTACGAATCAATTCATGTATTGATAGGAGACATTTAGCTCTTGTTGATATATTTGTATTGGTCAACTGAATATTGATCCGTTCCACTTCAGCAAGCTCCAGAACACGATTTGTAGGGGTCCTCCAGTGAAGGTTTAGCATCATTTTTAGAATCTTGTTTGCTCTGATTTGTAACTTATTTTTGTGTGTACTCGCACACTTCGACCATACTGGAGATGCGTATAGTATCATTTTAAGTATTATTGTTTTATATATAAGTAATTTGTTTTTAGAATTGAGTTTTGATTTTCTGTTGATCAGTGGATATAATAATCTTTTGAGTTTATCCAATTTATTGTTCGTTGTGTCTAGGTGAGGGCGATATATTAATTTATTGTCTAATTTTAGTCCAAGGTATACGACTGTTGCACTCCAGTTTATGGTTCTCCTATCCATATGCAAGTTTTGGTGAGGTTTTGGAATAACGCGTTTGTTAAATTTGTATGGAAAGAACAAGCTGACCCAACGAACTTCGCCTCGTCCCATATTAACGATACGCTAATATTGGAATAATAAAATATTGAAACTCAAGGGAAGCCCCATAGATTCGGTTCACGAAGATGTCGACACATAACAATAACAGATCCATCTTTAAGTCGCGGCATATCAGATAAATCGAAAGAATGTTTTAAAATTCCAGTGAACGATTCACGGCTTCGTTTTCATTTTCAATACGATTAATCAATTTATATGATGGTCCAGCTGGTCCAGCTGGAGTTATTAGCATAGGTTTTTTAAGCAGCTAAAATTGTACGTGAACTCAACCAATCGCAGTTTCGATACTATGGGGCATCATGATTTCATCTATCATTTTTAGTTGAAGCGAATTGTCAAATAGCGGGTTGCAAGCCCAAGTTACTATTCACGAAGCAGAACATTTTAAATTCGACGATCGGTGCTGGCATTTGAATTTCAGTCAATAGAATGCTACTCCTAAACAAACTTACATTTTCAATCAACACCAATGCTTCATTAGATCATTCGTTTTTTTATTCAAAATTTCCCTTTCAAAAGCGATGTGAAATATCTTCGGCGATGTCATTTTTATACGTATCTCACAATCAACGGGACTTTTATGGCTTCATCTAAATAATCTTTATATTAAGTATAGACACCTTAGTTATTGCAGTTCATTCATAGATTCCAGTAATTATTATGTGTAATAGCAAGTGTAACTCTGTTCTCGCAAAGTTGCACACCATACTCATCGCTGTCCACAATGGCTCAAACAAATCGAAGGTATTCGTTTTCGATGGATTGTGTAAATTTGTTCTAAAGCGAAATGAGCTATGTATTTGTACCGGGCACCCTTGTTTTTGCATAATCATTTCTCCGATACTATTTATTTATATGCAAAGTAACTGCGAATCAAGCAATAATCTCGGAATAGAATCGCTGCTGCAAGTTGGAATCTTGTTTCTTGTGTTGTATTTGCTTGCTGTACTCCTAACTCAAGAGTTCTTGGTGATTTTTTAAACCATTATTCAAATAAACGGAACATTGAAATAAAAAACAAAATCTGTGGAATGCACAACAACGTATCGGCTCGTTTGATATTTATCGTTTGATTGGCCAAGCGGTTTCTTAGTTTAATTTATACATCGTATATTTGATTTGATTGTATGGAAAATGCAATTTTCACAAATCTTTCCATTTTCCGAATTTCCTTAGGGAATATTACAGTTGTCTTTTCTTTAAACCTTCCATAAATAAAAACGAACAAATAATTTGATTACATCGTCATAATCGTCTCAGCCGGTTTTGAGTTTTAGCGTTAAAAACAAACACTTATTTTTATAGGTTTAATTTTTTTATGGAAAAAAGCATTTATCGAGTTTTCTGGGTTCTTGGCTTTTCCTTGAGAGTTTTCTAACTTGAATTGTTTTTATTGGACCAAAAGAAACAAATCATCTGAAGGCTTTGTTGGGATAAGTCAAACCGTTTTCGTTAGAAAAGGTAAATTTAATTTTTTTATATGGAAAAAGCCAATTGTACCGAATTTTCCCATTTTCCGGCTTTTCCTTGTGAATTTTCAAATTCTCTTTTTTCCTAAACCTTCCTTGGGTAAAAAGGAACAAATCATACGAAGACGTCATCAAGATTGGTCCAGCCGATTTTGAGTTTTAGCATCACGAACATACAAACATCCATTTTTATAGATATAGAGAAGAGAAGAGAAGATATGCTTTGAGTTTTCGAAGGGTTAATTTTAATTTTCCAACTCTTGAAGTAATTGTAAAACTTATCTAAATAGACTTGAAGATTGCGGATCACGGTTTAAGTTACTTTGCTGGTTGAGATTAAGGCGGTGTCATCGGCATAATTCGCAATAACACATCCTTTTGGGGTGGGAATATCGGAAGTAAAAATATTGTATAGTGTGGAGCCTAAGATACTCCCTTGGGGAACTCCTGCAGGGGAGTCAAATGTGTTCGAGTACGTGTTATGCACGAAAACCTCAAAGTGTCTGTTGGAGAGGTAGCTACGTATCATTTTGATAACGAACATAGGAAAGTTGAACTTATATAGTTTATGCATCAGACCATCGTGCCAGACGCTATCGAAGGCTTTTTCAATGTCTAATAATGCCATAGCAGAAGACTTGCAATTTATTTTAGCATTTGTGATGTGGTTGGCCACTCGAATTAGTTGAAGGGTAGTGGAATTAGTTGAAGGGTTGGGGGTGCCCATGGCGCAGCGGTAGCGCGAGGAAACACCACACCCCAGGTGTGGGATCGAATCTCGAGTCTGGCACCCTCCGGTATTACGAACGGCTGACCACCGATCTATAATATACCGTCTTTCGGTCACACAAACTCTCTTCGGAGAGAGGCCTTGTCCCACTAGGGGATGTCGTGCCACATTAAAAAAAAAAAAAGTGGAATGGCCGGAACGGAAACCAAATTGTTGAGGGGGGTATATATTGTTTGACTCTACATGATCAATAATATGACACATGAGAAGTTTTTCTAATATTTTGCTGAGTGAACTAAGGAGGCTTATAGGGCGATAGCTACTTGGTAAGGTTGGGTCTTTACTTGGTTTAATGATTGGGATAATCTTACTTGTCTTCCATGAATTTGGAAAGTAACTATTGTTGAGACAGGGATTAAAAATATTTGTTATGTGTTTTATGGTGTTGATATTTAAGTGTTTGAAAAGTAAGTTGAAAATTCCATCTTTCCCAGGAGCCTTAAATTTTTTAGGGTTTAAATAGTGTTTGAGACTTGAATGTACGATAAGACCAGGATATTTGTCGGTATAATGTGTCCCAAGTATTTAATTTGATCAGTTATTATGTCGTTCCTTTCTTTTAAACGTTTCATTCCGATCTGTTCAACAAACGTCGCAATTTTCTGAATTTTGGCTCCGAACTGCATTGCAAGCGCCTGACTTTTGGTGTTTTAAGGTTTCATACATGGTTTCTGTTACATTCAAAACGAAAAAAAAAACACTACTTTAAAACAGACATAAAACTTTAAAATAGAAGTCAAACTTTAAAACACATCTCGTCGCCGTTCTGTAGGTTGTGAGTAACGGGACTTTATTGAATTATGAAAATACGTCTTGCCCGGACGAGCACCGGAGATAGAAGCCCCGAAACACAACGGTCCTAGCATCGTGAGAATATACTCCTGCAGCGTGGCATTTTTGGCACCCGCTTTTCGCAATAAAATTAATAAAAAGCAACACCTAAAAAAAAGATTTTTTATTTACTATGTTATTCCATGATGGTGCTTCTGTAATTACCTTTAACACGTTAACTGCCAAGCCTTTTTGAGCGCATTTCACCGTCAGGCCAAGAAAATCGCTTCAGAGAGGGAGTCGCTTACTCATATGTATTTGTGGGAAGCGCTTCGCTCATTGATAACCTTCTCACATGCTTTGCGATATTATTCTCTATTTTATTATTTTATAAATTATTATACTTTTATTATATACGAAGTAGCAGCATGGACCGGTCGAAGTCTCGCGCTAATGTAAAAAAAGTTACTACATATTGTGCAAGTTGCCTGAACCAATCACTGATGTGTTTAATTTGTTTCGACATTGTACACAAAAATTTATGTTATAATAAACTTAATAACGATTTTTTTTTTTTTTTTGAAAGGAAATTGAAGCTTTATTATATAAAGAATATTTACATGTGTAGAGTTTTTCATTCACAGGATGGCAGCTACTTAGAGTTTGGTTACATCTCTTGACGAGATGTTTCAAGATTGTGTTATGAACTAGTTGTTGCTTTAAAGCTTGAAACACTTTACATACTAATTAATTGCTACTTATATTAATCTTAAACTAGTTTATTTACTTATGAAACTAAATTACGAATCAATTCATGTATTGATAGGAGACATTTAGCTCTTGTTGATATACAGTTACTCCCAAATATGAAGGTACAATGTCGATTTGCTGGTTTAACCCCGATTCTCTTGGTCAATTCTCATCGTAGCCGTAAAATTCTAAAACCATATGATAGAGGAACTAGTAATGCTTCAAATAAGCCTCGAACGAGATTTTTATTGGCCAAATTGGCTTAGCACCATATCGAGATCTCACAAAAGTCATGGTACACCGTTTAGTTCCTCTGGGAGTTTCTTGAAACTTGTCAATTAACCATAGGGAATCATGTCATATAGGGTTCAGGACAGTTTGCAAACTTGTTTCACACGTAACTTCCTTGGAGTTTTCAATTTTGTTGCGAAATGGAGGAGTCAAGAAAGGAAACTGGCGTTGAATTGAGGAAACGAATTCTTTCCCTATATTGCAAAGGATATTCGATGCGAAAAGTTGGTGGTATAGTTGAACGGACACATTCTACAGTCCAGCATGTCATCGACAGATGGCGATAAGAAGGAAAAGTGAAGAATGGTCCTCGAACTGGGAGAAAAAGATTATTAACAGCAAACGATGAAAGATTAATTGTTTGAAAAGTACGGCAAGAACCAACCGCCAGTGCTCCAAAATTAGCCGAAGACTGGACACTATTTCTAGGTCGATTTCTGCTGAAACTATCCGAAAAGTGTTAAGAAAACATGGTTTAAATGGAAGGATAGCACGATGGAAACCTTTCATATCTACTACCAATAGACAAAAAGATTGGAATTTGCTAAAAAAAATATGTTAATCAACGCATAGAATTTTGGTCGGACGTATTGTTTACTGATGAAACCAAAATAAATCTTTTTGGTAGCGATGGGCGAAAAATTGTGTGGAAAACGAAAAATACGGAGCGAGATGCGAAGCATGTAATACCAACCGTTAGGCATAATTTTTTTTCCATAAGGGTTCGTTTATTTCTCCTTTTTTAGTGCTAGGCTTAACTAATATCACATATTAGAAGAAGAAACATCCTACTCCCTCCTCTTGCCCTTGCGTTGCCCCCACACAGCATGCACCTACACGGTAGAGCTATGTGGGGGCGGGCATCTGGCCGTATTGCCCTACTACTAACTCCCGATCGGGACCTCATTTCCGTTTATTTTGATTTTATTGTAATTGGCCCGGCTGGCCAAACCGTCAAGCATAATGGTGGAAACGTTATGTTATGGAGCTCTATGTCCTCAAACGGAGTAGGAAAAATGGAATTCATCGATACTCATATGTATTTGTGGGAAGCGCTTCGCTCATTGATAACCTACTCACATGCTTTGCGATATTATTCTCTATTTTATTATTTTATAAATTATTATACTTTTATTATATACGAAGTAGCAGCATGGACCGGTCGAAGTCTCGCGCTAATGTAAAAAAAGTTACTACATATTGTGCAAGTTGCCTGAACCAATCACTGATGTGTTTAATTTGTTTCGACGTTGTACACAAAAATTAATGTTATAATATACTTAATAACGATTTTTTTTTTTTTTTTAAAGGAAATTGAAGCTTTATTATATAAAGAATATTTACATGTGTAGAGTTTTTCCTTCACAGGATGGCAGCTACTTAGAGTTTGGTTACATCTCTTGACGAGATGTTTCAAGATTGTGTTATGAACTAGTTGTTGCTTTAAAGCTTGAAACACTTTACATACTAATTAATTGCTACTTATATTAATCTTAAACTAGTTTATTTACTTATGAAACTAAATTACGAATCAATTCATGTATTGATAGGAGACATTTAGCTCTTGTTGATATATTTGTATTGGTCAACTGAATATTGATCCGTTCCACTTCAGCAAGCTCCAGAACACGATTTGTAGGGGTCCTCCAGTGAAGGTTTAGCATCATTTTTAGAATCTTGTTTGCTCTGATTTGTAACTTATTTTTGTGTGTACTCGCACACTTCGACCATACTGGAGATGCGTATAGTATCATTTTAAGTATTATTGTTTTATATATAAGTAATTTGTTTTTAGAATTGAGTTTTGATTTTCTGTTGATCAGTGGATATAATAATCTTTTGAGTTTATCCAATTTATTGTTCGTTGTGTCTAGGTGAGGGCGATATATTAATTTATTGTCTAATTTTAGTCCAAGGTATACGACTGTTGCACTCCAGTTTATGGTTCTCCTATCCATATGCAAGTTTTGGTGAGGTTTTGGAATAACGCGTTTGTTAAATTTGTATGGAAAGAACAAGCTGACCCAACGAACTTCGCCTCGTCCCATATTAACGATACGCTAATATTGGAATAATAAAATATTGAAACTCAAGGGAAGCCCCATAGATTCGGTTCACGAAGATGTCGACACATAACAATAACAGATCCATCTTTAAGTCGCGGCATATCAGATAAATCGAAAGAATGTTTTAAAATTCCAGTGAACGATTCACGGCTTCGTTTTCATTTTCAATACGATTAATCAATTTATATGATGGTCCAGCTGGTCCAGCTGGAGTTATTAGCATAGGTTTTTTAAGCAGCTAAAATTGTACGTGAACTCAACCAATCGCAGTTTCGATACTATGGGGCATCATGATTTCATCTATCATTTTTAGTTGAAGCGAATTGTCAAATAGCGGGTTGCAAGCCCAAGTTACTATTCACGAAGCAGAACATTTTAAATTCGACGATCGGTGCTGGCATTTGAATTTCTGTCAATAGAATGCTACTCCTAAACAAACTTACATTTTCAATCAACACCAATGCTTCATTAGATCATTCGTTTTTTTATTCAAAATTTCCCTTTCAAAAGCGATGTGAAATATCTTCGGCGATGTCATTTTTATACGTATCTCACAATCAACGGGACTTTTATGGCTTCATCTAAATAATCTTTATATTAAGTATAGACACCTTAGTTATTGCAGTTCATTCATAGATTCCAGTAATTATTATGTGTAATAGCAAGTGTAACTCTGTTCTCGCAAAGTTGCACACCATACTCATCGCTGTCCACAATGGCTCAAACAAATCGAAGGTATTCGTTTTCGATGGATTGTGTAAATTTGTTCTAAAGCGAAATGAGCTATGTATTTGTACCGGGCACCCTTGTTTTTGCATAATCATTTCTCCGATATTATTTATTTATATGCAAAGTAACTGCGAATCAAGCAATAATCTCGGAATAGAATCGCTGCTGCAAGTTGGAATCTTGTTTCTTGTGTTGTATTTGCTTGCTGTACTCCTAACTCAAGAGTTCTTGGTGATTTTTTAAACCATTATTCAAATAAACGGAACATTGAAATAAAAAACAAAATCTGTGGAATGCACAACAACGTATCGGCTCGTTTGATATTTATCGTTTGATTGGCCAAGCGGTTTCTTAGTTTAATTTATACATCGTATATTTGATTTGATTGTATGGAAAATACAATTTTCACAAATCTTTCCATTTCCCGAATTTCCTTAGGGAATATTAAAGTTGTCTTTTCTTTAAACCTTCCATAAATAAAAACGAACAAATAATTTGATTACATCGTCATAATCGTCTCAGCCGGTTTTGAGTTTTAGCGTTAAAAACAAACACTTATTTTTATAGGTTTAATTTTTTTATGGAAAAAAGCATTTATCGAGTTTTCTGGGTTCTTGGCTTTTCCTTGAGAGTTTTCTAACTTGAATTGTTTTTATTGGACCAAAAGAAACAAATCATCTGAAGGCTTTGTTGGGATAAGTCAAACCGTTTTCGTTAGAAAAGGTAAATTTAATTTTTTTATATGGAAAAAGCCAATTGTACCGAATTTTCCCATTTTCCGGCTTTTCCTTGTGAATTTTCAAATTCTCTTTTTTCCTAAACCTTCCTTGGGTAAAAAGGAACAAATCATACGAAGACGTCATCAAGATTGGTCCAGCCGATTTTGAGTTTTAGCATCACGAACATACAAACATCCATTTTTATAGATATAGAGAAGAGAAGAGAAGATATGCTTTGAGTTTTCGAAGGGTTAATTTTAATTTTCCAACTCTTGAAGTAATTGTAAAACTTATCTAAATAGACTTGAAGATTGCGGATCACGGTTTAAGTTACTTTGCTGGTTGAGATTAAGGCGGTGTCATCGGCATAATTCGCAATAACACATCCTTTTGGGGTGGGAATATCGGAAGTAAAAATATTGTATAGTGTGGAGCCTAAGATACTCCCTTGGGGAACTCCTGCAGGGGAGTCAAATGTGTTCGAGTACGTGTTATGCACGAAAACCTCAAAGTGTCTGTTGGAGAGGTAGCTACGTATCATTTTGATAACGAACATAGGAAAGTTGAACTTATATAGTTTATGCATCAGACCATCGTGCCAGACGCTATCGAAGGCTTTTTCAATGTCTAATAATGCCATAGCAGAAGACTTGCAATTTATTTTAGCATTTGTGATGTGGTTGGCCACTCGAATTAGTTGAAGGGTAGTGGAATTAGTTGAAGGGTTGGGGGTGCCCATGGCGCAGCGGTAGCGCGAGGAAACACCACACCCCAGGTGTGGGATCGAATCTCGAGTCTGGCACCCTCCGGTATTACGAACGGCTGACCACCGATCTATAATATACCGTCTTTCGGTCACACAAACTCTCTTCGGAGAGAGGCCTTGTCCCACTAGGGGATGTCGTGCCACATTAAAAAAAAAAAAAGTGGAATGGCCGGAACGGAAACCAAATTGTTGAGGGGGGTATATATTGTTTGACTCTACATGATCAATAATATGACACATGAGAAGTTTTTCTAATATTTTGCTGAGTGAACTAAGGAGGCTTATAGGGCGATAGCTACTTGGTAAGGTTGGGTCTTTACTTGGTTTAATGATTGGGATAATCTTACTTGTCTTCCATGAATTTGGAAAGTAACTATTGTTGAGACAGGGATTAAAAATATTTGTTATGTGTTTTATGGTGTTGATATTTAAGTGTTTGAAAAGTAAGTTGAAAATTCCATCTTTCCCAGGAGCCTTAAATTTTTTAGGGTTTAAATAGTGTTTGAGACTTGAATGTACGATAAGACCAGGATATTTGTCGGTATAATGTGTCCCAAGTATTTAATTTGATCAGTTATTATGTCGTTCCTTTCTTTTAAACGTTTCATTCCGATCTGTTCAACAAACGTCGCAATTTTCTGAATTTTGGCTCCGAACTGCATTGCAAGCGCCTGACTTTTGGTGTTTTAAGGTTTCATACATGGTTTCTGTTACATTCAAAACGAAAAAAAAAACACTACTTTAAAACAGACATAAAACTTTAAAATAGAAGTCAAACTTTAAAACACATCTCGTCGCCGTTCTGTAGGTTGTGAGTAACGGGACTTTATTGAATTATGAAAATACGTCTTGCCCGGACGAGCACCGGAGATAGAAGCCCCGAAACACAACGGTCCTAGCATCGTGAGAATATACTCCTGCAGCGTGGCATTTTTGGCACCCGCTTTTCGCAATAAAATTAATAAAAAGCAACACCTAAAAAAAAGATTTTTTATTTACTATGTTATTCCATGATGGTGCTTCTGTAATTACCTTTAACACGTTAACTGCCAAGCCTTTTTGAGCGCATTTCACCGTCAGGCCAAGAAAATCGCTTCAGAGAGGGAGTCGCTTACTCATATGTATTTGTGGGAAGCGCTTCGCTCATTGATAACCTTCTCACATGCTTTGCGATATTATTCTCTATTTTATTATTTTATAAATTATTATACTTTTATTATATACGAAGTAGCAGCATGGACCGGTCGAAGTCTCGCGCTAATGTAAAAAAAGTTACTACATATTGTGCAAGTTGCCTGAACCAATCACTGATGTGTTTAATTTGTTTCGACATTGTACACAAAAATTTATGTTATAATAAACTTAATAACGATTTTTTTTTTTTTTTTGAAAGGAAATTGAAGCTTTATTATATAAAGAATATTTACATGTGTAGAGTTTTTCATTCACAGGATGGCAGCTACTTAGAGTTTGGTTACATCTCTTGACGAGATGTTTCAAGATTGTGTTATGAACTAGTTGTTGCTTTAAAGCTTGAAACACTTTACATACTAATTAATTGCTACTTATATTAATCTTAAACTAGTTTATTTACTTATGAAACTAAATTACGAATCAATTCATGTATTGATAGGAGACATTTAGCTCTTGTTGATATACAGTTACTCCCAAATATGAAGGTACAATGTCGATTTGCTGGTTTAACCCCGATTCTCTTGGTCAATTCTCATCGTAGCCGTAAAATTCTAAAACCATATGATAGAGGAACTAGTAATGCTTCAAATAAGCCTCGAACGAGATTTTTATTGGCCAAATTGGCTTAGCACCATATCGAGATCTCACAAAAGTCATGGTACACCGTTTAGTTCCTCTGGGAGTTTCTTGAAACTTGTCAATTAACCATAGGGAATCATGTCATATAGGGTTCAGGACAGTTTGCAAACTTGTTTCACACGTAACTTCCTTGGAGTTTTCAATTTTGTTGCGAAATGGAGGAGTCAAGAAAGGAAACTGGCGTTGAATTGAGGAAACGAATTCTTTCCCTATATTGCAAAGGATATTCGATGCGAAAAGTTGGTGGTATAGTTGAACGGACACATTCTACAGTCCAGCATGTCATCGACAGATGGCGATAAGAAGGAAAAGTGAAGAATGGTCCTCGAACTGGGAGAAAAAGATTATTAACAGCAAACGATGAAAGATTAATTGTTTGAAAAGTACGGCAAGAACCAACCGCCAGTGCTCCAAAATTAGCCGAAGACTGGACACTATTTCTAGGTCGATTTCTGCTGAAACTATCCGAAAAGTGTTAAGAAAACATGGTTTAAATGGAAGGATAGCACGATGGAAACCTTTCATATCTACTACCAATAGACAAAAAGATTGGAATTTGCTAAAAAAAATATGTTAATCAACGCATAGAATTTTGGTCGGACGTATTGTTTACTGATGAAACCAAAATAAATCTTTTTGGTAGCGATGGGCGAAAAATTGTGTGGAAAACGAAAAATACGGAGCGAGATGCGAAGCATGTAATACCAACCGTTAGGCATAATTTTTTTTCCATAAGGGTTCGTTTATTTCTCCTTTTTTAGTGCTAGGCTTAACTAATATCACATATTAGAAGAAGAAACATCCTACTCCCTCCTCTTGCCCTTGCGTTGCCCCCACACAGCATGCACCTACACGGTAGAGCTATGTGGGGGCGGGCATCTGGCCGTATTGCCCTACTACTAACTCCCGATCGGGACCTCATTTCCGTTTATTTTGATTTTATTGTAATTGGCCCGGCTGGCCAAACCGTCAAGCATAATGGTGGAAACGTTATGTTATGGAGCTCTATGTCCTCAAACGGAGTAGGAAAAATGGAATTCATCGATACTCATATGTATTTGTGGGAAGCGCTTCGCTCATTGATAACCTACTCACATGCTTTGCGATATTATTCTCTATTTTATTATTTTATAAATTATTATACTTTTATTATATACGAAGTAGCAGCATGGACCGGTCGAAGTCTCGCGCTAATGTAAAAAAAGTTACTACATATTGTGCAAGTTGCCTGAACCAATCACTGATGTGTTTAATTTGTTTCGACATTGTACACAAAAATTAATGTTATAATATACTTAATAACGATTTTTTTTTTTTTTTTAAAGGAAATTGAAGCTTTATTATATAAAGAATATTTACATGTGTAGAGTTTTTCCTTCACAGGATGGCAGCTACTTAGAGTTTGGTTACATCTCTTGACGAGATGTTTCAAGATTGTGTTATGAACTAGTTGTTGCTTTAAAGCTTGAAACACTTTACATACTAATTAATTGCTACTTATATTAATCTTAAACTAGTTTATTTACTTATGAAACTAAATTACGAATCAATTCATGTATTGATAGGAGACATTTAGCTCTTGTTGATATATTTGTATTGGTCAACTGAATATTGATCCGTTCCACTTCAGCAAGCTCCAGAACACGATTTGTAGGGGTCCTCCAGTGAAGGTTTAGCATCATTTTTAGAATCTTGTTTGCTCTGATTTGTAACTTAGTTTTGTGTGTACTCGCACACTTCGACCATACTGGAGATGCGTATAGTATCATTTTAAGTATTATTGTTTTATATATAAGTAATTTGTTTTTAGAATTGAGTTTTGATTTTCTGTTGATCAGTGGATATAATAATCTTTTGAGTTTATCCAATTTATTGTTCGTTGTGTCTAGGTGAGGGCGATATATTAATTTATTGTCTAATTTTAGTCCAAGGTATACGACTGTTGCACTCCAGTTTATGGTTCTCCTATCCATATGCAAGTTTTGGTGAGGTTTTGGAATAACGCGTTTGTTAAATTTGTATGGAAAGAACAAGCTGACCCAACGAACTTCGCCTCGTCCCATATTAACGATACGCTAATATTGGAATAATAAAATATTGAAACTCAAGGGAAGCCCCATAGATTCGGTTCACGAAGATGTCGACACATAACAATAACAGATCCATCTTTAAGTCGCGGCATATCAGATAAATCGAAAGAATGTTTTAAAATTCCAGTGAACGATTCACGGCTTCGTTTTCATTTTCAATACGATTAATCAATTTATATGATGGTCCAGCTGGTCCAGCTGGAGTTATTAGCATAGGTTTTTTAAGCAGCTAAAATTGTACGTGAACTCAACCAATCGCAGTTTCGATACTATGGGGCATCATGATTTCATCTATCATTTTTAGTTGAAGCGAATTGTCAAATAGCGGGTTGCAAGCCCAAGTTACTATTCACGAAGCAGAACATTTTAAATTCGACGATCGGTGCTGGCATTTGAATTTCTGTCAATAGAATGCTACTCCTAAACAAACTTACATTTTCAATCAACACCAATGCTTCATTAGATCATTCGTTTTTTTATTCAAAATTTCCCTTTCAAAAGCGATGTGAAATATCTTCGGCGATGTCATTTTTATACGTATCTCACAATCAACGGGACTTTTATGGCTTCATCTAAATAATCTTTATATTAAGTATAGACACCTTAGTTATTGCAGTTCATTCATAGATTCCAGTAATTATTATGTGTAATAGCAAGTGTAACTCTGTTCTCGCAAAGTTGCACACCATACTCATCGCTGTCCACAATGGCTCAAACAAATCGAAGGTATTCGTTTTCGATGGATTGTGTAAATTTGTTCTAAAGCGAAATGAGCTATGTATTTGTACCGGGCACCCTTGTTTTTGCATAATCATTTCTCCGATATTATTTATTTATATGCAAAGTAACTGCGAATCAAGCAATAATCTCGGAATAGAATCGCTGCTGCAAGTTGGAATCTTGTTTCTTGTGTTGTATTTGCTTGCTGTACTCCTAACTCAAGAGTTCTTGGTGATTTTTTAAACCATTATTCAAATAAACGGAACATTGAAATAAAAAACAAAATCTGTGGAATGCACAACAACGTATCGGCTCGTTTGATATTTATCGTTTGATTGGCCAAGCGGTTTCTTAGTTTAATTTATACATCGTATATTTGATTTGATTGTATGGAAAATACAATTTTCACAAATCTTTCCATTTTCCGAATTTCCTTAGGGAATATTAAAGTTGTCTTTTCTTTAAACCTTCCATAAATAAAAACGAACAAATAATTTGATTACATCGTCATAATCGTCTCAGCCGGTTTTGAGTTTTAGCGTTAAAAACAAACACTTATTTTTATAGGTTTAATTTTTTTATGGAAAAAAGCATTTATCGAGTTTTCTGGGTTCTTGGCTTTTCCTTGAGAGTTTTCTAACTTGAATTGTTTTTATTGGACCAAAAGAAACAAATCATCTGAAGGCTTTGTTGGGATAAGTCAAACCGTTTTCGTTAGAAAAGGTAAATTTAATTTTTTTATATGGAAAAAGCCAATTGTACCGAATTTTCCCATTTTCCGGCTTTTCCTTGTGAATTTTCAAATTCTCTTTTTTCCTAAACCTTCCTTGGGTAAAAAGGAACAAATCATACGAAGACGTCATCAAGATTGGTCCAGCCGATTTTGAGTTTTAGCATCACGAACATACAAACATCCATTTTTATAGATATAGAGAAGAGAAGAGAAGATATGCTTTGAGTTTTCGAAGGGTTAATTTTAATTTTCCAACTCTTGAAGTAATTGTAAAACTTATCTAAATAGACTTGAAGATTGCGGATCACGGTTTAAGTTACTTTGCTGGTTGAGATTAAGGCGGTGTCATCGGCATAATTCGCAATAACACATCCTTTTGGGGTGGGAATATCGGAAGTAAAAATATTGTATAGTGTGGAGCCTAAGATACTCCCTTGGGGAACTCCTGCAGGGGAGTCAAATGTGTTCGAGTACGTGTTATGTACGAAAACCTCAAAGTGTCTGTTGGAGAGGTAGCTACGTATCATTTTGATAACGAACATAGGAAAGTTGAACTTATATAGTTTATGCATCAGACCATCGTGCCAGACGCTATCGAAGGCTTTTTCAATGTCTAATAATGCCATAGCAGAAGACTTGCAATTTATTTTAGCATTTGTGATGTGGTTGGCCACTCGAATTAGTTGAAGGGTAGTGGAATTAGTTGAAGGGTTGGGGGTGCCCATGGCGCAGCGGTAGCGCGAGGAAACACCACACCCCAGGTGTGGGATCGAATCTCGAGTCTGGCACCCTCCGGTATTACGAACGGCTGACCACCGATCTATAATATACCGTCTTTCGGTCACACAAACTCTCTTCGGAGAGAGGCCTTGTCCCACTAGGGGATGTCGTGCCACATTAAAAAAAAAAAAAGTGGAATGGCCGGAACGGAAACCAAATTGTTGAGGGGGGTATATATTGTTTGACTCTACATGATCAATAATATGACACATGAGAAGTTTTTCTAATATTTTGCTGAGTGAACTAAGGAGGCTTATAGGGCGATAGCTACTTGGTAAGGTTGGGTCTTTACTTGGTTTAATGATTGGGATAATCTTACTTGTCTTCCATGAATTTGGAAAGTAACTATTGTTGAGACAGGGATTAAAAATATTTGTTATGTGTTTTTTTTATGGAGTTGATATTTAAGTGTTTGAAAAGTAAGTTGAAAATTCCATCTTTCCCAGGAGCCTTAAATTTTTTAGGGTTTAAATAGTGTTTTAGACTTGAATGTACGATAAGACCAGGATATTTGTCGGTATAATGTGTCCCAAGTATTTAATTTGATCAGTTATTATGTCGTTCCTTTCTTTTAAACGTTTCATTCCGATCTGTTCAACAAACGTCGCAATTTTCTGAATTTTGGCTCCGAACTGCATTGCAAGCGCCTGACTTTTGGTGTTTTAAGGTTTCATACATGGTTTCTGTTACATTCAAAACGAAAAAAAAAACACAACTTTAAAACAGACATAAAACTTTAAAATAGAAGTCAAACTTTAAAACACATCTCGTCGCCGTTCTGTAGGTTGTGAGTAACGGGACTTTATTGAATTATGAAAATGCGTCTTGCCCGGACGAGCACCGGAGATAGAAGCCCCGAAGCTGTGTCTGCCTCGCAAAGGCCGATGCCCTCCAGGCCGCAACGGTCGTGCCGTCTCTGTCCTCGTATGCTGTCACACAACTGACATCATCGAGTCCAGCGTTGCCAGACACGCTTATTAAAATCTTAAACGCCCGTAACACATAGCTTGATCAAAGTTTTTAAAGATATACTTTGATATTACTTAACCGTTGTTAATTTTTATCTAAAGCCTTGGCAGAATATGTGTTCATCAATCTTCTTCCATCTTTCCCAGGAGCCTTAAAGTTTTTAAGGCTTTTAATAGTGTTTGAGACTTGGATGTACGATAAGATCGGGATATTTGTCGGTATCGATCTTTCAATTTTTTGTATTGATGAGCGAACTTGCCTTTCATATGGACTAGGGTTTATGGCTGTTAGGGTGTGAGAGCTATATATGTGTTGGCCGATGGCGTTGCCTTTTTCAAGAGGATTAATTAATATTGAGTTATCATGAGTGGTAAGAGGGGGTATTGGTTTGGGTTTTTTCCTAAGAATTTTTGTGACTTTCCAGAACGGTTTGCTAGATGACTTGAGGTTTTCAACCATGTGACTGAAGTTTAGGTTTTTTAGTTCTTCGCATCGAGATTGGATTATTTTATTTAATTTTTTAAGACAAGTGCTGAAAGTGGTTGTTCGCTTTCTATAGAATAGTCTACGTGCAGCGTTCCTGAATGTTATTATAGCAAGTGTAGTGTGGTCTATAGCGATGTTTGAGCTATTGAATTGAATAGTTGGAATAGTGGTAGCTTCCGCAGATACCATGGCTTCTGTGAGTTCCTCTAGAGATCGATCTATATCATTATTTGTTTCCAAGCGTGTTCCAATATTAATATTATACTCCACCAATCTTTCAAAGTTTACCCAGTTTGCATTCTTAAAATCTTTTTTAACGACTGGATCTTTGATTTGAAGAGTGTCTAAGACTGATGCTTGTACCGGTAAGTGGTCAGAGGATAGGGCGGTCAAAGTTTTCGGGAGACTGATGTTAACTAGGTTAGACAAGAAAAAATAGGTAACCATCTAAGGTAGATGGTCTGTTTCCTGCTCTTACAAAGGTTGGAGAAAGTGGTGTATAGATGTTAAAGTGGCCGTCTTGAAGAATTTGATATAGTATTCTCCCATTACAATTATCGCTTGAGTTATTCCATGATCGATGTTTAGCGTTAAGATCTCCTGCAATAATGAACTTTTGTTGTGGATTTCCATATGTTAGCTTTTTTATATCAGCGGTAAACTGTGATTCTCGTTCTGAACGGGCTGAACATTGTACCGGGCAATATACGGCTATTACTTTAATAGGTCCATTTAATCCCTGGATTTGGATGACTAAAGATTTTATAACAGTTGTTTTTTGATGGGGTAGAGTTTTGAATTGTATTGTACTTTTAATGGCTATGACTAGACCGTTTGAGTAAGCCGTACCATCCAGTCTAATAATATTATACCCTGTTAGGCGAAAACTTACATCTGGGATCAGATGAGTTTCTGTGAGAACTGCAATATCTATTTTTTTCAATTGAAGAAAATGATCGAGTTCAACTTGTTTTTGCCGTACAAAGCGGGCGTTCCATGTGAGCATTTGAATTTCAGCAGACATATTGGATAATAAAGGTTCCAAGTACATGGATTTGCTCAACCTTAGACTTACACGAGGTAAGGGCGGGTAACAAATTATTAAAAATATGTGTGCGCAGGTAGTTGGTTGTTGGTGCTCGAGCTGGGTGTATCAGTGAGTGTGAGCGAGACAGCAGGGGATGAAGCTGATGCAGCATTCTGGGATGCAGGTAGCTGAGATGGCAGACTTGAAGACGGCGACAGATGACTATTGTCTGGTGCAGGTGCGTCGACTTGCATGTTGGAAGTAGGAAGATGTGGCCGGACGGCGCCGGAGGGGTTTGTACGCAATGATGATTGTTTACTGGTAGTTGTGACTATTGGTGTGCAGGCTTGCAGATTTGTGAGGATATCCACGAAGGACGGAGAATCCTTCGTTCGTATGTGTGGGTTTAGCTGCTGCGATGGTGATGTGCGGGAGGTTGGTGTCGCTTTTGTGGTAGCCTTCTGTCGGACTTCGATAAACCTAGCCCGCTCGGGGCAGGTAAGATCGTTGGCTTGGTGGTTTCCTCCACAGTTCGCGCAGCAATATTCTCTATTCATTTCGCAAATATTGGTGAGGTGGGCCAAACCGCATTTGGCACATCGTGGGTTTAGGTGGCATGAAGAAGCACCGTGGCCAAACATGAGACAACGATGGCGCTGTGTGACATTATTGCGGTTTGGCCGTTCTGGTTCCCACCGGATTTTTACATCACAAAGGAATCGGATGTTGGCTTGTAGCAGCTCCAAACTAACGTCGCCTTTTCTAAACTTTGCTATGTAGATACAGTTGTCTAGGGTAGCTCGACCGATTGGGAAAACCCCCAGTGGTTCGATTCCCGGTTGTTGCTTTAGGTCGGCTTTGATTTCAGACGGCTCAAGCGATGGTAGGCCCTTGATGATTAGTTTAACTGTCTTCATGGTGCTTTCCGGGTGCGTGAAGTAGTTGATTTTACTCTTAACCAGGAGAGCTTCTATTTTTTGCCGGTCTATTGATGTTTTGGTGAAGAATTTGATGCCAATCGAACATGACTTAAATTGTGCATTCAATCCGGCATTTTTTATTAAGTTGCGCATGGCCAAGAGGTTGGTGTCCATGGCCATTATATAGTGGAGGAGGACCCAAAATTGGGTGACATGGCAGTCAAAATGTTAATAAATGCCCGGGCAAGCGAATCACTAATAAAAGTCCGAATGCTTACATTTAACCGATTACCATTTAGCCACATGTCATTATTGTACATGTCCTTTATCTCTGCCACTAGTGGATTGAGAAATGACGCGGAGCAAAGCGGTTTTTTACTGCCACAGACTATGGCAACTGGCATCGGGCTAATTTTGAGCATCTCGTGTATCGAAACTAGTATAGGCCAAAACTGCGTGGAGCTTGAACAAAACACGGATATCACATCGACATTCATATTCAATGAGATGGAGTTTGGGACATGCAGATCTCTGAAAAAAGCAAAATAAATTTCTATGATGTATCATACTGCATGTGTTTATTACAGTGTATTTGTTACACAATTAAATCTTACTTACTTCAGAACATGTGAAAGACTTTTTGCAATGCCTTTGTACCAATACTTTCCTCCCGGTATTCCAACAATTATAGCTGTCTCTGTTTTTGATGTTTTTAACAGTGTTTTTGCTGAACGTGGTAGGTTCGACAATCGACTGACTTGTGACACTGGTTGGTCTTCAGGGCCCACTGTCTAAGCCGTTGAACATAGCTCATCCCAAAAGTTTCAAGCGAAAAACGATTGAGCTGCAATTAAGTAGAAACATACATTATACATGCAGGGAGCTCTGAACTAGATAAACTTACTGGATTAGGTTCACGGACTGGGCAAGATGGATGAACTGGGCTGGAAGAGCCAATTGGGCGTGGTGTACGTAATGGACTTGGCGAGCGGGTAATCACAGATCCATCTGGAACATTTTCCGATGGCTAGCTGATCAAATCTGTTTCAAGGAAGGTAATTCACGTTGTAGTTTGGCAAAATAATGGTATTGTTTACAAATTCACAACTAACCCACCATCATTAGTGCACTCTAATTTTTATGCTCTACGAATACTGTTTATTTGACGGTAAAACGTGCCACTGCGCTTCATTCTTACAAGACTGTCCATTTCACACACAATAATACGGCTATAACAAAAACCAAACAACTTATGAAACAACGAATACGCTGGTAAAAACACGGTAGAATGCCTGCTAGTTGGCCAGACTTGCACAGTAAACAGTAAACAGTAAACAAACAAAGGTTTAACAGCCTGTTCCTCTCGAAACATTGCGGTGCCTACCAAAAAAAAACATCATTGGTAGGTTATGAGGAGTACATGCCTACCAAAAATACACTTGGCAAGGTTCTTTTTGGTAGGTATGTGCACTTTTGGTAGGAAAGTGCAGCACGGTTCTCCTTGGGGAGGCTTTGAGGATAGTCGCCACATAATTATCTTGAAGAATAGCATTAGGGGCGTCTGGAAACTCCTTCGACTGAACCTGGGCGTTCGGTTTCTTTACATATTGTGGTGATATGAAAGTCGCCACGTCCATCACGCCCATTGGATCTGGTGGTTTCTTGCGGTAAACGAATGGTTGCAATTGGCGATCAAGGTGGCGGATTCCGATTTGATGAAATATCTGCGTAAGGTCCCCCGACATGGCCACGGGATAGTTTTTGAAGCGACCCAATACTTGGCTGAGCGTTGGCAGGAAATCGGGCCCTTTCATCATTCTTGAGTTAAGGGAAACACCCTTCACCTTAGCTGTAGCCTCCCAGACCAGTCTAAACTTATCAGGATTTTTGGATTTTGAATCACTCCTAGAGGCAAGTAGAAGGCTTTCTCGAATTTGCATTCTAGTGACTCCATACTTCTTACTGCCGTGGGGTAACCTTCCGTCCCGACGCGGTTTTCTAATTCATTGCGTTGCTCATCTTCCGGGTCCAGGATCCCGCGAACGGTGCTGGTGCCATATTCTTCCATTGTGAAGTCCCGGTTGAACAAAATCACTCAGTTCACTCAGATTCCACCCGTCTCTCCATGTTTCCACTATGTATGTTACCCTGCATGTCCACAAACTTGCTCATCGTGCAACAACATAGAGTCCTCGCCATATAGTTTGAAATCTCAGCTGGTTCGGCAGCTTGTTGTTTTCATGCGTTGTAAGTGGAAGTGCAGGCAGCCTTTGCAAAATTAAGCAAATAGGGCTGATAAGATGATTGGCACCGAGCGGTCAGATTAGATAGATAGCTAGACAATAAGAAAGAGACTGATAAATCGAAATATAATTATAAATAGATAGGAAATAATTCCACAAGAAAGGTTATTGAAATTAGGGTAATTAGGAGTATTATTTAGATAGGGTAAGGTGATCAATTTATATATAGATTCCGAAAAGGATAATATTGCGCATCACAAGCACGCGGTCACCTTACTTTAATTACGTCGTGTCATTGGGCCTTTTGTGAAAGATTAATATAAAAGCGCGCTGCGTGCGAAGGAAGGCTTCGGTGCGCTCCGTTTGGACCGTCTGCTCCATCTGGGCCGTCTGCTCGAGCTCCAAGCTCAACGGCTACTACAATTGTCCCTGGTTCGGTAGCGAGCCGAACCGCCAACCGCCTGCTACGGGACAGCGATCGCGGCCACGATCGAACCGTCACCTTGCTTGAACCTTCTCCCTCAGCGGGCGAATCTTGCTCTGCTTTTTTCTTTTTTTTTTTTTACATGAGGGTTCGTATATTTCTCACTTAAAATTCTATGTCTTACTACTATCACAGATAACCGAGAAATAGCCTAATCCCTCTTCTTGCCCTTGCGTTGCCCCCACACAGCATGCACCTACACGGTAGAGCTGTGTGGGGGCGGGAATCAGACCGTATGGCCCTACTTTCTAACTCCCGATCGGGACCTCAATTCCGTTTATTTTGTTTTTATTTTACAAATGGCCCGGCTGGCCTCGATTTTCACCATTTCTCCGGTTCGTCCGCTGGCGTTCATTGACGCGCTCACGTCGAGCGCGCCGGAGGTTTCCTTCAGCTTCTTGCAAAGCTGCTGCCGCTGCTTGCTGACCCTCTGGACCCGCATCATGAAGCTGGAGCGCTGCGATGTTCCTGGCCATCGTCGCTGCGTACAAGGCTGGCGGCATCCGATGTTGTCGCCCTCGCAGCCGCCGGATGTTTTGGAGCAGCTGCCGCGCCCGCCTCCTGAAAGCTATCCTGGCGGGCTCCTCCATCGCCAGGACTCTTCCCCGGAGGGTCGGGTCACGTCCAAACCGACCCATCCGGCGCCGCTCCTGCGCCGCCGCGACTGCCTCCGCTTGCGCAACGACTCGCCGTCTCCCCGCCGCCGTCGTCCGCTCCGCTTCAGCTGCCCTGTCCGCATTCCACTGGCGCTGCAGCCTGGAACAGATCACCCTTGCCGCCTCAGCTACCCGGTCCCACGCCTCCGGGCTGTGCAGCATGTAAATGCCAAGGTTGTCGGCCGTCGCTGTCTGCATACCGTGGCCAGTCAGGAGCCGCTGCCGTACCTCGTCAAAACGAGGGCACTGGAACATCACGTGCTCGACTGACTGGTCCACTCCTGGGCATTCGGGGCAGCCCGGGGATCGGATGATCTTCTTCACTGCAAAGTACTGCCGGAAAAATCCGTGCCCCGTCAGCACCTGCGAAAGGAAAAAGTCAACCCGTCCATGTTTCCGGGTCACCCATTGCTCCACATCCGGGATGAGCCGATGCGTCCACCGCACGAACCTGCTCCCTCGCTCCGGATCCTGAGCGAGATCGTCCCAGGTGCGCTGCCATCTCCGGAACGTCTCAGCCCGCTCCTGCTGCCGGATCACCGCGGGGGCTTCGGTGGCTGCTTGTCGGCGCTCGTGACATCGATGGTCCTCATGGATCAGTTCCACAATCGGCGGCAGCGAAGCTACGACAGTGGCCACATCGTACTTGGCAGTACGGAACGTACTGGCCACCATCTTTGCCGACCGATTGTGGACCCGGTTCAGCCTTCTGCGGTTACACTGGAGTTCGGTCCCCTTCCACCACACTGGAGCCGCGTACCGCATCACGGACGTCGCGACGCTGGCAAGGGTGCGGCGACGAACGCTGGACGGCCCCCCATGGTTCCGCAACAAACAGCCAAGGGCACGGCTGATCTTCGCTGCCTTGTCGGTGACCGCCCTGACGTGGAAGTTCCACGACAGGTGATCCTCAACTTGCACCCCCAGGTACTTGATGTGACGGCTCGAGCGTAGTACCGATCCTCCAACACGTACCGGCACCTTCGGATGGCCCCTCCGGAGACTGCTGATCATTACCATCTCCGTTTTGTGCAGGGCTAGGGACAGCTGGTGTTGTTGCATCCACCGCTGCACCGCGAAGACGGACTGGGTGGCCAGCCTCGATGCTTCCCGTGGTGTACGGCCGGGGACGGTCAGGACGAGGTCGTCCGCGAATCCAACAAGCTCCACACCAGGAGGTAGCCGCGTCTCGAACACGCCGTCGTACATTACGTTCCAAAGGGTCGGGCCCAGGATGGACCCTTGTGGAACTCCGGCTGTTATGTTGCGTGTGACCGTGCCGCCGCTCGTCGCGTACTGCAAAACTCTGCCCTGGAAGTAGTCCCCGATGATCATCCGCAACTGCGCAGGGACTCCCTTCTGACTCAACGCCTCGCCGATGTGCGTCCAGCTGGCGGAGTTGAACGCATTACGAACATCGAGGGCCACAACCATGCAGCAGCGACGGTCTCTTTTGTTCGTCCGGCCGAAGGACATCGCGCGCCTTCCTGCTGCGACCACCTCCTGAATCGCATCCACCGTCGATCTCCTCTTACGGAACCCGTACTGGCGAGGAGAGAGGCGGGGACCATCTGGCTGTGGGGACTCCAGATGGTCATTAAGGTGATCCAGGACCATGCGCTCAAACACTTTTCCGACAGTGTCGAGCATACATAGGGGCCGGTAAGACGACGCCTGGCCCGGTGGCTTGCCTGCCTTAGGTAGCAGCACCAGTCTCTGCAGCTTCCACTGGTCCGGGAATCGCGCACTGTCGAGCAACTGCTGGAAAATGCTCCTGAACGTGGCAGGAAACGCTCTGATGGCAGCAGTCACCGCTCCATTGGGGATCCCATCTGGGCCCGGCGCCTTCCTTGGGTTGAGGCGCGCTGCGATGGTGATAAGCTCGTCCTCAGTGATGGGCCTAACTTCCGGCTCATCGGTGGGTGCTGTCTCTGGCCATTCCGTTGGAGCGTGTGTGGGGAATAGCTCGTCGACGATGCCGCCCAGGACCTCGGGGTCGGTCTCCTGGGGCATCCGAGCACCTTTCACCCACTGCTTGACGAGCTTATACGCGTTCCCCCAAGGATCGTCCTCCACGGTGTTCGCCAGCTCCTCGTTACATCGACGCTTGCTCGCATTGATGGCCTTGCGGAGGCTCTTTCGAAGACTCCGGAAACTACCGGCGCGCAGGGATCGCAGCACCTGGTCGCGGGTCCGACGGACGATTGCCTGGGCGCGCTTGCACGCCGTGCGCAGCCCCGCTATCTCCTCGGTCCACCAGTATACGTGCGTCCGGTTTCTGGCGCCGGTTAGCCTCGGCATGGTTTCGTCGCATGCTGCCCGAAGTGTTGAAATCAGCGTCGACGCATCCGTCACGACCTCGTCGAAATGCAGCGTCCTTAGGGCCTCGACGAACAGTTCCGCTGAGAAAAGTGCAGTGTCCCAGCGTCGTCCGGGCGGCGCCGACGACCTTGGTCCCGCGGACGGCGTCTGGCTCGTCGCTGCCCGTGTTCCAATGCTGAAAACGATCGGCTGATGGTCGCTAGAGGTGTAATCAGGCAGCACCGCCCAGCTGTCGACTCCCACCAAGCTGGCACTGGCTAGCGTGATATCAATCACCGATGGACGCGCCACGCCGTTCCCAGTAAACGTCGGTGTGTTACCCTCGTTGACGACACGGAGGGAGAGCAACTCCGCCAGGGCGAGGATCTCGTGCCCTCTGCCATCTGTTGTTCTCCTTCCCCACTCCACAGCGGCCGCGTTGAAGTCACCGGGGACGATGACACGCTGGCGTCCGTGGGCTGTTGTCTGGATCGTCTCGATTAGAGCCTTGAACCGGGGGAGATCCCAGGATGGTGGGGCATAACAGCTGATGAAGGTAATTCCGTTAACCTCCACCGCCACCATCCCTTCCACGACGTTGATGATTCGCTGTATCGGGTATCTCCCCAATGCGACGACCGCGGTTCTTGTTGCTGGATCGAAGACCCAGTTGCCATTGTTCGCGGGAACGCGGTGGTAGTCGGACAGTAACGCCACGTCCGCACCACGTTCGCGGGCCAACTGGGTCGAGAGATCCTGGGCCGTCGCACTCCGTCTCAAGTTCTGTTGGATCACTGCGAACTTGGACGGCGGTTCTTGCACTGTCCGGCACCCGTGACGTGCGGTCCTCTGCAATCCAGACACATTTCCGGATTGCTGCAGTTTGCTGCCTTGTGTCCTTTTTCACCACACCGACGGCACAATGCGGTTCGGTCGGGGCCGTTGCAGGAGCTCGCTTTGTGGCCGAGCCACATGCAGCGAGAGCAGCGCATTCTTTCGAGCTGTGGGGGCGGTGCCAGCGTCGCTCGGCAGCTGCTGTAGCCGATGTGGACCCGGTCGTCGATCAGTGCGTTGGCAATTCTCCGCTGGACTCGCACCAGGGCCATTTGATTGCCTTTCAGATAGCGGTGCATCCGCACGGATCACGCATCCACTGGTTCGCCCATGTGATCCGCCACCGCTTTGGCCACGTCAGCTGCTTCCGCCAGCATATCTACGCCCCGGAACACGACGGTCACCTCATCCAGCCGCAGGTGGACCGCGCTGCCCTCAGGAGCCAACTCCATCACACGCTGGTAGATTGCCTTGGCATCCGCGGACCGCTTGAGCGTCATCGCGAGGTGGCTGGACGCGGTCCGGATGCCCTTCTGCACCGCTGCTGCCACCCTCGTGTCCACCCGAACGCTCCTGAATACGTCGAGGAATGTTGTTCCTGGCGCCGGCACGACCGTGATGACATCCGGCCGATGCCTCAGCTTCAGCTTCCTCATCTTCTTGGTGGTGGCTCCGCCGGAGTGTCCCTCCTCGCAAGTGGCCGCGGCTGTCGGGCGCTCGGTGGACGAGCCGACTACACTGGCGAAGCTCTGCTTTTCCTTCGGAGCACTCTGATGGTCAATTCTCCTGCCTTTGTTGACCTGGGGTTTTTCTTGGTTGGTGTGTTGGTCATGCCCTTGTTTGTTATCAACCGGGCGGCCTTTCTTGCCAACCATCGTAAACCCATCTTCCTGCTGCTGCTGCCGCTTCTCCTGCTGCTGCTGCCCATGCGGATGCTGCTGCTGCTTTGACCGCTGCCGCTGCTGATCCGGGTTCTCCCGCCGAGGCTTCGACTGCTGCTGCGGATCTATTTGCTGGCTCCTTTGAGGCTTTTCTTTCGGAGCCGGCTTCTCCTTCTTCTGCTGGCTGCTGGTTGCTTTGCGGCGAGGCTTTTTACTCTCCGACAAAGGAGCCGTTCCGAGCGTTTCAACTACCAGGTTGTTGATTGTTGCAGCACCTTGTTTAATGGTCTGCGCCAGTTGCTCGTTCTGCTCATTTTTCATGGTCGCCAGCTGCTGGGTGAGGACGCTAACCTGGGTCCGGAGCTCACGGTTGTCATCTCGCAACTCCTTGAACATCTCCCGCAGTTCAGCGATGACTCCTCCCGCATGACGGCCAGCATGTCTGCCATCACCCCTGAATCCTGCCCTCTGTGGGCTTCAGGTTCGGCCGATGATGCTGCCAGGTGGGCCGATGCGCTCTGTTCAACGAGACCATCTCTCTCTGGGGTAGTTCGACCCTCGTCCATCGCCATCGTGCGCCCGATTACTAATGTAGAGATCGACGTAGCCGGCGGTGGTGATGGTGATGCCGCTGCTGACGATAGTGATGCGCTCGTTGGCTTTGGCGTTGCAATCGAATGCTCCGAAGTCTCCTCGTCGCTGCTTTCAGTATCAATCGTTACATCGGCCGATCGATTGTTGACTGAGTTCCCCGACGGGGAGGCCGATACCGGGTCCAGTGGCAGTGGTCCCAAGAGCACCCCAAGTCTGTCTCCTATTTTCCCGAAAAACGAGCGTTCCTCTTTAGAATGCTGGCAAGAGCTCACCGAAGCCGAGCGACTCCGGAGTGCCCGATCAGGAACTCGCCCCGGCTCTTCCTCCAGCTTATCTTCGGGAGCCTCCCCTTTCGCGGTCCTTGATCTAAGAGTCCTCCTCGGGGTCTCGTCCTCCATGCTGGTGCCTAGGAGAGGAGGGGGGGACTCATGGGCGTAGGGGGGTCAGATGGGTCTAGTACGCCTGTTAACGTGAGTATCCTTGCACGAAAATCCAAAATTTTAATCGTTCGCCGTATTTCAAGCAGATTTTCCGAACTACGAGCACCTGCTCGATATCTAAAAAGGTTGGAAAATCCGAAATTTAATATTTTGCGAAATTTCGAGCAGTTTTTCCGAAGTTCGAGCACTTGCTGCGATTCGGCAAAATCGCTCGGGTCTTCAGCCGTCAAGCTGTGTGGCGTCCCAAGTGGGGCTACGCCCCGGCCGAAAAATCTATATTTCTTTCCGGGTTGTTCCACACTGATTCTTTCTGTTCTCCACTATTTTCTCACTCTCTGCTGCTTCGGGCAACTTTTTGACTACTTTTCTTTCACTTTCTTCGCAAATTTCGCCGATAATTTAACTTTTCTCGCGGAGCGTCGTGAAGTCGACCTCTCGCTTTGACTTCTCGATGACAGCTCTCTTCGTAACAGTTTGGAGTTCTGCTTCAGTACATCTACCTCCAAAAATTGCCCAACCAACTGGAGTCTTTACTGCTACTGGTTCGCCCGGCATGCCGGCTCGATATGCCTGCCCATATAGAAGATGTGCATGTGGCAAACCCAGTAAGATTGAAGGATCTCCTTGCACGTACGATGGCAAATCGATAAATTTTAAGTGTCGGTATTTCGACCTTAATTCTTTAGCCTCAACAGATTGCGTGGGAAGGTCTAATGTTCGTACCGTTCTTAGTTCATTTATTTGATATGAAATGCCTTCAGAGCTTCTAATTTTTAACTCGATTTCTACACGTCCAAGCTCCATTTGTTTGTTTCCTTTGCTCCAAACCATTTCCGTCGGTCTTGGTGTCCCTGGCACGTTAAGTTTTCGTTGCACTTCTTCCTTTATTAACACTAGAACTACCACGTTTTCAACGCAGGCAACTCTACCGCGTCCAGTCAAAATGACTGGTTGTTCAAAAGTAAACATTTTTTAAGATCTGATTATTATTTTCATATACATTTGAGGTTTTAGGTTTTGATTCATGAACTTTTGATTGGTTGTTGCTAATACCACAAAAGAAAATATTTTTTTAACCTAATTTACATGGCAATTTACTTGTTAGGTAAAATAACAACAAAAAACAGTAGTTTGTAGAGTTTAAAATTCAAAGTTTTTTTTTATTAGTTGCTTCATCATTTCTTTTAACGATTCCAGTTTTTTTTAGTTCACTTCATTCAAAAAAAACTTAACTAAAACTTACATTCATTCATAAGCAAAACATTTTTTACAAATGTAGCCCTTATTTGTACCGCATTTTCCACATACATACTTTTTACACACGTAACACATATTTTTTGTTTTATTGTTGTTACAATATCCTACTTGACACCATTTTCTTGTAAGAATTTGATCGTTTACCTCAGAAATTGTTTTTAAAAGTTCTTCTTTTCCAGGGATGTTTTTTTGAGCTTTCTCAGTTTTTGTTTCTATCCACTCTTCTGTAAGCTCTTTTGCTAGATAAAACAAAAATCTTTTGCGTGAAATGTTGATTCCTGTTGTTTCTTTGTATAGTATCCACGCATTTAATCCAGCAAAATCCAGAATGTTAAAAAATACCTGAAGTGGCCATCGCCTAGAGGCAGATTTTACAGAGTATTTTTTGGCCATCTGATCAGCAATATCTACACCATATTTCGTGTTTCGTGTTATTGTAATATTCGATGGATTCAGGTAAACATTTTCCTTTTTTAGCCACAACGACCGATTTATGTTTTGTGCTTAGAATAACAACTTTCTTCTTGGGTTTACTTTTGTATACCGTGAGTGACATATTGCTAGATTTGTATACAACAGATGAAAAAACGTGGCATGGTGTCCTTTTTTGTCTTACATAGGCTCGGTAATCCTTTTTTGTTTTCTCTCATTGTGCCAACTAATGAGGTTCGTTTAGGTAGTAAATTTGACGCAAGTGGTATGCTTGTAAAAAAATTTTAATAGTTACATTTCTTCCTGCCATAGTGTATGGCTCTATGAGTCTGAGCACAGCATACTCCCCTAGGGGTTGAGAGTATGGTTTCTTATCGTCTTTTCCAAGGTATGGAAACCCATTTAGAACGTATTTTGTTTGCACATCACAGGCCAACCAAAACTTGATGCCAAATCTGTCTGGTTTATTTGGCAAGTATTGTGTAAATCGGCATCTTGATTTCGTTGGAAATAGTTGTTCATCAATTGTTATATTTTCCCAAGGTTTGAAGCAGTTTTGGCTATTCAGAAAAAAACTTTTTCCAAACTATGGATATCATCGCGAATTTATCGGCATTTAGGCGTCCAGATCTTTTTTCTTTGTAATCGAAACGGATATATTGTAATATTTCTTCAAATTCCTTTCGACACATAGTGTTTGCAAATATTGGTGGACCCCATTCTCGGCTCCATAAATAAGACAACTTAAAATTTTTCATTTCGTAAGCACCCCGTGCATAAAGTATTCCTAGAAATATTTTTAATTTTGCTTTCGGTAACTTCCATTCTTTTTTCAACACACGCAAAACCTCGGCTTCCGTAAAATCTTTCACATGTTGTTTTATTGTATCATCGATGAGAAGTGAAAACGCACTTATTACACTTTCCGTCATGATGTAAATTGATGAAACTGCATACAATTTTTTTTATCAAAGAGTAAACTTTATATTGCATTTGGTGAATCTATTTCTGATAAAAATGCTAATTTTGTTTAAGCATTTTACACAGAAACAAGCTGTTCAACATTCGAACAAAATACCAGTCAAAATGACTGGTTCTGGTAGAGTTGCCCATGACGTAACTTAATTTCAATATTTAAATGAATATTTTATTTTGGAATACAATGCAATGAATATTCCATTGAATGTGTAAAAGTCATGCATTAACATCGGTTGAATTATTTTACCCTAAGAAATAATTACTATTGAATGGTACCGGACCAGTCAAAATGACTGGTCCGGTGTTTCTAGTGTTAAGCTCACTGCAGACCCCGTGTCCAAAAATGCAAAGGTATGCAGTTCGCGGTCTTAATGTTTCACGGTTATCGGAAGTATTTGGTAGTATAATTTTTCTCTTAGATTGTGTACATTTAGCCTTGCTGCATTTCCTTGGTTGGTATGTGCCATGTTACGATGTAGCAGTGTGTTATGCTTCCGGCGACAATTACCTTCGCGACATTGAGGTGGTAAATTGCAACAGGTGGTTGCGCGAATTGCAACAATTTATGCATAAACCTAAACGCCTAAAAGTGTCCCATCTTTCGTCAATATTCGCGAATTTGAATCTTCTACAATCTGTGGTTTGATGGTCTCTTTTGCAAATTTGGCAACCATATCCTATATTTCTCACTAAACCCTGGTCGGCTTGCAGGAATGGGCAATTTTTAGCAATAGTTTAGTGAATTTAAATATATGATCAATTCATCTAGGGCACACATAAATGAATTAATGAAGGTTTTGGGGTTATTCAATGAAGGTTTTTAAACTTTAAGCAAGTCATTTAACAAGGTTCGATAAACTATTCCTACATTTCCATGTTCCTTTTCCAATCTCTCCATGATTCTATCGATATTTTGTGGGTCGTTCATGAAACGATGCACACTTGTCGCAGCTTCTCCTTAGATCTTTTCTTGCACAGCTTGCAGTATATCTGCTTGCTTCCATTTGTAATCACCTTCCATATTTCTGAAGCCACTTTACTTTTTTCTACTTTACTCTTTAGGTCGTTTATCACGGCCCACACGTCTAGCTCTTTTGAACTTTGCCTAGAGGTCATTTTGTAAAATAAAATCGCTTCTGCGGTACTTCACTTCGATCACTTCCGTACGTCAAATTAAATCACTTGGGTAAAACAATCGACAAATCGTTCGACAACGTTAACAATTATCACTGAAAACAATATCTGCTTCGCTCAATATCACTAGCGATACGTTTATATCGGAAAAAACTAACCCCTTTCTACTCAAGGTTTTTGATAGTGTTTTGATGGCTGCTTCGAAGTCTCTGCTGTGGTCACCGGTTGGCGTCCCTTGCCACTGATTGACTTCCCCTAAACCCTAGGGTCAGGGGGAGAGTCTTTTGGCACAGTGAAGCGTCGAGATGACCCTGCTCCTTCCTCCACAACTTTTAACAAACATATATATATAAATAAGAACACAGTTGTGGTTTTGGTGAAAGACAAAGCGTTTTATTTTTATTTTAGTTGCCTGTGTGTTTATTGCGCGTTACGAGCTTTGATCCTTAAGTGACATATTTCGTCCAGCGCGCAAGGGAGTGTTCTACTCGGCGTGCTGTTTATTATTTTATTTTATTTAATTAATTGCTCTAGCGCCGACAATAAGTATAATCAAATAGTTCGACATGTATGCTGTACCAACCATACACGCAGGCGCAATTACCTAAAGTACAGATTAACGTAAGCTTAAAACAATTAACATTTCAAGCTCCATTGCAGAACTTAATCTTCCAAGCAAGTTCTTAGTAGAATACAATGTAGAATGCAATATGGCATGCACGCATATTGTAACCTGATATTGTTTACCGATAACAAATTCAACCACGAAAAACCAAAATAACTTTGCGCAGTAAACCAAATGTTAAAGAAGCAATGCATGCGTAGTTGGGAATGCATACTCCCACGCTTTCAAGTGCAGACGCCCTTAGGTAACATACGACTCGTCTCAATATGACACCGTGAGATAATTCTCACGATTTCGGGTGCACATGCAATCGCGCCAATAAACTACATATTAAGTTCAAGGGCAAAAGAACGTTTAGAAACACATCAAATACAATGTATGGATTCCCACACTTTCAGGTAAAATAATGAACCCCAAATTAGGCAAACGAACATGTTCAATCACGACAGGCACGTGTAGGATCATATTAAACAAACTAACCAATCATAATTTAGTAAAAAGGAAGTTAGCCAGACAGTAAATCGATATCAAATCTATAAACGACCAATCAAAATTCAGACAAACAAAAGTGTTAAGTTCAGTATTATTTTCTTTATCAAAATTCTTAGAAATTCAGACATATACCGTGGGAACGTATTAGAAATAAACCAAAAAGAAATGTTGAAATTAAGGAAGAAATTGTACTATAAATAAAGGGCCAAAGACTGATCGAACAACTCTCAGTTCACGACACTCAGTTTCAGCAGAAACTTCGATACAGTGAAATCTCAGTTTAGAACTGAGCTCAGGCTCAGTTCCGTCCCCGTTCAAAGATGGAGTTACAGACAGCAAAGAAGTTATAGTGAAGAATAGACAAGAGGCACAGTTCGATCAGTTTAGGCAACTATAGAAACGAAACCACACTTGTGTTTTATTTCGGGACAAATGAGGGTATTATGATCCAGTTCCGCGTTATTGCTCGAAAGTTTCCGCATATTTGCTCGAATAGCAACCTTGGTATTTATACAAGTATTTCAAGGTATGTAAATATATAGTTTTTAACAAGTTTCGAGCACTTTGATTTTTAATCAATTTTCAAAACGATCGAGTTATTGGTGTGTTTTATACTATGGCTAAATGGCTAAATAAATCAAAGTGACTTGTCAAAACACAACGTTGATATGAAAAGTGCATCCAGAATTATCATGTTCTTGGTAAATACCAAGATCTATAGAACCCACATATGCTTCGGACACATACGGTCTATAGAGATCCATCGACCAGGAGGTGGTTGAAACTGCTCGACGATAACGACGCGCGTCGTTTCGTATCCGCGCATCGTCTCGACACGCAGGTGGCGTCGTTTTGGATCGTCGAGACGCCCAGCCATTTTTTCGCTTTTTTCAAAGTGTTGTTTACCTTTTGTATGGGCCAGCGTCGAGAAGTTTATCGTTTCCGCGCTCCCAATCGTAATACCCTCAAAAGTCTCGAGAAGGAAGAACGATGGGTTTCCTACAGGTGCATAGTGATCAGTGAATTCCACCACGAGTAAAGGGCATTCTACAGTCAGCAGTGAGGCTGCTAATTCGAAGTGATATCATGGCAACCGTGATGCCGAAAGTCTTCGTGTAGATATATTATCATAAGAAATAGGAGTGAAGAAAATATGTAATATATCAGGGCAACCGTGATGCCGGAAGTTCACGCGTAGATATATTATAATATTACAGACATCTTTTCTTCAATCGAGCACCGTGCACTGTTGGCAGTTGCGCATCCCATAGCAACGCCCCCGTGCGTATCCCATAGCAACGCCCATCACCCGATTGAAAAGAAGACGACGAGGGCGAAGGGCCCGACATCGACGAGCATAACAACATCCGCCAATAACGAGGTGCAGCCGGTTCCTCCAACGCCGCTATGCTAGCCGCCACGCGCCAGGTGGTGAATCCGCTCAGTCGGCAACAGCAACAGGCCCCTCACTTGATGCTGATGAATTTCGAGCACGAGAGTGCCGATGATCGGATCGTGCCCAGTACACCGACACTTTACGTACCCAAAAAACCTTTTGCGTCCCAACCCAAATAACCTTTTGCGTGCTTTAACCTCGCGATGAGTTGATATTCGTTCGAAAACCGAGGGTTCACCGTTCAACGTTTAGTTGTGACAATACCCAACCCGCCATTTGAATGCGATAAGCTCGAGTTGAGCGGGATCTAGCCGGCTATCGGCAAATAATAGCGGGAATGAAAAAAAGAAAACAATTACTTATCTGTAAAAACCGTCTTAGAGTTGATATTCTAGGTTAACGATAGCAGAGTTGTTATTTATTATTTACGATATCAACTGAACACAGTTGATACCTATTGTTGTAACTACAACGCACCAGCTCTCGTTCCACGAACGTCGATGATGATCCGTCGTCGAAGAGCGTACGTGTCCACCGTTCCTCCAGGGCCATGTACCGTTACCGGGATGTAGCGGAAGATTACGTTGCTGCCGTCTACCACGAGGGTGTTGCAGCTAACCTTCGTCCGGGTTGGTGCGGGCTCGGTTGCGTCGTCGTGCAATAGTTCGTGGTGCGTGGAGTCGCATCCGTCCTTCTCGCACAGCTTTTGAGAACGGCACTGCCCCGGGTGTCGACCTAAGCATTGTTTGCAAAGCTTCCGGTTCTTCACAACCAACCAGCGCCTGTCAACATCCAGTTGGCCAAATGTTCTGCAATCAGCTAGTTTGTGGTTCGGCCGGTTGCACGCGGCGCACAGTGCTTTATCCTTCTTCTGCGCATCATGTGGTGACGGTGCTGGTGTTTCTACGAGTGATGAAACAGTGTGTGCTTTAATGTGGCTTACCTGACTGCGGTTGTGTTGTGACCCTTTTCCGTCCTGAAATACTACTGACAAGCTAGCTGCCTGTACGAGCCGTTCAAGCCAGTGCTCGAGGTCCGTAAGCGTGACTTGTGGTAGATCAAGGCGGTGATTATTCCAGCGCAGTCGTTCTGTTGGTGGCAGCTTTTCCACTATCTCGTGGAGCAGTGTCGCGTTGCACTGGTACTCCCGCAAGCCACACGCCTTCACAGTGGCACACATGTTTAGAACGGCCACCCCGAAATCCACCAACGTCTCGGGTCGCGTTGCATCGGGCGATGGCATCGTTCTAAGCTTTCGGACGAGGGAGTTCACTATGAGCTCCGGTCGCCCAAACAGTGGTACCTATCGCGAAAGCAGTCGATAAAATTTACCAACCCGTTTGATTATATCGACCGATAAATTTATCTACTCGAATTTCTATCGCGAATGTATTCAACTGAGCAGTCGGTAAAATTATAACAACCCATAAACATACCTATCGAGTAGTTTCTCCGTCTGACAAATTACCATGGAAACCTAGAGTTTGTTTACTTATAACAACGTTACAATTAGTGCGACTTCTATCATATCGAGAAGCATTTTAGTTCGTGAAGCATCCAAAAGATTAGAATGATAAATTCATTATTCTTTTTAAATGATGCGGAGAATAAAGAAGAAATCAACACTCGTTGCCACTGTGTTAACATGTTCCTTTTTCAGCTTCATTAACAATTACCGAGTTCCGAAGAGGCTGTTTGAAGAAATCCTTGCCAAAGTGGAACTAGCATAAGCATAAACGTGGGTTATCGGCGGAAGAAAAATTGGGAACAAACCTGCGATTTTTTGCCCAAGGGTCGTACCAACAAGATGTTGGTAACGATTTTACTATGGCAATTGCACAATCTACTTTTTCTGAAACGCTAGATAAAACTCTAGTCGCGTTGGAAGGTGAACTAGCGTATTTCAAAACCATGGATATGACTGCCGACGAAAAAGCAGACGCTAGGAGATTTTTTTATAAAAAATTACCTGTCCTTGTGTAGTGATGCGATGGAACTCACATCAGAATTGTCGCACTTTACGACAACCCAATTCAATATTTGAATAGAAAAGGGTTTTACAGTTTAAACGCTTTAATGGTAAATATTAAATTTAACACTTCTTTATAAAGTGCTTATTGATAATGATCTACTCGATATCTGACCACAGGCAAATGATCCTATTTGTAGATAATACAATACAAGCCCAATATCTTCATACTTAGAAGAAAAATGAAACGGTGGTGACCGAACGATGAAGCTGTTGGGTTTGTCTGTTTACATATGTATGACATTCTTGTACCCAATATTAATGATTTTTTTAAATTATTGTTTAGGGGACTCTGCTTATCCTTTAAAACCATGGATGATTGAGCAACGAATATTTCTATTTTTCTATTTCTTTCTTATACATTCACGTACTTTTTTCTACCAAATTTTGACCTGCCATTATTCTAAGGTTGTCTTAAAGTGGTACAGGGCCAATAAGATTCATTTTGTACCAAAACCAAATTTCCCACAGTTTCGCCTCAATGAAAAATACTGGGTGTAGGGATCGAGTATAGGGTAACAGAAAGATAAGGAATAGTAAAAGTAAAAAGAAGGCAGAGCGTAATGGAATCATAGTACGCCCCAACGGCATGCATATCAGGCAAGATCGCAAACGAGTTCAAATTCAAAATCAGGCGAAAAGCAGGGTGTCAGAATATTCGAATAAGGCGAATTAGCGAGAGAAGCGAGAAGGAAAGAGAAGGATTAGGAACACGCGAGCCCCACTTGGGCTCGTCAGTCTTGTGGTATGTGTCGTAAAGAGAAGTGATCGATGGAGGATTACTTGAGGTAAACAGAAATAAAACTGTAGAAAATTGGACAAGGTGCAGCAGTTGTGTTTGAAAAGAACGGATGGGGCTCAACAGTCACGACAATGGCGCATGTCGGTAAGCGAACAATATTGTTCCAATTTCGTAAAATATACAATTTCGGCTGCTTCAGGAATCGCTACTTAGAATTACCTTTAGTTAAGGGGACTAACAGGCTGGGAATTGTGTGTGTGAGTGCACCCTAGGGAAGCAGCGGAAGACCACGCATAACAGCATGTGTTGTGTGTGTGAGTGTACCCTAGGGAAGCAGCGGCGACGATTAAGCGATTCCTGCGCACGCTCTCTGGTGCCATACTCAGCCTTCCTTATCCACTCAATGTAAAGCGCATGGGCGCCAGGAAGGACCCGAAATCATCAGTGTTAAGTTCCGAAACAAAGATATGTGGGCTAAGAAAGGCGCGTTTCGTTCAACTAAGCGACAGCGAGATTATGAATGATTATTCCGTACTAATCGGCTTGATGATGTAAATGTAATACTCGAATGGGTATGGAGACACCCTTGTGAGGGTACTATTGGCCTTGTAACGTAAATGTAATACTCCAATGGGTATGGAGACACCCCTGTGAGGGTACTATTGGCCTTATAACGTAAATGTAATACTCGAAAGGGTATGGAGACACCCCTGTGAGGGTACTATTGGCCTTATAACGTGAATGTAATACTCGAATGGGTATGGAGACACCCCTGTGAGGGTACTATTGGCTTTATAACGTAAATGTAATACTCGAATGGGTATGGAGACACCCCTGTGGGGGTACTGTTGGCCTTATAACGTAAATGTAATACTCGAATGGGTATGGAGACACCCCTGTGAGGGTACTATTGGCCTTATAACGTAAATGTAATACTCGAATGGGTATTAAGACACCCTTGTGAGGGTACTATTGGCCTTGTAACGTAAATGTAATACTCCAATGGGTATGGAGACACCCCTGTGAGGGTACTATTGGCCTTATAACGTAAATGTAATACTCGAAAGGGTATGGAGACACCCCTGTGAGGGTACTATTGGCCTTATAACGTGAATGTAATACTCGAATGGGTATGGAGACACCCCTGTGAGGGTACTATTGGCTTTATATCGTAAATGTAATACTCGAATGGGTATGGAGACACCCCTGTGAGGGTACTGTTGGCCTTATAACGTAAATGTAATACTCGAATGGGTATGGAGACACCCCTGTGAGGGTACTATTGGCCTTATAACGTAAATGTAATACTCGAATGGGTATGAAGACACCCTTGTGAGGGTACTATTGGCCTTATAACGTAAATGTAATACTCGAATGGGTATGGAGACACCCCTGTGAGGGTACTATTGGCCTTAAAACGTAAATGTAATACTCGAAAGGGTATGGAGACACCCCTGTGCGGGTAAGATTGGTCTGATCATGGAAATGTATTATATAGAAGCTTATGGAACCAGTACTCGGAGATGGAAGCAAGTAGTCAATCCCTAAAAATCGTTGTATATCAGTACTTTAGTTCATGCCCGCTAGCCAAGGGAATCGTTTTTTGAATTGAAATTGAAGAATTCCAACGGCGATACAATCTGTCGGCGTGTGGCGGTATCACTGCTGAGTGAAGGAACAGAATGGAAGAGAGGAAGAGGGCAGCTGCCAGCGTGTTAATACAGACTTTGCGTTGACAAAAGAATAAATTTTGTTGCGGATACACCACAAGCAGAGCGGAACAGGGAGAAAAGCACAGGAAAGAACGAGGATGGAATAACACGACATGAAAACTGCGCACCCGTCGGATGAACCTACGAACGTCGAAACGGCAGCACACTAAGGCTATCAAAAATGTGTGAAAGAATAAGAAGAAAACGAAAAAAAAAGAAAAGGATCGACACTTGCAATCGAACGGGTACGGCCCGCGATGACAAAGAAGTAGCCATCCTTCAAACCGGAGTCAAATCGATGATCTATGGATTACTACACAATTGTTGGCATTGATACTCTCAAACAATAGCCTGCTGTCCGCCGTTCTACTTCAGGAAAATGGAATGGAAAAACGTAACATGGTGGAAGTGAGCACCTGCTCCTGGGCTACTAGCAACCCTGCACCGACTACGTCAGCGTTGATGGTATTGCTTAAAATGACCCACCAAACTGGAGCGTACAGTGCCGAAATCGGTAATGCTCCTGAAACCACTCAACGAGTGTGGGGAAAGTGAGGGGAGACTAGTCGTGGCGCAAAATAACTGATACCGCGGTCGCTGCCTGTTGTCAGTAGCAAAGCGAAGTTAAACGAGCGAAGATGTCTAAACCACTACGAACCCCGCGCAAAGGAAAAAGTGTAAAGATGAGCCGGGGGTGGACGGTTGAGGATACTGACGAACCAGAGAATTCCGGAAGAAAAGTAGAAAAGGGGGAACCGTCCGCTTGAAAGGGAGACTTCCTTGACGGAGCTTGGCCCTTAAAACCATTTTCGGAGGACTTGCCGAGTAACCAGCGCATGGCCGAGTGGATACGGTTCCGTAACCAGTATGAACGCATAGCTGTCGTGCAAACGGGAAACAGACGCTGCAATGAAACTTCTAGGGCTGAAGGTGTTTGCCGGTCGTTATCTACATAACGTTATCGAAGTGCAGGAAAACCGCACACAACAAAGTGGGAAGGACGTTTATCAAGCCGTAATGGAAAGTTTGAGTGAATGTTTCGGAAGTGTGTGCGAAAAGAAAAAGGAATGATTAAGACGGACAGAAAAGAAGATGACAGAGAAGGAGTCCTTCGCGGACTGTTTATGAGACTAGAGACACAAGCCACATTGTGTGGACTTTCTGAAGACCAGAAAACGGAAGAACTAGTGCAAGCTATGATCAGACGCTCGGTTCTGGAAATAGCGGGAAGACTGTTCGATACGGCGGATCTGCTTGGAAATGATTTGAAAAATCGTGAGACAAGGAAGACATCTAGATTTTGTGCATATGGAGGCGGTAGAAGCAGGAATAGACAATAAAAAGCAGGAAGTGTCAGAAAACTATATAACGGCGGAGTCGTATGCTCATAGACCAGCGAGCACTTCACGGCCAGGAGTATGGCAACGCGGGAACCCATCCTACCGCCCCAACTATTGGACCAGGCAAGAGGACGGCAGCCAATATAAAGGGGAATCCTCACGTCCATCAATGTGGCAGAAGAAGAAGAAGAATTTCCCGTGCCCTTGAAGGCGCAGAAGATCGCAGAGTTAACAGTCGACGGTACGGTGGAGGAAATGAAAAGCGAGGTTAACATAATGAAGGCAATATTGTCGGCTACGTGGTCGGTGTACCGGTCAACTTCCTGATCGATTCTGGGGCGGACGTTAACACAATTGACGAGAACAGCTTCGACCTCATTATACAGAGTGACTTCGGGAACAATGTGATTTTTGATCGGAAGGAGGGTGCAGATAGGCCACTAAAAGCACACGGGATACAAAGTAAAATACCAGTTTTTGGATCCTTCGTAGCCGAACTGTATATTTCCGAGGACCGGCCGCACCTGGTGGAAAAACTCTACGTCGTTCCGAAGGCAAAAGCACTACTAAGTAGAAGCACGGCGATAAGATATAGTATGCTTCAACTAGGCACTGGCGTCACTGTATAAGTGTTCAAAGAAGACTTTTCGACGCGCTGTTTCCAGGAGAGATCCTTGCGATGCTTAAAGTCTTCCCCAAGTTCAATGTGGCTCCGGTAATGTTAACATATGACAAAGAATTATCTCCGTCACGGAACGTCTTCACAAGCATCCCATCATCATTCAGAGATGAGACAGAAAAACGACTTAATGATCTATTATCCGCCAAGATTACAGAACGCGTAACTGGTGAAATGGATCGGTTCGTTAGTTCATCACTCTTAGTTGTTCCCAAAGGAAAAACAGACATTCGGCTCGTCTTAGACCTGAGAGATCCTAATAAGAGCATTATAAGAACACCGTTTAAGATGACTCCACTCAAAAGCTCAACGGAACATCGTGGTATTCGACTATCGACCTAACTAGCGCGTCCTTTCACGTGGAGCTACACGAAGATTGCCGGCACTTAACTAATTTCTTCGCCGGGAACGGAACTTACAGATTTAAAAGACTACCGTTTGGTCTCTGCAACTCACCGGACATATTCCAAGAGATTCTACAAAAGTAATCTTAGAGGGCTGCTCAGGTACTCTAAACTACTTAGACGACATAATGGTTTATGGAAGTACAAAGGATGACCACGATAACAACCTCAGAGTAGTACTCAAGCGGCTGCGCGAGCACAACGTGCATCTCAATAATACGATGTGCACATTCGGGGCAAATTCAGTAAAATTTCTTGGGTTCAACCTCTCCGAGAACGGTTGGAGGGTTGAAGATGACAAACGGAAAACGATCGAGGGGGCCCGTAGACCGGAGACACTGTCAGAAGTAAAAAGTTTTCTTGGTCCGATGAACTTTACGGAGCGGTTTATACTCAACGGAGCCGAGAAGACAGTAAGACTAAGAACACTAGCAAAATCAAAGTGCTTCTACTTTACGGAGGAGGAGGAAGATGAAGTCCTTTATTTGAAAAACGAGACGCCGAAGGCTATCACGTGACTAGGCTACTTCGATTATAAGAACTAAACGGAACTGTACGCATACGCATCCCCCATAGGACTTGGAGCAGTTCTGGCCTAATTCGTCAGCAGTGGAAGACCACGCCTAATAGCATGTGCATCTAAGGCACTCACGCCAACCGAGCAACGGTACCCACACCCTCAAAAAGAAGCACCGACAATCGTGTGGAGTGTGGAGAGGTTATCGTTTTATTTAATTAACAATGCTTTAACTATTAGGACAGATTCTGAAGCTATTGAATTTATTTTCCAAGGAACGCAACGAATGAGCAGAAGAGCTACAACCCGAGCAGAAGCTTAGGCACTGCGCCTGCTCCCATATCAGTTTAACATGGAAGACCCGTTCGACGAAGACAACGAAAAACACCTGTCGTATTCGCTAGACGCAGGAGACATGAGGGACTGCCTTTGAATTGGACGAGGAAGTTAGCAGCGTTAGAGCAGCAATTAGAGATGAGAAGTGGACCAAGGACATTCGTCGATACGAAGCAGAATCAAAAAAACCTGAGAACTCTGGGGCCACTTGTATTCAAGGAGGATCGGGTAGTTCTACCCAATACCCTATGTAGAACAGCGCTGGAAGCTGCGCATCGTAGAAATCTTGGAGGCTGCTGAATAGGCGATTTTCTGCTGAGTGTGGATACGTATTAACGATATTCCTAGATCGTCGAAATGCGACAAACAGATGCTAAAAGTACTAATTCGGCCCTTTGCAATTTTTTTTCAGTTGGGGGGTTACCTCTCATATTACAAAGTGACAACGGACCACTGTTCCAAAGCACAGAATTTGTGAAACATTGGGAGGCAAAAAGGAGTAAAGGCTGTAGCAGCAGCAAAACGTGAAGGACGAGGCTGGAGAGAAGCTATGGATGACAACGTACACCCTTTGAGCTACTCGTGGGATGGCGTTATCGTTGAACGTTTCCAAGCTTGTGGGACGACAACACAGCTCTAGACCGCACCGCCGTACGCGAGGACGACACAGTAGCAAAACTACAATCAAAAAGTTCGCCGACAAACAACGGGGAGCGAAAAAAGCGACATTAGAGTCGGAAATAGAGTGGGGGTAGCTATCCCTCGGAAAAGCAAGACCGACCCAGGATTTTCTAGGGACGAGTATAAGGTTCTAACAAGAGAAGGTGCAAATGTTGTGATCGTAAATGAGGCGGCCACTAGGCTGACAAGGACCATAAACGACGTAAAACGTAAAGTTTGCCGGGAATACAGCGCAGTATCGAAAGACGAGGTGGAACATAGAGAGGTAGAATCAAGATAAGATCATGCTACACATGAAAAACCCCAAAGAAACAGAAAGGTTCAAAGATTCAATACTGTACTAACTAAAAATCAGAGCTTGAAATAACATATGTGATGGACGTTAGAGACACCTCAGAGTCTCAGTAAGGAGAGTAGAAAAGGGGAAAGATGTAGGGATCGAGTATAGGGTAACAGAAAGATAAGGAATAGTAAAAGTAAAAAGAAGGCAGAGCGTAATGGAATCATAGTACGCCCCAACGGCATGCATATCAGGCAAGATCGCAAACGAGTTCAAATTCAAAATCAGGCGAAAAGCAGGGTGTCAGAAAATTCGAATAAGGCGAATTAGCGAGAGAAGCGAGAAGGAAAGAGAAGGATTAGGAACACGCGAGCCCCACTTGGGCTCGTCAGTCTTGTGGTATGTGTCGTAAAGTGAAGTGATCGATGGAGGATTACTTGAGGTAAACAGAAATAAAACTGTAGAAAATTGGACAAGGTGCAGCAGTTGTGTTTGAAAAGAACGGATGGGGCTCAACAGTCACGACACTGGGCAATCACAAAACTTTGTCTTAGGCGAAGTGGTGTAACAGTTAGAGATGTTCTTGGCAAGAGGAAGTGAACGGAGGTTGCGAAAACGGTATCTCCTTCCACGATACGGGTGGTAATGCAGGAACCAAAAAACAAAATACGTGAATTTATAAGAACAGGGAATACAATGCATAACTGTACAAAAGAAAAATACTCAATTTTTTATATCGTTGACATTTTTTGGAACCTCAAATTAATATTATTGATATTTTTATATTATTATATATTTTGGAAAACACCTTCAAGTATCTTCACTGAAAATTTCAAATCGATCCGACATCTCAATAAAATGATAATTGGTCCGAAGTACGAGAAATACGGAACGTTTGAGGGGTATCGACCGACATCGGCAAATAAAAATTATTTAAATTTGTTTAAAAAATTGTTTTCTTTAGCAAAACGATAGAAAATTAGTATTTCTAGGCATTCTCAAAGTTTCATGCCGAAACGACAATCCAATCAATTGTTATTTGAATATAAAACTACAATAACTACCCGTGTAGGCGGTTAAATAAAAAAACAAATTTTAAAACAAAAAAAAAAATCACCAGAAAAATAAATTTTTTGATTATTTTTATTTTATTTTTTTATTTTATTTTATTTGTTAGTACATGTCCGCCATTGTTGGCTTAACATGTCCGGGTGAGATTTTACATTAGTGCACATTTAACAGTTTTAGGACGAACGCATAACATATCTATACCTGAGCTGGTTTTTAATAGTTCTTAGCGGTAGGTCGAAGTCTATGAAACTATAGTCAGTATTAAATTGTCTCATCATACGTAAAATTGGGCTGTTGTAGGCATATAGAGAGTTTGTAGTATCGACCAGCAGAAAGGGGCGCTGTCTAAGACTAGGCCGTGGAATGTAAATCGATAATTGATCGAGGATTTTTGGAGCGTCAATGTTACCAAGGAAAAGACCGGTTATGAACGTAGTCTGAGCATCGTTGCGGCGTTTCTCGAGAGTTTCTAATCCTAATAACAAACAACGAGTATGATAGTCTGGTTTGCTGGTCCATCTTAACCGGCATAACGCAACTCTGCTAAATTTACGCTGGATCGCTTCGAGCCGAGTCTTCCAGGTCTCGGCATATGGAGACCACACAACGCTATTATACTCTAGGATTGACCTGACTAGGGAACAGAAGATTGCTTTCAGACACATAGGATCGTCAAACTCTTTGGTGATTTTAAATACTAGCCCTAAAGTTCTATTGGCGCGTTTGATGATATCCTCATAGTGGGAGTTAAAAGTAAGACGAGCATCTAGTAAAACACCTAAGTCGCGAACCTCGTCAACCCTTCTAATTAGCGTCCCATTTATAGTATAGTCAGTTATGATCGGGTTATGGCATCGAGCGAAAGAAATAACGCAGCATTTTTCGGCGCATATGACTAGCGCGTTAAGGTGGCACCATTTTGAGAAGGAGATAAGATCTGATTGCAGGGCTGAACACTCGCCATAGTCGCGAACCGGCGAAAACAACTTTATATCATCCGCAAACTTCAGGAAACGGCCCTTCGGTAGGGCATAGGCCACATCGTTCACAAAGAGAAGGAATAGTAACGGGCCCAGGTTACTGCCTTGTGGAACGCCTGACGTGCACATGAATGGATTTGACAAGGCGTTTCCAAACTTAATTTGGTATTCCCGGCCTATCAGGTACGAACGAAGCCATTCAACGATATCGCGATGTATACCCAGTTTGCCGAGCTTTGCTAGTAGGATATCGTGAGATACACTATCGAAAGCGGCCTTCATGTCTGTGTATACGCAATCCATTTGTCCGCCATGGTCCATGCAGTCCATACACTCCGAAACAAATTCTACCAAATTTGTGGCGAGGCACGAAACCATGCTGCTCCACGTTGATGTAGCTGGATGAGGCCCTTAATAGCTGGTTCTGGATCGTCAGCTCGAGAACTTTGGCACCTGCGCACAGGGAAGTAATTCCTCTATAGCTGGTAGCTTGCATTTTGTCGCCTTTCTTGTAGTGTGCTATCATCCACGAGGTTTTCCAGCAAGTAGGGAAGGTGCACTGCCCTATGGACAGATTGAAGATCGGATGAAGCAGTGGAACTAGAGAGTCAATGCATCCTTTTATCAGGCATGAAGGTATGCCATCCGGGCCAGGAGAGAAACTTGTCTTCAATTTCCCTATGGCTTTAGTGATAGTGTCCGCGTCGATGAGCAAGCGTTCCAGCGACATAACATTCAGAGGAGTCAGGGCGGTGGCCTCCCCTATCACGACTTCATCACTGATTCTCGGGCAGAAGATATCACTAAAGCGTGATGCGAACGTATTACAAATGTCGGTGTCAGAGTGCGCCGTCGTACCCTTGTATGAGATGGACCTGGGTTTCGGGTTGCTTTTTCGACGGTTGTTTACGAAAGACCCAAAAGGTTTTTGGATTACGACGGAGGTTGTGCTGCGTTCGAGAGATGTATTGGCGGTATAGAGTCCTGTTGTAGTTACGATAACGACGGGCGGTAGTGTGAACGCTAGTTAGGAGATGTGGTGAGTTCCCACGCAGTTTGTACCGGTTACTTGCGTTTTTCCTCTGCGAGTTCAGCCTACAGAGAGCTTTGTTGTGCCAGGGCTGCTTGAAGCGATGTCTGCAAAATGGTACTTCGCTATCGATAATCCGTAGAATTTGCTGGTTGAAGTGCGCTACAGCTTCATCAACCGTGATATCGTCCGAAAAAAGGAAGTCCCAGTTTGTGTGACGAATCGTGTCGTTGATCCTAGCATAGTTAGCTTTTTTAAAATTTCGAATAGTCGTAGAGGCAGTAGTTGGCTGGATCTTAGTCGACGAGGGCTCAATTCTCAGGTGTTTAAAAGTCGCTAACAGCGGTGGATGATGCGGATCGGAGTGAACCAGAAATTCATCAGCCCTCGCTGCAGTGACATTTACGGAAGAACTAGAATGTTCGGTGGTAAACACCAGATCGAGACATCTACCTGAGTAGTTGGTGGTTCTATTTTTCTGCGCCAGCATGAAGAGGTTGATAATATCGAATAACGAACTAGAGAGGGCTGCTGGTTGATCAGGAACGTCATTGGTCCAATCCGTGTGCCGCTGGTTAAAATCGCCAAGAAGAATCAGGTGGTCGCTGGGTTTAATGACGTGTAGAATTTGTTCGATAGATGACGATAAATCATTCATTACTACTGAGCTATGACGAAAGTACGGAGGGATATAAACCACTCCAATAATTATAGCTGCATCGTGTAGCTGTACCTTCACCCAAATAAGCTCGAGCGAGTTAATACTGGTTTTACACTCTCTCGAAATTAGCGCAGATGAGACGGCGATCTCCCGGATCTCCCGGCCACTCTTCCGGATGAGCTAAAGTGGTTAAAAAATAATAAGAAGCGAAAATTTTTCACAGAATAACACTTTTACATTTTTTAAAATAAATTTTTCCACGGTCAACAACTCTTTTCAGTATATCGGATGGGTTGAGGCAGTAGTTAAATATATCGGTCGATATAAAAAAAATGTTTCGTTCGCGATGCAAATTAAAGACTTTTTTACCAACTGCTCGATTTTTTCCCCACGATTTGTACGGTAGCCATGGCAATTGTACACGCGTTTTTACGGGTTGATAAATTTGATGCGTTGCGATATCATTCCGCCATTACTGTCATTATATCGGTCGATATGTTTATCGACCGGTTGTTAACTTGGTTCGCGATAGGTACCAGTATCCGAAGCATGTTTATGGCTCCGTCCAGACACGATGGTAGCAGCAAACGGTAGCGGACTGCCTCCAGCGCCTTGCCCTTCAGTGCCCTTTGAAGCCGCAAAAGGTTTTCCTCCGGCGTGTATCCACACAGTTCCGTCGATCTTGTGTAGCTGGAGATGAAAACCGGCCACTCTTCCGGAGCGCCGGAGAAGGTCGGCAGCTCGCGAGTCAACCCTTGGCGAGCTGTTAACTGGCTTGCCGTCAGGGTCGTTTGTTGCATCCAAGTGTTGTGCATCGTGTGTGCGTATGGCTGCGTAATGTTGTGCCCGGGATGTGGGGTGAAGGCCGGCATTTGTGGCGTCGCCGTTGCCCAGTGTTGCGGGGCCGCCATTGCTGAATACGTCGCCGTACCTGCCATCGTGGGGTTTGCCACTGTGGGGTTAATCGATAGACCGGTCATCATTTGCGTCGCTGACGGCCCTGCCATATCGTAGCCAAATGCTGGGTCCAACGTTGGACCGGTCATAATACGGCTCGTTGAAGGACCCGCCACCTGGATAGATGCTGCATTTCCCTGGGTACCGCAGGTCATCGAGAGCCCGGGATGCATCCTTATCGTGGATGCGTCCATAGGCCTTGTTAGTGTTGGTGCGCCCGCCATCGTGCTTTCCGCTGCTGGTGCGCCGGCCATCATGCGTGCGGGCGTTGCTCCCGTCATCTGTTGGGGCATTGCCCTGGGCATCAGCTGTCCGTGTGTAGCATTTACCGCGTACGGTGCATCCAAAGTGAACGCCGATGCGGCCGGGCCAGCTGTTAACGCACTAGCTGTAGTTTGGGGGGCCTGTGCTAGTGATACCGGTGGACAATGTCTCGTCTGGATTTCGCTGCACCTTCCGGGGTGACTAGAGCCGTCCCGTCTCCCCGCAGCCGCCACGATGCACGCCCTTTCCCTTTCGAGGCGTTGCAATTCGAACATGATGGCTCTTAATCGGTCGGACTCCGTGGATCTGCTTTCGATTCCAGCGAACGCGATCTGTGCTCCAGGACGATCCTCCATCCGTTCGTCCGGATGCCAAGTTGTCGAGTTCTCCGCCATCCGCTACTCTAGCTCATCCACCGCCGCTTGCCGCTGCTCGGTAGATTCGCCGTGCTCCGCTGCTTCCCGCTGTCCGGTGCACGCTTTTAGGAAAATACGGTTCTCACTCGACATGTTATTGAACACCCGCGCACGAATTTAACTTTCTTAGTAAATTAAGTTGCGAAAATTAAAATTTTGGAATGTTGTAACTACAACGTAGAGTCACAGGAAGAAAAAGAGGTTGATAAATGTTTTAGACGTGATCCACTGATCAGCCAAAATTTTAATTTATTTTCTCCTTTTCTATACTTTTGCGACTGGCGCTTTTCTCTTCGGTACTGCCTTTTATACTAAGTCCCTCACTAGCGCCCTCTTTCAGCAACGATCCTCTACTTTTTCGGGAACGATCCTTTGCCCGCGGGGGCGTTTGGCATGTCCCCACGAACACTCCCACGCAGGTGTCTCCATACGGCCCTGTCATTTCTGACACCTATGTTATCGGATGTTCACGATTTGTTGATTAATCTTTTCATACGATAACAATAATTAATATACTCCAACATAAATTTCATGGACTTCACTATTTGTAATGAAAATTGTTGGGGCATTATATGAAAGCAAAATGTTAGCAAATTTTTGCTTTAAAAGTTATGAAGCCAAGCTTACGGGTACGAACCTTACTACTATGACAGTCAATATAATAAATAGCTTAGCATCTGATCTGCCCGTCTATCCGCTATGATGATGTTGAGGGTCACACAGTGGTGCTGTTGAAAGTTGCAGACGTCAGGTCATGCGTAATTTTTCAAGCGCGCATCGAAGAAGAAATTATCTAGAATGTTTCCAAAATATTAGTCACCAAGTAAAATCCTACACAATTAAATTTGTCTTATAACATTCAACTTACCTGAATGGTTCACGGCAGTTATTGCTGCACCTGGTGCGGCAAGGCGCTTACTTTCTCAGAAACAACGGAAGCCAAGAACTCACAGTAATTTCTTGAACTTTTCTAATTTATTTACGAAGTTAAAACATTTACACTGCACTTCTAATCACGTTGGTGTTCTGAGAGTGAAAGAACGATCGCCCCCGCTGCAACCGAACTTTTTGGTTTCGCCACCGGTTGTTTACCCGAATCAGCTGGTTCCCGGTGCAAGTCGGTAGCAATGACCTGTGATCGGTAGCAATGACAAGCAACACCGGCCCGCGTGTGACAGCCAGGTCAGCACTATTGTGGTTTGATGAGAAGCCGTGCCAGCTTGACCGCCGGTCGTTCGAGTGTTTTTCCGGATGCGAGCTGCACATGTGCCCGACGCACTTCTCCGTCCCGGGATGTTTATATGTTTATATGTTTATTAGTTTATTTTATTGCTTGCCTCTAGGGCTATGCAAATACTGCTTAAGATTAACACATGGATAATAATACTTAACTACATTGACGTAGGCAGATTGAAAATGGTCAGAATGGTACCAGGTTCGATGTCTCGAGTCAGCCAGAGCGTGAATGAGGTAAGGAAATAAATAAAAGGAAAACTTCTAGGAAGGAAGTGCATGAGCTGCAAGGAGAGAGCGGAAGGTAGAAATGGAGTGCTGGAAATCGAAGTGGTCAGAACAAGCATTGAACTGTCGCAGACATTCAAGCAGGGGATCGTCACTACCATAACGAGTACGGCGATTGGGAAGAGCCAATGGGGGACAAGTTCTTAAGGATCGGGAAGGGACATAGAGAGGAATTTGTTGGAGTAAGGAGGGCGCATCAGTTGTACCCAATAGAAGGCCAGCAATCAGTAAAGCCTGCGTATGTGCCCGCCTGGTCTCCAACGAAGGAAGACCCAGAATTTGACACCTTACCTCGTAGGGCGGGAGAGGAATGTCATGGTTCGGTATAATACGGCGAGTCGCAATGCAAGTAAAAAGTTTTTGCACCCTTTCAATTCTGGCGATCCAGGTAACCTCCTTGGGACTCCATACTACGCTTGCATATTCTAGTATTGGGCGAAATAGGCCACAATATAACTTTTTCAAACATTGAGGATCCGTCAGTTCTAGAGCGAGACGACGTACAAACCCCAATGTTCTTAATGCCGAACTAATCACCTGCTCGTGTTGTTTATGCAAGAAGAGTCTAGAGTCCAATATGACGCCCAAGTCCCGAATTTCGGACACCCTTTGGATAGCGTGTCCGTTTAGAGTGTAGTGTCCCATGTGTGGTAGTTTAGAGCGAGAGAAAGAGATAATAGAGCATTTGTCAGTGCATAGAGAAAGAAGATTAGACGTGCACCAAGCCGCGAAGTTATCAAGGACAGTTTGCAGAGAAAGACAGTCAGAAAGGTTAGAAATAGGTAGATAGATTTTTAAGTCATCCGCTAAAAGAAGATGACCATTACAGGGAAGAATTTGACAGACCTCATTGATGAAGAGAGAGAAGAGAAGAGGGCTCAGAACACTACCCTGAGGGACGCCTGAAGGGCATCCGAAAGCAGCGGAACATGCGTTGTCGATCTTAACAACACCCGTACGCTGGGACAAGTACGAACTAAACCATGTGCATAGACTGGGCGTAAATCCCAGTTTAGCCAGCTTGGCCAGCAATAGCGAATGACAAACACGGTCAAACGCAGCCTTAAAATCAGTATATACGGCATCCACTTGACCACCACGATCAAGTTTCGCCAATACACCTGAGACAAACGATAATAGGTTAGTAACAGTAGAGCAGCCTGGCATGAATCCATGTTGCTCATGGCTAATATACACTTTGCAGTCATGCATAAGTGCTGGGAAGATTACGGCTTCAAAAGTTTTGGCTCAGGTACTTTGCAGCGAAATGCCTCTGTAGTTGGACACTACTGTACGCGACCCTTTTTTAAATCGTGGCATCAACCAGCTATTTTCCAAATTGCGGGAAAAATGCCCTGCGAGATTGATAGATTAAAAATTCTAGAAAGTAAAGGTGCCAGAATGTGGCGACATTTTATTAAAACAGCGGCTGGGATGCCATCAGGGCCAGGCGAGTAAGATTGCCGCAGTTGAGACAGAGATTTCAGGACATCATGTTCCGTGATTACCGGACAAGAAACGGAGATAGCATTCTCAGGTGTGAGAGCTAGACCAGACGAGAATTCGCCATCATTATTTACAGGCGCAACAAAGACGGATGCAAAATGGGCAGCAAATAGGGAAGCCTTATCAAACGCGGAGGAGGCAGAGTTCTCTCCCAAAGACAACAGACTCGGCAGAACATGTGACCTTCTACGGGAGTTCACGAAGCGCCAAAAGGAGTGAGGATTAGCATGGAAGCGGATTTGTAGCCTCGCTTGATAGAGCCGATACCTAGCCCTGGTAGAAGATAGCGGTTTTTATCCCTTTCAAGTACTTTGAGTCGTCTATCTGACCACATCGGTTTAGGAGGAGGGGAATAGGAGGGGGTACATGAATGGACGGCTGACACGATCTGGCCGACAAAGCGCTGAGCAATAAGGTCAACTGAGAAGCTATCGGCCAAGAAGGTCCAGTCCAGCCGAGAGAGCATTTCACATAATCTGCCATAGTCAGTCCTACTAAAGTTACAAGTAGTATTTATGGGGGGAGGGCCCTGTCTAGTTAAGTTACAAGATTGCGGAACAAGAAAACTAAAACTAAGTGGCGGGTGATGTGGATCCGCGTTTGTTACAATAGAATCACACTTAGAAATTATTGAGCACAATGGTGCATGGTCAGCATTAGTCAGGACTAAATCTAAAACGTGGTTCGAGCAATTTAAAATCCCGCATAATTGAACAAGGTTGTTATAATTCAAGCAGTCAACAAAGCAAGATCCTGCCACTGACGATGTATGCGGTTCGTATATTGGATAGTGTGAGACATGCGATTGCCACGAAATAGTAGGCTGATTAAAGTCCCCAAGCAGAAGTAAGGAGTCATTCAATCGTAGTTTGCTTAATACTTCGCTCACACTGTCACGTTGAATGTTTATGAGTCGAATATCGGTGCTGGACACCGGCGGAATGTAGACAGCACCAATATATAAAAAAGAGTTCGGGAAGGCCAGCCTTACCCACACAGCTTCTAAGCTATTCGCACTGGTAGAGATTAAACTAGACGCATATTTAGACGAACATAAAATCATCACACCTCCGCCTCGAGTGTGAGTGCTAGTGTTGATCGATCGGTTGCAGCGAAAGCATTCGAAGCTTTCATCCAGAAACATATTGTTAGGAATAGTGTCATCTAGCCACGTTTCGGAGAAGACTCCCACATCAAAATCAGCTTCCGATAGAGCGAGCCGAAAATCTACTAGTTTAGTCCTAAGGCCCCGAAGGTTTTGGTAAGTCACAAATAATTTCGACAGTTTAGGTGCAGCGCAAGGGCCATGTCGTGAATTAGACCGTGGAGCCTTATTTAGGCCGAAAGAAATCGTCTACTTTCGTCTGATTTGGGCTGGATTCCACACCTGTCGGTCCTCGCCTCCTTTTACGTGGAGGGTCCACGGTAGCACGTGCATTCTCCGACGGGTGGGCAGGCACGGAGGGGTACATTGCAGCTCCTGGCGTTGATGCTGTTGGCGTATCGGAGTGAAGAAGTGTCCGGTTTGTGTTTGTGTAGTGAGGTGCGGAGTGATGGAGGTGATCGTTTACATTCTAAGCCATGGCGTTAATGTTCTGTGCGTCGTAGAACCCACCGGACGTGTACTCAGTGACCGTGATCATGATGGCCGTCTTGGTGAAGGGATAGGAGTGCTCATTCTGGAGGATGGGCTTCAGCAGCGGTCGCATCACAGTGTCACCGGCCGGATCGTCGTCACGTACGGATGCTGTTGCTGGCGATTAAATCGGATGCCCACGGGTCCTGCCTGTACTGATAGGGGTTGATTGTGGTGATGGAATTGTGCTTGTAATATGCTGCGATATCCAAAATCGAACAAGACAAATCAAGCCGGCCGTACTCGCTGCGGAACCGATCTTGCGTTGAGGACGATGAAGCTCTTGGAGTGTTCGACCGAGCTGGCCGGTAGAGACTGTATTTATTTATTTTTTTTTGTTTTTTGATCATTTTTAAATTTATGCTACTATTCTACTGTCTATTCTAATATTTCATTAATCTACTATGTATCAATCTATCTAAAACAGATTAAATAAATAAGTCTATCTAAAAAAAACAAAGAAAATAAATTATAAAAAATGCTGCAGACAAAGCTCCGGATCCTCTTCTTCCGCAATGTCCCAAAGCGAAGGTTTCCAGCCCTGGAAATAAAAGAAAATACGTAAACACAAGTAATGTATATATTTATCACAGCGAAGGTTTTATTTTTTCTCTCACTTACCAATACGTATTCTTTTCTACTGGGCCGATAGTATTCCACTATCTGCCATACTCTATCGATCACCACCGTTCTAGCCACGTGTGTTTCTAGTCTTTCTTCTTCACGCTCCTCGTCAGCCCAATGAAATACATTGGCTTTTGGCTCCTTCCAGCACCTGAAATATCGAAAAAAGTCAATTAAACCCATTGCGCACTTTTTTAGCATCTGTTTTCAATCGCAACAAATGCTCAAATGACAACATATGTATGCTGCGATTGATATTTGTATTTGTATTTGTATTTATTTTTCCTTACTGTTATTTGCCCCGAGGGCTTTATAACATCTAAACCTTAATATTAATTAACAAAGAACTTATCGGGAGAGAGGAAGCAGGTAGCCTAATCAGAAGGCAATTGGGCAGGAGGGGAGAGGAGACGAGAATGGAATTGAGGGAGAGAGAGGTTGAAGTCAAACATACTGTAGGCATCGTTGAAGGCAGACAGTGAGCGGAGGAACGGGTCGTTTTGGCCATACCGGGTTTGGCGACGGGGGATAGCCAACGGAGGCCTGTCGCGTAGCGGGCGCGAAGGGACGTAGAAAGGAATGGAGGAGAGGAGGGGAGGGGCATCCAGGTGATTGAGGAGAACACCCGCGACAAAGAGTGCCTGAGCGTTCTTGTGCCTCACGGAGATCTCCTCCAACCCCAGAAGATGACACCGAGAGGAATAAGGAGGAAGAGGAAGAGAGTTGTTGCCAAGGAAACGCCGGACGGCTATCCGCGTAAACCTACGCTGAATGCCCTCAAGCCTGTCCATAGAGGTCACCCCTGGAGGAGACCATATGACACAGGCGTAGTCGAGGGCAGAGCGAACCCAACAACAGTAGAGCGCCTTGAGGCAGAGTGGGTCGCGAATCTCGGTCGCAATTCTCATGTTAAATCCCAGCGATTTGTTCGCCTTGGCGACTATCGCGTCCAGGTGTGCGGAGAAGGTAAGGGAGCTATCTAACCAGACCCCGAGGTCCTTAACCACGTCCACACGGGAGAGGGGGAGCCCAGAAACCGTGTAGTCCGCAAGGACAAGGTTACGAGGTCTGCCGAACGACACCACACAACATTTGGCAGGGCAAAGCGTGAGCCCGTTGATGGAGCACCAGGCCGAGAAACTGTCAAAGACACTTTGGAGGGGAAGGGAGTCGGCAAGTGAGGAGATGGGCAGGAAGATCTTAACATCGTCGGCGTAGAGCAGGTGTCCTTCACTAGGAAGGAAGCTCGTACAGTCGTTGATGAAAAGACAGAACAGGAGGGGACCCAATACACTTCCTTGAGGGACACCAGAAGTGCCTACGAAGGGGTCTGAAAGACAATCGACCACCTTCACACGGTAGACACGACCTGTCAGGAAGGATCTGATCCAGGATAGGAGAGGATCACGGATGCCAAGCCGCTCTAGCTTAGCCATCAGAAGGTCATGCGGAAGCGAGTCAAAGGCAGCTTTGAAGTCGGTGTAAATGACATCGAGCTGCCTACCGACCGAGATGTTATCAAAGGCGCATTTTACTAAAGTCATCAGGTTGGAAGTAGTAGAGCGACAAGGTATGAAGCCATGTTGGTGAGGAGAGATATAGAAGGTGAAGCTAGAGAGGAGGTGGGTTTGCACAACGGACTCAAGAACTTTGGCGGTGGAACACAAAAGGGATATGCCACGGTAGTTTGAAGGAGTCGAACGGCAGCCCTTCTTGTGCCTAGGGACCATCCAGGCAGACTTCCACTCCGACGGCAAGACCCCCTCGGTGAGCGAGCGGTTGAAGAGGCGGGCCAGAATCGGAGCGAAAACTTCGCTACAGCTCCTAAGGACGCAAGAAGGGATGCCGTCAGGACTTGGAGAGGAAGAGGGCTTAAGGGAGGAGAGAGCAGACTGGACGGTGTCAACACATATAGGCGCGAGGGGGGGTAACACCGAAAGAGCCGGGACCCCGGAGATCGCCCTAGTGACCGATGCAGAGGAACGTGCAGGATCAATGAAGTTGCTAGCGAAGTGATTAGCAAAGAGACAGCTCATTTCTTCGTGGGTCGATGCGGTTGAGTTGCCGTCCGACAGGGAAGAGGGAAGTTGAGAGGAAGAGCCACGCCTGGAGTTGACGTGATGCCAAAAGGAGCGAGGATGAGACGTGAAGCGGGTCTGCAGGCGCCGAATATACCCCCCATAGCGAGCCCGATTCAGCCCACGATAAGCAGCCGAAGCGTACTTGAACGTCCTCTTATGGAGCTCACTGTTTACACGGTTGTAAATCCGGAGCGTACGCCTTACATCTGCCTTCAGTGCACGCAGTTGCCTGTTTGACCAGGGAGGATTTGGGGGACGACGTAGAGAAGGACAGCAAACGGAAAGGAAGGAGGAAATTACAATATTAAAACTAGACACGGCGATCTCAATCGAGGGAACGGAGTCGATAAAAGACCAATCGTGTGCAACAATCAAACTATTAAATCTAGTGACATCAAGTTTGCGAAGGTTGAGCCCGGTCACGTTGGGCCGATCAACAGGAACATTAGTACTAACCGGGACGGACAGAAAGACCTCCAGAGCGGGATGGTGCCGGTCTTCCGGAAGGAGCGGTATCGGAGCGTGAGATACGGGTGAGCAAGATGCGGCCAGTGTTGAACTCACTAGTACGAGATCAAGCTGCCGACCATAATCGTTCCTGATGCCCGAGATTTGCAACAAATCGTTATGGGACATCCCGTCCGATAGTGCAGCGGAGATGGCGATGGTAGAGATCGGGACGAAGTACCCTGATGCAGCCCGCCAGTTGATGTGGGGAATGTTGAGATCCCCGAATAATAGCAGGTGATCGGACTGTTTACAGCGTTCACGAATAAGCCCGATGTTATCGTGTAGCTGGTCGATGACGTCGGGAGAGCAGCGGTCGGGCGGAATGTAGACGGCGCCCACGAAGAGTGCAGCATGCACCAACTGGATACGCACCCAGGTCAGCTCCAGCTCGCCAGTAGAGAGGTTGACAGGAAACGACTTGATCCTCTCGGAACACGCGATGAGCACTCCACCACCACGAGAGTGTCTGCTGTTAGATGCGTTTCTATCGCAGCGGTACACGCAAAAAGAGTCGTCGAATAGCATTGCCGACGGAATGCTATCGTCCAGCCACGTTTCAGTCAATACCACCATATCCACCTCGGATTCCGAAACAGCCAGCCGAAATTCGGTAGTCTTAGTCCGCAGGCCCCTTACGTTCTGGTAAAGGCAACGCATCGGTGATGAGGGCGAAGAGAGAGAGGTAGCCGGTGGGTGCACGGAGCACCGTGCCGTTGGAGACGATGATGACGAAGAAGGACTGTGGTGTGATGAGTGTTGCTATCGCGGTGTCGGTAGTGGGTAAGCAGTGATCATAGTGTCGTTACTGATGGTGGAGCCTGGTGTGTTTGTGGCTAAAATCTGCGGTGACCGGACTGAAGTTTGTTGAGTGACATTGCAAACAGTGTCGTTTCTAGTGGTGGAGTTAGATCTGTCGGCTGTGGTTAGATTCTGCGTTGAGGGAGCTACGCTCGCTGTCAATACGTCATTCGTTGTGACCCTCCGGTTGACAAACTCTTTAAAGACTGTACCCACCGGCCACGTGGAAGGTAACAAAGCCTTCTCTTTATGTTGGGGCAACAGACCGACCTTGAACGAGGCAAAGGTCAGCGTGCTAACGTTTTTGTTGGGTGGAACGAGTTTAATCGCCGCAACATCATCGATGCCCATTTGTTCCTTAACAAATGCCTGGATTTCCGCGACCGTGGCCGTCGGTCGGCAGTGCGATAAGTACAGCCAGAATTTGGGCGTTTCTGGCGGTAGAATTACTGCGGCAAGAGATGAAGCGGCAGCGGGAGATGCCGTACCGGCGAACAGCGAACCGTCAACGCACGGCGGAGATGGTGGGGATGGAGGGGAACGATCCATAAGCCGACGCTTAGGTGGGTTGGTGCGTGCGGCCGTGGCAGGAGACGCAGTTGGTGTATGTGTTTGGTGTATCTGTGGTGCGGGCCAGATAGTTGACCCCCTGACTGGCTCCATGGCATTCTTAATGGCTGCGTTTAATGTTGATGTGGCTGCGTCCAGACGTGTACGGGACTGTTCGAGATCGGCAATGAGCTGCGTCCTGAGATCCTTTAGCGCGTCAGCTAACTGCTCGAAAGCCAACATTCGGCCATTCCGCCGAGTGTCCGAGCACGCACTACACTGCCATAACAGTTGGGAGCCCTCTTTGGAGAGCTCCTTAAAGATAGCGTTGGTAACACCCATACACGAACGATGAGACCAGCGTTTGCAGAAGCCATCACAGGAATAGACGGGGTCCTCCAGCGAAGAAGGGCGAGAGCAGGACAGGCATAGATCGGCCATCGTTGAGTAAGGATCCAAACAAAGCGGTGAACGGAGATAAGTAAGCAGCGCGCCAAAACAAAACTCGCGAAATAACACAGCGTTTACTTGCAGGTTGAAATGCAATCGTGATGAAAAACCGACGGAGAGACGTTCGCGCACGTACTGTTATCTATCGGTCGGCCCACTTCACGTTTTCGCGAATTTAAGAACGGATGAATACGGAGCGAGGTAGAAGTGCGTGTTTACAAGCCAAGAGACGGTATCGATAGAGTGTTTCGAAGGGATCAAATTGCATTTCATAGTCTACTAGATGCAATTGGATTGATTTAACATTTTCGCAGTTTCAATTTAGATCTCAGTTGACAGAGATTTAAAATTTTCGCAATTTCTATTTAAATCTCAGTTAGAACCAGCGTTCAACATGGCTAGAACATCTGATGTGTATATTTACTACGTGTAAGGTTTTATTTTTTTCTCGTACTTACCAAAACTTGTTCCTTTTTTTCTAGTCTTGTGGCTGTTGCATTTATTGCCTTCGACTCGGCTCATTGGTGAACTGTTGCCGGTTAGTAAATATCAATCAAGGACAGAATTTATGAAGACTTCGATGGGAACGTACTAAAAACTGTCAACAACAATACAATATGAATCGAGCCCAGAAGCAATAGTGGAAACATTTGAATAAATGTGTGCTGAGTGTACCGAAACATGATGGAAGGCATTTCAAGAATTTGGCAGAATTGGTAAACAAAACCATAAAAATTCGGCTCAACACATTCCGATGAATTTAACCCAATACCTTGGCCCACTTTCTTCTGAATTTTCCTTTGCAGTTTAAGTTTTGCATTTTTAACAAACGTACCCAATCACCGTCTCACCACGGACACCCCCACCACCGTCAACCGTACTTTTCGAATGGGTCTTTGCGTGTGAAACATCCGACTGCACTCTTTAGAAGTTGACGTGGGTGAAGGTGCAAGAAACAGTAGGGACACTCGGGTGCTTATCTAGAACGAACTAGTTATTTTTAACCAGCCGCTACTGATATCCACTTGTTTAGGTCATTTAAATCCCTCTAGGTCAAACTGTTGTGATTGTGGTAAAAAATTCGAACGTGAAGGGAAGAGGGATAAACATCAATGGATAGACCGTGCTAATGCGTAGAACCGTGAGCCATACTAACCAAGAACAAATAGAACAAACACAACAATTTGAATGTTAGAAGAAAAACGAGCGTTGTTGAAAAATGAAAATAACGAGATATTAAGACTCATAGGAAGCAGCAAGTTTTCCCTTAATGGGTAGACCCTCACGAAAAGATGTCTATCTTACTAGAAACGTTTCCTGGAAGTGTGGAGCCGTGGTACAAGGTGGCTAGGATGAAACTTATGTTGTTTTTGTTTGATGTTTGATGCTAATTGAGTGTTTGTATGATATAGAACAAAAGATTCGTAACATCGTGATAAATGATCACTTTATATGATTCGGTGTCTATTGAATATATCTAGATTGTTGTCTATCTATAGAAAACGTTTGTTAAGATTCCTTCGCCAATTCTAACCGAATTTCAAATCGCGGAAGTCGACTGTTCGAATTAGAATAATTTAAATATTCCATCATGGTAAAATTATTATTAAATATCGTTTGTGATTCCTTATTTGCCGCCCAACATTCAAAAACTCCTCCTCCACATCAATATTTCGGCTTAATATTTTATTATTTTTATATTATTTATTTCTAAAGAAATATTTTTAAAAGTTATCGCGTTTCGACTAAATCATCAAACCGATTCTAACAAAATTATCCCAGATTCCCAATTTGGTTTTCGTCCTCTATCCTCCACACACAAACTACACCGACTGCAAAACAACATTGCTACAAGTAAGAGATCTAAAAAGTCGACTGGATTAGTTCTACTAGACACAGAAAAGGCCTTCGATTCAGTATGGCACAAAGCCCTATTACACAATCTCACGAACTACAGGTACCCTGCGTACATTATTAAGATCATAAAATCTTTCATCACCAGCAGAATAAATAAAGTACACATAGGAAACCGGAAATCTGAACCTTACAGCCCAGTAGCCGATATGCCAGAGACGAGTAACTGTACAAATTACGTGTATGCAGTGGACGTAGTAATATCATGTTCATCAGCATAATCAAAAACCTCAACACAGCACTAAACACATATGCAAAATATTGTTAAAAGTGGAAGCTCAAAACAAATGGTGCAAAATCTGATGCCATTTATTTCACCAGAAATAGATGGCGAAGAAAATTACCTCAAAATAACTTAAAAATAGATTCCAACCCAATAGAATGGAACAATGATATCAAATATCTATGGATGAACTTCGAGAAACAGATGACGTTCAACTCAAACTACCAACACCATAAATAATAAGCAGAAATTCGAAACTAAATCAGAAAAACAAAATACTGCTTTACAAAACATTCTTTCGTCCTATTATTAGTTACGCATCTCCAGTTTGGAGATAAGTTTATAAGGTAGACTAGGTTAAGAATTCAGGTTTAAGAAATTTTTTTTTTCGCTTGTCATCTATCGAGCAGTCAACACGTACTTTTTCCTCGCTCCACTAAGCCGTTCCTGTACAAGCGTAGTTTCCACTATCAGTAGCCCGGTACAGTCACTGTTATAACCGCCGTACCCTACTACCAATTTTGAATGAACTCAGGCCTATCTCCGTGGATCTGAGCGAGACGCAGCGACTGACTTATGCTCCGTCGCATTCGCGATGCGGCGCCGAAATTTTTCAACCCGCTTTTGAGTGAAACTTTGCATGAAAAATGAAATACAGCCTCGGCCACGGTACACGGGAACTTTGTCATTGATTATGGGAATCTTAGCCGTCGAGGTCCGAACTGCGGCCGTCGATGCGGTAATAGCTGCCTCTTTTTGCCAAACGTCGCTTTAAAAATGCGATTCAGCGCACTCTTTCTAGCACACCGTTTTCTCAGCCATTTGGCAAGCATATCAGAACATCCTAAAGGTATGCATTTGATTATGCGCTGTATAATTTTCTCTCACTCACTCACTCAGTTCATTCGGTACCAGTGTTCGATATTGAACGCCTGAAGTTATGCCGTACATGTGTCCCAGGTGCCTGTAGAAATTCAACGGTAGAAAGAGTGCGCTGAATCGCATTTCTAAAGCGACGTTTGGCAAAAAGAGGCAGCTATTACCGCATCGACGGCCGCAGTTCGGACCTCGACAGCTAAGATTCCCATAATCAATGACAAAGTTCCCGTGTACCGTGGCCGAGGCTGTAAAGCGAGGGATGGAAAGCATAAACCGTTACAGTTTGAACGGAAAGTGTATTTTTGAACTTTGGATGGCACCGGTGCTGCCACCAACGGTAGAACATTTTCCATTGTAAACAATATTGACGCTTTCAAATCTATTATCGATGCACAATAAAGAGAAGAAATAAAACAAGATTGCTCCTTAATGGTTATTCCTAGCCAAGTGCATCATTCAAACAAAAGATAGTTCCACTAAATACCTATGCAATAATATTTATATCATCTCAATCGCCTCAGAAATTATTGTGTTTTAGATGATCCAAAATGTATAATTTCAAAAGCATTCGAAGCATTCTCGTGCGGTCTCTTCAAAGCAACACTCGATAGAATAAAGAATCCTTCGACAGAATTTCTATATGTGGGTATTTTTTCATTTACGTTATTACAAAATCGTATAAGTGTTACATACATAATGACAACGAGAAAATAGACAAATATTATTCAATTTATTGATGACATTTATCTGTTAGCTCGGAACGATCTGTTTGCGCATGCACATGCACATGCATATCAGCAATTCCTGCGCTACAAAAACATATTACAAGTTTGCTAGTTGCTGGCTTAAGTTATGTTCTAAGGAGGGTGGATGCAATATTTTTTTCTCCCGCATTCAATTTTTACTCTTCTCCCGCAGTTGCTACCATTGCTACCGCTGTACGTTTTACACCTGTGAATAAACGAATGCATATCAAACTAACATATGATCGGCTATTCACAAAGTGTGTCCATTATATCCAAAACATCGAAAATATATCCCAGCGATACATTGATCATTTCAATCAATGATCTCGAACGCCAACTATTGCGAGGTGTTTGATGTTAAGGATTCATGTTCGCCATTTGATATTTGAAATATAGAATTCTTTTTCGAGTTTTATCTTCGGGCGTGAAAGAGGTCCAACAGTGGGGCGTTTTATTTTTTAAATAATCGACATAGACTGTCCTTATACCGATTAAATCTTGATTAGTGACGAACGTTTGCATTTCGGGAATATTACAATAACGTTGGCATTTTAAACATGAGACCAATTTTAACGACTTTTCATGAAAAAGCGGAACACGTTAGCTACTTTCTGTTAAAAGCAAATTAAAGAGTAGTATTTCGTTTAAATTTAAAACAAGTTTGATGACAACTATTTACGTTTGATTGTGTGTTACACATCCAGCTTAATAGCGGACCTTGTGACCAACGATTATTTAAAACCAGATGGCGACAAGTGGTAAAAAAGCCTAGTATTTTATATTACTTTTGAAGCTTGTTACAGTAGTTTTAAAGCGAAAATTTATTGTTTTTTTAAATATAATAAATTTTAAAAGTGAAAATCAGCGAGAAGGATTTGCCCAAAGTCGCTGTTCTTCCTGTCAAGACTTCCGGCGTATGGAGAAGTGTATAGTGTGTAGTGTCTTCCGGAATAAATCCACTTTATCAGAAAACACGATAAAGACGATTCAGTGGTTTGGACATACATAGCCACACTAAATCATGCGTAAAGAGGATCGGAGGAGTTGAATGGGTCAAATATAATTGAAATATCCCACACTGCTCACCTTGCTCATGCCTATCAACTACAACCAATAAAAAACAACATTTATAACAACTGAAAACATTCCTACATGGTTGGTTTGGTTGGCTATGCCAAAGTTTCGGCCAAGACCAACTGGCCGTCGGAAGTTATTTTGAAAGTACTAAAATCTTAATCTTTTTAAAATTTGTCTATTTTTTTATGCAAACGTTAAGGCCGTGTTTCTCAGTTCAAAGGTTAATTACAAAGAAACGGTAATCTTTGTTCGGCAGTGGTTAATTTTCTATCCGCCTGAGCAGTTGCTACACGAGTTTATGTATTTATATTAGGGTAACCAGCATTAAAAAAAACGAATGCATTTTGATTAAGGAGTGTCATTGACCTGCTCTCTTTTAAACTGTCAATACATGATTCCACCTTATGCTGGGAAACGATTATGGTTCCGGCAGAAGAAGATGTTGGAGCGTATTTTGCACACAAAAGTAGCTTTTGATAAGAGCTAGATTTTTATCCGTTACTTCCGAATGCTGTCTCCAATCGGTGTAGATCTTTACTAGTTTCCAAAAGACGTAATCTCATGAGACAATCAAATGCTAAGCAATGAAAAATGCGATGCGACATCGAAATCTAAAAACAAAGTCATTGCAACTTGCAGTAAGTAGTAGATATGGGTAAGCTGTGCAATTATTTTTAACCAGATTTTGGCATGGCCTATCTTTGTAAAAGTAATTTCTTATCTGTAACATATTGCAAGCTAGGTATGAAGCAAAGTTCGTGGAGGAAAAAGTACATCTTTGATCGTTCGTATTGTTCTTTGCTCCGCATCCACTTTCGTTTTGCATGTTCTTAACGTAAAAAGCATATGTTACACAAAAACATGCAACTTAATCGCTTGGTCACTGTTAATGACGCTGGCAGTACACTGCCAATCAAAAATTTGGCGGTCATATGTTAGTAGCTTTTATTACATGTTAAAAATGTGACGAACAACTGTAATGAAAACACAAAGAAATTCCATGCGCATATGTTTATTTAATGCTGCGCGAAAATACAACAAAGATAATCATACGGTGCGATCGGTTGTCGCCACACCAGTGTGGCAAAACAAGAATCAGCTGGTTCTTGTTAGCAATTCTATTTACAAGGTCAACGCGCGTGCGTTATACACATGTGTGTATCAAGCGACGCGTGCGTGTACTGTCACGCAAACACCAAAGCGATTAAAGAAAACCCTAGTTAAACCCGAGGGTGTACAAGAGTCTCGGTGGACTACTGGAACAATTCGAGATTAACACCCCGCACGCTTCGGACTGGCAGAATCAAATGGTAAGTAAAAACTTTAATAACAAAGACAAATATATACATCTTTCACCCTCAGGCAACATATCAACTCCCACAGCCGAAGGAACGGCGGAACACCTGCTACCAGGCGAGCAGAACACATCAGGAGGTTACAAAAGGACCGCAGAGGGGAGCGAGGCAGCAGAACGAGAAAGGCAAAACAGAACAGAAGAAAAAGGAACAAACGGAACAAGAGTTGTGAAATGTTTTTTGAAATTTTTCACATTTTTTGCAAAGGTTCAAAACAAAGCCTAAATTTGGTGAATTATTTCATTAATTATTTCATACGCTTCAATTGTTTCATGAACTCCGGTGCTGCATTCGAAATGAACGGAGCTGCTTTAATAGGAAAAGTAGCCGAACACTTCACAGAAAAGCAGCGGTCATTTTCCATAGCGAAATGTTGGCTGGGTAGGTCACTCGAACGTTATTCCGCGAAACTCCAAACTTTTCCCGTCGGACAGCCTACAATTTTTGCGATTTGTTTACGTGCGCCTCGAAGTGTTTTCGCCCCGCGGGAAACGGGACTCACCTCCCCTTAATTTCCACCCGTTTCACACTACTTCCACCATTATTTTAACCCCTTGTTCTACAAACTGCTATACCACCCGTCCCCATGCGTTATGCACTCCCCTTGCTTCGCCTTTCCCGTCCACGATTCAACGCAGCGAGCGGCTACGCTCACGATCTTCTCCTCCATTCCGAATTCTACCTCCTGCTTCAAACAAAGTGGTTGAAGCTAAAGGTATATCGAAAGTCTAATTTTTGACATTTGTATCGTTGTCAACGTTGTGTAACCATGCAAATATGTTGTCAATTCAATTGTTCGACCGAAAACAATAAGTAATTATAATAAAAAATACATCCAAAATATTTGTTGCAAAGATTTAGACTATCAGTTTGATTAATAGTAGCAAAGAATCTGCTTGGCACGAATGGTTTTGACATTTCTGTTTTCTTTCACATTTAACACATAACCTTGAGTTCAACAATCTTGGTAAAAGCTATCGAGACGTCATTGCTTTGTTGTGATCACGGTTAATGACTACGGTTATGGAATAGGGGATTTCATGTCCACCATATTGATTAAACTCAAGTGTCAAATATTGTTTATAAACAAAGGGAAAACGACGAGCACTGACGACAATTTTCCCTTTTGTGGAGGACCCATCCTTACTCATCGGATGTCATGATGAGAACGCCTATGTGGGACAACTGCGTATCGGCAGCAACTTTCTGCACTTTTCGGCGGCAACCAGATAGCACAAGCATGCTTCAGATAGGCATGTGTTTCATTCACCTGTTTCACTAGCTTGATCAAGAAGCAAGACAGCGTTTCGTCGTCCACATTGCCTACTGTTCCGTTGACCGTTTCGCACTTTGGAAGACCCTTCAACGTGTACGCAAACACCTGACCAATAGCAATATGCAACGCGGGATCTTTGTTCAACTTTAGTAGCCTAAGAAACCGAGACAGCACCTTCCGGAAGTAGTACTCCCGATCGCCGACGGGAAGATAATCGTGGCAGTGAGCAACTTCCTTGCAAATCTGCCTTCGTGTGCGCTCAAATTATGCAAAATTTTACTAAAAACAGACACAATTACCACAACCGCAATAGCACTCCCCAACATAACGGTCGTTCTAAAAAGCAAACAACATTAACTGGACTGTCAAAGGTTTCTTGTATTTTTCTTTTGACGATTTGTCAAAATGCTCTACAGTATTTGACCAGAGTATTACATTAGACCATGGTTGTGATGTTGACAATGTGAAAAAGAATGGTGTGCCGAAAAATGTGCAAAAAGTGTGATTATTTGTGATGTGTGATGAGAAATCTATCATGAAACCAATGTTGGTAAGTAAGATTCCCTATACAGGTAAGTGTTATCCATAATTATTTCAGAATAGCAACGAAATACTTCCAGCAATACCCGATGGTCCAGCATTCAGGGTAAGTGGAGTAGAATTGTAATTGTCCATTCAAAGGTTCTAATGGAATGTGATTGCTTGTCTGTTCTTTTCTTTCCAGAAGGTAATTAGCAAGTGTTTAATGAACAAACAAGAAAATAAAGTTATTAAAATGTAAGGAAACATTGCGTGTTGTATTGATGTACGGCATGATGACTGGGTGGGTACAGACGAATGGTTGGGGAAGGGAGAAGGAGAGAGGAGAGAGCGGTGTGAAGAGGGGAATCACTCAGTTCAGGGGAGGGTCGCTCAAAATCGCTCACGTTTTGACTGAATAAACTACTCTTTTTCAGTCATTTATTCAGTCATTTATTCAGTCATTTCTGTCCCGCAGGGCGGTTTTGCTGCTTTTGTTGAACCCGATTAGCGATGGCTACCCTTTGCCTCGTCTGTGCCCGCCCTTCGTCCCTGGAGGACCCTATCTACACTTGCGACGGCTTTTGCAAGCGTTGGACCCATCGATCCTGTATGGGTGTGAGTGGTGCCATCCTTAAAGAGCTCTCGCGAGAAGGATCGCATCTTCTGTGGCAGTGCAGCGGTTGCTCGGAGACCCGTAGAAATGGGAGAGAGCTGGCGATTGAACAACTCTCTGTTGCCCTAGCGGACCTTCGCTCGCAACTGATAGCTGAGATGGATCCCCAACACACACACCTACCGCTTCAACCGCCACCACAACTACCCGTATGAACCCGCCGAAGCGACGACTGATGGACCGCTCTCCCCCGTCCCCACCTGCTGTGGAACCAGCATCAACTCTTCTCACTGGCACTGCACCTCCTAACACCAAGGCATCTCATGCCGCGATAATACTACCGCCAGAAACGCCGAAATTCTGGCTCTATATTTCGCATTGCCGTCCAACGGCCACTGTAGCGGAGATGCAAGCATTTGTCACTGAACAAATGGGCATTGACGATGCCACGGTAGTCAAACTTGTGCCTCAAAACAAGGAGCTCAGCACTCTGACCTTCATCTCGTTCAAGGTCGGGATGTCGCTGGAGCATAAATTGAAAGCTTTGTCACCTACCACGTGGCCGGTGGGAACAGTTTTCAAGGAATTCATCACTCGAAGAAGCACAATCCATGGGGTACTTTCCGCCTCTGAGGATCGGTCTGGTCTAGGGGTGGGCACCCCTGGGCATGATCCGAGAGTTCCAGTACCAGCCAGCAGGATAAATTCACCTACCACTCCCGTCACCATTTCAACACAATAGCAGACTACTGGCCTGCGACACCAAACTATTACCCGATCGATTGCCCCCGACCCTCGCTTACAACATTACTCCTGCTTCTACCAAAACGTCAGGGGCCTGCGCACGAAGAGCTCTGAATTTCGACTGGCGGTGTCGGAGTGTGACTTCGATATGGTGCTCCTCACTGAAACCTGGCTTGACCCCTCGCTGCCCTCCAGCCTATTCTTCGATCTCGTTCAATACACGGTGTACCGTTGCGATCGGAATAATGCCAACTCTACACGCACGCGAGGTGGTGGAGTGCTCATTGCGTGCTCTCATCGCCTTCCCTCGCATGAGCTGCGCTAAAATTACCTCTCACTGGAAGCTGTCTGGATCGATGTTTACGTGGGCGGTCAACACATTATCATCGGCACCATCTACATACCGCCCTACCTCAGTAATGATCGCAGGACGCTTAGTGACCTTTCCGAGTGTATTGGAGCAGTTACGAGAAGACCATCAAGAGACGTACCGCTCATGATTGTAGGCGATTTTAACCAGTCGCTCATTTCCTGGTCACCTGCCGGCACAGACCTTCCGCTGGTCGCCAACTCACCTGTCCTGCACTTCACTCCATGCGTCGCCTCACCTGTCGCCTCCATGCTCACCGATATACTGCACCTGCATGATCTTCATCAGCTGAGTGGGATTCGCAACATAAATAATCGCCAGCTGGACCTTGTACTTGCGAACTCAGCGGCCATCGCCGCCTGCCGCGTCTTTCCGGCCGTCGAACCTCTTGTGCCCGTGGACCCGCACCACCCGCCGTTAGATCTAGCTGTTACTTTCCTAAATGCCTCTCAACCTAGCTTTTCAAGTCGCTCTAGGATCAACACTCCCAGGCTCCTTAACTTTGCGAAAACCAACTTCCACAAGTTAAACGGCATCCTCTCCCGCGTCGATTGGTCTTTTGTTTTTTCTTGTACGACAATCGACGATCGATTGGTGCTCCGCAAATTTCCTCACCCTATGCCTTCCCAAGTGTTCCACTATTTCCTTTACTCGTTCCCGCAATCCTATCCTTTTTTCCTACTCTCTTGAAGGCACTTCCCTCGGTCGCGTCGATTCTATCCGCGACCTCGGAGTGACCCTGGATTCAGGTCTTACCTTCAATAATCACTTAGAGGCTATTGTTGCTAAGTCTTATAAAATGCTTGGTCTCCTGCGTAAATATGCAGCTGATTTCTCAGACCCGATTTGCCTTAAAGCTTAGCACAGCTTAGCTTAACAATAGCTTAGTTCGCTCTATCTTAGAGTATGGTAGCGTGGTCTGGTGCCCTTCAGGTTCTGGTTGGATCGCTAGGCTCGAGGGTGTCCAGCGTAGCTTCACGCGATTCGCCCTGTACCGCCACCCTAATCTCTCGGGCACGAGGCTTGATTACCAGGCTCGTTGCCAACTTCTCGGTATTGAGACCCTGGAATCTAGACGCAAGAATGCTCAATCCCTGTTCGTTGCTGGCTTATTGCTGGGTGAGATTGACTGCGCCTCCCTTCTTTCCCAAATACCTATCTATGCCCCTTCCCGAATCCTCCGCCCCCGCCCCCTTCTTGCCGTCCCTAGTCGTCGCACTCGTCTTGGCCAGGACGACCCGCTTGTGGCCGCTGTTAGTCGCTTCAATGAGCATTTTGAGTGGTTCGATTTCTCCTCCCTATCATCTCTCCGATCCCATCTGCGCTCCTCTTCGCCTTAGATTTTCCATCTACCCCATCACCATGCTCGTCTTTGTCCCTTTTCTCCACCAGTTCTCTTTAGTTTTTTGTTTTTGTATTAGTTAAGGTTAGTTAATAAGTCGCGAAAGATTGTTAAGCCTTCAAGGTGGACAATGTGCATTAATAAAAATAACGACTAAACCTCACCTAAGGTTTGTGACCAAAGCTAAGGCGGCGCACGAATTTTCCCGTCGTTGGCTCAAAAGATCGCGGAAAATCGATCAATATGCTCTCTAAATCATTCTAGACCTCACCATATCCCTAAATATGCGGAAAACCATCGCTAAGAGGGTGAAACCATCGCTTGAGGTTTGTCAAAACCCATACCTCAATCGGTGGTTTCAAGCTTCTACGTGTCAAAATAGACCCAAATATGCGTCGGGATGATTTTTCCGAAGATCAGCAACTCCTTTCAAGGAGGAAATCATCATTTTATAGGTGAAACCAGCGTTTCAGGTCCGCCAACAGGTAAAACCGCAGCCGTCGAGTACACTCCCCTTCTCGCTCACTCCGTCAGATCAGCCGTAAACCATGGTTTGAGGTTTGTGCCGAAAAATAAGGCGGCGCACGAATTTCCACGCCGTGGGCTCAAAAAATCGCAGAAAATCGATCATTATGCATTTTACATCATTCTAGACCTCAAAATACCCTTAAATATGTGGAAAACCATCGCTAGGTGGGTGAAACCATCGTTTGAGGTTTGTCAAAATCCAAACCTCAATCGGTGGTTTCAAGCTTTTATTTGTCAAAACAGACCCAAATATACGTCGGGATGATTTTTCCGAAGATCAAGAGATCCTTTCAAGGAGAAAACCATCATTTCATGGGTGAAACCAGCGTTTCAGGTCCGCCAGCAATGTTACCAGCCCAAGCCTTGGATCACTCTCCCGCTCTCGCACACTTCAAGCCGCGCGCGCTTCACTGAGCGAGGAGTCTCTTTCACCGCGTGACTACATTAGGCGTACCATACCAAAAAACTGGTGCGGCCCAGGTGGTAGAAACCGTTTTTTCTCTCTTTCTAGCGCACCATCGGCTCTGGTACGCTGTCACTCGACCGTACCAAGTTTTTGGTATGGTACGCCTAATGTGGTCACGCGGTCACACCCTCCTGGCGCATCCATGAACCATCGATTGAGGTTTGCGACCAAATCCAAGGCGTTGGTCATGGCGTTGGCCCAAAATATGCTGACAAATTAAAGCATACTTGTAGGCTAAAAAACATCGATCGCTTATTGAAACCATCGTTTGAGGTTTGTGTATATTGCACAAACCTCAAACGGTGGTTACATCCTTCTGTGCTTCATTATTACTCCAAATATACGTGGTGATGATTTTTCCAAGGCTCAAGAGGTTCTTTCCGATCGCTGAAATCATCGTTTGAGGTCCACCATCAATCATACCAGCTCGGCTCAAGCTGTGGGGCACATTCTCACTTACGCACGCTCCAAGCAGCGCACACTCTCTCTCAGCTCGACCGTAAACCATCGTTTGAGGTTTGCGACCATAGGAACGTGGATCCATATTACCTGGCCGTCGGGCCAACAAATACGGCAGAAACTCATGTAATTCGGCAGCCCACTTTCCCATCCATCCATCCATTCTTTTATATGAATGTTACAGCAGTGTCAATCAAGTTAGAAATTCAACTATTGGTTTTGGCTAAATTCAGACAATGTAGATGTGGCTACCGGTCAAGCAATCGTTTTGTTTTTTTTTTGTAGATGGCGCTCGGGAGCTAACAGCTCGAAAACGATCGTCCGTTTCAAACGCATAAACCGTTATCACCGTTCGCGATACCGTTAATTATTTTCGTAAAATTAGTTTTACGCTTAGAATTTACGAGAGCACCTCCATTTACGGTACCATTCAATCACACGACCAAATTGGGCAAAGACGAATTCATGTTCCATAATTTTAAAGACGAGTAAGGTTGGTTTTTTTTGCGACGGTGATCATTTTATTTAAAGTCCTGACCTTTCCTCATTTTAGCATGAGGAAACGGACGTCTTCATTGCTCAGCTTCTTTCCGGGCACGGATTTCTGTTGACCTAGTGTGTCGACAGAGAACCCCTCGAGGGTACAGCAAACTGTTCCGTTTGCTTGGACCAAGACGAATAGGCCCTACATATCCTCTTCACATGCCCTCGTTTTTACCACACCTGTCATGTGATCTAGCGCTCCCGAAGAAACCCTGGCTGCGCAGAAAGTCTCATCCAGCAGATTTGCACCAGTCGAAAGCCCGGGGAGGTCGTTTGCCTTCCTGTTCGAAGCATCATGAAATGAAGAGCGGCCACAACCACCACGAAGCCGACGACGGATCGAACGAAGGTATCAACACCGTCCAATACCGTCTGGTATCGTTGCGGCCACAAATAGGGATACAGGACGAGCAGGAAAAGATGAAAAGGGGCGATGGGAGGGAGGGGTTGAGATCCCCAGACCCGGGGGTTGTGCTTTCAAAAAAGAAGAAGCACCACTACCCACCCTACCTTGGGGCGGCGTTTCAACGAAAGGTAGGCCAGGGGAGGGAGCCCAGGAGTTTCAAAGTTTGGCCAAATGGAGCGGGGAATCAAGTTTCAACTACGGGGACCAGGAATACGGCAATCCTACTCAGCTGACACGGTCGCTTAAGCCAGTTGTTGAGTGCACTTCAAGGTTTTGTCCGTATTCCGGTTAGAGATCGAACTTTACACCCTTTGGGATCGGGTAATCACCGTAAACAGCGAACGCAGCTTACGAAAGGCTTGGCTTTTAATGTGTAGCAAGCGGTAGTTCGCTCCGCAGCTTCATGCAAGTTGTTTTTAAATTTCACAGACCACAAGGCTGATCTTCTCCTTTTTCTTCGGTGGAGATCTCAGGGGCTTTCGTAAACATTTGCTACGTAATCAAAAATTGCGATTCAACGAAATTTAAGATAATACATTGTATTTGAGCATTACACAGACTTTTCACACCGTTCTTTAAAAAATACGTCATGACATAGCGTTCCATTCACAGTACGGCAAACGCAGCAATGTTCTATGACAATATAGACAAATATGGATATTTCACCAATATTGGATATAATGCATGTGAAATATTAAATCATCGGCGGCAAATCAAACAAATAGTCACCTACCTTCTTAATATATGTACGGCAGTGCACCTTATATGGGAAGTATGAAATTGGCAATATGTAGCTGTAAATATTGAGTTGCTGTGCTGAAAAATAGGTAAGCAATAAAACGTATACCGCCACTACGATACAATATATCTGCAATAATTTGGATAGCATACCACGTGTAAAGTTGTTGAAACACCGTATATTGTATCTAAAAATGATCGATGGCAAAACACAGAAACATACTGCGCAGACTTTTCAATAAAAATTAAAATAGTAACATGCACGAGAACGCTGCGCACGCGGCTGTCAGAGCCGGTTTGGCTGGTGTGTATATGGGCCAGAGGGGCGCGAAGGAAGGGAGAGAGAGGGTAAGACGGGTGGACGGGAGGAAGCTCCACAGTGAGAGTTTAAATAGTCATGCAGTTCAAATCAGTCGAGCAGAACGTTGGATGAGTGAGAAATGAGCATAAGCGAGACGACCCGGGCTCTCTCACAGCTGCCCGGCGCTGGCTCACGCTCACCACTGCGACCACCGTTTGAGGTTTAGCCACCTCATGTTATTTTCGAACTCATATGCTGAAAACGAGTCCAGTGGCCCTAACCGTTCAACTTCCTCGGCTACGTGTTGCAAATTGTGTACATTACTTGATAATTTCGATATCCCATAGAATTTGCCAAAATCTCTTACGAATGCATTGAGCATTCGTTTCGCAAGTGGAAAAAGTGCCTTATGCTCCAGTGTACTTAAAATAGTAACTCCACAAAAATATAATAAAAAATGATTATATGCTTCAGGTAGCATAAAATCTTTGAAGATGACTATGCTAATGTAGTGCAGAAAAATACGAAATTCTGTAGCTTTCCACAGGGCTACTTCCTTAAGGTGTCTCATTGGGCGTGGAACTTCACAAGGAAGTCGTGTTTTCAATAGAAATGCAGAAACGACATCCTTTTGTCGGCTTCCCCAATGAATGAATTGGCGCTCATTGAAGCAGTTTGCCAACATGCCCTCAAGTATTTTTTTGGTGACGCCTTCATCAATCAGATGAAGCCGTTCACCTACAGGAAATCCCTTTACCATATCGAAATGGACGATATCCTCTAACGGGGTTCGGCCGGTTTGGTGATCTGGATAGGCTCCACTCCTGAACGCAGCGTCGGTTCGTAGCGGAGCATTGACCGTTTCGAAAATTGTTGTTCTTCCTCTACCTGATCGCTCGGACCGGCCGACAGCTGTGCAGGATAAACACCCGTGCCTACCATTGAAGTTCACTGTGACTGAAATCACAAAAAACATGAGAAAAATATATAAAACTCTCTTCTACTATAAAAGAAAAATTAAGAAAATACCTTTTAAATACGCTCGCATTGGTGCATCGGCAATAACGGCGCGTAACATAAACGGTATCACTCGACTACCTAACTTTAAGCCACGTTGATATAGCTCGTTTACTTCCGTTATAAATGGTCTGAGAAAATCTTCTAAGCTTCCCGGTTTAGACGATCCGCCAAACGTTCCGATTACCATAACTGGCATTTTAGGCAGCTCTACTGCTCTTATTTGAATCGGAAGCAAGTTTTTGCGACTCTTTTTGAAGAGCGGTAATCCGTCGATTGATACATCAATCGATAGTTGGGTAATGTCCGGGATGATAAACCTAAATGAAGATTTCATGTTATTGTTTATAATGTACTGGAAAAATTCGTACTCACTCAAAGAAATTGTTAAGTACCGCCTCTATCCCCCGGTACCACAAATGCCCCCCTTCGATTGGTTTAACTGCTCTAACAATCGAGCTTGAAGTTTTCAAGAACGTCTTCGGCGACTTTGGAAGAGGAGCCTGATAATGTTTCCTCATGATGGCTAATATGGCTCGAAGAGCGAAGCGTGAAAAACAACATATAATTGCCACGTGCCTTAGCGCATCTATCATCGACATATGGTTTACAAAATCTAGATCATCATCCGCGTCATCTTCGTCGAGTTCTGTTCCTGCAGGGTGATTTACTATCTCCTCCTCTAGTAAATTGGTAGAACCCTCTGGAATATACTCGACCTCCTCTGTTGGGCTGACTCGTAAAAAATAAAATAAAGTTTACTTTCGTAACCCGAAATACTTATTTAACTTATAGTTTCACTACTGAACTTAGAATACTTACCTACATCCAGATCCGGCCACTTAATTTGTGATGCTGTTAGGTCCATTTCACCAAGTTCTTCATCACACATTCGCTCCAGTTCCTCCACCTCTCGCTTTCGTTTCACATAGAAAAAGCTACTTTTCTTCGACGATGATGGCTCCATAATTAGTTTTTGAAATTTGTAAACACTTTTTCAATATTTTGTAACCACTTCAACTTACAAACGCACCAGTAGTATACAGATATTCAAGGTTATGTAATAAATTTTACAATAAATGAAATGTCAAAACCATTCATACAAAGCTAACTTTATGCTATTATTATCCAAGAAAATAGAATAAATCGATGCAAGGAATATTTTAAATGCATGTTCATTTATTTTGCATCAAAGTTATTCAATATTTTCGGGAGAAATACTGACTGGACGACATTTTTCCATGATAAAAAAAAGTGGATAACGATCCAAATGTCAAAAGTTTGACTTTCGATACACTTTAAGCTTCAACTACTTTGTTTGAAGCAGGGGGCAGAATTCGTAATGGAGGAGAAGTAGTGTGCGTAGCTGCTCACTGCGTTAGATCGTGGACGGGACAGGCGAAGTAAGGGGAAGTGCACGAAATACAAGAATGCGGCATACATGCTTGTGGACCAGAGGGGTTAAACAAATGACGGAAGAAGTGTGAAACGGGTGGAAATTAAGGGGAGGTGAGTGCCGTTTCCCGCGGGGTTGACAATAGCAGCGGCAGTCGTGCAATTTTTGAGAGGTGAGCGCGCGAGAGCCCCAGACCCGAGAGTTACTTCCGAGAGATTTTTTCTTTCGCTTCTACGCACGGCTCTGACGTCACAGCCCTTGCGCGAATGAATACACTGGACGAAATGGTTTGTTGCGTTTTTATCTTTTTATTTCTGGATTTCTTGTGAATCCAATAACACCGAAAACTAAGTTAACATCGATAATCCATCAAGAACAGCATACACACTATACAATAAACTATTTCGTATGAAATATACATACTTCACTGCAGAGCTTACCTGCTAGTTGAGGAAGTTTTTTGCTCAGCTTCTATCGGTCAGGTGCGTTGCTCCGGAACTTATCATTCTGCGTAAAAAGATGTCTCCAACTAGCTAGGATCGTAGGTTGAATAGTTGATAGTTGATTGAATACCAGATATACTACCCTGCAATAGATGAAATGTAAAAATTATATGTAATTATCGCCGAAAAACTTTAGCGAACTTACCGTGTTGCTTGTTTACGTCAATCTGGCAAAATCGCTCTACGCATGTGATGAACACAGCGAAGGAGAAAAAAATATTCACGTCTCCATCGTTCTTCAAATAAATAAAAAATAATCGAATCGCGACGATTCGCTCCACCCCCTCATCAGCGAGGGACTCGTCTAGCCGCATGTACTGCGAACAGATGTCCTGGTTTGTGTACACCTCGAACCCGTTACCCTCTCGCAGCATATCACCGACGTGCGTTACTGGTTTGGTGGACCCGATCCGTTTCAGTTTAGCCTTGATTATTTCGTCCGTGTCAAGTTGATCATGGCTGGCGATCGGTACCTGCCCACATGGTAGCATTTCAGCATCGTCATTTTCCACCCAGGACAGAGGACGAACCGGAGGAATTTCCTCGTTTGCAACGTTTGACCGATTTGATGTTAGATTTTCATTACAGCCACTGTCCCTCCCTCCGTCGCTCACCTCGCCACCGTCCATGTTCATTTTAAGCACATAAATCTTGCGACTACTTACAGCTGATTTTTGCAGTTTCGGAGGACTTGCCATAAGCCTTCTTTCAATGGCTGTTACAGGAAAACAGTTTTGAAATAAAGTAAAAAGTATCTTAAATCCTACGTTATTGTCACTCGTATAAATCGTTCACCTACCTCCAACTGATTTGGAACGTTTTCGAAACGGTGTGATCGGTTGATCGGCTGCGGCGCGTGTCATATTTCCGCCCCATGAGGTACGCGGCTTCGAACGTTTGACTTTTTTCTCGATGCTGGCCAAATCAACCGCGTTCAGCAACGTGTTATCTAGCTCCAACAGTTTCGTACTTAAGTCATCTTTAGGTTTGCTGGTACAAGCTGTGACCGGTGCTCGGAAATCAACCGGGTTTGCTGCCGGCGCTGCTGAAGCTACGCCCCTGGCTGCTGAACGTTGATTCGGTGAAATCAAGCATTTCCTCGCCGTTGTGGGAAACTTCTGTCGACCGCGGGAACTTCGATTTCCCGACATGGCTGGCGAACTGTTTTAAATGTAAAGTAATGTGAAGCTTTAATCAAAACGAAGTTGCATTTATTTTTCACTGAATTTGAATGTCGTCATAACAATTTGCACCTGCCTGCTTAGGAAATTGACAAACTTACAATTCCCCAACGAGTGAAGAGGAAGAGGTGTGTTCTGTTTTTATTTGACAATCATGAATCGGATGTGTCGCATTGACATTTTTTTTTGTTTATTTGTTTATTTGTTTATTTTTTACATATTGTTTGCCGCTAGGGCTATACAATGAATACCGCCTCATCAAACAATCACACGGAACGCAATAGATAGGAAATGGATGGAGCAATTAGGAGGTAGGAAAAGAGGAACGGTTACAATGAAGGAGACAATAAACGAGAACGAAAACTAGCAATGGACAAGTTGTGGTCGAACAGATCACCTACGGCATTGAAGGCACGCAGGGCACGCAGCCAAGGGTCGTTCTGAGCGAACAATGAGCGGCGGGTAGGGATGAATAAAGGTGGGCGCTCGCGGAGTTGGTAGAATGGGACATAAAGAGGAATAGCCGCAAGCAGGGAAGGGGAGTCAATATTGGAGAGAAGGATGTTGGCAATAAACAATGAACGAGCGTTATTGTGTCGGACACTCAGCTTATCTAGCCCAAGAAGTTGGCACCGCACAGGATAGGGAGGAATGGCAGCGCTGGGGTTATTCAAAAGACGCCTCACGGCGAGCCGAGTGAACTTCCTCTGCACCCTCTCCAACCTATCCAGCGCCGTGACACCAGCGGGAGACCAAATGACGCAACCGTAATCAAGGATAGGACGCACCCAGCAGCAATATAGTGCCCGTAGGCACAGGGGATCACGGATCTCGGAAGCCATGCGAGTAATCAGGCCTAAGATCTTATTTGCGCGCTCGATCACAGAGTCGAGGTGTGGCGCAAAAGATAGCCGGTCATCGAGCAACACCCCAAGGTCTTTAACAATCGACACGCGTGGAAGCGGCAAGCCATTCAAGGAATAGTTGTGTATCAGTTTATTCGAAGAACGACTAAACGAGATAACACAACATTTCGGAACACACAGAACAAGGCTATTGGCGGTACACCAGGCGGAAAAATCATCAGCGAAACGTTGCAAGGAGAGGAGATCATTAGACGAGGATACAGGAAGATAGAGCTTGACATCATCCGCATACAGAAGGTAACCCCCTGGTGGGAGAACACTAGCGCAGTCGGCGATGAAAAGCGAGAAAAGGAGGGGACTCAGGACGCTTCCCTGAGGAACACCCGACAGCCCAACGAATGGATCCGAAAGAGCCCCCTCGACCCTGACTCTGTAAGTCCTATTTGCCAAAAAGGATTGAAGCCAGCGAAGAAGCGACCCCCCGAAACCCATCCGTTCGAGCTTGGCAAGGACCAGCCTATGTTTTAAGCAGTCGAAGGCTGCCTTGAAGTCGGTGTAGATTACATCTACCTGTTTCCCGGCAGCGATGTGCGGATACAGGTCGAGCATCAGGGACATAAGGTTCGAAACGGTTGAGCGCCTCGGCATGAAACCATGCTGGGAAGGTGGGATCAGGGAGTGAACAGAGGGAAGCAGGGAGGAATGGACAATAGATTCGAGGACTTTAGAAACTGCACAAATGAGGGAGATGCCTCGATAGTTAGAGGGAGTGGAACGGCAACCACTCTTGTGTAACGGAGTCATCCAGGCAGACCGCCACATAGTGGGAAAAACCCCCTCCCTGATCGACCTGGAGAACAGGCGAGTAAGGACAGGGGCCAAGGCACGGCCACCATGAACGAGCACCGAGGAAGGAATGCCGTCTGGACCAGGAGAGAAGGAGCATTCCAGCTGATTGATGGCGGTGAGAACCGAGGCCTCGCTGATCTCAATGGTGCCCAGATTAACTGCGTCACGAGGCGTGAAAGCTAAACCATCAGAGAGAGGCGCAGTCGGACAAGCAGTGTCAACGAAGAGACCGGCGAAATGTTCAGCAAGCAGATTGCTTATTGCCAAAGGAGTGGAAGCAGAGCGGTTGCCCACGGACATGGAAGTGGGAATGCGGGAGACACCACGACGCCTGTCCACGTGCCGCCAGAAAGACCGCGGGTCAGAAAGGAGCCTCGATTGGATGCGCGCGATGTGGCAACCGTACCGGAACCGGTTGTAAGCCCGGTATGCGGATGCTGCATATTTAAAAACACGCAGACGGAAGACACACCGCTGCGCACGGTAAGACCGAAGCGCACGTTTAAGGTCTGCCTTCAATGAACGCAAGTGAGCGTCAGACCACAACGGATTAGGAGGGGGTTTACGGAGAGGACAGCAGGAAAACAGGAATGACAATATAGTGGACGTGAAGTTGGCGGTGGCTGCATCTACAGAAGTGTCCAGGTCCAGGAAGCTCCCAATTGGTTCCGGATAAGTTCCTCAAAACGAGCACGATCCAGTTTCTGGAAGTCCAACTCTCGAGGGCGTCCGGGAGGCAAGCGAGGGGCTGGGGCCGGGGGGCTGATGTCCAGGTTGAGTTCCAGTGCAGGGTGGTGCGAATCCTCGAGCAACAACGGCACAGGCGCAGGGATGATAGTACCACAGTACGAAGCTGCAGCAGGGTTTCCAAAGACGAGATCAAGCTGACGGCCTCGAGCGTTGACGATCCCCGAAAGCTGCATGAGTCCATTTAGATGTACGCCGTCGACGAAAGCCGTGTCACGTGGTCCAAAAACAGTCGGCACGAAGTGAGACGCAGCGGTAGGATCGGCTGACCAACCGATGGTCGGCATATTAAAATCCCCAATCACCAGGAGGTTGCCGTTAGAGGGCAGGCGTTCGAGGGCCGCGCCAATGCAATCATGCAAGGTTTCGTACGTGCCGGCAGGGGCATTTGGAGGCACGTATACAGCGCCCAACAAAACGGATACCGCATTCAGCTGCATACGCACCCACACAGCCTCCAGCGATGGAAACGGGAGCAAAACAGCCGAAACGGGAAACGAAGCCGCACACGCAATTAATACACCTCCACCACGAGTTCGATCACTAGTGTATTGGTTGCGATCGCACCTGAATACTAGGAATGAATCGTCGAACAACATAGTGGAGGGTATGGAATCATCCAGCCACGTCTCAGTAAGGATGATACAGGGTCCGCAGCCATACAATGGCAGAACCCAACCGGTACAGGGATTCATGAACGTGCTAGGGGGATTGCCTGTACCGGTAGAGGGATATCCGCGGGCATATAATTGCAAACCACAGTGGCTGAGGGGAATCAAGCTGGCGTATTGTTGCGGTTGTCAACCGGTCGCAAAATAGTATGTATCTGGCAACCGTGCATGAGCGGTGCTGTGCACCGCACACTCAAATGTATCGCATGAGTAACCGTTAGATGTCGAGTAAAAACGTCGAAAAACTACGTGTAAATGAAATTTCGTATTTAGTATTTACGGAAAAAATATTATATCAAAAACTAAATTTGATATTTCCTTTCAACGTGTTCGATTAGTTGTTTAGCACGCCATCTAACGGTCATTTGTGCGACACATTTGAATCATGCACGGTTGCCAGATACCTACTATTTTGCGACCGGTTGACAACCGCAACAATACGCCAGCTTGATTCCCCTCAGCCAACGCAGTTTGCAATTATATGCCCGCGGATATCCCTCTACCGGTACAGGTAATCCCCCTAGCACGTTAATGAATCCCTGTACCGGTTGGGTCCTGCCATTGTATGGCTGCAGACCCTGTAATGTCGTAACCGGATTCCAATACAGCCAAACGTAGATCGTCAAGTTTCGTGCGGACTCCACGCACATTTTGGTAATAAACTAGTATCCCCGACAATGCGTGTGCTTTCTTTTTGGGGAAAATAATAAATTCGGATTGAACGGAAATTATTTGCGAACACAGTTATTTCGGGTTGTCGCGTTAATCATTTTGCGAACGAACATGAAAGCTGAAAGAAAACATTTCTACCGATACACTTCATTGAAGGTCTTCCCGGTCAAAGCCGCTTATATTGTCAAAGAAACAAAACCGGGAATAAGTCGAGTTTTTCGCAACCGGTCCCGTATGATGATATATTTTTGGAAAGGTAAAATGGAGACGAAGAAGACTTATTTAATTTCGATTTGATCAGATGCTGATTAAAAAAAAGTCTTTTAGCGCAGAAACAAATACAAAATTAATTGCCGTATGAAGTTTACTCTTCGGCAATTGTCTTCTGTGTCAGCATGTTTACAAAATGCGGGTTCAGTTCTTCCAGTAGGTGGTCGTAGATCAATAAAAAAAATAATTTAATTTCATGTTTTAATGCTTGAAATAGTACTTAGTTTTTGAAAAATTAAAACATAATTATTTCAAGTCCGAGCACTGACGACAAGCAAATAGGATGAAGATGTATAATTAAAGAACACATTTCTACGGGTAAACTTTACCGAAGGTGATTCCGGTGAGCTGTATATTGTCAAATAAGCCAATCCGGGAATAAGTTGTGTTGTTTGCAACCGATCTCGCATTATTATATATTTTTGGAATGGTAAATTGCAGACCGAGAAAACTTATTTCATTTCGATATGGTCAGATGCAGATTAAAAAAAGTCCCCGGTTGACGACAAATGTCAGTTCACCCTGATTTTGGGTCCCCGCATCCAAAAATCTGTACTTCTCCCCCCCTTAACTCTATGATTAGAAATTAGAATGTGTGCGTTGGTCGTTTTCTTAGGGAGAGAAAAGGTGCGAATGCGTCCTATGTATATTCTATCCTTTGCAACCATGCAACACCAAACTATCGCCAAATGCTTACTGTGTCGTTATACGCGTATAGGCACGTACTTACGTACGAATAGTATTTGAGATATGTGAGTGTGTTTCTTGTTGGAGCAACCACAGCATCATGTATTTGCGCATTCTGGTCATAGCAATCACAGAGTGCAGGCGCAAGTGCATTGAGCATCAAGTGTTATGATCGTGCCATTAATACTGCTGAGGTAAGAACAAACTAATAAACGTATGAAAATGATGGAAAACTAGGAACTTTAAATCAGTAACATTCTAACTTTTTTTTACTTTTAGGAATGAAAACCAAAGCTAAAGAATGCGTCGAATGGTGCATGAGCTGGATCGCATATGCAGTTAAGAATTGGATCTTTCTGGGACGACAAGTCCACTGCAGAGGCTGGAACTCTACACTGGTAAGTCAGAAAACAGTGTGATCGCAAATATCCGAATAATAAACATCCGATGACTTAATTCTCAAAAAACAAATGTTTTGATTTCACCGCAGCATTCTGCGGGTAGAAAAAAATATCACATTCGTAGAATATACCATACACACACACACACACCTACACGCGAGCTAGTCTCACCCACACCACCAAGCAAACCAATGCAAATGTGTGCGGCAATACATGGGCGATCCGTCAAATTTTGACTTGCTGGGAGGTTGCTGGGACTCTTGCTGGAAGTACATGACAGCAGCAGAAAATTTGAATTTCTGTCAACCGGGTCTTTTGTAGCAGAAACGAACCATTATTTCAACAACGTATGAAGGTGGTTTCAATGAAACCATGTTTACAAAATGCGGGTTTAGTTCTTCAAGTAGGTGGTCGAATATCAATAAAAAAAAAATTTAATTTCATGTTTTAATGCTTGAAATAGTACTTTGTTTTTGAAAAATTAAAACATAATTATCTCGAGTTCGAGCACTGACGACAAGCAAATAGGCTGAAGATGTATAATTAAAGAACACATTTCTACGGGTAAACTTTACCGAAGGTGATTCCGGTGAGCTGTATATTGTCAAATAAGCAAATCCGGAAATAAGTTGTGTTGTTTGCAACCGATCTCGCATTATTATATATTTTTGGAATGGTTAATTGCGGACCAAGAAAACTTATTTCGTTTCGATATGGTCAGATGCAGATTAAAAAAAGTCTTTTGTAGCAGAAACGAACCATTATTTCAACAACGTATGAAGGTGGTTTCAATGATTTCTTCTATGTCGGCATGTTTACAAAATGCGGGTTCAGTTCTTCCAGTAGGTGGTCGTAGAGCAGTAAAAAAAAAATTTATTTTATGTTTTCATGCTTGAAATAGTACTTAGTTTTTGAAAAATTAAAACATAATTATTTCAAGTCCGAGCACTGACGACAAACAAAAAGAATGAAGATGTATAATTAAAGAACACATTTCTACGGGTAAACTTTACCGAAGGTAATTCCGGTGAGCTTTATTTTGTCAAATAAACAAATCCGGGAATAAGTTGTGTTGTTTGCAACCGATCTCGCATTATTATATATTTTTGGAATGTTAAATTGCGGACCAAGAAAACATATTTCATTTCGATATGGTCAGATGCAGATTAAAAAAATTCTTTTGCAGCAGAAACGAACCATTATTTCAACAACGTATGAAGGTGGTTTCAATGAAACCATGTTTACAAAATACGGGTTATGTTCTTCAAGTAGGTGGTCGAATATCAATAAAAAAATATTTTAATTTCATGTTTTCATGCTTGAAATAGTACTTTGTTTTTGAAAAATTAAAACATAATTATCTCAAGTCCGAGCAACTGACGACAAGCAAATAGGATGAAGATGTATAATTAAAGAACACATTTCTACGGGTAAACTTTACCGAAGGTGATTCCGGTGAGCTGTTTATTGTCAAATAAGCAAATCCGGGAATAAGTTGTGTTGTTTGCAACCGATCTCGCATTATTATATATTTTTGGAATGGTAAATTGCGGACCAAGAAAACTTATTTCATTTCGATATGGTCAGATGCAGATTAAAAAAAGTCTTTTGTAGCAGAAACGAACCATTCATTCAACAACGTATGAAGGTGGTTTCAATGAAACCATGTTTACAAAATACAGGTTCAGTTCTTCAAGTAGGTCTACGATGAGCAATGAATAAAATAATTTCAATTCTTGTTTTTTTTGCTAGAAACAGAACATTGTTTTTTATTAATTGAAAATTTTTTAATTCGTTATCATTAGACTTATTTCAAAGAAAGCAGGAGAAAGATGAATGTTGAAAGAACATATTTTTACGATTGCGGTTCATCGTAGGTGCACCATGGTACTGGTCATCACTGCTGATATCGGAAAAAACCACAAAACCGGAAATAAGTCTGGTTGGAAGAACCCGATCTCGAATTATTATATATTTTTGGAAAGGTAATTTGGAGACCAAAAGTTTCATTTTTATTATATATGCGCAGATGTAAATTAAAAAAAAATCTGTTACAGCAGAAACAAATAATTATTCCGTATGAAGTTGATTTTTTGACAATTGTCTTCAATTTCGTCGTGTTTACAAAGTGTGGGTTCAGTTCTCCAACGAGAATAATGAAAACCAACGAACAAATTTTTAATTATTCTTGTTTTGAAATAAGTTGCTCACTCTGGTCGTTATATTTAATTTAATGATGATTCTTCCACATGACCGCAACAATATTGGAACATTTACGCTGAATGAAACAACGTTTTCTTGATTTTGTTTGTGAGCTATTGAAAAATAATAAATTCCTTTCCGTTCAACTGAAATTTCGGGAAGCAGGACAGAGAATCGATTCAATGTACCTGCCGAAAAAAGCGACGCCATTTTAAAGACGCCTTCCTACGGACGAAAGAAGCAGACTCAACCAATTTACATCAGAATAAATAAAAAGTTTCGTGCAGAAAATGGCCTCGAGTTGGATAAACGCTAGTGAGGATTTGTTCGGATCGGCGGAGACCGAACAATGTGCGAATTTCGGTAACGTTGCTGCCGAACAGTGGACGGTAGCCGAGTACGATGATTTGGTCCACCAGCTTCGAGCAATTTTGCCAGCGGAGGACGAGAAGAAAGCAGACGACCGGCTTCAGAAAATAAATTGGACTCGCGTCGCTGTCGGCAACCATACGGCCGACGAAGCAAAGAAGGCGACAAAAATGTTGTTGCAGAGAGTTGACGCGTATCGGACGCTGGACGAAATGCTCTGCATCGTACAAAAGAAAGGAGTCCGGGAGTGTTTTGGGCAAGACGCCGAAAACTCGTTCGTTCGTTATATGGCGCTACAACCGCTGAGCGGTCTTGGCCTGACGAAGCTCCATCCGAAACCGCTCACGGTCGCTCGCCACGCTGGTCCAATTCCGTATCCCGGCTTTATTGGCGGCTTCGTCTACGCCATCCGTCCACCTCAATTTAGGCCTACCACGCCTCCTCTGTCCTTGGGGACAGCCTAAAAGGACTTTACGTGCTGGGTCGTCCGGTGCCATTCTCATGACATGACCAGCCCACCGGAGCCTGGCGAGTCTAATTCGCTGTACGACAGTAAGGTCGCCGTACAGCTCGTAGAGCTCGTCGTTATAACGGCTCCTCCATTGTCCCTCCTCACATACGGGGCCAAAAATCCTCCTGAGCATCTTCCTCTCGAACACGGCTAAGAGGGTTTCGTCAGATTTGGACAGAGTCCATGTCTCGGAGGCGTATGTGAGCACTGGTACTATGAATGTTCGGTATAGTCCCAGCTTCGACTGTCTTCACAGGTATCGTGAGTGGAAGAGATTTCTCAGACTGTAATATGACCGGTTGGCTGCCAGCACCCTAGCGCGAATTTCATCTTCAATGTTGTTGTCGGTGCTGACCTTTGACCCAAGATAGGTGAAATTTTGGACGACTTCAAAAGTGCGTTCACCTACTTGTACGTCACCCCCGCGTAGGCTTTCGGCAATTGTTGGCAGGGCCGCTGATGGTGCCACCATCATCTTGGTTTTTCCCTCGTTTATCTGCAGTCCGAGGTTATTCGCCGCTTGCTCGATCCTTTGGTATGCTTCTGCTACATAGGAGAGCCTTCTACCAATAATATCAATATCATCAGCGTATGCCAGGATCTGGATTGACTTATAGAAGATGGTCCCCGAAGTTTCCACCTCCGAGTCTCGGATGGCCCTCTCTAGCCCTAGGTTGAAGAGTATGCAGGCAAGCCCACGCCGAAACGCCGAAACCTACACAACAAGAAATGCAACAATATTCGTGTGGCGGTCGCGCTAAACGACCGCGTTGTGGAAACTCGACTTCAGCCGACCACACGCGCCACCTATCGGAAAACCAGGGAACCACCGGAAACCTAACCTTCTCTCTCAGTCGGTTAGCAGTTAGTTATCAGTTATCACTCGCCCGATCGTTCTCCACTACCTGTGTTGAGACCCGCGTGCTTGGTTATTCCTTCAAGGCTCTTTCGTGTCCGACCTTCCACCGTCATCCGTGTTGGGACCGGCGTGCTAGGCTTTTCTTTCTATCACTCGTCCGATAGTTCTCCACCACTCGTGTTACGACGAACACCCGCTCTACGTGAACTTGGATAACAAATAAAAAACGGTAGATTCCCTCGAGAAATCGAAACCTCCGAGGGAACCTCCAAATTCGTAAGTCTTAAATAATCAACTAAAAGGTGCCTTGGTTTTCATTGATTGTATTATTTGTTTTGTTTTGTTTATTTCTAGCCACCACAAGCACCACCAGCAAACCAAAACAACATACAACAAGATAGCAAACCGCACCATAACACCATACAATATTTTTTCAAAACAACACAGCACCTCAAATCTGACTTGCGCCGACCGGAAAAAGCTGTGGAAGCATGCTGATCCTGCCGCGAAACTGCCTTTTATCATCGAAGCATCTCGTTCGGAAAACCACCGGCTTACTAAGGAAGAAAAGCGGCTGTTTGACATAGGCAAACGGAAAGCCCAAATCCGTTCCGCTCACTACAATCGATTTCTTCGTCGCAAAGTACGGCCAACATAAACCACCATATACCGCAGCGAGGTGTCACCGGGCTGCAAGGAAGCGATTCCACCGACTGCCAACAGTCCGCAAAACAGCATTCGAGAAAGAACACCAGGACGCCCTGATTAGATACATCACCGAATATATGGCGTATATTGATACATGTTCATCTTTTCAGATGCAGGCGGAGTGGGAGGAGCTGGATCGGTACATGCTGGCTGTGCTACCGAAAACGGAAGCGGTGGACGAAGACCAGGCCAGATGCAGCACCGATAATTTCCACGACTTGCCGATTGCGGAGTCGACGGCGCTGGACGATGCAACCCTTTTTGGCCATTTGGATCAAAGCAACAGCCGTGCTAAACGTAGAAAACCGGACAATTCATCGTCGTCGTCGAGCGTCCACTCGCTCACACTATTTTAATATGAATAATTAATTTAACTATAATTAATGCATGCCTTCAAATAATTTAATGCTTGCAAAAAATGGAAAACCGCGTTCAGTTTAACGTTATGCATGCAATATAATAAATAAGTGCATGCAAATGTAGATATAGCTTATTCAATTATAATAAATGCATGCAAATAAAAAACTATTAAAACCATATCAGTCGTGTTCAATTTATTTGAGTTTTGGCTACGTTTTCCCTATTTTGGCTTTCCGCACTCTTTAATTTCAATTTCGCTGGCAGTCGATATTTATTTTGTAGTTTGAATCCACGTTTCAAAAAAAAAAAAAAAAACACTTCGTGCATGATAAGCTGCATCTCATAAACCCAGCAAAGCATAGTTTGGAACACAAAAAAAAGCGTAGCTCAGGCTGCATCAAACCAATCCCGCAAAACGAAACTGTTTTGGAAACGTTATGCGGAGCCCAACAACATCCCGTCGAGAGCGAGAAGATCCGATGGTTTTTAGCAAAATCATGTGTGAGGGCAAACACCACCGATTTTGACCCCGTTGAGCCGGTTTTCAGTACCGAAAAAAACACAAAATCAAGCGTAGCTCAGGCTGCATCAAACCAATCTCGCAAAACAAAACAGTTTTGGAAACGTTATGCGGAGTCCAACAATATCCAATCGAATCCAATATCCAATCCAATCCGATGCTTTTTCAGCAAAATCATGTGTTAGGGGAGACATCACCGATACTGTCCCCGTTGAGCCGATTGAGCGAGATGTTTAGTCGTATATTTTCTAAGTCGGCATCATATACAACTTACGATATACATGAGCCGTACATTGCTCGTTCATCTATACGTATGCATAAAGAAAATCGTATTACATTCTAAATCGGAATCATATGCTATAAAGAATATACATTGCTTGTACATTGTCTATGCATAATGCGATTCCGATTCGAAATATACTAATAAGAGAATCAATTTATTCAACTTAATACGACTTCGTGTTGTGTGGGTGGTACATTATTCACCAGAACTTCCTCTCTTGTTAGCTACAGATGCTTCTCCATATGGAGTTGGTGCCGTTTTGAGCCACGAATATCCGGACGGTACAGAAAGGCCTCTCCAGTTTGCGTCTCAGACGCTGAACAAAGTTCAACAAAAGTACATGCATGTTGACAAGGAGGCATGTGCGATCATCTTCGCGGTAAAGAAATTTTTCCAATACTTATACGGAAGGCAGGTTACGGTCGTGACAGATAATCAGGTAATTACCATAATACATAGAGCATAAAGGCATACCAGTAATGTCAGCCCTACGAATGCAATACTTCGCTACGTACTTACAAGGGTTTGACTACAAAATTCGGTTCAGAAAGGCCGCCGATAATGCCAATGCAGATACTATTTCACGCCTGCCTTTAAACGAGCAAGATACTAGTCAGATATACACCTTGGTCGCGCTAAGCGTGACAGACGTTACTTATCATATAGTGACATACGCTACGTGTCATAGTGCTAGGAGACAGGAAATAAAAACGGCGTGGTCAGAAGTCTCGCTTTCATAAAGCCGGCTGGTCAAGACGTGTTAAACAAGTGGTATCCGAAAGAGTAATAATATGACAGATAAAGAAAGAGAAGTGCCTTCCGGAAAGGAAAGCACAAGCCTACTTCGGTAAGCTCGCTGGTGCTATCGAGTATTTGCATTAATGCGGTATCGCTCATCGTGATATAAAGCCTGAGAACATCCCCAACCAGGAATTTTCGTAAGATAAATGAACTGAGCGTATATGAAACTCAAACGATCACGACGCGCCACGCTTCGTCTGTTCAGATGTATTGGCCGTGTACATCGGTCTAGTATCGACGAATGATCCACCAGCATCCGAAACGCGAACTGTTTGTTTGTGTGCCAATATTCATCGCACCGATTGCAAGCTCCGGGGAATTCACTTTGCACGAAAGCAATCCAAGCAAGATCATCGCAATCTATTTTTAGATACTTCATCTGGAGAGAGACGTTCATTCAGCGTCGTTCCAGAGGACTCTCCTAATTTATATTTCTGTTTTAGCGCCCATCTCTTATCAATAGCCGATGGCCCTATCTGATGGCAGGATAGGATAATTGATCCATCAAGCTGGGGATCAATGCGGGTTCGATACTACCCGAGAACCATCTTTTTATTTTTTCGATAGCCGAGCTATCTAACGAGAATTGTCGTCCTCTCGTTGGTTGTCTCGCGATATAATTCGTTGGCGAGGTATATCACGATGTTTCCAACGAGAATCGTAAAAATTCCTGGTTGGGTCGTGTTGGATGCGAACGATACCGTAAAGTTGATAGATTTTGGATTTTCTTGCTGCTTGTCGAAGGTAGATGATGAGGATGAGCAGCGGCTGTCGGAAACCTTCTGTGGGAGTTTCGCATTCGCCAGCCCGGAGTTCGTCATTTGTAGACCGCACGCTCCGCAATCGTGCGACTTATGGACATCGGGAGTAGTTCTCTACATGATGTTGTTTGGCAGACATCCTTACGCCACCTGCAAAAAGAGCTACGTAAAAAATATATGTACGAACAGTTGAAGATCATATCGAAGGGCTACAGCTTCTCGGAAAATGTTACGGTAAGCGACGAAGTGAAGAAGCTTTTTAAACAAATCTTCATTCTTGTTGAAAACCGCATCAACGCTACTAACATGCTACAAAGGAGGAGGAGAACAAATCAGAATCGAAGAAAGAGTCAACTCCGCAACTGGTGTACCTTCTCGAGCTGGAACAGATTGAGCAGGACCTGATGGAGATTTCTAGAAGCGAACCATCACCGAAACGCTACACTGGTGAACCGTTGGTAATGGTGAACGGGAATGAAACTTCGTTGACATTTAATGGGCATTTGTTCCATTGTGGAGATTCAATAACAATCAAGGGACTTCAGATGAATCCGATTTCAGGTACAATTACCCGTCTTTCCCAGGAAAGCCTGTACTTCAAATAAGATAACCTGGACAGTGAGCAGTGTACCATTCTCTACCCTCTCAACAACCTGCTTAAGAAGGACGTACCATTCAAATGGAAGAAGGAACAAGATAGAGCGTTCCAAAAAGAAAAAAATAATATCCAATTTAACGGATGCTTGGTACATTATTCACCAGAACTTCCTCTCTTGTTAGCTACAGATGCTTCTCCATATGGAGTTGGTGCCGTTTTGAGCCACGAATATCCGGACGGTACAGAAAGGCCTCTCCAGTTTGCGTCTCAGACGCTTAACAAAGTTCAACAAAAGTACATGCATGTTGACAAGGAGGCATGTGCGATCATCTTCACGGTAAAGAAATTTTTCCAATACTTATACGGAAGGCAGTTTACGCTCGTGACAGATAATCAGGTAATTACCAAAATACATAGAGCATAAAGGCATACCAGTAATGTCAGCCCTACGAATGCAATACTTCGCTACGTACTTACAAGGGTTTGACTATAAAATTCGGTTCAGAAAGGCCGCCGATAATGCCAATGCAGATACTATTTCACGCCTGCCTTTAAACGAGCAAGATACTAGTCAGATATACACCTGGGTCGCGCCAAGACAGACGTTACTTATCATATAGTGACAGATGCTACCAGTCATAGTGATAGGAGACAGGAAATAAAAACGGTGTGGTCAGAAGTGACACACTCGCATACAGAAAGCCGGCTGGTCAAGACGTGTTAAACAAGTGGTATCCGAAAGAGTAATAATATGACAGATAAAGAAAGAGAAGTGCGTTCCGGAAAGGAAAGCACAAGCCTACTTCGGTAAGCTCGCTGGTGCTATCGAGTATTTGCATTAATGCGGTATCGCTCATCGTGATATAAAGCCTGAGAACATCGTGTTGGATGCGAACGATACCGTAAAGTTGATAGATTTTGGATTTACTTGCTGCTTGTCGAAGGTAGATGATGAGGATGAGCTGCGGCTGTCGGAAACCTTCTGTGGGAGTTTCTGTTGGATTTTGCATCGACGTCCAAGGGTGTTAAAGCTTGCATCGCTGAGCAGCGCTGACAATTGGACGTCGATGCAAGCTCTAACACACTTGGACGTCGATGCAAAATCCAACAGAAACTCCCACAAAAGGTTTCCGACAGCCGCAGCTCATCCTCATCATCTACCTTCGACAAGCAGCAAGTAAATCCAAAATCTATCAACTTTACGGTATCGTTCGCATCCAACACGATGTTCTCAGGCTTTATATCACGATGAGCGATACCGCATTAATGCAAATACTCGATAGCACCAACGAGCTGACCGAAGTAGGCTTGTGCTTTCCTTTCCGGAACGCACTTCTCTTTCTTTATCTGTCATATTATTACTCTTTCGGATACCACTTGTTTAACACGTCTTGACCAGCCGGCTTTCTGTATGCGAGTGTGTCACTTCTGACCACGCCGTTTTTATTTCCTGTCTCCTATCACTATGACTGGTAGCATCTGTCACTATATGATAAGTAACGTCTGTCTTGGCGCGACCCAGGTGTGTATCTGACTAGTATCTTGCTCGTTTAAAGGCAGGCGTGAAATAGTATCTGCATTGGCATTATCGGCGGCCTTTCTGAACCGAATTTTATAGTCAAACCCTTGTAAGTACGTAGCGAAGTATTGCATTCGTAGGCCTGACATTACTGGTATGCCTTTATGCTCTATGTATTTTGGTAATTACCTGATTATCTGTCACGAGCGTAAACTGCCTTCCGTATAAGTATTGGAAAAATTTCTTTACCGTGAAGATGATCGCACATGCCTCCTTGTCAACATGCATGTACTTTTGTTGAACTTTGTTAAGCGTCTGAGACGCAAACTGGAGAGGCCTTTCTGTACCGTTCGGATATTCGTGGCTCAAAACGGCACCAACTCCATATGGAGAAGCATCTGTAGCTAACAAGAGAGGAAGTTCTGGTGAATAATGTACCAAGCATCCGTTAAATTGGATATTTTTTTTTTCTTTTTGGAACGCTCTATCTTGTTCCTTCTTCCATTTGAATGGTACGTCCTTCTTTAGCAGGTTGTTGAGAGGGTAGAGAATGGTACACTGCTCACTGTCCAGGTTATCTTATTTGAAGTACAGGCTTTCCTGGGAAAGACGGGTAATTGTACCTGAAATCGGATTCATCTGAAGTCCCTTGATTGTTATTGAATCTCCACAATGGAACAAATGCCCATTAAATGTCAACGAAGTTTCATTCCCGTTCACCATTACCAACGGTTCACCAGTGTAGCGTTTCGGTGATGGTTCGCTTCTAGAAATCTCCATCAGGTCCTGCTCAATCTGTTCCAGCTCGAGAAGGTACACCAGTTGCGGAGTTGACTCTTTCTTCGATTCTGATTTGTTCTCCTCCTCCTTTGTAGCATGTTAGTAGCGTTGATGCGGGTTTCAACAAGAATGAAGATTTGTTTAAAAAGCTTCTTCACTTCGTCGCTTACCGTAACATTTTCCGAGAAGCTGTAGCCCTTCGATATGATCTTCAACTGTTCGTACATATATTTTTTACGTAGCTCTTTTTGCAGGTGGCGTAAGGATGTCTGCCAAACAACATCATGTAGAGAACTACTCCCGATGTCCATAAGTCGCACGATTGCGGAGCGTGCGGTCTACAAATGACGAACTCCGGGCTGGCGAATGCGAAACTCCCACAGAAGGTTTCCGACAGCCGCAGCTCATCCTCATCATCTACCTTCGACAAGCAGTAAGTAAATCCAAAATCTATCAACTTTACGGTATCGTTCGCATCCAACACGACCCAACCAGGAATTTTTACGATTCTCGTTGGAAACATCGTTGTTAGCGCCGTAAAGTAGGCAAAGGATGCCCCAGTAGCACAGTCCTTTGCATAAGATAATTATGTTGCCAGTAGTAGATATGTTAGTGATAGATAAGTAATAAGTGTTTGTGAGATAAGATCTAGCGTTAAGATAACTTGTAAGATAACATCAATAAATGTATTTTAGTCTAAGCTGAACCATCGACTTGAGCTATCGAAACATTGGTCCTTCGAACCGGATAGAATTTGGATTCTTGTAACATTCATCCGGAGTAAACCGCGTTAGAGAGTTGATTCGCGGAAAGAGTTTGAGTTCAGTGGATGGTAGTTAGATTCACTAGTTCGTGGTGGTTGCCGTGGTGAAATTGTGACCATTGGACCTGTACGTGAACGACCGTGTCAAGCGGCAACCAAATCCAGCAAGGCGCGCGCGAATTTGAGTCGACGCTACAGTGTGGCACAAAAAGTTAGCGGTTTGCGTATAAAGGTTAGCATTTCTCGGGACAGAAACAATAAGGAAAATGCCGGTTACGGACAAAATGGTGCGTCAGATGAAACGCGTATACAACGACAAGTTAGCGGGAGTTGATTTTTTTTATGAGTTCATCGAAAATTATACCGAAAACCAGCAATGCCAGATAAGCAGCCTCCTCATTTCGTTGGAAGAGGCTAAGAGTAACTTCGAAAGTGCGAGAGAAAAGTTACTAACGGAACACGAAGAATGTGATACGGTGGAACTTTTGACCGAAAAACAAGCCTTCTACGGGAAGTTCCATCGGGTGAAAGGCTTTCTGTTGGAGAAGCAAGATGGGGCGGACGGCCATAGGCCGGCTGCAAATAGTACAATGGCGAATGCAAGTTTTACAAATTCGCAAGTGAGGCTTCCCAAAATCGATTTACCGGCGTTCGATGGTGACAAAACAAAATGGATGAGCTTCAAGGATCGCTTCACTGCAATGGTTCACGATGCAGAGTTGTCGGACATAATGAAGCTGCAATATTTGTTGGCTTCGCTAAAAGGAGATGCTGCCAGGTTATTCGACCACGTAAAGCTTGTAGAAGGAAACTACAACAGTACGTGGCAAGCTTTGTTGGAGCGGTTTGATGATGCGAAGATGCTGAAACGGGACTACTTCAAGGCGTTGGTGGATCTGCAACCGATGGCTGCCGCAACGGCGGAGGAATTGACTCGTATCGTCAACGAATCGAAGCGCTTAGTGCTTGGGATGGACAGATTGCAGGAGCCTGTATCTTCCTGGGATACCCCATTATCAAGTCTGGTAAGATACAAGTTCGACGAGCAAACACTAATGGCTTTCGAACTTATTGCAGCCGAGCAGAAGACGGATACCTTTAAGGCATTGATGGAGTTTTGTGAGCGGCGCATCAAGATTCTGACAAACTCGGTCGTCCACACGCAAAACAGGATCGATACGAGGCCGGCAACCAGGGGAACAAATGCAAATCCTGACCATCAAGGTACTCGAAAGCCTACACAAAGACCGTATCCGGCTTCAATGTCCTGTGCAGCTCAGACAGGCAACATGCTCAGAGGGTGTGTGTTGTGTAAGGCTGATCATCATATCGCAAGATGCGAGAGATTTGCAAAGATGTCGTTGTCAGAGCGTCAACAGATTGCGAAGGTTGAGTCTTTGTGCTTCAACTGCTTGGGAAAGGAGCATCAAGCAAGATTCTGCAAGGCCCATTCAAGATGCGGAAACTGTCAGAAACGACATCACACCTTAGTATGCAACAAAACCAATCCGATTATCCCGAGAACAGAGAGCAGCATAAGCGCCACCACGTACATACCAGCTCCAGTTGATTCGCAGCCTCCACAAGAAAAAATGATTTGGTTGTCAACGGCTCAGGTGTTGATTTGCAATGATGAAGGTAGAGAATTTCCAGCTAGAGCGTTGCTGGACCAGGGGTCGCAATCCAACTTCATGAGCGAACGGTTGGTACAGCAGTTGAAGCTGAAGAAAAGGCGACTAAATAAACCTTTGTCCGGCATCGGAGCAGTTTCGCTAAAGGCAGAGACGATGGTGGTAGCTACCATGAAATCACGAGCGTCAACCTTTGTGTCTCGAGTGAATTGGTTGGTGCTGCGAAACATAACAGCCAACTTTCCAGCGCAAACTCGGAACACGGAGTCCTGGAACATTCCCCAAGCACTGATATTGGCAGATCCAGCATTCTTCCGGAGTGAGCGGATAGACCTTCTGATTGGTGCAGAGTTATTTGGCGAGTTGCTCCAACAAGGTCAATTAAAGTTAGCACCTCACTTGCCAAAGCTCCTGGAGTCCAGCCTTGGTTGGATTGTATGCGGCAGGGAAGAACGAGTCTCTGAAGATGCAGCTGAGGTCGTCTGTTCCTGTTTGGCTGACAACGATCTTGGGGCAATATTTGAGAAGCTGGCTAGCCTGGAAGCGATACCGGAAGAACGTGTACGGTCCGAGCAAGATGAGGAATGTGAAAACCTTTATCTAAACACAACGAGGCGCACCGAGTCGGGAAGGTATGTCGTTAAGTTGCCCAAGGTAGCCAACTTCGAAGAAAGGTTGGGAGACTCACTTCAACCAGCATTGAAAAGGTTAGCGGCCATTGAAAGGCGTATGATCAAGGAGCCGAACCTGGGTGCCGCGTACAAGGAATTTATGTCCGAATACATCAGATTAGGGCATATGACAAAGGTGTCAACTTATGTAGAAGATAAGATGGCAGAGGGCACGCCACGGTTTTACCTGCCGCACCATGCAGTTTGGAAGACTGATGGATTGACGAAAAAGTGTCGAGTGGTGTTCGATGCATCATGCCGTTGTGGTACCGGGCTAAGCTTAAACGACATTTTGTTGACTGGACCGCGATTACAAGACGACATAGAAGTCATTCTTCTCAGATTCAGGATGAGGCCTGTGGCCTTTATGGCTGATGTAGAGAAAATGTATCGGCAGGTCTTGGTGGCGGAAGAAGATAAAAATCTACAACGAATATTATGGAGAGAAACCGCCAACGATCCAGTTGGGGTCTACGTTCTGAATACGGTAACGTATGGGACCGCGTGTGCACCATTCCTAGCAATCAGGACATTATTTAAGATTTTCGAAGATGAAGGGCATCAGTTTCCCATGGCGTCACGCTGCGCAAATGATTTCTATGTTGACGACATCTTGTCCGGCGCAGCGACCATAGAGGAAGCGGGAAACATGGTAAAGGAGCTCAGTGAGTTGCTCAGCATGGGAGGGTTTGGCCTCCGCAAGTGGGCTTCCAATGAGCCAGAAGCACTTGCAGCAATCACACCAGAGCACATCGCGAAGGCAGGAAATTATGAGTTTGGGACGGAGCCTACAGGTACGGTGTCCACATTGGGCTGGTCGTGGAACACATCGTCGGACGTCTTGAGTGTTCAAGTTAGGCTACCGCCACAGATCGAAACCCTACGCACGAAACGGCAGGTATCAGGATGCCTCGCGAAAGTATATGATCCATTAGGATTCCTCGATCCTGTTAAGATGAAGGCAAAGCTGCTTTTGCAACGTATAGTAACTTTGAAGGATGCCAAGGGAAAACGCTGGGACTGGGACGATGTGTTACCAGAAGGCTTGTTTGCAGAATGGATCGCGTTCTTTCCCCAACTTACGGCACTATCAAAGATAGAAGTTCCAAGACCAGTGGTAACGGATAGCAGTATGGAAAAACAAGTGCATATATTCTGCGACGCATCGGAAAGGGGGTATGGAGCTTGTTGTTACATCCGTTGTCAGAAAGTTGGCGAAAAGGCGACAGTGAACTTCTTTATATCGAAATCGAAGTTGGTATCGTTGAAGCAAAAGATAACGATCGCTAGATTGGAGTTATGTGCAGCGCTCTTGGGCAGCAACTTATATCGGTTAGTGAAGAAGGTCCTGCCGGAAGGAGCACCTGCCTTTTTATGGACGGATTCCATGACTGTGTGGCATTGGGTGAATTCTCCTCATGGAAATTGGAAGACATTCGTAGCGAATCGCACATCAAAGATCCAGCGGAACGCGGAAGGAGCTCAATGGAGACACGTGCCGGGAGTCGAGAACCCGGCGGATCTGGTGTCTAGAGGGGTGGATCCGGAGGCACTTATCGACACCAAGCAATGGTGGTCGGGGCCAACATGGCTCTCCTTGGAGGAAGAATCGTGGCCAGCATTGCCAAACAATGCAAAGGCATTGGAACCTACAGGAGAAGAACGAGCAACAGCGGTACTAGCCTCTTCGCTTGACGAAGAGAACTTTAGTGACCGACTCTTCTCCCTGTGCTCCACATACACTAAGCTGCGCAGAGTGGTGGGATATTGTCAACGATATCTCCATGCTCTAAGATCGCATGCAAAACCAACGTCAGAGGAAATGGCACCGTTGACCACTGAGGATTTAAGGAAGGCGGAGTCAACGCTTTGCCACTTGGCACAGAGGGAGCAGTTGGTGGCAGAGCTGGACACGTTGAAGAAAGGAAGGAGTTTGCCGAGTGCTTCGGGCTTGAGGTTCTGCGATCCTTTTCTAGGCGAAGACGGATTGATTTGTGTCAAGGGACGGCTTCAGAACGCGCATATGAATGAGGCAGCAAAGCATCCCATAATAATTCCCAAAGGCCATCCGTTGGCGAGGTTGTTGGCGTTACATTACCATGTCAACTTGCTTCACGCTGGGCCACAGTTGATGTTGACCTCATTACGACAACGATTTTGGATCATGGGAGTGAGGTCAGTGGTTCGGCAAGTGCAGCGGCAGTGTGTCAGCTGCTTCAAGAATAAGCCGAAGCTGGTGGTGCAACCAATGGGAGAGTTACCTGCAGCAAGAGTAGCGGAAGCGAGACCGTTTGCCATATCGGGTGTGGATTACTGCGGCCCAGTGTACATCAAGGGCGGTCATAGGAAGGCAGCACCCACAAAGGCATACATCGCAGTGTTTGTGTGCTTCGTTACGCGGGCAGTGCATCTGGAGTTGGTTTCCTCTTTGTCCACGGCAGCCTTCATAGCGGCACTCCGAAGATTCGTGTCGAAGCGAGGATTAGTGGCTGAACTGCACTCCGACAATGGCACCAACTTCAAGGGAGCCGCCAACGAACTGCGTAAACTCTATGATCTGGTTAGTTCCTCTCAATTTCAGGCAGAGGTAACAACTTGGAGCAGCGAACGAGGTTTGAAATGGAGTTTCATTCCGCCGGGAGCTCCCCACTTCGGAGGACTTTGGGAGGCAGCGGTTAAGTCGATGAAGCGTCATCTACATCGTGTATTGGGAGACGCAGCTACCACGTATGAAGATATGGTCACGCTGTTGGCGCAGGTAGAATGTTGCCTGAATTCGCGACCTATCACTCCGATGTCGGATGACCCTGCAGACTTGGAAGCACTTACACCGGGACACTTTATCACGGGTTCAAATATGCAGCAGGTCCCGGATATTGATCTGCGGGATATTCCGGAAGGCAGGTTGAATCATTGGCGGGTGATTCAACAGCGATTTCAGCACTTTTGGGCTCGATGGCGATCCGAGTATCTGCATCAGCTGCACGTTAGGAATAAGTGGAGTATGCCTGCGACGGCTATAGAACCTGGAATAATGGTTATCATTCGTGATGATAATATGCCACCAAACAAATGGCCATTGGCACGAGTGATAGAAGTGCACCCAGGGAAGGACGGGATAGTCAGGGTTGTTACTTTGCGCACAACTCAGTCCGATAAAGTGAAAAGGCCAGTTGCCAAGTTATGCGTACTTCCATTTGAGGGCAACAGAAAGGAAGGAGGAAAGGTTCAACAGTGTAAATAGTTTAATTAGTTTATAAAAATTTGAATTTTTATGGTGGTCGGGATGTTAGCGCCGTAAAGTAGGCAAAGGATGCCCCAGTAGCACAGTCCTTTGCATAAGATAATTATGTTATCAATAATAGATGTGTGAGTAATACATAAGCGATAAGTATTTGTGAAATAAGATCTAGCGTTAAGATAACATGTAAGTTACATCAATAAATGTATTTTAGTCTAAGCTGAACCATCGATTTGAGCTATCGGAACACACGTTATATGGTTTACCTAAGTAGGTATTACTTTTTTTAAAGGTGCACAACCATCTCATTTTGTCACCAGACGCCACTGATGTTAATGTACGCGATTTGTCGCACGACGCATAAATTAATGCTCCTGGGGATCGATCGAGATAAAGGAAATAAGCGGTGGCCAGTATTGGTATCACGGTATAGAAAAATGCTTATCAGTCCAACTATGGTAAGTCCGTTAGTGTGTTTTCAAGCATTATTATTGTTTAAAAATATCGTAGAATGTCAATAACTAGTTTGTTTTTTCCGTTTTTCAGTAATGCAAGACTAACTCATGACAACTTATCACTAAATATATCAATGGATGGATTACCATTGCATAGAAGTGGCAGCATGCAGTTTTGGCCGATATTATTTAATATTCATGAGATGCCGAAAGTTCCTGTGATGACGGCAGCTATTTTCTGCGGCATGACAAAGCCGACGAACGTTGAGGAATATTTACGTCCCATGGTCACGGAGATGAACAACATCATGGAAAACGGAATAAACTTCAACGGGAAACATGTATCGATACATCTAAGGGCCATTATTGCAGACACTCCAGCAAGAGCATTCATAAAAGGTTGATTACAAAACTTATGGTCAGATAATTATACACGGATTTAATTATTCTTTCATTTCATTTTCGCAGGTGTAGTAGGACATGCCGGTTACAGCAGTTGCCAGAAATGTACCGTCGTAGGTCAATACGACAGCGCTGCTCGCACTATTGTATTTTCTGGGACACAAGCAACACAACGAACTGATGAAGCATTCAGGGAAGGCGCCTATCCAGGACACCAAAGGACGACGACACCTCGTTTAGATTTAAGAAATTTTGACATAGTCCAGGATGTCGTGGTTGCAGATCGTTTGCATCTTATCGATCTTGGCATCATGAAGAGACTGCTAGTGGGCTGGCGAAACGGAACACTGGGAAAAAGAAAATGGGACCAAACTCAAAGTGAATTAATAACGCAAGCCTTGCAGACGATAAAACTTCCTTCTGAAATTCATCGTAAGCTACGTACATTGAAGTATGTAAATTTTTGGAAAGGGTCCGAATATGCATCATTTTTACACTATGCAAGTATCGTCTTGCTGAAGGAACATTTGGAGGATAATGTATACGAGCATTTTTTGTTGTTTTTCTGCTCTGTTACTCTTTTTTTTTCGTCCGTATATCAGCTATACTGGCCGGTTGCTGGAGAAATGATGAAAAAATTTGTTGAAGACTATGCTTCTATTTACGGAGAACGCTATATCAGCAGCAATGTGCATAACCTGCAACACATTTTGGAAGAAGTAGAACATTTTGGTCCATTAAACACAATATCCACATACCCGTTCGAAAACAAACTGCAATTTTTGAAAGGTTTGCTTCGACATGGATGGAAAAGTTTAGAGCAAGCAGTAAACAGACTGTCTGAGTTAGAGAAATTCCGTATGCCTCATCAAAAGTTTAGAAAACAAACAGCTTACATACGCGAATCATTTGTATTGCAAAACAACATTAGGAATTGTTGGTGTCTAACGATGGATAATTCAATAGTTCAATTCCAAAACGTTACCATTGGATTGACGGTTGGTTCGGAAATTACTGGTATCACCGGTAAACAAATGCGATGCAAGGATTTATTCTTTCTCAAGCCTTTTGAATCTAGTTTTCTATATATCTTCAAAGGATGTCCAACTAACTTAAATGAAGAGTGTGTAGAGATACCTCTTCATCAAATAAGATGCAAGTTGGTTGCTGTTCCTACCAGAAACCCCGAAGAAGCAGTATTTTTCCCTATTGTACATACCATAGTAGAATAAGAAAACAAACAAAGCAAAGCAACTCAATAAAACAACAAAATGAATAAAGATAAGTTATAATTTATTTTACCTCCACCGAAAATGTAACATCACAGAAAAATAAGGAACTTGAGTAAATAATAAATCAATTTGAATAATAAATAATTTAAGGAATCCTATTTACATGACTATGGCACGATGTTTTGGCGTAATCGGATAAATGGGTTCTTTCATGCGCATGCCTTAATTTACGAACGAAAAAGTTAGCTACAGTACTCATAGCTACCGTGACGCTTTCGTTAGTTCCTATTTCTTTAAAAACATCTAAAACTTTTTCAAACTGGTTTAACCTAATTTTCCTTTCTCCTTGCTTTAGACTCCTTCCCGTCCAACTGATCTGTGGAACAAATTGTTTGGATAAAATAAGATCCATCGCTTCATGCATCCGGTTTTCAGGGTCGGCTCGGTTAATGTTTGATTGTAGCCATGCTACTAACTTTGTACGGTAATCGTAGTCTCCAAGACGTCTTTCTAGGTCTTTGAGCTCCTCTTCACTTGAAACCCTTTGGAATTCAAAATCTGTTCGCCTGCTTATCCCTTCTCTAGGAACCGTCGATGACACCAACATTTGAATTTCCGTCCTGCTATGTTTAACATCTTGCTGAACTTTCTTCAGCGTATTTTCGAATTGTTGACTTTGCTGCATCAAAATGTCTATTTTAGCATCATACTGCTTCAGCATACTTTCTATCCGGTCCATTTTTTCATCCTGCTGATCAATCTTTCTGTTGATTTCCTTCAAGACGGTCATAACATCAGAAAGTGAAGGCTCTGGAAATGGATGAAAGAACTTGTTAACTGAACTCATGAAAGAATAATTGTTCTCTGATTCACTTACCGGAATTCGATGGCTGTGATGGTGGTATGATATGTGATGATCGTGAAGGTTGCGTTGTATGAGTAGGTTGGTGTTTGAAAAATCCTGCTTTAAATAAACGATACAACATATGTAACTTACGAATGTTATAAATAAATAGTTATATCTTGATTTCAATAATTACCACTACTTGTCGATGCTTTTGGAATTTGATACGGTACACTGTGTCGGGGAAGTTGGTTTTCAGTTGACTCGGTTCCGGTAGATGTCGTAGCCTGAATGCTTCCACTGTTAAAATCTAAAAAAACAGTACCAAGGAAACCACATTATTAAGCTGCACAAATGTCGTCAAATATTTCAAATACCAACCTCTTAGTTTGACGATTTTATATTCGCCACTTTTCTTCAGCGCGTGCATTTTTGAGGAAAAGTTATCCATCGTTCTGTAAAATAAAACAGACAATTAACACGACACATTCAAACATCGCCGATAGATCAACCGGGCTGCACATCGTACGGTATGTATAAAGATAAGTGTTCAATCCTCGACTACTAACCAAGCAATAAAAATTTCTCTTCAACAGCTAAATCACCTCACCAACACAATCACTGTTCACGATGACCACGAGTGCTTTCAAACCGGCTGTAAAAAGTGGAATGAAAATTGAATGAAGTGTGAATTACAGGTAGATTGGGAGATTGAAGAGGAAAGATGGCGGTATGAGGAGGCAGCTACTTCTCCTAGAGGGAATATTTTTTTTGAACCTAGACGGATTATTTTTTTCGAACCCACCATTTTAAATTTGAACCCACCATTTTGAATTTGATCCCACCATCAAATTTGAATCTGACAGCCCGTCAACATCGCTGTCAAATCGGGTCGAAATTTACTGCGCATCGTGCCCTGGACCGACCCGTTTTCGCGTCGAAAATATTTCAAAAATCCCCTTGGGACTTTCACAACGTGTTAAAAATCAGCCAAGCGCTTTGAAGTACGTCTTCCTACTGCGAGCAAAAAGTATTAAAGAGAAGAATCGACGACGAACCGCCGACGCCAATTTCATCGATAGGCGCGGAATAGGGAGGAAACGTAGCGGGGCAAAACGCATAACGGTTCGGTTTGACGAACGAATCATTCTAGGGCGGGGTAGGAAGTGCGGATCAATGGGGCGAAGGTGAATCAACGACGAACAGCCGAAATCAATCTCATTGATAGGCGCGGGATAGGGACGAAACGGTAGAGGGGCGAAACGCAAAAAAGTTCGGTTTGATGAACGATTCATTCTAGGGCGGGGTAGGAAGTGCGGATCAATGGGGCGAAGGTGAATCGACGACGAACAGCCGACGCCAATCTCATTGATAGGCGCGGGGTAGGAAGGAAATAATAAATAAAAAACTTTTCATAGTTCGGGTCAATTGATGGACGAGGGAGACGAGTCGCGGTAGCGACGGTAGGTAGCGCTGTAGCCTCGACTGTGAGCTGGAGTGAGACGGAAATACATTTGCCACTCAAAATTGCTACTACCCAAATAACCTTTTGCGTGCTTTAACCTCGCGATGAGTTGATATCCGTTCAAAAACCGAGGGTTATCCGTTCAACGGATAGTTGTGACAATAGCAGCGGCATCCGTGCAATTTTTGAGAGGTGAGCGCGCGAGAGCCCCAGACCCGAGAGTTACTTCCGAGAGATTTTTTCTTTCGCTTCTACGCGCGGCTGTGACGTCACAGCTCTTGCGCGAATGAATACACTGGACGAAATGGTTTGTTGCGTTTTTATCTTTTTTTTCTGGATTTCTTGTGAATCCAATAACACCGAAAACTAAGTTAACATCGATAATCCATCAAGAACAGCATACACACTATACAATAAACTATTTCGTATGAAATATACATACTTCACTGCAGAGCTTACCTGCTAGTTGAGGAAGTTTTTTGCTCAGCTTCTATCGGTCAGGTGCGTTGCTCCGGAACTTATCATTCTGCGTAAAAAGATGTCTCCAACTAGCTAGGATCGTAGGTTGAATAGTTGATAGTTCATTGAATACCCTGCAATAGATGAAATGTAAAAATTATATGTAATTATCGCCGAAAAACTTTAGCGAACTTACCGTGTTGCTTTGTTTACGTCGATCTGGCAAAATCGCTCTACGCATGTGATGAACGCAGCGAAGGAGTAAAAAATATTCACGTCTCCATCGTTCTAATGGAGAAATGCAAGCTCATGCTTGAAGCGACGGAGCACGCAGCGACAGATGCACGCAGCGACGGATGCACGCAGTGACTGAGACAAACGCACAACGCGATGTGCCGCAATGGAAAAATGTTGAGCTCGGTGCGCTCCTCGTGTACGGGAGTTCGATCACCCAAATAAGATCTCTCCATCGAAAAATTCGAGAGCGGGATCGAAAAATTTGGCTAAGTTCGCGAGCGACGGGTCTTCGCCACTATCGCGGCATCTGCGCACGGCAATCATCGAGGGAGGCATCGCAAAAATCGGCTAAGTCCAAGAGAGCTGGTTTTTTTTTGTATGGAGTTTTCTCTGGCATGCTCAATTTTCAAAAAGAACCCATCCCAGGCTGGTTGGGTAGGGAAGGCTCTGGGGTGCTCGCGCGCTCATCACTGAAATTGGCCGCGAAGACGCTGCTATCGCGGGGAGTTGTCGCTGCCGGCTATTATTTGCAAATAGCCTGTGGTGGATATTCGGTATCCATAATTCGTGGTCACCTTGTATCAACGCATACTGCGTGAAACCACTCGCGGTCGCGGACTTATCGAAGCGAAGGGTTTGTCATCGTGTACAACTTGGACTTAGATGAAAACTCAGAGATTTTTAGTTACTGGATGCGCGACGGGCATTACGACCACGTCCGATCAGTGTCCACCGAATAGTTCCGCGGTCTATTCGGTATCGATTTATTTATACGGTTTCTTAGTAGTGATGGGTTCTCGGAACCGCACCCACCGCCCGGAACCGCTTCCGAGCATCTTTAAACCGGCTCCGATTCCGGCTTAGTAAAACCCACGATTCCGCCCGGAACCGACCGGAGCCGTCCGGAACCGTCCGGAACCGTCCGGAGCCGCTAGTCGACAGCCGGAGCCGGCTCCGGACGGCTCCAAACGACTCCGGACGGTTCCGGACGGCTCCGGACGGTTCCGGACGGCTTCGGACGGCCCGACGGCTCCGACAGCTCCGACGGCTCCGACTGCCGACTAGCGGCTCCGGGCGGTTCCGGACGGCTCCAGACGGTTCCGAGCTCGGAGTATTGCACCTACCTTACGGAGCCGCTTCCGATATTGGTGGAGTCATTCGGAAGCGGTTCCGATTTTTTGTCGAATTTACCCAACACTTTTTCTTAGGGCTAGTTTACAGGTGGTTGAATAAGTGTTGGTAATGAGACTGACCTACTTTACAAAAGTTGTTTATCGGTTCTATAAATGCTGATTGGATATATTGATGTTGTTGGAAACGGTTCCAACGTTGTGCAAAAGCAAATAAAGAAAAGAATTCCTTAGGGACCGCTGTGGTGCGGAACCAAAAAATTAGTCTTTTTATTAAACGCTTATGTTTGCACAATTCGCTCATCGCGCCCAAACGTGCCCTATTTATAGCCTCCTGCCGGCGAAGCTGACGCCAAGGGTCATCGCTCCTCTCGATCAGCCGATCCGTCAGCTGATCGATGAAGTTCCCTTTTGGCTTATCACTATCATCAGGCTGTCTGTTCTAAGCCGAATTGACAGCTGGCGTTAGAAGCAAAAGTGTTTCTAACATTCTCTTCCCCGAGTTAGACACATAGTTGTCTCACTCTTTCTCCAGCTGTCAATTCGGCTATATGTGCTGACTAATCTTTTGTTATAACCGAATGTTTTGAAACTAATGTTTTGTGTTAACGAAAGCCCTGTCTGTTGGTAAGTATCCATCGCAGATTACTTTTTCTAATCTAAACCTTTTTAAACAGGACGATCGCAAATCGATGCGGTAATACACGCAAGTGATCCTATGGATCTGGCCGGACAAACAACCACCTCGAACGACGATTCGATGGCTACGGCAACGGACAGCGGAGCTCCATAGCTGGCTATCCTTCGAGGGATCCTCGGTCATCATTGGCGTACGGCTGGAGACCTCGGACAGCAACAAAGCGAAGAATCGTTTCCGATGATTTCCGCCGTGAAACCAGGACCGCAAACGCTGCGCATTCCTTTCGCGCTGCCGACGATCGATGCTCTCCGGAGCAGTGCGTTCGTTGTGGGTGTGGAACGGCTGAATGTGTCGCCGATCGCGAAAGGACGCCGGCAGAACCGCACCGCAGTGATCGGGCATCAAATATAGCCCTACGGTGCTGTATCGTTCACCTAGCTCAGCAGACACTAGCAAAATACTGATTTCCACTCGTTTATCCACAGACCGCAACGCTGGGAAACGTAATCGATGAGACGCCGTGTGCCACCAGTCCTGTCGTCGAAGCGCATCCAGTTCACGCTGCCGATGCTCAACGTTTCGCGATGCCACCAATGTTGGAACGGGGGGGTGTGCAGCACAAGTCGTCAACTGAGCACGGAAGCGCCGATAGTGTATCTGGATGGTCCGGATTGCACCGATCTTCCTTTGATAGATCGCTCGCTGCTTACGCATTGCAATCGTTGTCCTCCAGTGAGCTTGAATGGCTATCGTTGCTTCCCGGAGCCGGAGGTATTGTCCCCTTTCCTGGATCCCAGCAGCGTAGACTCGAAAGCGCTGCTGGATCGCAATTGCTGCTTGTCGAACGGTTACAAACCGATCGCGTTCTTCGATCATAACACGGTGGCCACGGAACCAGCGCTGAATGACGACAGCAGCTATTTTCTTCTGCTTGTACTCCCCCCTATGCAGCTCCATCAACCGTTTTGCTCGAAACCGTCTCTGGATTGAGATGGTAACCTCACGCAACCGCACGCTCGTCGCCCAATCAGACATTGGCTCGTCCTTCATCTGAGGGACGCTGGATGTAAGATGGAAAGTGTACGCTTCTGTGCCGTTCTGTTGTGAAGTGTTTTCTGGTTTCGAGGAGTGTGTCGTTGCAGCTATTTGCGAAGAAAGTATCGTGTGCGTAGAAAGTGCCGAGTGTCCTGTGGTTGAAGTGTAGTTCGTTGGTGCCGTAGATCCGAAAGGTGCTGTGTGTGCCGTTCCTGGTGCGTGTCCTTTTTCCGTGGCGTGGTTTTCCGGTGATCGATTTGAATACGCCATCGCTGGCGTAGTTGAGGTGTCCGCCATCGCGGTGTGCCTCTTGTTATGATCAATGGCGTAACGCCATTGTTCGAACGCGGCCATTTCGTCGCGGCCGTGCTCGTTGCCTGAATAATGCACAGGTGGTTCGCGGGGTCGCAGCTCTTCCCCGTGAGAGCCTGCCGTACAGTAGCGGGATGTTTGCATCCTCGCCTTTATCTCCATCGCTTCCAGCTCCAATAGCTCCATCTCCATTTCAATGGCCTTCCTCCTTAAGAGGATCTCCTTCTGCCGCGCCGTGCGATACATTCCGCTGCGGCTCCGCGTGTCTCCTTCGTGTCCTTCAGCGAAACGGATGTCCTGGGCCGCCAGTCCAGCTTTTTGCACCAGTGTAGTGCCTTGTGGAGGGACGGCCATCCTGTCGCTACGCACCCATTCCGGGACCCAACTCGTGGTGGTATACGCCGATAGGGTAGTGCTGTGCGACGAACTTGGCGTGGGAAATTGACCGCTTTGACCCCGGCGCGGTGTTACGCCACCGATTGTGGCTGCCGCTGCGTGGGTATTTGGCCACTCTTGCCCGCCAGTCCCGTGGGGGTACAGCCCCCAAACGGGCATCTCCTTCATCCGAAGTGACGCTGCTTCCATCACTCACTCGCGAACACGAAAACGCGGATTACTTACGACCCGAAATGATGGATTTTTCGAAATCCTTTACCGTAACTGAGTTTTATTCATAAAACTCGAAAGACTATAATTTTTTGGAATGTTGGAAACGGTTCCAACGTTGTGCAAAAGCAAATAAAGAAAAGAATTCCTTAGGGACCGCTGTGGTGCGGAACCAAAAAATTAGTCTTTTTATTAAACGCTTATGTTTGCACAATTCGCTCATCGCGCCCAAACGTGCCCTATTTATAGCCTCCTGCCGGCGAAGCTGACGCCAAGGGTCATCGCTCCTCTCGATCAGCCGATCCGTCAGCTGATCGATGAAGTTCCCTTTTGGCTTATCACTATCATCAGGCTGTCTGTTCTAAGCCGAATTGACAGCTGGCGTTAGAAGCAAAAGTGTTTCTAACAGATGTTTTTCAAGAATAGTTAGGTTGTTGACCTCGATCGCGCAAAGGTTTTTGCGCGCATCGTTCCCTGTCTGTTTCATAACATCCGGCCCGCTGTGGGTCATGCTTACTTGGCTCGAATGCCCTGACGCCGGCTTGCCATGGGTCATATTACTAGGGTGCAATGCTCGCGCACAATGAGTCGCAACTTGTTTATGAGTTGCGCTGTTTCGATGCGTTGATCGGAATTTGCTTATGCTGCATCTTTATAATTTCGGTTGAATCAAGTATGAATAGATTGGCATCGATCAATAAAAGTGTGTCTGGTTAAGATTGTGGATAGCGTATGCTACAAGCCGGCTATAACCCGCCCAACTCGAGTTTATAGCATTCAAATGGCGGGTTGGGATCCTTCTCTCTGGGATCGCACCGATCCCAACTACAAAAATACTGCCCGAAGAAATGATGACTGGGATAACATTTCAAACGAATTCGGTGTCGAAGTTTATAAGCTGAAAGATAAATGGACGTCTTTACAATCGACGTACAGAAAAACTCGGTCATCATACAAGCAAAGTTGGTGACTGGTTCCGGTATGTATATCTGCATATAAGTGAAAAACAATTAATGTTATCGTACGCAACTACTTTTAGGATCTGACGAAGTTACCCAGCTCAACATGGTGTGCGTACCATGCCATGGAATTTTTAAACGCAGCCTCGGAATGTGGCAAAACGATTGACACAGTAAGTACATAACTTTTATCAATAAACGATACTAACAAATATGAATAAAAAAACTAATGTAAGGATTTTCTTTCTTGAGTATCTGAAGTATCTAGACATCCGAAGCGGCATTTACATTCAGTAGTATATTTGTTTTAATTGTTTAACAAATAATTTGCTACATGCATTCTTATTCCTATGGCCTCTTGACTGGCGCGTGCACTGCTTGCCGCAAAATTTGACAAATTTGTATTGGTTTGTGACGAGAACAAGATGCGGGAATCGCTACTTGTTATGCGTTCCTCTCTCCTTATAAAATTGTGCAAGTAAATCGTAGCCATAACAATTTTTTTTGCATTATCCTCCTTCACCTCTATCGGCTTTCTAAGTACGCGGAACCTTCCACTAAGTATTCCAAATGCCATTTCTACAGTGCGCCTTGCATTAGAGTGCCGCTGATTAAAAAAGCGCTCGATCGATCTTCTTTCAGTAGACCCTCCAAATGGCCTTAGGCAATAGCTGGTTAATGGGGAAGCCTTATCTCCCAAAAACATGTAAGGAACTGACATGTTGGATGATACGTCCAACGGGGCTGGGTTTGAAATGTTACAAGTATGTTGTTCAATTTTTTGAAAAGTTCAGAATCACGAAAAACTCCTTCGTCAGATATTCTTCCTTTACTTCCCACATCGGCATATAAAAAATTACTTTTGGAATCTACTACTCCTAACAATACTACGCTGAAAAATTTTTGTAATTAAAATAGTAAGTTCCACTATGAGGAGGTGCTTTAATAGCAACATGTTTTCCGTCTATGGCCCCGAGCACATGTGGAAAATTAAACTTCTCTTGAAAGCCTTGAGCCACTTTCAACCATTCATCTGGACAATTGAGGAGCTACAAATAGAAAGAAGAATAGTATTGTTTAATTTATTTTTCTGTAAATATAAATATATTAATAATTCTCTATATCCTATATTTATTCATATCAGATTCAACATCATGAAAATGTGGAATGCATCGAAATCGAGGTATTGGAGGAAAGTTCGATGCCACATACGGGTTGTCCAACACCGCCTCCAGGACCATCACGTTCCTCGACTCCACTATCTCAAGGACCATCACGTACGTCGACTCCACCACCTCCAGGATCATCTCGTACGTCTACTCCACCACCTCCCAGAACTCCACCGAACCAGACCATCGCAAAAAGAAAAAGACGATGGCAAGAGGCTACCATAAGCTATAATGAAGAAGTAATGGACACTTTACGAACAGTAGGATCTGCCACAATTGAGCTAATCAACCATCTTACACTGTTTTCAGGGCCAATTCGTCCGTATCAAGCTGCTCTTTGCCGGTAGTAGGCAGTCAATTATACGCGCATGGCGTCGTTAGGAAGCACTTTGGGCTTGTTAAGTTTAACTTTGCCGTTACCGGTAGCAACATTGGCGCGCCGAAAAAAGGTCGCGTTCTCTGTTGTCTAAAGTTCCGGGATTGTTTTAAAAATAAATGATGACGAGTCCCACGAAAGTATCTTGCGATATAATGAAACTATCTTGAATATAAATCATCAAACGAGAGGGGGCATTGGGGCATTACTCTCCAGAACAATCGCATCCATCTCTGCTCCATTCATACAACGGTCGCCATCAATTGCACAAATAGGTACATCTTAAATTTTCCCAACTAGCAAACGGGGACCACTTTCCGGAGTGGGGCAGGTATTTTCGCACAGTTTTGGTTAACACTGCCAGCTATCAATGGTTGATAGTGTGGTGAAACCCACCAGTACTACTTAAGGGACCTGATCTTGTTCCTTGCATACAACGGTCCCGAGCAATCACCTCGAAAGGTAAATCGCCGAGTCCCCCAAGGTTAACGAGGCACCACCTTCCGGAGTGTAAAAGGGTATTTCTGCTCTGTTTGTAGTTCACACCGCCAATTACCATCGGTTGATAATGTGGTGCCACTATCAAGAACAGAAAGGGACCCAGCTACAGCGAGATGTGTAGATACTACTAGTTCTTTTCGTACAGCCATGTCCACCAATTGTCCTCATTAACGCGCGCGTCTGAAAACTATGTAGACTCATTCATTCTATATAGTCAAAGACCATGTTGACAAATGCAATACTACGGGGCTCAAAAACTACAACATTTACTAAATACATTACAAGCACAGCGTCAGACCACCTGCTTCACATATACGGCGCATAGCCGTTTGAACTCCCTTAGATTTCGCGCTTGTTTAATCTCTCTCGGCATCCTGTTGTACCATTGTACTCCTTTAAAAAACAACGAATTTCGGGCGTTTCCAGACAGATACCTGGGAAGTCTCGGCTCACCGGCACTACGAGTGTTATACCGATGCACGTCAGACCCAACCACTATCCTTTCCCCCAAATACGTTGGTACCAGGCCTTTCAAAATTTTGTACACAAAGACTACAGTTTGGAACACTATCCGCTGTTTGACCGACATCCACTGTAAGACGTCGAGCATAACAACCGAAGGAGTATACCAGCCGCAACACAAAATCATTCGCATGACTCTGTTTTGCAACCTCTGCAGTCTCTGTAACTGTGTTTGATTGCCGAGAAATAAAATTGATGCACAGAAACCAAAGTGCGGTGCTATTAACGATTTGTAGAGCTGAACTTTTCCGAAAAAATTCAGATTGTTGCCCAATCTACTAATCACACCACACTTTTTTGCCACTTTTGAGGTGACATTGTCAATATGAGGCCCAAAAGACAGTTTTTCGTCTAATATAACTCCCAGATATTTTATCTGGGAAACTCTGTCGATTGGTTCCTGATTGATGACAATAGCTGATTGGTCAGTAATTTGTCTCGAAGACAATACCATGAATTTGGTCTTCTTGATGTTTAAGGCCAATTTCTTGTATTTTAACCAACCATCTAAGGCATCTAAATCGACATTCAAAAGCTCCTTGGTCTGTTTTAAATCTTGCCACGAGACAAACAAGACTGTATCGTCCGCAAAAAGATTGATTTCACATGACTGTAAAACCTTTTTCATGTCGTTTATATACATAATAAACAACACTGGACCAAGAACACTTCCTTGTGGAACCCCAAGGGTGTTTTCGATAGGGTTTGAACAACAGTTCATGAAAATTGTTCGTTGCGTTCTTCCACTGAGATAAGATGCGAACCATTCGAACTCAACTCCATCGATACCGAACCTTTTGATTGTTTCCAATAACAAAGGTCGCGATATCGTTTCAAACGCCCGTTTCAAATCCAAGAACACTGCAACATTCGGTTGTTTTCGCTCCATTAACTAACTTAGCTAATAAAAGGTTCAGCGCAGATTCACAAGAATGTCCTTCTCTATAGCCCGACTGTTCCTCTGGTGGAGGAGAAGTTATTCCTGTCAAGATACTGGACAAGTTGTTGTTTGACAACAAGTTCCAACACCTTTTCAAGTATATGAAGCATGTTAATCAGACGAAACTCCTCCGCATTGGTGGCTCCTGACACTTAAGGAATTGGCACTACTAAGCTAAAACAAATCGATTTGAGCTTTTCAATCGATATTGGTTCGAACCTGAATTGTTGTTTTGGGTTACTATTTGGTCTCAATGCCAAAGGTTCAGCCACGGAAGGAATACTTTGATGAATAGAGTTGACACTATTAACAAAAAAAGTGTTAAATCTTTCAGCAATGGTGCTTTCCTCAAAAATGGCGCATCCTTCAAATGTTACACTTAAACCAGGCTTATCCTCTGGCTTTAGCATAGACTTGAGGATTTTCCACAGTTCCCTGCTATTACCTTGGTGGTCCCTAATCTGGTTGCTAAAAAACTGTTGCCTTGTTTCTTTCAGACGTTGTGTATATTCATTCCTCAAAGCGGTGTATTCCTACCACTGCTGAGAAATGTTTGTCCTTAAGCACTTTGCACAGGCACAGTCCCGCCTGCTTTTAAGTCTGGCTATATCTGTGTTATACCACTTGTTTGAATCCCTACAGGCAATAGTTCGGTTCACTGTAAAGGTTTTCATGGCGTTCTCCAGAGTATCCCACAATACTTTAGCCGTTTCGTTAACACCAGAAATTGTACTCTGCAAACCCTCTCTAACGAAGTTACAAAGAGATGGTTTGGAGTATCCGGTCAAACAAGAAATACGTTTTTGGACAATGTTGGAATGCTCATTACGAAGGCTCAACCCTAGAGTCTCGTGGTCAGTTATCTTGAGAGCCTACACCGTAGCAACTGACAAAGACTCAAAATTGCAATATACATGATCAATCAGGGTTCTACTCAGCCTCGTGATGCGAGTCGGCTGGTTAACCAGTTGTTTCAAGTTGACTGCTTCCATTGCTCTTTTTAAGGGAACCGACTTTTCAGTGTTCAACCAATCGATATTAAAGTCACCAACCACAATATTACGTTTATTGAAATCGATGAATCTGTCCAGCCACCCCTCCAAAACACCCACGAACCCAGAGTCACTAGAACTAGGTGAATGATAAACAACTCCATAGTTCGCCGCTGTCACACCGCGAGCAACCGCAATACCCAAAAACCAGTTGCCCTCTTTCATTTCATTTAATAAAACTTTGAAAACAACCGAATCTCTGGCATATATTGCAACTCCTCCAGTATGTCGCGAGTTAGACAAACAAGATTCGACACGGTATCCTGGTATGTGAAACTGATCACTTCAACTTCCGTGACATGCGTTTCGGCAACTAGAACCATCAATGGTTTAACTTTTTCCTCTGTCGTACGCAACATTGCATAGTTGGTTGGCAGCCCAGCAATATTAATATACAATATTTCATACTGCCGAACAATATCCCAACCGTCTTGCTATTGCGTAGACTTCTTTTTCTTGTTCAACTCCTTCTGGAACATTGGACACACACTACTATTTGCAGCATGGTTCGTGTCGAAGTTGTTGGTGCTCAAATTATTAGCCCGTTCGCAGTTGACACACTTAAAAACAACAGACTTACAAGTTGCTGTTTTATGTTTGTCACCGCATTTTGAACAGGCCAACTCATTTTTACAGTCATTGGTTATATGTCCAAACTTTGCACACTTGAAGCAACGCAAAATCCTGACCGCTCGATGTATACGGCACGAATCGAATCCAACCTTAACCAGGTTCCGTCCCTCAAGACACCGAGCTGAGTCCTCATCAATGTCCATAATAGCATTGAACTTTTCAAATTTAAGCATATTATTTTCGTATTTCTTTAATACCTTGACATGAGACCACGGAATTCCCTCATTTTGAGTTTTGAGGTAGTCAACCAATTCCGTTTCCAATACCAACTAATTTCATCCTTGCCAGAGGCAGTGAAATCGTGTATGCCTCACCAAGAGCTAAGCCTAATCTAGCTTTCACGGCATTCAAGTTCTCACCAAGAGGAACTTTAACCGAAATTTGGCCCTCTCCACCGTTGCGGAAGTCCGAAAGCTGATGGCGCCTCGGATCAATCTTAGTCCGTATGTCGGTCCTAGTCACAGCGCAAGACTGACTAGCTTTCGGAATGATCACCAATCTTCTCTGCTGCTTTTGGTCCGACTGACTACTAACGGGTGCTGGTGCTGGTAGTGCTTTAGCAAAATTACCTGCGTCAAAATGTTTTACTGTGGTGGAAACAGAACTGTTACCACCATTCGTCAATGTTTTTTTGACCAAATTAGACCAAGTCCCAGAATTACTGGTTTCATTTGCTAAAGGTTTTTCGGGTTGCAAAGTCGAGACTGGGACCTTATTATTTACAAGCTTTGGTTGCACGACCCCGCCCGGCTTGTCAACAGATGCCACCTGCAAATCCGGCTCACTGGGCCGACGCTTGTCAACACCATTACCGAGCGATGATGCGTGCGACCTGTTGTCTCGCTCTAACTCCTCTCTAAAGCATTGCAAATCCTTTTCCAATCTCTGACTAATTTTTTGCTCGACTGTTTTAAACATTTCGTTCAAACGCTCGATGGTACAAATACCAACACCCGAGGGCTCGTACGCATTCTTTCCCGGCAATTTTTTTGCAACGCAAGCGTCACAACGAAAACACAAATTTAAGGGGACGGTAAACGAAGCGTAATCGCTAGTATAATCGTGAATTACGCTGGCCTCTCGTGTATCATCAAATTTCGGGCCAAGCGTAATCTGATTGTCATGTTCAAGGTTGTTATATACTCTTGTGGCTATAATTGTGTATTAACCTTGGTCATGTTTACATCATCTGTCTATTTTAAAAATAAACAACTGCGGTTTGTTTACGTTATATGTAAACGTTTTCGTGAGAAAAGTTTTAAAAAGGTGATTATTCAAAAATGTCGCAAGAAGTATCAACAGACTACGAGAGCGATGATTCTTCTCGCTCTCCTCCTCGGAGGAGGCGTCGTTTTTGGATGCAGAATTTGTTCCTCAACCGGAACGAAACGGCGAATCATCTGCTCACCGACATAACATCCCAGGGACTTCAGGAAACGATCGAAAAGTTTTTGCGAATGCAAAAAGATGATTTTGAGCTTCTCCTTTCGATTGTTGGTCCAGCAATTACCAAAATGGACACAAATATGCGCAAAGCTATCACTCCTCCTCCTCCAATATTTATTCCGGGTAAGTGATTTGTACTTGGATGTTGGACAATTATTTATTATTTGTTTTTAGGTTTCGCGGCACTCGATAGGTAACATTGTAAAGGAGGTGTGCACTTGCATAAATAAGGAGCTTCGCGATTATGTAAAGGTAAGAAAGAATGAACACAAAATCGTATATTAAGTTAAAAGTTAACAAAACCAACTGTGTCGGTAGCGTTGGCAATATGGCATGCCGTTATAAAGTTATTCGCAAAGTGATAGGTGTGTCAGTTTTCAGTCATGTGATATAGAAAAGTGAAATAAAATAATCAATGTATTTATTTTTTTTTATTTATTCATGATTTTATTCATCATGTGTCTTCGCTACTTCCAAAATGGCCCGTTGGATATCCATGATGCGACGGCGTTTTCGTTCCGGAAATGTGCGAAGCACATTTGCGACGTATTTCGCAAATTCCTCCGGATCTGCACTGTCCGGTGTCGCGCTTTCTGGCGATTCACCGGGCATTTGCAGCCGATGGGGGAGGGCTTCACTCTCACCGTTTCCCTCGCGAACAGGGACAGGAGTTGAAGTTATGGGAAGGATCATGTTCCTGATAGGAGAAGAAGGTGTGGAGGAAACGGAAGTGTTGGGTGGGGGAATGAAGGAAGTTTCCACGAGGGAACGGGGAGTGAAGCCCTCATCGTCGTCGCCAAGCTGAAAATAGATAAAAATCGTATATGTATTTATATTATGCTTCTCCTCCTTCTCGACCATTATAATTATACATACTACATATCTTCTTCTTCTTGGTGTAACGACCACTTGGTCATGCCTGCCCCGTTAAGGGCTTACGAGACTTTTACCCTATGTGTACGTGGATAGTCAGTCCTCTCGTACAGGGGAGGGTCCGGTCTCGGTTGGGATTCGAACCCACGCCGTCGAGGTGGTGAGCCCCGGTGCTGATGGGCCGATTTTCTAACCGGCGCTACCGCTCGGCTGTCGCGGACCCCCCATACATACTTCATATAATTAAAGCTAATTTTACATTCTCTTTTATTCTTTTAGTTACCCTCCACCCAAGAAGAATGGCTGGCAATTTCAAAAAAATTTGAAGAACGTTGGAATTTTCCCCATGCAATAGGTGCTATTGACGGAAAACATGTCCATATTGTTGCTCCCCGAGATAGCGGTTCAGAGTACTTTAACTACAAGCGGTTTTTCAGCATCGTACTCCTGGTAGTAGTGGATGCTGACTATAATTTTATATACGCAGACGCTGGGGGCAAGGGAGGGATATCCGACGGAGGAATATTTAAAAACACACGGCTGTACCAGAGGTTGGAAAACAAACAGCTAAACATTCCACCTCCAGAACCGTTGCGGGTACCCTACCGAACCGCAGTTCCGTATTTTCTCCTCGGTGACAAGGCATTTGCCTTTACCGATTACTGCATACGTCCGTATGGTGGCGTCCATAGTCCAGACTCCATTGAACGAACGTTCAATAAACGACACTCGAGAGCTCGTATGCCAGTGGAGAACTCCCTTGGCATATTAGCTAGCCGCTTCCGGGTGTTAAAAGGACCCATACATCTAGAGCCCGATGTAGCGAAAAATGTTGTTTTAACAACAATTTTTTTACATAATTTTTTGCGCAAGCGGGCCTCAAGGAATACATATACACCCTCATCTGCTTTCGATAGAGTCGTAGATGGACGACTAGTGGAAGCCGAATGGAGGAGTGAAGAGCCTATGGACGGTCTCCAGCCTGTTTCGGTGAGAACTGCAAATGCCCTGTTGGCCATACGTACGCACATGGCTCACGACTTGAAATTTAATAATGTAATTTGAGCTTATGTTAGAAACGAATTATTATTCAAAACTAATAAAAAGAAGAACTTAAGTAAAACTTCAAATGAATGATACTTTCTTCATATTTACACCTGTGAGTAAAACTATACTATCCGTGCAAAACAAATGGTAAACAAATAGGTTCCAGCCACTCATCGATCCTAGCTAGTTAATGAGCAATAATCGATAATCCTAAATATTAACATACTCTCCAATCCAAATACATAAAATACATACACTTAAATTAGCATTATTAGTTCAAACAAATAATAAAACTCAAACTCACCGTGTCAACATGCTCGGCGTCTTGCGTAGCTTCACCGACGAATGCCATCGCATGGTACCCAAACCATTTGGGGTTGTAAACTTCGTCATGGGCTGAAAAATAAATGGTTTCAACATTAATTCGAAATAAAGTAAAAATTAAGCCCTTTTAAAAACATACCTGCACCACTTTGGAGGCTATTTCGAACTTTTGCCTTGGTGCTTCGATAGCAGCCAAGGAGTTTCTTCCACATACACTTAGCCTCCGCCAACGAAATGTTTTCATTGGCTGCAATCTCAGCCCACGCGTAATTTTTGTGTTCAAATTTTTGTACCCCTTGTGCTTTTTTTGCCACAAAACGGGCCGCTTCTGCACTTCGTCTATTAAACGAAGGCTTTTTTCAACGTCCTGCAATAAAACAATCCATTTCAACACCATGCAGAACTCCCGCACTCGATTTGGTTATGATTTAATCACACGCGTGGCAAACGTTCGGATCTAGCTGTACTTACCAACTTTTCGTAACTTCGTCGATTTTCTTGGCTCATTGTTTAAATCTGTTCAAATATCCAGAAAACAGTTACAACGCAACGCAACAAAATAGTTTGTAATCTACTACATATTTTAGCTTTTTTTTATGTATGGAGTTCTGTGTACACTAAAAACTCGACCAATACTGAACCGTCGCTTCTGAAACTTTTCACACATTAAGTTTAAGTACTGCAGATGTTGTTGAAGGTTTGCTTGATCACTATTTTTTGATAAAATTATCTAAATTTTACAATTTAAACTCAGTTTTACTAACACTAACAAAACAAGCATGTAAACAAATGTCAAGGTGTATCCAACATAGTTACCCTAAGGTTTATACATTACGGGGAAATTCATGAAATTTCATACATTTAAATTTGCCGTTATTGTAACTAATAAATTAATTCAAACTTTCAAGTAAAGAGTAAAACCATAATTCTTTTCTCAATCCCTTCGTCACCGAGCAACGCCGGGGCGTCAAGCTAGTTGTACAATACAATCGAAACAACTGCTTTGTTTGTTTACGTTTTGATCATATATTTACAACCTGTCATACAGATTACGCATGGACGAGCCAAGATTATAGGGTCAGAGAGCCAAAATTCTTTCTGACAGATTGAGCAGCTGAATTACGCAATAACATTAGCGATTACGCTTCGTTTACCGTCCGCTTTAGATTGTCTTTCAACAATCTAACTACACTTTTTTTTAAGGAGGTGCAGCGACGATGAAACACACCATCACACACTCCCTTGCAAAAAACAGGGTCCTCATTATCATCTACGGTCTTGGAACATTTCGCACAGTTTTGCTGTTCCATGACCGTCACTAAATTTCCGGGGGAAAGCCTCAAAGCCAAGGGACGCCCGCGCACATACACATAAAACAGTCACCGACACCGTACTTACCTGTGTTACACAAAAGACAGGTGACGCCGTTGACTGCCCGCCAAAACACGGTTCTAAGAAAACCCGTTATCTGGCGTGGCCGTCGACATTCACACAAACATTTCATGTTTTCGATCTGTCAATCGGTCATATCGGTCGCGTTCCTTAATCGCTCCGCTAAAATTGTAAAATTTGTGCGTTAAATCAGTGTTGTTAACTATCGGATCTGCTCTTCGTTAGATAGTGATACATGTAAGTCAGAAGTTGAAATACGCCGTGCCGCTGTATCTGTACTGCTGTACGAATAGAGGTGCGCGTAAGAGGAGTAATGAACTGGATTATTAGCGATCGGAACTAGCCGAACCCTAAGAGGATTTGCGTTTATAAGGAGTGGATTGAGAAATAAACAGCAGTTCTGAGTTCGGGCTGCGACTAGAAAGCAAGCGGAAGTTTTTGTGTCTACTCTTTCCACACTTTTATACTTTACATACATACTGTTCATAAATATCACTCACGCTTATTAGCAACCTCTTCACATTATCACGTTAGTTCGTTATCCTTGGCGTCTGTGTTTTGTTCGCGCCAGGCCTGAGCTAGAATGGTGTCCGTTTGTTTAGCCTGTGCTAATGAATTTGCCCCAGACGCGGCTACGATGCGATGCTGCTATTGTGAAGAACTTTTTCATGATTCCTGCACCACTTTGCCTGACGATATGGTGACCAATATCAAGCTACGGCATGATGTTCATTGAAGCTGTCCTGGCTGCACCAAAGCTCTTGCCAATCCAAGGAGCAAAGTTATGAAGGAGGTCGGCCTACAGGCGGGGCACGCCTCCGCGATTAGCTCAATCGTTTCATCACTGAAGGACGCTATCCTCGAGCCGTTGTCCACCGAAATGCGTGCTATGGTGGCCCCATGGACCCGGGCCCTTCCCACTCTTTCGGAACCGGCTGATGGTCTGACAAATGGATCTCCACGGCGTCGTGGGCCTTCTTCAGATGCTGTGCGTAATTCGGCCTTTTCAACCATCCGGCGGGCTCAACCTCCGGAATTGTTCGAGACTGTCGCTGAGAGGCCCCTTGATTATGCTCGCGCAGTGATCACCGGTTCCAGCATTTCTTCGCCGAGCCTAGTTGCCTCCCAGAACGCCAGGCCCCTGCGCTTCTGGTTGCATCTTATGGGCGTTGCACCGGGTGTCACCGTCGATCAAGTTGTCGCTTCGGTGCAACGCAGGCTTGGCACCGACGATGTGATAGCATTCTCTCTTCTGGCGAGAAATGTGAATCCGGCAACTCGCAGTGCTCTCTCCTTCAAGGTGCGGATCCCCATGTCCTGCAGTGAGAAAGCTCTCTCTTCCGAAACTTGGCCTACTGGTATCCGTGTCCGGGAGTTTGTGGTCCATACACGCCCAGAGTATCGCTTTCGTCAACCATCTCCATCTCCACCAGATTCGCCACTCTCACCACTATCGTCCCGCCGTGATACTGGGCGTCATCAACACACTGCTACCCAACACGTAAACAGAACACTTATACACTCGGGCACACCTTCCACTTCAACACCTGGCACCAACTCATTCACCGCTCCTGGTCATCCTTCACACACCACGTTACCCGCCGCTGACCCGCCACGCAAAAGGAAACGAGGGCCGGCTCCTGATATCAGCCCGAACCAGCCCAAACTGGATACCTTCTTTCGGACAAAGTAATCGGGTTGGCATTTCTTTCACTTATCAGAATCCTGCCATAACTACACTCCCGGTTAACCCACAATCATCGCCTCATACACTCACCATCACGAAAACATCTGCCAAGCATCGTCCTGTCACCCGTCATCAAAATCACAACAGATCAGGACTTTCTATCTACTACCAGAACGTGCGCGGTCTGCGTACGAAAATCACTGACCTGCGGCTGGCTCTTCATGAATCGGACTATGATATTATTATTTTCACCGAAACTTGGCTCATCAACACCATACCCACATCTTTCTTCGCCGATGGACGCTACCGCATTTATCGTTGTGATCGCGCTCCCGATAACAGTATTTTTTTCTCGCGGTGGCGGTGTCCTTATTGCCTGCAAAGCTGCCTTGGTTTCATCAGAGCTCACACCGTTTACTGACAATCTTGAGCAAGTCTGGATAAAAGTGCAATTGTCCAATACCTCTGTTACTGTTGGTGCTGTTTACATTCCTCCAACCCATACCACTAATCTAGTCACTATCGATCTCTTACATGATAGTATTCGCGATATGTCGAACCGGACTAGTGATCGTGATCCGCTGTATGTTTTTGGCGACTTTAATAGATCCGATATTGTATGGAAGTGCTCCAACACATCGTCACATGGTGATAGTTTTCAACTTTCCTCGTTCACACACTATGTGCCCGAGTCGCAAACTATGGCCAACACTGGATTCACTGATGGCATGACATTCAACGGTCTATTTCAAATTAACGCTGTTCGGAACTCCTTTGGCCGTCTGCTCGACTTGATCTTCGCTAATCTCACTGCAGCTTCAAGTGTCGCCGATCCAGTTATAAAGTGCCTTAAACCACTACTTAATGAGGATTCATACCATCCTGCCCTGATTTTAGATGTACAGCTACCACATTCACGTCAAACCAGAACTGCGACTCCTGGAGGTTCTCGGTTGAATTTTTATAAAGCTGACGTCTCCCGACTGACCGATCTTATTGCATCATTTAACCAAAGCTTCGATTGCAATGCTTTCAACTCGATAGACGATGCTGCAAATCATTTCGTTGCTTACATGCAATCTGCAATTAAAGCATGTGTGCCAGTTTTCAAAGCCAAGTCGGGGCCTCCGTGGTCTAATGCTACCCTGCGACGCTTGAAACGCATTAAAGTGTATGCATACAAACTATATCATAGAACGCAGTGTGAAACACACAGTAGGCATTATGCTTTTGCTCTTGACAATTATCGTGCCATGAATCGTAAACTTCACCGTTTGTATATCAACCGATCACAATCAACACTGAGCTCTAACCCAAAGCAATTTTGGAAGTTTTTCAATCGTCGTCGCAAATCCGACTCTATTCCATCTATGATGAGCTACAATGGTGAATCCAAAACTGAAGTCCACGACATATGCAACATGTTAGCAGACCGCTTCGCCGATACTTTTCGCCCCACAACTGCGAATTCTACAACACCGACGAATCCTACAATAAATATTCAACCTGACGTCATTGAATTTCATCCACCGACGATTGACGAAGTTCTAGTGTTATCAAAACTTGACAAACTGAAACCAACGGTCACTTCGGGTCCTGATAACATCCCGGCCTATATTCTTAAACACTGCAGAGTTGCTCTTGCCCCGGTGTTATCTAAATTATTCAACGCATCACTTCTGACAGGCACATACCCTACAGTCTGGAAACACGCGCGTATGGTACCAATCCATAAAAAAGGCAGTCGTAGTGATGCCCTTAACTATCGAGGAATCGTCTCACTATGCGCTTGTGCTAAAGTCTTCGAACAAATTATGTACACGCCTCTGCTCAATGCTGTCAGCAACTACATTAGCCCTTGCCAGCATGGATTTATGCCTAAACGCACCTCAGCCACCAACCTAATCGAGTTCGTGAGATTCTGCCTGCAAAACATGGACCGTGGCTCACAAGTCGACGCCGTCTACATCGATTTCAAAGCTGCCTTCGATAGCATCTCGCACAAGGTGTTACTCTCCAAATTGTGTAAACTGGGCTTTCCCGCTTCTTTTATCGGCTGGCTTCGTTCGTACCTTCATGGTCGAACCTTTCAAGTTGGTATTGGACCAAATCTATCGTATACCTTTGCCAGCTCATCGGGTGTTCCACAAGGCAGTAATCTGGGCCCAGTTTTGTTCCTGATCTACATTAACGATCTGGCGTCCATTCTACCAGCCGGCTCATTCTTGATGTATGCAGATGATATCAAGATATTCTCGGCTGTAAAAAATACGGATGACTGTCTGCGGCTTCAAAACCTGCTCGGGAAACTAGGAAATTGGTGCACTGATAACAATCTGCAGTTATCTCTTGAGAAGTGCTCATCTATTTCATTTAGTAAATCTCGACACCCGCTTCATTACAATTACGTACTTAATGACAATATCCTGTCCAGAACGTCCTGCATTCGCGACCTTGGTGTCCTGCTTGACTCGGAGCTTTCGTTCCGTGAGCACTACGAGTACGTCATCTCTAAGGCCAATCAACTGCTGGGTCTCGTTTTAAGAGTTTGTCGTGACTTTCGCGACCCGATGTGTATCAAAGCTGTATACTGTGCAATTGTACGCTCCGTTCTTGACTATTGTTGTGTGGTTTGGTCTCCACAATCTGCGCACTTCATCACCCGCATCGAGAGTATCCAGCGCAAACTGACCCGGTATGCAGTTCGTCTTCTTCCATGGCGTAATAACCAGGTGCTGCCTTCTTACAAACAACGGTGCCTTTTGCTGGGCCTGGATCCTCTTGACAAGCGTCGTCAGGACATGCTGTGTTCGTTTCTATTTAAACTGCTGAAAGGCGAAATCGACTCCCCTGCCCTTCTGGGTGGGGTCAACTTTTATGCACCCAGCAGATCACTTCGTACTAGGTTTCATTTCCGTGCTGAACGTACCAGAACAAACTTTGCGCAATGCGACCCGCTACAAGTTATGTGCAACAATTTGAACTCAGTGTTAGACTTATGTGACATTAATCTTTCTACGTCAGTGTTTCGTGAGCGCCTACGTCTTCGTCTCGTCTAACGATTCTGTCATCACGCGTTTTAACCCGTTTTTGTAATATATCCCAGGTGGCAGCGGGAACTCAAAATTCCATGTCACGTCTACGTCTCTCCCGTCTCTACCCGTTTCCACCCCTCATTGGCCCACACTTTTTAAACGATGTGCAACACCGTTGATACACGCAGCAGGCCATCCTACTCCCACCTTCGACCCCGGATTTTCGTACTCGCTCTTTTGGGACTAAGTCAATTTTTCAAACAGTTTTCAGTTTTGCAAAACATAAAGAAATAACGTCGATTTGATCAATGACCTTGTTGGTCATTCAAACTTAGTTGTTTCAATTTCAAACTTATTACAAAACTTATCAGATTAAACGTACTTAAAAAGCATGTCCATAATGCACTTGAAATGATTTCAGCACATTTTACAACGGAAATAAACATAGAAAAGAGATTATGCGTTCGATTCCATCATTTTCAATATGATTTACGTCCATGTATTTGAAAATAACAATGAAAATCAAATTCACACTTCGCTTTCAATTTCAATCGCTCCGTGCCAAGTCAAACCGCCTACATTATTATGGGATTTGGTTGTCCTGTGGACAAAGTTCATTGCGGGTGGATAAATTATTTTTTTGACCGATTTTTCATGCAATTGTTGAATGGCAAAACCTCAACCACGTACAAAAAAACATTATCAAATTTAAAAAAATATTGAACAGATAAACTTTCGTCACACGCAATTTTTGTTCAACGATCACACTTAGTTTTGGCCACCATAGTCTCAAACCCTCGCTCACAGTCAAGCTGTCAGGGGAGCGTTCAGTGATGGCAGCCGCCGGGACCGGCTTGGAGTGCGTCGAGCGCAGTGAAAGTAAAGTGCGTAAATTAGTGGTGTTTTCGGTGTTATTTAGTGATTATTATCGATAAGAGTGAAGAAATTGTGCGTGGGCTTGCTTTGCGGTTCATATTCGGCCCGAAATTGGAAGTTGTAGTGTTGTTTACATCGCTACTCTTCCGCATGGTGAGGTACTGCTGCTGCTGGCGTCCGATCCGATCTCGAGGAATTCATCGGTGGAAAACGGAAAAAGATGAGTATTTTATCATATGTTATATTATTTATCCATGTTAACTGTTTTATATCTCTTTTTATTTGCAGGAGCTGTTTTGTATGGAGTTGGTTTTGGCTACCACTTGACCTATGTGGGTCCGACGGCGTACCTCGGAATCGCGTTAAACTTGGCCGGATCACATTTCCAGTGTTATTTTGTGTGTTTAGTGATATGAAGTGAATTTTAATATTAAGAATAGTGTAAATTAGCGCCGATAATCAATTAAACAGAAAATAAATGTATGTTGTCAACAATGTATGGAACTGGCGGACTTATGTTTGCATGATGACCATCACTACACAGGGTACTCGGGGGCCGCCATTACTGGCCCATGCGCATGCGCAAAATCGCCCACGAGGGTATCTCAGACCCGCGCATTTCACTGTCACAATGCGCGGCAAATGCGCGCCAAATGCGCGGGGTATACAACATTTTTATGTCACGCGTGACATTTTCTGCCTCTGGGGACACTTAAGTTGTGTCGTGAAGACCTATGAGATCCGACGACTTTACAAATAAATAAATAAATAAAAATAAACACTTTCACAGCCACTGAATAACTATAGACACAATTATCGATGATCAGATCGGACAATATCCTTTCTTTTCATGCGATAATTACACAATTTTGTGGAGCCCACACAAAACTAAACTGCACTTGTCAACACGACTCTGACATAATTCGTACTTACTTATATTAACTTAAAGATTTTTTTTTTTCGTTTGATATAAAACAAATTAAATTTACTACAAACTATCATTCAAAATAGTCTTATCTGGAAAATAATTGATATTTAAAGCATCTATCGCCGACATAACATCTCCTAACGAAAAGATACTATCTGAATTTTCTGAATTTGTACCATCATCTTCTTGGTTTTAAATTGGCAAGGGACTATTACTATTTGAGGAGCTGTAATCTACGAAAAAGCGTTTTACTGCGTCTGGGTATGGGATTTTTATTTTTTTTATTTCTATTTTCACGGTACGGGCCGTATTGTACATAATTAAACTATAGACTATATACTAGAGAACTGATATCTCCTTATCCAATGTGGGTCACGTCGAGGCTATCAGGGCTCTCGTTGTGGGAAATCACGCTGTCCGGAACCGTCCTTGACAGGGATCTTCTGCTTCCAACTCTTGCTCGTTGGTGGGGAGAACCTTCAAAAGTTGACTTGCAGAAGGCGTTCTATCAAGTACCGATTCATCTTGACGACATCCCGAAAACGGCCATCACGACACCTTTTGGTCTCTTTGAATTTTCTTTCATGACTTTTGGGCTAAGAAATGCAGCTCAAACCTTTCAACGCCTAATACACGAAGTTGTTCGTGGCGTTTGATTTTATTTTTCCCTACATCGATGATCTGTTATCGCGTCGTCATCACTAGAAGAACAACGGGAACATTTGCGCTTGCTGTTTGAGAGGCTCAAGCAGCACAACTTAACGATAAACGTTGCTAAAAGCAAACGTGGACGAGAAAACCTAAACTTCCTGGGACATTCCGTTTTCACCGAAGGAATTAATTTCAAGCAAGCAAAAATTTCAAGCTTCCGTCTTCAGTTAAGTAACTAAACAAATGTTTAGCGTTGATTAACTTTTATCGACGATTCATACCGAACGCGATCCAAACGCAAATACCGTTATTAGCAATGACACCCGGAAATAAGCGCAACGATCGTACACCGTTGACGTGGACCGACGAAACAAAAGCTGCATTTGAAAAATGCAAAATTAAACTCGCCGAGACAACCCTACTGGCTCACCCCGTTAAAACAGGTTAATTGTCGCTCTGGGTTTACGCTTCTGATATCTCCGCAGGCGCGGCCTTTCACCAAATTGTCAACGATGAGGTTCAGGCGCTTGGATTTTTTTCGAAGAAATTTTACCCCGCTCAACTACGCTACAGTACATACGATCGTGAACTCACTGCGATATTCCTCGCAGTGCGACACTTCAAGTTCATGTTAGAAGGACGGAGTTGCCACATATATACAGACCATAAACCGACCATCTACGCTTTCCAGCAGAAGCTTGATAAAGCATCCAACAGACAAGTTCGCCAATTGAACTTCATCGGGCAGTTAACGACAGACATCAGGCACATAGTGGGCAAGGACAACATCGAAGCAGATCTACTCTCTCGTATCGAAAGCATCCAAACTGTGCCAGTGCTTGATTTCGACGCGCTAGCTGAAGACCAAAAGACCGACGGCGAACTACAGGATATTCAGCAGAGTAAAATCAAATCTTCATTGATTTTAAAATATTTTTTGGTTCCAGGCGAAAAGCATCAACTGCTTGTGATTGTTCGAGTGACCGCATTCGTCCTTTCGTTACAAAGCGGTTTCGCAACGCAGCACTTCAGGCAACGCATCATCATTCGTGCAACAGCCTGCTTGGTCGAGTATTCGAAAGGACAGCATTGCCTTCGCCAGAAACTGCATCCAATGTCAACGCTCGATAGTGACCTGACATACGTAGTCACTAATAGCGCGGTACCCAGCAACGGACAACCGATTTTCGCACATAAATATCGATATCGTGGGACCCTTCCCTCCGAGTAAAGGAAACCGGTACTGTCTTATAGTCATCGATAGGTTCACTTGGTGGCCGGAAGCATTCCCCATACCGGACATGACCGCGTCTACAATCGCCGAAGCTCTAGTCTCCGGATGGATATCCCGATTCGGTGTTCCCGCCTTCATATCGTCTGACCACGGCACGATGGAGCGAAGCCGGGATAAAAATCTAAAATTCATTTTTGGATTTCAAAAAAATGAGATATGTTTTCTAAAACTACAAGATGAAACTAAGAAATGACCCAAAAACTAGAGCCTCTGTTCTTCCAGGTTCCGAGAAACGGCCCGTCAAAGTCAAGATTTGTGAAAAAAATTGCGTGAAAAATTGAAAAAAATCCATCAACTTTGAAGGTCTGTAACTCCTATAATAATGGTCGGAATCGAATTTCAAGCACGGTTTTGGAAAGGTATATTATCATGCTTTAAAATTGTTGACAGTTTAAGTAAATTGAAATTGAATGTCACAAAATATTAAGCATTGTTTCGCAAAACTCCTGGAAAATTTTCCAATTTTCTGTTTTTAACCTTACGCCATCGCTAAGGATTGTAAAAGATTGTAATGTGATGCATACCCACTTATAGTCTAGAATGTTTTGTAACAATAAATGATGGTTTTTTATGCATATACGCGCGAACTTTACCTGTTTTTTTGAACTTCGTATGTGAAGCTTATAGTTTATCACCTACTAGGCGTCTCCATCATGCCAAGCCAAGTCAATGGCAAAGAATGAAATTTGGTTTGATTTGCTTTGAATGTATCAGGTCACTTTTACTTGGTCTACAGCTCACAAACCCATCTTTTTATACCCAAAATTCCTCGGAATAATGTACCCTACACTAATTCTTCATTCTGTTTGTACTCTTACACATCAAATACGTTTTGATATCATAAACATTTTGAAAAACAGTGTTTCTTGCAAGGAAAACATTAGGTATGCGTTAGAGTTCATTGAAAGTAGAGTAAGCATCAATCACACTGCGTGTAGAATAATTGAAATGCAAAAAGCAGACATTTTGCGACACATTCCATCTTCTTTGTGTGATTCACTAAGCATCGTATTGTTGTGCTCGTGGGGCATTGACGGATCTAGTGCACACATCATTTACAATCAACCGTTTCATGGTTCCGGAGAAAATACTGCATCAGACAGTGATTTAATAGTATCGGCATTAACGCCTATCCGTCTTTCGTTCATCAGTGACGATTCAGATATCATCTGGATGAACTTGATGCCCCAAAGTGTTAGGTTTTGCAGGCCAATTGTGATCGAGTTTGCGAGAGAGTCAAAAGAAAAAGTTATATAAACAATAGACCAAATCAATTATACAATTCAGCTAAATGAAACAAGTAATATGGCGGTAAACTATTCATTTTATATAAGTTTAATTGATAGAAAAAATTGGCATTGTCGCTCAGGCACACAAGCGATGCGCAAAAAAGGTAGGCGGGGCTCGGCCATCGATAAGAGATAAGCGAAACAGAACCAGTACGACACGCAACGCACTTAGATTCGTAGTAGCCGTTAGCTTAGCAATAAAAAATATGACGGCCGGCGCTGGATCAATTCCAGTCGCGGCGCGTCATATTTTTTACACATAAAAAGATAAGCAAGAAGTATCCGCGCAAGGATTATTTTAGTAGACAAGGATATAAGACATCGCTAGCGGAGCATGTCCTGTGTTGTGAACTACCCAAAATGAAATAAAGGATCATTAGTAGCTAAGTAGAAGAAATTGCGTCGGTTTTATTACTATTACTAGCTGATTAACCCGATTTCATCCGGGTAGAAATAAATTCCAAACTGAAGAGTGTTGGCATTCAGTATCAGTTTTCAGTTTTACTATCTTAAATTTTGCTATGTGCTGAAAATTTTAGTATTACCTTTTTTTAGTCGACCAAGCCATGTAAATATACATTTTGCATTCATTACTTGAATGTGCTTCCAGCTTAGTGCAAGCATTTGAAATTAATCCATTAAAGCAAGTATGAGACAAACTGTGCCTAAACCACAGTTGGACCAAAACAACAGATAATCGACGATTATTTAAGAGCACTTCTATCATCACCCCGCGATATTTACGGTGTTAGATAGCGTCTTTTTTTTTAATCCGTCGTATCTGTCGTAAGGTGGCATCATAGTTTTTTAGATATTTTCTATCGTTTAGGTCAGGGGTCTCCAAACTACGACCCTCACCTCCTTAGGTAAATGTGGCCTAACGCTACGGTTATTCCACCCAATGCGGCCCGCGTTAAAAAAAGTTTGGAGAACCCTGGTTTGGGTGATTGAAAATTATAGGCAGGAAGGAAGCATTAGAATGTTGGACATTTCGCACTTGAAAAATTGGCTTTCTTATAATTATGTTTGGTTGATTTGATTTGACCGATTTTGTATGATTGAGAAAGTTTATTACGTAGGAGAGATGAGATTGAGCACTCAAACTGTGACCATTCGATTTAGTGACCCCAAATTGTACAAAAATGATACCCATATTGCATTGTAACCATTGTTGAGCTAGAAGGCAGGATGGTAGCCCCCCTTACCCCTTCCGCCAAATGGATGAAATATTATCACATGATGGCTACATGTTTAAATAGTATGTGGTCCAATTTTTGTAAGAACCCATTCCATAAATGACGAATTATTATTATTTTTCATCATTTTAAGCGATAGGTGTTCGAAAGGGGGGCAGGGAAGGAGGGCATTCGAAAGAATAAAAAATTAGCTACATTCCAGTAAAGTTTGGTACAGATAGACTTAGTAGATTTTGCGTAACATGATATGATAAGAATGCACTTTTTTTTCGTTAGAGCATTGCAATTTTTTTACTGAAGAGGAGAAGCGTAAAGGGAGTCTGATGTAAGATTGAACATTAAGAGTGAAGCTATTCGATTTAAAGACCATAAATAACTCGAAATTGATACCCATATTGCATTTTTACTACTTTTGTGGTAGGGGGTAATATGAGAGCCCCCCTTTCCCCTTCCCCTAGATGGATGATAGTTTAACCCATGATATGTCCATATGTCAGCAGTATTTGTACCAATTTTTGGCAAAATTCGTTCAATAATTGTGGAACTATAATTGTTTTTCATTAATTTTAGAGGGTAGGTGTGGGGGAGGGGTAGGGAGGTATGGGGATATCAACAAACGAAGTTCAGATCATTCAACCATGGAAAATTAGCTACCTTCCTGCCAAGTTTGGTGTAAATGGGCCCGGTAGATTTTGCGTGATGCGAGCACATACATATATATATATATACAGGCAACGGTGACTTTTATATATTAGATTCGCTACCTTCCTGCTCCACCAAAGAACCTCACCCGTGGTAACTCTTTCAGGACACTAGGTAGCAGCCAGGCGAGATGCTTTAACTTCCCACTTTGCCAACCATCGCGTCGGATTTTATTCGAAGTTCCCCGCGAACTGAGTTCCCCTTCCTGTTGCATAGGCCCCCGCAAGCCTGCAAGGTGCGAACTCGGTTCAATGCGTCCTCCGGAGAAGAGTCTAGGGGGATACTGGCTAAGTGGTTAGCTACTGTTGTCGTTCGTTCCCGGAGCACCTCAGGACCGGCATCCTTCGCGGGCGTTTCGGTGCGGCGACGAACCAGAACGACAAGTGGTGGCTCCAGAGAGGAACCTAGCAGCCGTTAGGTTCCACGACGCTAAGCGCGTGGATTCGTACCACGATAAGGAAGCGTACGGGACACTGGCAGAACAGAGGACTAGAGGACGACTTCAACGAAGGTGCTGAGCTAGATCGCATCCGTCAACGGACGACCCATCACCCTCGTGACCGCCTCGCTTCAGCTGGCAGTGAAGACCCGACGACCTACAGGCAGTAGGAAGACGATACGACATCGTTTCCACTGATAGAGGACCCTTTGAACCACAACCAAGATGTCGCAGAAGGAGAAGCTGTTCGTGGACAACAAGAATGGTGCTTGTAGGCTGTGCACACGACCCGACGGAGCCGAAGCAAACATGGTCCAGTGTGACGACTGTGACCGTTGGTTCCACCTCTGGTGCGCCAACCTCACCGCATTACCAACGGAGAGCGAGCCTTTTTTGTGCATTAAGTGCAAAATTAGGCAACCTAAACCATCGACATCAAAGGCATCGACCGACAATGAGCGGTCGTTGATATCGGAGCTAGTGGATGCTCTAAAATCCATGAAGGGCGTCACAAACTCAAGCCTAATGGAAACGCTTCTCAGGCGGGAGACGATGATGTCTTTACCCGTATTTGATGGGAAGCCCAGGGATTGGCCGCTCTTCAAGAAAACCCTGGAGGAGACAACTAAGCAGGGCAATTTCTCAAACCTTGAGAACTTATCTCGGTTGCAACGCTGTTTACGAGGGGAAGCCGAGAAATGCGTGAAGGCGCTAATGCTTGACCCTGAAAACGTGAATGCCATCAAACTCGGGCTGGAGGAAACCTTTGGCAGACCGGAGCTCGTTTACCGGAAACTGGTGAGAGATGTGAGCAAGATACGAGTTGATCATCCATCTAAGATTCCAGAACTTGCCGATGCCATCGACAACTTGGTTACAAACGTTACAGTGCTAGGCTGCACCTCATATCTAAACGACCCCCGGTGATAGATGACCTCGTAAACAAGTTGCCGTTATCATACGAGCTAAAATGGATCAAGCACGTTACCGGACCTGTGACATTGTGCGACTTCAACAAATGGCTGGAACTGCATGCTCGAAACATCCGGCGTCTGTCAAAACCAAAGAATAAAGAACACGTCATGGTACACGACGACGAATACCGCGATACACAGCCGCAAGTTCCGCGATACACAGTCCCGAAGATCAAGAGGAAACTAGAATGCCCAGAATGCAAGGAAACCCACTGGCTCGAAAACTGTCCGACGTTTGGACGAAAAGGCTGTACGGAAAAATGGGCGATCGTTAAGAGAATTGGTCTGTGTCACGGTTGTCTTCGGTACACGAACCACAGACTAAACGATTGCAAACTGTGGAGAGAGTGCAATATCAACGGCTGTACAGCGAGACACCATCCTGCAATGCATGATACTTCAAAAGGTATCCCGGTGGCGGTATCTGGAACAGTGAACCACCACAGATTCAAGCAAATGAGAGAAAAGGTGTATTACCAGGTACTCCCGGTGACATTGAGGAATGGGCCAGTAGCGGTGGAAACGTTTGCCCTTTTGGATGGAGCATCATCCTTAACATTGCTAGAGAACACGGTGGCGGATCAGCTGCAGTTAGAAGGAGTGAAAGATCCTCTAACGATGAAGTGGTTGGGAGACATTGCGACTTTGGTGGTCACAATTTTCAGAGTCCGTCTCACTGCTCAAGGACGCACGCAACACGAACATATTTTAGAGGACGCACCATTGAAAATCTCAATCTTCCGGTGCAGTCGTTAGACACGAAAAGATTGCAGTCGAAATACAAGCACCTGCTGAATGTTCCAGTAAAAAGCTTTAAAAATGCCCGCCCGACATTGCTTATTGGCCTAAATAACAGCCATCTAATCGTGCCCATCAATAGGAAGGCTGGGCCACCGAACCAACCAATCGCGATAGAGACAAAGCTCGGGTGGATCGTGTTCGGGAAAGAAGGAGAGGAGATGTCAAGTTCACGCGCGGCTCCTGAACAACTGATGATAATTAAGGAGGTAGAGGACGCAATGATAAATAAGTACACCTCAACGGCGGACCTAGTTGTGAAGGAGGCAGTAGAAAAAATCACAGCCGAAGAGAAGGAGAATCCGGCAGCAACAAAGATTTCGGACAATGAAAGCTTGTCAATCGGTGGACCTTCTTTCCTGACAAGCGATGAAGCGGACTGGCCCAAGAAGAGAACGGATCTCATCACCGAGGAAGAGATCGTAAACTGCCATTCCGAACAGGATGTGCTTATAGACGTCGATCGTTATTCAGACTGGATGCGACTGGTACGTCACCTGATATTCTTGCGGAAGTTTACTGAATATCTTAAAAATAAGGCCGCATTCAAATCCACCGTCAAGATGTCGGACGTAGAAGCCGTGAAGAACTATCTCTTCAAAAGGGCTCAACGTGAGGGCTTCCCGGATGAAATGGAGCGATTAGAAGAGAATGAAGCAATAAAGCCGAAGAGCGCAATCAAAACGTTAACACCGTACCTGGACGAAAACGGTGTTATGCGTTGCAATAGCAGATTAAAAAATGTGGAGTGCTTGCCGTCATCTGCCAGGATGCTGATAATCCTGCCACAAAAGAACCGCATCACCAAGCTAATCGTCCGGGACTGCGATAAGAGAAGTGCTTGCATCAAGCCGACAACGTGGTTGTGAGTATGCTGAGACAGGAATATTGGATAATCAACATGCGAGCAGTCTTAAACAACGTAAAAAGATGCTGCCAATGGTGCATTCTGCATGCCTGCAAACCCGTCGCCCCCCTGATGGCCAATATCCCGGAATTTCGGGTTCAGCCGTACACTCCCCCGTTTCTTCACACCGGGGTTGATTATTTCGGCCCCTTCGAGGTAGCAATTCGTCGGTCCACGGAGAAAAGATGGGGAGTTATATTCGTCTGCAGGTCCACGAGAGCTGTACATCTAGAAGTGGCCTCAAAGTTAGATACGGACAGTTTTCTAGTGTGTCTAAAAAACTTCCATTACCGCAAGGGAAGAATATCCCACTTGTACAGCGATAACGGGACGAACTTCGTCGGAGCAGAAAGGGAGCTTCGTCAACTAGTGGAAGAAATTAACCAACGAATGGGGAAGGAAGCTGCATTAGAGTACCAAATGGAATGGCATTTTAATCCCCCGTCAGCGCCCCACTTTGGAGGAATTTGGGAGAGGCAGATCCAAACCATCATGAAGGGGCTGAGACAAATGATGGAGGACTGGAAACTGCGCAAACCATCAACGGAAAAGTTAACAGCGACACTGTTGCAGATCGAGTTCATATTGAACTCGCGACCACTAACGCACATTCCACTCTCGAGTGAGGAGGAAGAAGTTCTCACTCCTTTTCATTTCACTATAGGTCGCAATGCTGGCGCGGTATCAGCATGGGCCCTTACGACCTCAAGCATTGACAAGCAGCACTTCAAAGCGGTCCAGCACAACGCGAAACTGTTCTGGGACAAATGGAAAAAGGAGTAGCTACCCACGCTGCTAAAGAGGGACAAGTGGACGAACAAGGCAGTTCCGATCAAGGAAGGTGACGTGGTGGTGCTTGCCGACGACAACGCTCCTCCCGGATCATGGTTGAAGGGACGAGTAATAACGGTGCATCAGGCAAAAGACGGGCAAGTGCGGTCAGTAGAGGTAAAAACCGTGAAAGGTTTATCGATGTGAGGGATAAGGACCACTTGCTCACGATTAGAAAAAGAAAGAACATCATTAGCCAGGCTATAGTGAGTAAGAAAAAAACCAACGAACAATAATAGTAGTTAGGTAGCTTTTCGCTTACGAGTATCGGTAATCCAAGGGATTGGAATACGAAGGGAAGAATGTCGCTCAGGCACACAAGCGATGCGCAAAAAAGGTAGGCGGGGCTCGGCCATCGATAAGAGATAAGTGAAACAGAACCAGTACGACACGCAACGCATTTAGATTCGTAGTAGCCGTTAGCTTAGTAGTTAACGGCGGCATCCACTACACGGCCGGCGCTGGATCAATTCCAGTCGCGGCGCGTCATATTTTTTGCATATAAAAAGATAAGCAAGAAGTATCCGCGCAAGGATTATTTTAGTAGACCAGGATATAAGACATCGCTAGCGGAGCATGTCCTGTGTTGTGAACTACCCAAAATGAAATAAAGGATCATTAGTAGCTAAGTAGAAGAAATTGCGTCGGTTTTATTACTATTATTCGCTACCTTCCTGCTCCACCAAAGAACCTCACCCGTAACTCTTTCTGGACACTAGGTTGCATCCAGGCGAAGACGCTTTAACTTCCCACTTTGCCAACCATCGCGTCGGATTTTATTCGAAGTTCCCCGCGAACTGAGTTCCCCTTCCTGTTGCATAGGCTCCCGCAAGCCTGCAAGGTGCGAACTCGGTTCAAGGCGTCCTCCGGAGAAGAGTCCAGGAGGATACTGGCTAAGTGGTTAGCTACTGTTGTCTTTCGTTCCCGGAGCACCTCAGGACCGGCATCCTTCGCGGCCGTTTCGGTGCGGCGACGAACCAGAACGACAGCCATATTCAACCGACACTCGGTTTTGCACCATGATTGCATAGACAAACAGAAATGAACAGTGTAGAGCACTCATAAAATGGATTTATTCCAAATCCTGAGAATTTATCTCATGACTTATATACTACTACACTGCACTGTTCGATGAGATTTTTCGAATGCTTGCCTCATATTTCGTACAGAATTGAATTTAAAAAACGGAAGGCTACTTCTTCTTCTTGGCGTAAACGACCTCTTGGTCATGCCTGCCCGTTAAGGGCTTACGAGACTTGTTTCCCTGTTGTACGTGGATAGTCAGTCCTCTCGTACAGGGGAGGGTCCGGTCTCGGTTGGGATTCGAACCCACGCCGTCGAGGTGGTGATCCCCGGCGCTCATGGGCCGATTTTCTAACCGGCGCTACCGCTCGGCTGTCGCGGACCCCAACGGAAGGCTACTAAACATTATAAAAACATGTGCAATGATCGATAAAAAAAATTGTACTGGAAAAGATGTACAAGGAATTTTGCAAATAGAAACAGAACTTATAGAAAGGTTTCGAAATGATGGTTAATAGCCTGTTCACAGCCTTTAAATCCAAAAACTATTAGTCTATATTGTAAAGACACATTCATGTTGTACATACATCATTACAATTGGTACAAAATGCCTTCTACTGTCCATAAAGTTCTTGCGCATGTAGATGAAATAATTGTAAATTCCCCAGGTCCATTGAGATCCTTTGGAGAGGAAGCAGCAGAAGGTAGAAATAAAATATACAGAAGGGATAGAAGAGAACATGCCCGTAAAATGTCACAAGAATTCAATATTAAAGACATTTTTATGAGAACATTACAATCCGATCCATACATTTCAACAATATCTGTCTAAACCGTTGAAAACTAAAAAGCAAATTCCATACCCAGACGCAGTAAAAATATTCTTCGTAGATTACAGCTCCTCAAATAGTAACATACCCTTGCCAATTCAAAACGAAGAATATGATGGTACAAGCTCAGAATAGTTCAGAAGTTTTGTCCACGTTCAATCAATTATTTTCCGGATAATAATATTTTGAATGAAAGTATGTTGTAAATTTAGTTTGTTTTATGTAAAACTAAAAAAAATCTTTAAGTTAATGCAAAAACAAGATTGAAAACATAATGCACCCATAGAAAAGTACAAAAATATGAGGTTTTTGCAGCGCCAACCGGCGGGATTGTCCAGAAACATAATAATTCCGTGTAATATAATAGTATTACACGATATTACAATGAAAAAATTGCAAAACATTTGATTCCGAATTTTATCCCGGCAATTTGCTCTTTTCGCTCCATAGTGCACTTACAGGTACAAGCATCAGTCTTAGACACTCTTCAAATCAAAGATCCAGTTGTTAAAAAAGATTTTAAGAATGCAGACTGGGTAAACTTTGAAAGATTAGTGGAGTATAATATTAATATTGGAACACGCTTGGAAACAAATAATGATATAGATCGATCCCTAGAGGAACTCACAGAAGCCATGGTATCTGCGGAAGCTACCACTATTCCAACGATTCAATTCAATAGTTCAAACATCGCTAGAGACCACACTACACTTGCTATAATAACTTTCAAGAACGCTACACGTAGACTACCCAAGCGCCACAAGCTTCGGGTTGAGGCTGGAAATCAATGGGCAAGAGCGAGATGGTGATATCCTTGTCTCTTTTACACCAACGCAGAAATTTCCCCGTCCCGCCACCGCCAGAAATCTCTCCTTACCGCGCCCATCTGTTGCCGCGGCAGCCGATCCGAACTGAAAAATCGATTTTTGTGATTGGCTAGCCGAATCCTCATGTGTGAAGTCATCAAAGTGCGCATGCGCAAGTTGCATGTACGAAGTTTAAATGCCCTGCGCGATCGGGTCTTCGAAGACCCAGCGCGAGCGATCGAAAACCCAGCGCGAGCAATCGAGGACCAGTCGAATACCCAGCGCGGTCGAATACGGACGTGTGGGTACCCGTACGGGTATACCCAGCGCGAGCGGTCATTCATGCATACGTACGCAGCGCAAGCGATCGCTAAATGAAGAGCAAAAACCGTAACGCGGTGGCCATATGAATTCGCTCCGCGAGAGGTTTAAATGGCTAGAGCGGGTTGAGCGTATACCGATGCATTCCCATACAGTCCATACAAACGGCTACGCAGTAGATATATATTGGGCCTTTAGCACACCGTTCTCAACAAAGAGCGACGGTCTTGCGGTAGGTGCGCAGAGACCGGAGTGGAAACAACGCGGTTCAATTCCGCGTACCAGCTCGAGACATGAGAATGTGTAGAAGGAAGAGAAGAGAAAAAGAGGGAGGGCCCCGAAAGGGGCCTCCATTTTTCGTTTTTGCCGCGGCAACTTCGGTTTTTATCTTCGTGGATCGCTGCATATTCTTCGGCTTTCGCTGCATAATCCCGGCATATGCATACGAGTATGCGGGTTAACATGCAGCGGCAGCCCCGAAGAGCTGCGTTCCAGGGGTATTCTATAGAAAGCGAACAACCACTCTCAGCACTTGTCTTAAAAAATTTAATAAAGTAATCCAATCTCGTTGCGAAGAACAAAACAAATTTACTTCAGTCACATGGTTGAAAACTTCAAGTCATCTAGCAAACCGTTCTGGAAAGTCACAAAAATTCTTAGGGAAAAACCCAAACCAATACCCTCTCTCACCTATCACGATAAATCAATATTAATTATTCCTCTTGAAAAAGGCAACCCAATCGGCCAACACATATATAGCTCTCACACCCTAACAGCCATAAACCCTAGCCCCTATGAAAGGCAAGTTCGCTCTTCAATACAAAAAATTTAAAGATCGATACCGACAAATATCCTGGTCTTATCGTACATTCAAGTCTCAAACACTATTAAAACCCTAAAAAATTTAAGGCTCCTGGGAAAGATGGAAGAAGATTGATGAAAACATATTCTGCCAAGGCTTTAGATAAAAATTAACAATGGTTAAGTAATATCAAAGTATATCTTTAAAACCTTTGATCAAGCTATGTGTTACGGGCGTTTAAGATTTTAATAAGCGTGTCTGGCAACGCTGGACTCGATGCTGTCAGTTGTGTGACAGCATACGAGGACAGAGACGGCACGACCGTTGCGGCCTGGAGGGCATCGGCCTTTGCGAGGCAGACACAGCTTCGGGGCTTCTATCTCCGGTGCTCGTTACGGCAAGACGTATTTTCATAATTCAATAAAGTCCCGTTACAACCCAATAAAGTCACAACCTACAGAACATAACAGTGGCGACGAGATGTGTTTTAAAGTTTGACTTCTATTTTAAAGTTTTATGTCTGTTTTAAAGTTGTGTTTTTTTTTTGTTTTGAATGTAACAGAAACAATGTATGAAACCTTAAAACACCAAAAGTCAGGCGCTTGCAATGCAGTTCGAAGCCAAAATTCAGGAAATTGCAACGTTTGTTGAACAGATCGGAATGAAACGTTTAAAAAAAAAGAACGACATAATAACTGATCAAATTAAATACTTGGGACACATTATAGATAACCATGGATTACTGCAGCCGATAAACTCTTGAAAAAAGTACTCCAGTATGTACAGTATGGATGGCCAACTAATTCAACTTACGAAGGAGAACTGTCACGCTTTCATAGCCGAAAAGATTCATTAACAACAATCGACGGATGTCTTATTTTTAGCGAGAGGGTGGTAATCCCTAAAGTACTTCAGAAAAAATGTTTAAAGCAAGTGCATCTCGGGCATCCAGGAATCAACAAAATGGTCCCTGGCACCGCATTCATGTCGACTACGCGGGACCACTCAACGGGGAATGGTAGCTGGTGATTATCGACTCGTTCTCCAAATGGCCAGAAGATATCCCAACTAGCAGCACAACAGCCCCGGCGACGATAAGTATTCTTCGAAACGTATTTGCCCGTTTTGGCAACCCGGAAACACTTGTGTCAGATAACGGCGCACAGTTTACTAGTTCGGAATTTGAATCTTTTTGTAGGCAAACTGGGGTTGAGCGCACCTTTAAGCGCGCTGTAAGCAAGATTTCCGCTGATAGTCTCACAATGCGAGAAGCCCTGGACACCTTCTTGCAGAACTATAGGTCCACCCCAAATGCGCAATTGGTCGGAGGGAAGTCTCCAACCGAGATTATGCTGGGCAGGCGTCCCAAGACTCTGCCAGAGCTGTTATTACCGCCTCCCCAAATTGCTCAATCGAATCCCGGCGTACGAGCTCGAGAGCTGAATCCGGGAGATTTGATCTCCGCTAAGGAATACCGGCTGAACGATTGGAAGTGGATAGCTGCTACCGTGGTTGAACGACAAGGACGATTCATGTACCTGGTTAGGACCGCCAACGGAAAGTCCATCCGTCGACATATTAACCAACTACGTCGACGCACAAGCAACGATACGCCTAGGAACACTACACAGGCCCATCCACCGTTACCCTTGGATATACTGCTCGATACTTGGCAATTGGATCCGTCATCAATATCTGCGTCATCGGATTCCACCATCTTCCGAAATATCGCCCTCACCGCAGGAACCTGTACCAACCCATATTTTAACATCTGAGACTATTGCGTGCAGCCATCCTATACTAAGAAGCCAACGCAGGAGAGCTACATATCGTATACCGGATCAACCAATCTGTTCTCTCCGGTGCCGGCAAGACGTATTTTTATAATTCAACAAAGTCCCGTTATTCCCAACCTACAGAACATAACACTATATATACCTCTGCGAGAATAAATAAAATCGGTAGTTACCCCTTAAGCTCGGGGCCCCCCGCGGCCGCTCAGTCCGCTTATAGGTAGATCCGCCTCTGCTGGTGATATGACATTCGCATAACAATTACTGTCTTCTCACGATTATGCTCGTGCACATTTTTTGTAGGAAAACTTTACGCTATCCCTTGCCAAAATATCCATGTTTATCCATGTAATAGCTAGTCTAGAACATTTGAGTGAACCGCGAACGCCAAACAAATTCCGCTTTTGTTGCGCAGCCGTCTGAGTAAGCAGATTGCAAATTGAACATGATTGAAAAAATAGTAGCGGGCAAATATAAGGTAATATATACCTATTCCGAACGAAGTCGTCAAAGGTAAACGATCGTTAAGCCAAACATAAACGATCGTTTTGAGTGAAACCCTATTACATCCGTTCAAACAGACGATATTCGAAATAATCGTCAATAAAATCGTTTGAGCTCTGCCTCTGCTCTACGAACAAATTGAAACAAAGTACAAAGATTAACACCAAAGACGCACACAAGTTTAGAAAAGCAGATTTATTCACCGTTGGTGCTCCGGGTTGGTTCCATTTAGTTCGTGTGAACCTGGTTAGGGTAACGCTCGGCAGTCTGTGGAATATTTCTCATCGAAGTGGTATCCCGGTATTATCGGTTTTTATTTGTGAAGTATTTGTAGATTGAACTAAAGTTATGGATAAAAAAAAGTGAGTACAAGTGTGACTGCATAAAAAAAAAAAATTAAAGTGTTTTCTTTCAAGTGCGAACATTAATTAATTAATAATATATTTTTAAGCTGCACTCGTGCGACAAAACAAGAGCAACAGATGCTGGTTGAATTGATGGAGAAAAATCCTGACGTTGCATGCGGTCGTAAAAGAAAAAGAAGCAACTACATGGAGCAGAGTAATTCTGCATTTGAAAGATTTCGTAAATGAGTTACCTTGAATATATTTTTATGATTTACTTATTTTTAGGTGTGGATAGAGAAGAAGTACAACGCAAAAAGAAAATTGAGCTACAATAAAAAAGAAATTAATAAGACATGTGGTGGAGTAGCAAAAAAGGCTTTATTGGATGACATAGATGAGCGCGTTTTATCAGTTACGCATTTGAATAAAAACGCAATGGGAGTACCTGAGAGCATTTGTATAGGTGTTCCAGAGGGCAATTTAAACGATCAGCAAAGATTTTAACGTTGAGGAGGAAGAAGGGCCATTTAACAAAGGTTCAAATTATGAAGAGCGAGCAGAACCATCGACTCCACCAACTATAACGAGAAAGAGAAAGTAGCGTCGTCGGACAATAATAGAGGCTGGACGGTCACCGAACGCCGTAGAAAAAAAGAATAGTAAAAAAATATTTAAAAAAAGAACAACTAGCCAGTCTCAGGACGGAAAAAGCATTGACATTTTGATTCGTCAAAATGATCAAATGACCAAAATCTTGGGTGAGCTGGCCGACAGTGCCAACAAACATGTCGAAGAAAATTAAAGTTTTCATTTTAGTATCTTAGAATATTTAAAAAAAAATAATCGCGATATACCATTTATGATTAAGTTGTGCATTCGATTATTTGTTGAATTATATTATGCATTGTCATATAAAAAAATTGAAATAATAAATTTATTTATATAATACTTGAATCAATAAAAAATGAGAATAAATTTTTTTTTTATTTGTTGTACTTCTTGCACTTCACCTAATCTTCAATTTCGGGTAATCCTGCACGAATGCATAAATTGTGCAGCGCACAGCATAAATTCACTATTTTGACACACTTTGGTGGAGCATAATGAAGCTGTCTCGCGCCCAGTATGCACCTAAATCTATTTTTCAGTGATCCAAAAGTTTGTTCAATTATTGAACGCCCTCTAGAGTGCTTCAAATTGAACGATGATTCGGGCGTGTCGCGATCCGGATTTCTAAACGGCTGTATAAGCCATAGCTTTGAAGCATATGCAGAGTCACCTATGAGATATGAAATGAAAATAAATATTTAACATCGGAACACATATGTATGTATAACAAGTGATACACTTACGTAATAGCTTTAACATTCACTCGCCATTTCTCAACTTGTCTTCAAAGAAACCCATGCACGTGCTATTATTAAATATAAACGAATCGTGAATCGATCCACTGAACCTAGCATTTATATACCGATTTTTTTTTTGTTTTGTGGTCGCAAATCCTTAAAGATAGGTAGAATTAGGTTTGATAATCATAAGAAGCTTACCCTTAACGCATTAAGGCTGTAAAATCCTTTGCGATTATAATACAAAACGGGATCTTCATGCGTAGGTATTATTTTTATTTGCGACCCGTCGACACACATAATTACACCTGGTATACCAATTTTTTCAAAAAAATATCACCGTGCCTCTGATTTCTCATCTTCCGTCATTTCTAGCGATATGAGGTGTGCCAGCTTGGATTCCAACACATTCAAAGTTTGTTCCAATACTTTCGAAAATGTAGATTGCCCAATTGGAACAGCAAAATCATTGGCCACACTTTGCCGGTATGAACCTTGAGCTAAGAATATCAAAGTTGCGTCCAATTTTACTCGGGGAGAAAGCCCCCGATTGTGCTTCGGGTTAATCGAATCGGCTACCAAACCATCTAATTCAAGGAAGAGCGCCTTTGAAACCCTGAAATTTAGAATAAATCTGAAAGAAAGATTACACTTTAACGTTTTAACACGTCCTTGCAATTTTTAATCAGGCATTACATACGTTTTTTCCGGTAATTCAAGAGGATCTACTTCCTTGCGTAGTCTTCTTCGATGTGCCACCAAATCCATAACGTTTTCTTCGTCACTGTCGTCATCGCAGCCATGATTAACGACGAATACCACTCCCGAAAACATATTTTGCATTTATGGTCTGCACAATTCAATTAAATTCACTTTTAAGCAACGACTGGTTTGTACTCAAATCACATGAATGATTACTAATCGGACACTACAGTAAAATTTGACTGCTTTCAAGCTAGTTTACTTGACGATCGTTATCTCATTTGACGATTGTTGATGAAAACCGTTCGTGATACATATTTCGAGTGGTTTAAATGACGATCGTTTATTTGCCATACGATCTATTAGCTTTGACGATTTCGTTCGGAATAGGCCCTATAAAATAGTGAAGGCGATCGGATCGGGCTCGCATGCTCGATGAAGTGTATGCATAAGTTTGAGGATCCTTAAGCGTTTTTGTGGGCTTCTCAATCTTTTGCATGGGTGAGCGGTGGGCCATTATCATCTCCATCATCATAAAAAATTATATATTAAATAATCGTAAAAGTAAGGTTTTCACCGTAATTACTCCACTACTTGGATAAAGTAAGGCACTTGTAATATATTAATAAGTAATAAATCGTAGTAGAATTTATTTTAGAATTATAGAAAATATTAAACGGTCAAAACTATTCGAAATTATTTTTAGCTAGATATTAATTATAGCAAAGGATCAGATCTACAAGGAAGTGTTCTTGGTCCAGTGTTGTTTATTATCTTATTATAAAAAATCCTTAACGTCACGCTCTAAAGGTGACGCTCCAAGGGTGACGCTCCTACTTGGATAAAGTGACGCACTAAAATCGATGCTGTTGTACCCACTATGGTTAATTAAATTCACTTGATTGGTTTCTTTATTTATCTTTACTTCTTTACTACTCGTCTGCTCGTTCCGCACGTGGTTCAGTCCGTACCGGTACTGCATCTGTCGCTCTTCGATCTGTCAAGCCCTATTGTCTGTGGAGCCTTTGTTTGATCCAGCATCCGTTATCGTTATCGTAGGATTATCGCACCTTCATTTGCACCGGGTGCCACATCTCCCTTTTTCTCGAGACGTGCTGTCTCTCCTTCTGCCCCGCTGTTAGACGTAATCGTCTAGTTTGGAAGGACGGCGAGTTGATCGTTTCGGTCTAGCCGAATCGGTACTGCCATTCATCCCGGGCCTCTCGGTAGATGAATCCTCTGATGTGTGTCTCTGTGTGGGTAATGAGACTTGGGGTTCGATAACTGGTTCATTAACCGGCGGGTGATCACCCGGGTGGTCGATACGCTTAAGATGCGCTGAATTTCGCTGAAAAACACTTCCAGTTTCGTCGTTCTGGACTGTCACTCGTGTCCCCTCCTTGCTTAAGACTGTGAATTGCTTGGGGATGTATGTTGTGCATAATTTGTTTTCAGGTTGTAGGTTTTGCATCAGAACTTTATCTCCGGTTTCAATCAGCGATTCCTTGGCGTGTCGCCTGGAGTTCTCCCGATCGATGGATTGATATTTTTGAACCCAATCACGTTCACGAAACTCTTCGTTCGGTGGGGCCGATTGGATGTCTTTCAGTGAGAGTATCTTGGTTCGTATGGTGCGACCTAATAGGAGTTCCATTGGAGTCTTACCGGTGGCTGAATGTGGTGTAGAATAGTACATTGTAAGATAGTCGTCCAGGTCCTGCCGCCAATTCCGTTTCAACGCACAGCTGATTTGAAGGCGCTTCAATAACGAACGGTTTTGTCGCTCGACTTCTCCATTCTGTTGAGGCCAGTATGGGGTGCTGTGGTTCAAGAAGATCCCTTTTTGTTTACAGTAGTCTCCAAACTCCCGACTAACAAATTGTTTCCCGTTGTCGAGGGTAATCGTTCTTGGAAATCCTAACCGCCTAAAAATTTTATGTAGACGGTCGACTGTCTCACTTGCTGTAATTCTTGTCATGATTTCGATCTCCTTATACTTGCTGAAGTAGTCAATGATGACAAGGATATATTCTCCGGAGGGTAACGGAGCAAGAAAATCAATCGCCACATCTGTCCATGCTTCTTCCGGTAAAGGTCGTCTGCGCAGAGGTTCGGGTTTTTGGGGTAGACCTACTAATCGGCATCCTTCGCACCCTGCTACCCACTTGATAGTCTCTTTGTCCATTCCTGGCCACCATACTCTTTCGCGAAGTCTCCGTTTCATCGCCGATTCCCCTGGGTGTCCTTCATGTGCCAGCTGAAGGAAGCGCTTCCGCAGGCTTTTTGGAATTACCATTTTATTCCCTCGTACTACTAAGTCTTCGACGACACCGAGTTCTCCCTGAAATGGTTCATACAGTTTAGTTTCGATGTTCGTCCACGTTCCGCTGCGTAAACTATCTCTGACTAATGTGAGCTCGATGTCCTTCCTTGACTCTTCTTCGATTTCGCTGATGTCGATAGCAGCTGATTCCAAAATTGCCAATACCAAAAACTTCTCGTGGTGATTTTTTTATCGGGTTCGGCTGGTAGATGATCAGTTAACCGAGACAGCGGGTCGGCAATGTTGCTTGAACCCTTCCGATATTTTACCTCATAGTTGAAGGATTGTAAGCGCAGAACCCAGCGTTCTATCCTCGGACATGGTCTTGATGTCGAGGAGAAAATCTTCTCTAATGGTTTGTGGTCTGTTTCCAATTCAAACTTGCGACCGATCAAATATGTAGCAAATCTTTCTACGGCCCACACGAGAGCCAAAGCTTCCTTTTCTGTTTGGCAGTAGCGCTGTTCCGTGGCAGAAAGACTCTTGCTAGCATATGAAATTACCCGTGGATCTTCGTCACTGTTTTGATTCTTGAATTGGATCAGCACTGCTCCCATCGCAACCGGAGAAGCATCGGCGATGACTCTTGTTCGTAATGTGTTATCAAAAAATTTCAGATGCTTCGCGGCGGTGATCATGCTTTTAAGTCTCTCGAAGCATTCATTGTGTACCTTATTCCATTGAAATGGTGTTCCCTGTCGGGTTAGTTCACGGAGTGGTGCCGATACTGTTCCCAAATTTGGCAGAAATCTTCCTACGTACGTAACCATGCCCAGAAAACTCCTTAGCTCTTCGGCATCTTTGGGTGGTCTAAAAGCTTTCAGGGCCGAGATCTTATCGTCCGCTGGACAAATTCCTTGATCCGAAATTTGGTGTCCTAAAAACTTCACCTCAGTGACTCTAAAAAAGACATTTATCCGTATTAAGAAGAACGTTCCGGTTTTTCAAAACGGCTAGCACTTTCTGCAGGCAACGGTTGTGCTCTTCTTCGTTCTCCCCAAAAATGAAAATGTCGTCGATAAAATTTATCACGTTCTCACAAGTCGCCAATAACTGCTCCATGATCTTCTGAAACATTTCCGGCGCACAGCTAATTCCGAACATTAGCCTTTTATAGCGATACATTCCTCGGTGCGTAATAAAGGTGGTAATATGTCGGCTCGACTCGTCCAATTCTATCTGATGAAACGCATCCTTGATATCTAGTCTCGAAAAAATTTTGGCAGACTTGAGCCTTGGTAAGAAATCGTCAATCGTTGGCATTAAGTGGTGTTCCCGTTTGACGGCCTTGTTCGCCATCCGCATATCCACACATAGTCTCAGGTCTCCGTTGTCTTTAATTATAACCACTAGTGGGGATACCCAGTCACTATAACTCTCGACCTTCTCTATGATTCCTGTTTTCTCCAGGTGGTCGAGTTTCTCGGCTATGCGGTTCAGCAATGCTAGAGGAGGCCTCCTAGCGTGTTGGGCGATTGGGGTTATCGACTTGTCGATGGGGATACACAGTTTGATTCCTTTAATTTTGGGAAATGTTCTTCTAGCCACAATTTGGAGCGTTCGTTCCTCAGCTTCCTTCGGAGGTCCCAATCGGAGCACGTTTAGTAGCCTAGCGGTTTCCTTCCCAAGGAGTGCCTGGCTACCATTTTTAACCACGTAGAATCGTGCACCCTCACTAGTACGGTGGTTGTCGTTCTCGATTTCGATTGTTGAGTCGAACATACCGAGGACTTCCAATGGTAGGGCTTGGTTCCCATATGCACGGAACTGGTGATCTACTTCCGTTGTGGGATTCCTAATGCTGGCTCCTTGGGCTTTCAAGCGCTCCCACGTCTTGTCGTCTATGATGTTTTTGTTACAACCCGAGTCTATTAATACTTGGGTCATTACTCATCCGATTTTCACCCAAATAAACTCATCTCCATCTCCGATTGCAAATATAAAACTTTGCTGAGGTTCTTGTTCTTGTTTGCCTCCTGTCTCTTCTTCTTCGATCCTCCGGACTTTGTATGGACGTTGAGGAGGTTTCTTTGTTCTATCGGAAAGCAAACTCCGAGTGAAAGGAGACCCCTTTGCACCAGCCGTTTTGCATTTCGTTGCGAAATGACCTTTCCGCTTACATAATTTACATTCTTTGTCTCTGGCCGGGCATTTTGGATCGTATGAAACATGGCCATGGTATCCACAACGGCTGCATTCGACTCGCGGTCGAGACGATTTTTGAAGCTGGTTTACTTCGGTCCTCTGTCTATTTAGCCCACTTGGTCCTGGGGCTGCTGCGTATTCCGTTGCCGTCATGTGGCGGGCCTGAAATTTAACAGCCTGATGAGCCGCAACCATCTTAAATACCTCGTCCAGTTCTAAGGATCCCTTTTGGAGCAGTCTCTCTTTCAGATCTGTCGGGGCCAACAATATGATCTTGTCGATTACGCTGATGTCCCGACTCTCCTGTGATGACCTTCCGAAGTTGCATTTATATGCTTGTTCTCGCGCCCTAAGCATGAACTTTTCCAAATTCTCGTTTGATTCCGGTCTCAAGGTCCAAAAAATATGTCGCTCCATTGACTCATGATGCTTCGGTGCAAAATATTGGTCCAATTTATCCAACGCCACCTGGAATGGGTCTACTGTGCCATCCTCATTCTCTTGCACGTCCGCCTCTGGAATCGACTGGAAAACATCCTGCACATCTGGTCCAGCCCTCACCAATAACACGTACTTCAGCCGTGTTTTATTGGTCTCTCCGCTCGCAGCAACCACGTACTCGAGATTCCTCTTCCATTTCGTCCATTGTCCGCGGACCTCGTTCTGCGGCAACGATTTGAACGCGAATGGTGGGATCTCGAACTTCTCCATCTTCCTGAAATGATTTATCATATTTTTCATCCCCCATACATCTATACTCGGCTTCCCTACGCCTTTTTCCCGGCTTGCATACACCTTTGGCTCTGCATACGCCTTTTTTCCGGCTTGCATACACCTTTGGTTTTGCATACGCCTTTCTTCGGCTTGCAAACGCCTTTGGCTTTGCATACGCCTTTCTTCGGCTTGCATACGCCTTTGGCTTTGCATACGCCTTTCTTCGGCTTGCATACGCCTTTGGCTTTGCATACGCCTTTCTTCGGCTTGCAAACGCCTTTGGCTTTGCATACGCCTTTCCTCGGCTTGCATACCTTTCGGCTTTGCATACGCCTTTCTTTACTTACTTCCTTACTCGGTTTCTTAACTAAACTTAGCTTTTCTGTGTCTGATTTTGGGTTTTTCACGTCGCCCTTCTCGTCGCCACTGTTGTACCCACTATGGTTAATTAAATTCACTTGATTGGTTTCTTTATTTATCTTTACTTCTTTACTACTCGTCTGCTCGTTCCGCACGTGGTTCAGTCCGTACCGGTACTGCATCTGTCGCTCTTCGATCTGTCAAGCCCTATTGTCTGTGGAGCCTTTGTTTGATCCAGCATCCGTTATCGTTATCGTAGGATTATCGCACCTTCATTTGCACCGGGTGCCACAGATGCAAAACCACATTTTTGTATGGGCATTTTCGAAACGCTCATCCGATTGCATTGCATTGATCGCTATAGCAATCAGCATCCTTGGGGAAAATGGAAGGATCGCTATAGCAACCACAGTTAACCTGGGGAAACTAACAACTAACAATCCTGGGGGATTGAAGAAAAGTAAAACGGGTTTTTCAAAATGGTTCTAAGTTTTTTTAAAAGAAAATGATAACAAAAGAACGGCGCCGGTCCCGGGGACTAAGAGTTCGATTGATTAGACACATCAAGGAAACACTGGATTGATAATGCATCGTTCAACATGGTTCCAAAAATGCACCAAATCCGTGTTCGATATGCACGGGTAGCTTGGTGGCTTAGCTCGCTCGGATCAGTTTTGCTGTGTATTTTCTAATACTGGAAATGCACGAACAATTCTTCGAAAGGGCTTCAATACAAAAAAGTAAAACCAACTTAAAAACAACCACATATGACACAAAACACTATCACCGAAACAATCACAACACAATCACAAAAAAACTTCTCACTGAACGTCAGATCCTCAAGTAAAAATTACTGAGACGGGTCAGACATAAAAAGCACACACACGCGCTTCTAAGAAATACAATTATAAAATATCCTCAACAATCCACAGCCAATTTTACGGAACCTGAAGCGTTAACTTAAAGAGTTTTCGTCTGTCTGCCTACAGAGCCTATCGTCTACGTTTCTCTGTACTTTGATCGCCATGGCAATCAGCTCGCTTGAGTAAAACGAAAGGGTGCTTGGATAGTAAAATTTATAAATCGAATATTCGGAAAAGCAGTGTTTGAAAAGATACATAAGTGAAATATTTTTAAGGTCTTTACTTAAACAAAGTGATGCACTTAAAATGAAACCTCAATTTTATAAGGAAACTCACCGAACAGTTATCCTATTACATTGTACTTTAAAATTTAACGCTTTTTAAATTTAAATGGTGGAAAGAGCACAATTGCGCAGCTCCAGTCACGGGTATTTCACATCGCGTTCAATTGAAATAGAGAAGGTATTTGATAGGCACTTAGAAGCAAATATAATTTTTTAAATTAAGTTGGTTTGTTATGGGACATTGGGACAACCATTCAGTCCCAATCCACGATGGAGCGAAGCCGGGATAAAAATCAAAAATTCATTTTTGGATTTCAGAAAAATGAAATATGTTTTCTTAAACTACAAGATGAAACTAAGAAATGACGCAAAAACTAGAGCCTTTGTTTTTCCAGATTCTGAGAAACAGCCCGTCAAAGTCAAGATTTGTGAAAATATTGCGTGAAAAATTGAAAAAAATCCATCAACTTTGAAGGTCTATAACTCCTATAATAATGGCCGGAATCGAATTTCAAGCACAGTTTTGGAAAGGTATATTATCCTGCTTTAAAATTGATGACAGTTTAAGTAAATTGGAATTGAATGTCACAAAATATTAAGAATTGTTTCGTAAAACTCCTAGAAAATTTTTCAATTTTCTGTTTTTAACCTTACGCCATCGCTAAGGATTGTAAAAGATTGTAATATGTTTCATATCCACTTATAGTCTAGAATGTTTTGTAACAATAAATGATGGTTTTTTTTGCATATACGCGCGAACTTTACCTGTTTTTTTGAACTTCGTATGTGAAGCTTATAGTTTATCACCTACTAGGCGTCTCCATCATGCCATATGCTGCATCATGTGTGGTAAGAAATATTTGAATTTCTCATTCAATGAAAAATGTGAAGCAGGGTAGTGGTTGAACATCACGTAAAAGAGGAAAGACAAGCCAATTCACTGGCAAAGAATGAAATTTGGTTTGGTTTGCTTTGAAAGCATTAGGTCGCTTTTTCTTCTTCTACAGCTCACAAACCCATCTTTTTATACCCAAAATTCCTCGGAATAATGTACCCTACACTAACTCTTCATTCTGTTTGTACTCTAACACATCATATACGGTTTGATATCATAAACATTTTGAAAAACAGTGTTTCTTGCAAGGAAAACATTAGGTATGCGTTAGAGTTCATTGAAAGTAAAGTAAGTATCAATCACACTGCGTGTAGAATAATTGAAATGCAAAAGGCAGAAATCTTGCGGCACCTTTCATCTTCTTTGTGTGATTCACTAAGCGTCGTATTATTGTGCTCGTGGGGCATTGACAGATCTAGTGGACACAGCATTTACAATCAACCGCTTCATGGTTCCGGAGAAAATACCGCATCAGAAAGTGATTTACTAGTATCGGCGTTAACGCCTATCCGTCTCTCGTTCATTAGTGACGATTCAGGTATCATCTGGATTAACTTGATGCCCCAAAGTGTTGTGGTCGAATTTACGAAGGAGTTGAAAGAAAACGTATAAAAAAAGTAGACGAAATCAAAAGCCAAATAACCAGGTTAGTTCCTTATACAATTCAGCTAAATGAAACAAGTTATGTGGCAGTAAACTATTCATATTACATGAGTTTAATTGATGGAAAAAATTTCGCATATAATCCCATACCCAGACACAGTAACAGCATTCTTCGTAGATTACAGCTCCTCGAATAGTAACATACCTTTGCCAATTCAAAACCAAGAGGATTATGTTACAAGTTCAGAATATTCAAATATTATCTCTTAGTTAGGATACGTTATGTCCGCGTTAGATGCTTTAAATATAAATTATTTTCCAGATAACAATATTTTGAATGAAAGTTTACTGTAAATTTAGTTTTTTTGTAATCAAACTAACAAAAATCTTTAAGTTAATACAAAAAAAAGATTGAAAAAATAATGCACCCATAGAAAATTCCAAAAATATGTGGTTTTTGCAGCGCCACCTGGCGGGATTGTCCCGAAACATCATTATTGCGTGTAATATAACAGTATTACACGATATTATAATGGAAAAATTGGAAAACATTTGATTCCGAATTTTATCCCGGCAATTTGCTCTTTTCGTTCCATAGTGCGTTGGTGGGAAAATGTTTAATCAAAACCGTAAAATTCGGAAGAGGATCAGTCAAGTTATGGTGGTGCATGTCGGCCAAAGGAGTAGGGAAACTTCATTTTATTCGTGGCACTATGGACAGATTTTACTACATTGACATGCTCAAACAAAATGTGAAGGAAAGTGTCGATAAAATGGGTATCACACAAGACTATGCAATTTATCAGGACAATGATCCCAAGCATAAGACTTGGATAGCACGAATGTGGCTTCTTTATCACTGCCCAAAAGTTCTGGAGACCCCTTCTCAATGCTTGGCCCACTTGAAAAAAAAACTAAGAACATACAGAACAACCAATAAAACCCAACTAGAACAGGCAATTCATAAAGAGTGGGATGAAATTGGGCCTGAAGTTTGTAAAAAATTAGTGGAAAGTATGCCTAGACGTTTGAAGGCAGTCGTAGACGCTAATGGGAACAGTACAAAGTATTAAAAACCAACAATAATAATGAAAAAAACAATGAATTCTACCAGAACCCAACTGTCCAACTTAACGATTGACCAGCAAAATCGTGACTTTTTTCACTCTTTCGATCATTGCGCCGTTTGTTGACGGATTTTTGGACCGTTTCTTGTGTACATGCTTTGCCAGAAGGTGTGTGAAGATAAAATGACAAAAAAACCATTGTTATCAATAGTAACTACTCTAAAAATGAACTTGAAGTTAGACAATTGCTCTTTTTTTATGTGTCCCACTTACCGATTTGCACACTGTATACAAAAACGAAAAAAAACAGTGTGACAATTTTTTGAGCCATTCTCTCAACTTGGCTGGACTGTGAAGGGGTTAAAAAAGTTCTAAAGTTCTAAGTAAAAAAGAAGACGGGGAGTTCCTTCGAAAGGAACGTCACAAATTGTTGTTGCTGAATTGCAAATATGGTCATTAATATTAGCAAACTACGAATACACTATCGAGCATAGAGCTGGTAGTCGAATGGCTAACGTAGACGCATTGTCACGGTTACCGCTATTGGAAGATAACAAATTAGAACATGGGGGTCCGCGACAGCCGAGCGGTAGCGCCGGTTAGAAAATCGGCCCATGAGCGCCGGGGCTCACCACCTCGACGGCGTGGGTTCGAATCCCAACCGAGACCGGACCCTCCCCTGTACGAGAGGAGTGACTATCCACGTACAACAGGGAAACTACAAGTCTCGTAAGCCCTTAACGGGCAGGCATGACCAAGAGGTCGTTACGCCAAGAAGAAGAAGAAGAAATTAGAACATATAAGATTAGGTCTGAAACTAATAGAAGAAGATGTCATAGGCAATTGGGTAAAAAATGGATGACAAAAGCAGGTGATAGCAAAGATAAGCCCATATTTTGCGATAATGTATCATTTTGGAATCGAAGATGACGTTGTGTACTTCGACCAACGAGTAGTAGTGCCAGAAAAGTTAAAAAAGAGTATACTAGAGAAGTTTCACGAATATCATGACGGCATAGTCAAAATGAAAATGAAAATGAATATAAGGCAATATTTGTGGTGGGGCAAGATGGACAAAGAAATTGTGGAATTTTTGCAGGCATGTAAAATTTGTCAATCGCGACAACCGGTCAGAAAAGAAGTCTACCACTAGAACTACCAAATGAATGAAAACCAAAGATCCATTTGAAAGAATCCATGTAGATCTGTTCTATTTTGATTCGCGTACATCTCTTCTCTTCTCTTCTCTTCTTCTCTTCTTCTCTATATCTATAAAAATGGATGTTGGTATGTTCGTGATGCTAAAACTCAAAATCGGCTGGACCAATCTTGATGACGTCTTCGTATGATTTGTTCCTTATTACTCAAGGAAGGTTTAGGAAAAAAGAGAATTTGAAAATTCCGAAGGAAAAGCCGGAAAATGGGAAAATTCGGTAAAAATGTCTTTTTCCATATAAAAAAATTAAATTTACCTTTTCTAACGACAAGGTTTGACTTATCCCAACAAAGTCTTTAGATGTTTTGTTTCTTTTGGCCCAATAAAAACAATTCAAGTTGGAAAACTCTTTAGGAAAACCCAGGAACCCAGAAAACTCGAAAAATGCTTTTTTCCATAAAAAAAATTGAAACCTATAAAAATGAGTGTTTGTTTTTAACGCTAAAACTCAAAACCGGCTGAGACAATTATGACGATGTAATCAAATTATTTGTTCGTTTTTATTCATGGAAGGTTTAAAGAAATGACAACTTTAATATTCCCTAAGGAAATTCGGAAAATGGAAAGATTTGTGAAAATTGCATTTTCCATACAATCAAATCAAATATACGATGTATAAATTAAACTAAGAAACCGCTTGGCCAATCAAACGATAAGTATCAAACGAGCCGATACGTTGTTGTGCATTCCACAGGTTTTGTTTTTTATGTCAATGTTCAGTTTATTTGAAGAATGGTTTAAAAAATCACCAAGAACTGTTGAGTTAGGAGTACAGAAAGCAAAAAAAACACAAGAAACAAGATTCCAATTTGCAGCAGCGATTCTATTCCGAGATTATTGCTTGATTCGCAGTTACTTTGGATATAAATAAATAGTATCGGAGAAATGATTATGCAAAAACAAGGGTGCCTGGTACAAATACATAGAGGTGTGATTTCATTTCGCTTTAGAACAAATTTAGACAATCCATCGAAAACAAATACCTTCGATTTGTTTGAGACATTGTGGACAGCGATGAGTATGGTGTGCAACTTTGTGAGAACACAGTTACACTTGCTGTTACACATAATAATCACTGGAATCTATGAATGAACTGCAATAACTAAAGTGTCTATTATACTTAATATAAAGATTATTTAGATGAAGCCATAAAAAGTCCCGTTGATTGTCATATAAAAATGACATCGCCGAAGATATTTCACATCGCTTTTGAAAGGGAAATTTTGAATAAAAAAATGAATGATCTAATGAAGCATTGGTGTTGATTGAAAATGTAAGTTTGTTTAGGAGTAGTTTTCGCTTTTTTTTTTTGCCAATTCGCTTCAACTAAAAATGATAGCTGAAATGATGATGCCCCATAGTATCGAAACTACGATTGGTTGAATGCACGTACAATTTTAGCTTAAAAAACCTATGCTAATGACTCCAGCTGGACCATTGCGCTCATATAAATTGATTAATCGTATTGAAAATGAAAACGAAGCCGTGAATCGTTCACTGGAATTTTAAAACATTCTTTCGATTTATCTGATATGCCGCGACTTAAAGATGGATCTGTTATTGTTATGTGTCGACATCTTCGTGAACCGAATCTATGGGGCTTCCCTTGAGTTTCAATATTTTATTATTCTAATATTAGCGTATCGTTAATATGGGACGAGGCGAAGTTCGTCGGGTCAGCTTGTTTGTGATAAAAGTAGATTCCTATACAAAGTATATGGTTGTTGAAAATATCAAAGACATCAGATGTGGTAGAATAATTAGAATCCTTCTTTGCTTTGGTACTCCGAGAGAGTTAGTGCCAAATAATGGTACCCCGTTTAATTCTGAAGGATTTCGAACGTTTCTAGAAAAACAAGGAGCTAAGGTAACAAAGTCGCCCCCGTACCACCCTCAATCAAATGGGTTAGCAGAAAGAGGGGTGAGAACGGTCAAAGAAGTATTATATAAATTTCTATTAGATGAAAAATGTAAGCCTTTATTAATAACTAGGAAACTAAACAAATTTCTTATGAATTATAAAAAATCACCACACAGTGCCACAAGATGTCCTAGACTTCTCATTTGCGAACGTAAGTGTTACACCTGAATCAGTGCTGGCTTCCATAAATAAACTAAAGCCCTCTAATAACCCTGGACCGGACGGAATCCCATCGTCTGCACTTATAAAGTGTGCAAAAGCCATTTGTGTTCCTCTCTGTAACTTGCTTCAAACCTCAATACGCTTGCGCAAATTCCCTGACGCATGGAAATACTCATACATGACGCCAAAACACAAAAAAGGTTCAAAAAGCGACATAAATAACTATAGAGGAATAACATCTTTATGCTCGAGTGCCAAAATATTTGAGATCATTCTCCACGACGCACTATTATTCTCATGCAAAAACTACATATCTGTTAACCAACACGGGTTCGTACCAAAGCGGTCAGTGTCCACGAACCTAGTACAATTTGTTTCGAACTCTATAGAATGTATGGAATCAGGAGGTCAGATAGACGCAGTCTACACAGACTTCAAAGCAGCCTTTGACACAATCAATCATGACTTGCTGTTAGCTAAGCTTACTCGCTTAGGGGTAGCACAGGAGGTCGTAGTCTGGCTATCCTCATATCTAAGCCAACGAAAATACCGCGTCAAAATTGACAACACCATCTCAAAGGAGTTTAGTAGTAAGTCCGGTGTCCCACAGGGCAGCAACTTGGGTCCACTACTATTTATTCTCTTCATAAACGATCTCCACTTAGCCATTCCGGACCAACCCCTATTGATGTATGCAGACGACATCAAACTATACAGTACGATAAATAGTGTTCATGACTGCCAAAGAATGCAAGCATCGTTAAATGTGTTTTCCAATTGGTGTGCGTCCAACCTTCTTACCTTATGCGTCAATAAGTGCAACATTATTAGCTTCTATCGGAAAAAGCATCCAACAACCTACAACTATACCCTAAATAATCATCAACTGGCCCGTAAAAGCGTAATACGAGACCTTGGCACCATTCTTGACCACAAACTTACATTTAATGACCACTACAAAACTGTGATAGACAAAGGAAATCGTATACTTGGCTTCATTATGAGAAATGCTAATGACTTGAAGGACCCTATGTGCCTAAAAGCTTTATACACCTCGCTAGTTCGCTCAATATTAGAATTTAACTCTATCACTTGGACGCCATATTCCGCAGTTTGGATAAACAGACTAGAGTCAATTCAGCGCAGGTTCACCAAAATACTACTACGCACTACTAGGATTGCAACCCCTGTCCCACAGGCGAAATGTAGCCCAAGCTATCTTTATAGCCAAACTACTAAACAATGAAATTGACGCACCATCGCTACTAGACAAAATAAATATTTCTGCGCCGGAAAGGGCTCTGAGATCCAGAGACGCCATCAGAATCCCACACACAACTACGACATATGCCAGCAACGCCCCGATCATCGCTATGTCCAAAATGTTCAACATATTCAGTGCCCACCACGATTTCAATGTTAGCACGACTAGTTTTAAAACCAACATACTATTAAGATGGATGTCCACCACTAGCTAAAAATGTTCATGTTGTGATTCTGTTTTCATAGAAGATTGTAAACTCAAATGTAATAGTAACTGAAAGTTCAAACAGACTAAATTGTCCATTGAACAAACTAAACTAAATAAATAAATAAATAAATAAGAGAAACACCGTCAAGTCGAGCTCTGGCGTTTACGCCAAATACGCAATTAGAGCGTTTAAACCCAATACAGCCTTTTACGATGAATAGCGTAAGTTGAAACGCGTTGAACGCCTTTCCCATCCAACACAAAATGAACATGTCTCCATACAAAATGGGTCCCGGTTTTGTCAACGGTTCTCTCAACGATCGTCCAGTTAAACCGGGATAATTCATTCGGAGCAAAGCCGGCAAAAACGAAAAAGAGGAGAGCCCCTACTACCAATTTTGAATGAACTCAGGCCTATCCCCGTGGATCGGAGCGAGACGCAGCGACTGACTTATGCTCCGTCGCATTCGCGCTGCAGGGCCGACAATTTTCGACCCGCCCGCGAGCGTAACTTATATGAAGAGTGAGCAAAACTTGTATGAAGCCTGAGCACGCGTGGATACAAACAAGTGCGAAGGCCTCAAAGAGCGCAATTCGCTCCATACAATTACACGCTCTCCACCGTACGGCAGTGCAGAGAGTGTACGCGAAGACCCCGCGAGAGCCTTAAATGGCCTGCTCTTGGTTGAGGCCTACGCTAGCGATCGCTAACGATGCATGCAAACGCATGTAGCTAGATATATATTGTACATTTAGCGCGCCATTCTCAAGCAAGAGCGCCGGTCTAGTGGTTAGCGTACACAGACCGGAGTTGGAGAGGTTGGGTTCGAATCCCGCTGTGTGCTCGAGGCATGAGAGTGTTGTAGAAGGCAGAAGAGAGAAGGGGGCCCATCAGGGCTCTCCTCTTTTTCGTTTTTGCCGGCTTTGCTCCGAATGAATTATCCCGGTTTAACTGGACGATCGTTGAGAGAACCGTTGACAAAACCGGGACCCATTTTGTATGGAGAAATGTTCATTTTGTGTTGGATGGGGCCCTGATGGGCCCCCTTCTCTCTTCTGCCTTCTACAACACTCTCATGCCTCGAGCACACAGCGGGATTCGAACCCAACCTCTCCAACTCCGGTCTGTGTACGCTAACCACTAGACCGGCGCTCTTGCTTGAGAATGGCGCGCTAAATGTACAATATATATCTAGCTACATGCGTTTGCATGCATCGTTAGCGATCGCTAGCGTAGGCCTCAACCAAGAGCAGGCCATTTAAGGCTCTCGCGGGGTCTTCGCGTACACTCTCTGCACTGCCGTACGGTGGAGAGCGTGTAATTGTATGGAGCGAATTGCGCTCTTTGAGGCCTTCGCACTTGTTTGTATCCACGCGTGCTCAGGCTTCATACAAGTTTTGCTCACTCTTCATATAAGTTACGCTCGCGGGCGGGTCGAAAATTGTCGGCCCTGCAGCGCGAATGCGACGGAGCATAAGTCAGTCGCTGCGTCTCGCTCCGATCCACGGGGATAGGCCTGAGTTCATTCAAAATTGGTAGTAGGGTTGTAAACTCCGTGTTGAGTGACTAGCATAAGAAAATTATCAAGCACAAAGAATACGTCACTCACGGTTACCTTAGAAAGAGAAGGATAGTTTAAAGAAATAATTTAGGGTAAAAAATTTACGAACTCGCCTAACTCCGTACAAAAAGAGCGTTTCACGGAGAAGAGGCACACAACGTAGGAAACCTTCGACCAGTGAACATCGCGATCCAGAGAAAGAAGAAAAATAAACACCAGTTCTTTTCAGAACTTCCAACACGGAATTATTTTGTCTTCTTTGCCATTCAGCGCCGTAGCTCTGCGCATCCGCTTCACTGCGATTGACGATCACCCAACATTTCGGTGCCAAGCAACCAGGATTACGGGTCTAGTTCCAACCAAGCGAACTGTCTACGTGTCTCCCAAAATGTTACAAGCGAAGCAGGCTAAGCTTCAGTCGTCGATTGTAGGAATGCAACGAGTGCAGCTATTCGTCGATTCGTACACTGCGGACCAAAGCAACCAAGCCGAGCATCGCCTTCAAAGGTTTGAAGCATTCTTTGAGTCATACACTCAATGCTTCGATGACATCCTCGAGCTAGGGGTTTCACCCGAAAACATCGCATCGCTCGAGAACAACAGGACGCGAGTAGAGGAGCTCTACTGCGTCACCAAAGGAAGGCTCATGGACATACTGAGCGAATCTACGAAGGTAACGGTGAAACAGGAGGCAGCTACCACATCATCGCTTGCCGCGGTAAAGCTGGCAACCATTTCTCTGCCGAGCTTCAACGGAGATTATGACACCTGGCTCACGTTCCACGACACGTTCGAGTCCCTGGTGCATAGGTCGAAGGAACTATCGGCTCTAGCTCTACTGCGTCTCCAAAGGAAGGCTCATGGACATACTGAGCGAATCTACGAATGTAACGGTGAAACAGGAGGCAGCTACCACATCATCGCTTGCCGCGGTAAAGCTGCCAACCATTTCTCTGCCGAGCTTCAACGGAGATTATGACACCTGGCTCACGTTCCACGACACGTTCGAGTCCCTGGTGCATAAGTCCAGAAGATCCACTACCTTCGCGCCCCGCTGGAAGGAGAAGCCGCTAGCCAAATCCAGGTGCTAAGCATCACGTCGGAGAACTACGACATCGCCTGGACGACACTGGTTGAGGACTCCAACAAAGTTCTTCTAAGGAAAAAACAAGTGCGCTCCGTTTTGGGCTTACCAAAAATTACAAAAGGAAGCGTTCAAGCCCTACGCAACATCGTCGACAAGTTTGTGCTACACCTGCAAGTGTTACAACAGCTCGGTGAACCGATTGACCCGAACAGCACAATCATCGTAGGCCTGCTAGCAGACAAACTCGACGATGCTACAGTAACTGCTTGGGAAGAATCGCTCGAGCCCAAACAGCAGCCTACTTACGCTCAGATGGTTTAATTTCTTCGGAGGAAAATACAAACCATGGAGAGCATCGAGGTAAACCGTTCGACATCTTCGGCAAACGTCGAACGAAGGAAGCAGACATCACGCTCTCACATGAACGTCGCAGCTTCAGCCGCAGTGCAGCAGCAGCAGCACCAGAACGAAGCAGTGTGTAGTATGTGTCGACAAAACCATTCCGTAAATCAGTGCACAGACTTTACAACCGCTAACCTTCAGCAGCGAATTCAAATAGTGCGTGATAAAAAACTGTGTGCAAACTGTTTACGTGAAAACCATACGGCGGCTCAATGCACCAGCAAGTTTGTGTGTCGCCAGTGCTCCGGACGTCATCACACGTCAATACATCCGGGATTGTTTCAACCACAGCAGCAGCCATCGAAGAGCTCAGCTCCGTCGTCCAGCATGTTGGCAGCATCAACAACACATCCATCTGTGGAAGGTACGAATTTCGATCGTGCGATTCTCACAACTGTGCTATTGGTAGTTGTAGATGCCAACGGCGGTGAGCACCTAGCGCGTGCTCTTTTGGACCTGGATCGCAACCCATCGCAATGAGTGAAAAGCTGTGCCAGCATATTCGTTTGCGCCGGAAAGTGGTTGATTTAGAGATAACTGGAGTAGATAACACAACCACCTCCGCAAAGCACATGGTGTCAGCAGAAATCCGATCCAGGATCGGAGAGTTCAACAAAACTGTGGATTTCATCGTTCTCCGGAAGGTGACCCACGACATTCCCGCTACACCATTCGGGACTACAGACTGGAACATACCAGCAGAGCAGACCTCGCTGATCCGCACTTCGACACCGTGGGACGGATCGACATGATCATCGGGGTGGCAAACTTCTACACCTTCCTGAAGGAAGGACGGATTCGTCTGCACGAGAAAGGACCATTGTTCGTAGAAACCGTCTTCGGTTGGGTAGTTACCGGAAGCCCACTGCCACCGGAGCAAAAGATGGCAATGAGATGGCATTTTAACATCATCACTCCAAGCCTCGAAGACCAGATCGAACGATTCTGGAAAGCTGAAGAAATCGATACAACGCAGACAGCAGATGAAAGGTACTGCGAAGAATTCTTCAAGAGTACGGTTTCGCGAGACGCAACGGGCCGATACATCGTGAAGCTACCGAAGCATCAACAACACGACAAGCTAATCGGTGCTTCAAAGGCAACCGCCCTACGACGATTCGGAGCCCTCGAGCGGAAATTGGGCAAAAACGACGAGCTTCGCCATCAATATCACGACTTCATGGCAGAGTACATTGCGTTGCATCACATGACACCTGTGGAAGACGACGCAGCAGATGGTCCCGCAGCGTGTTATCTACCGCATCATCCCGTCTTCAAGGACACCAGCACCACCAAAGTAAGAGTCGTGTTTGACGGTTCCGCAGCAACATCAACAGGACGCTCTCTGAACGACGCCTTGATGGTGGGACCAGTCGTACAAGATGACGCGTAACCGTGCAGTCTTCATCAATCTATCTTTTGATTTCGGTTGTCATTGCTTCTGTTAATTTACATTCTTTGAATCCGCCACGCTTAGCAGCTTCCACCACACCCGTCTTCCAGTATTTTGCAATCACATCATGCACCGTTGTAATTTTCATTCCCATCATCTCGAAGATCGATTAAATTGTGCACTTGCTTTCATAAGCCTGTACGATTCTTTCACGGTCCTCGTTTTTCAAAGTGCGCCGTGTCAGCTTTGCGACTGCTGGAACGGCGACACTGTCCGTTGAAGTAGAATCTTCACTGGACCTTTCTGAACTAAGAAGAGATTATATTAATATTAGAACAACGATATTCGAATGTTGCATCTCACCACTATGGACTGCTTTAAGATGCTGAGATCGAAACAAGTGTATTCGTCCAAACGTGAAGCCTAGAATGAAAGAACTGAATGTTACCATTTTCCCGTTTCTATTTCGTGGCGAGGCTTTCAGTTTATAAATTCTGCAAACAAATGTTCTTCACATCCGGAGTTATCATCAATGTATACTTACTATCGAAAGCAGAAACTGAAGAATATTAACAACTGAGCAAATAAAACAAATATCCATTGACAAAATACGAGGGCTGACAATAAAGTTAGGTCTCCAACGCTGCAACTTCGCCGGATCACGCGCTAGGCGAAATCTGGCAACACCGCCGTGTTCCTTGGTTCCCCCACTACCACTTTGCTGCTGGGTGAGGCTTCCCCGACCGCTCAGTCTTGGCTGAGCAGCCGTCAACGATGGAGGTACCCCTTGCGTCAGCGTCCAAGTGCGAATTGCGTTCTGTAATACGTTTTTTGAGTGCGAAAAAGGTGACACCTATTGAAATCCATCGTCAACTAGTTGAAGTTTACGGGGAAAAGTGTATGGACATAACAAACGTGCGTAAGTGGAGCCGCGAGTTCAATTCCGGGCGCACTAATGTTCACGACGAGGAGAGAAGTGGCCGACCGTTGGTCTCGGATGCGATTGTTCAAGCAGTGGAGGCAGAAATGCTCAAAAACCGCCGTGCGACAATTAGGGACTTGGAAGAGAAGCTTGGAGGAGTGTGTAGCAGCGAAACCTTGTGAACATATCCTATGTGTGTCATATCCTTGTGAACAACTTGCAGTATCACAAAGTTTCTGCCCGATGGGTGCCGGAACAGAAATTAGGTTCAGAAAGAGGTCAACACCTGGCTGCGCGAGGCGGACGGAGAGTGGTATTCTGCCGGCATAGACAAGTTCATCGTGCGGATGCGCAAGGTGTTGGAAAAAATGGCGATTATGTAGAAAAGTAGCCAAGACCTTGGCCTTTCCAACGGTGTATCGCTTTTTGTAAATAAATGTCATTTTCTATGAAAAAAAAAAAATTGGAGACCTTACTTTATTGTCAGCACTCGTATACAGATCACGAAGTCACTTCGTATATGGTAGCATCTAGAATCCTCTTGACTAAAATTAAGGAATTGGTCAAGTTACACATGTCAAAACCGCAACACGTACATTTCTGTATACTACACTGCGTCCCAAAATGATAGCCTCACCCAGTTTTTTCGCTCATATGCTATTTTAAATTATCGCAACGTAAAATAAACGACAGAAACATATTTCTTAATCTAAAAGAAATGTGTTTCACTTCTAATTTATCAGAAAAAAAATTAATTATAACGTTTTGGTCAAAAATTTTAAAAATGAAGTGTCCCATAATGATAGCCTTACTTAAAAAATCATTTAAATTAACAAAGCAATCCAGTTCCTAGCTACGTTATCAGTTGCTAAAAGTAATTTTTAAGTTCTCTTACTTTAATTTGTAATTTAATTTGAACATTGGAAGCAGAAAACAACTCTACGAACGAGAAAAAAGTTAATTTGATGCTTATCGCTGTAATGGCAAGTCAAATCATGAGATTGGTGCGCTAATAAATAGATCCACAAACGTCATTAACGATTATGTAAAAGATTCCAGTTAATATGGGCTTCAGAAGTCTCCTGGTCGTCTTCAAAATCTTTCCTCGCGTGATAATCGGAGGATTTTTTAAGTTGCTTTCAATGCAACCAAAGGTTGCCGTAGGACAAAAAACGATTTCTGGTTGAATGTGCACAAAAATGCTGTGTTGCGAGCTTTGAGTTCATGTTCTGATATTGTAAGAGAGTCCATGAAGAAAGTTTCTGCCCTCAAACTTCACCAAAAAGTCGCTAGATTGGAGTTTGCTACAGAACATATGACATGGAAGAATGTGTGGAGAAACGTAAACTGTCCGTTTGCAGTCTTGTTCAGATTTTAAATTATTAATTTATGTTAGGTGGATTATATTGATGAAAAAAAGTTCACTATTAATGGACCGGATGGTTACATCCATTACTGGCAAGATTTGAGACGTTAGCACGATTTTTCTACCGTCGCAATTTTGAAGGTGAATCAGTCATGATTTGGGCTGCGTTCAGCGGTCTTAGTAGAAGTGAATTGGCCATTATACCAACACGTATGAACAGCGATATGTTTATCGACATCCTGGTCAATCATTTAAAGCCTTATCTGGAAAATCACAACACATTTTTGAGCAAGAAAATGCTGCCGTGCACGCAAGTAAGACAACAAGAACTCACCATGCACGATCTAGTATCGAAACAATGTCTTAGCCAGCCGTTTCCCCAGACCTTAATCCATTAGAGAATGTTTGTGGAAGGCTAGTTCAAGAGATTTATGAAGATGGGAGACATTACGAGACCCTAAAGGACCTTAAACTTGCTATCCGAAATGCTTGGCGTTCCTTATCAGTAAATACGTTAGAAAAATTATCGGAGAGCATGCCATCACGAATTTTCCAAGCAATAAATCGTAATGGGGGGCCCACTGATTATTAAATCATGATTTTTGAATCCATTTATGCTATTTTTGTTGATAATTTAATCAAAATCCTAAGTGAGGCTATCATTTTGGGACACCACTGATTTTAGTTTCTTGGTACTAAAGCGATTGTTCTCTCGTTTTCTTCAACAATATTTATGCAAATTAGTCGTTTTATACTTACAAATATTTGTGAATTTTTTGGAAAAATTTATATGCTCGGTATTCGCCCTGCACAGAAAAAACTAGGTGAGGCTATCATTTTGGGACGCAGTGTAGTACGGTGCATTATTAATTTGACAAAGTTACACAAGAAGCACAAGAAAATGACTACGTTTGATTTCAAAATGATCAACGCGTACAACCGTTGTTCGATGGAAAGCCAGAAAATATACACCCCGCTGACAGAGTCTCTGACGCTCTCTCGATTTCGTCACGTCATCCCTTTCCAACATTCGAAAAAAAAAATTTCTTTCTGCCTTTTCTGGGTGTTAGTTTTTGGACGATCGAAATTTCAAAGCCGTCGCAAAAAATTTCTCTCCTTTCCACAAGGTATACTCTCACCTCGTATGGACTTAGCGCGTGTCGGTGACAGCTGCCAAAAAACACATTGTTTGATTCCGATTTGGTTAGTAAACAGCACTTAGAATTTAGTCCAACATTTTATATTAATTATATGTGTATAATTGCTTAAAATGGGTTGAAATGTGTATTTTTGTGTTGCTGAAAGTGCTTTTGTGAAGTGAAGTGAGAAAAATGTTACAAATTGTGTTATTTGTGTTGTATTTTTTAGAAGCTTACAGCGAAAATATAAAAGACAGTTTAGTTGAAAATGGCATCAAAGAAGTTGCGGCGCGACGAAAACTTTTGCCGGCAGAGACAGCGAATTATGGAGGAGCTGGACCGACAAGCAGATATGGCGTTGGAGCAGCTTGGAGACTTGGCTGAACCATCCGGGGTGGCGTGGCCAAATCTTGACCACGGTAATGCTGATAGATAAGTATAAGTGGTGGTTTGATAAAGATGGTTTTATTTTGTCGTACCTTTTTCCAAATATATGAGCAACATGTTTTAAATCCTCTTTTTTTATTTAAGACTATTCAACGGAGGTGGATGTAAATAATGTAAAAAGTGGTGATGGGTCTACTAACGCGGACGTAGAATTTGATTTTTAAATTTTTTTTTTGAGAACTTGAATGATGAAGTTGATGATGATGACGATTATGATGAAAACATCACAGCAAGTCATGTAACTACTTTCTATAGTTACATGGATAAGCTGAGTTTGAAGGACTGTGTCAGATACATTGCAGTATTGGGAAAACTGTCTCGGCCCATTGTGAACATGATTTTGGTAGCCTTGATAAGTAAATTCAACTTAGATTTACCTCGAGACAAGCGGACTTTAGTCAAAACACCCACATAGTTCAAGAAGTTTTATTTGCATTGTGCAACAACATAGTGTACAGTTCTCATAGCTCATAAATACAATAATATAATTCAACCTAATATTTCAAACTTAATAATAACTATTTTGCAAACTAAATTATTATTTCAAACCTTACCAAACCAAACCTTTCAAATACTAACTAAACCTAAATTATGAGCTAAACCTAAACTAAACCTAAACTAATTCTATTAATTATGAAATTAATAACTAAACAAATACAAACTTAACTAAACAAATTAACTAGAGTTAACCCTAGTATGCTTTTTACGGCATACACTTTTGATGACTCCTTTTGCATTCAGGTGGCTTGAGGCATTTTTCAATTTTTGTTTGAAAAACTCTTCTACCTCACTCATTTCGATTCTTTCATTTTCAGTTGCCACAACTCTAAATAGTCGATGCACATTTCTGTAGTCCTTAAACCTAATCTTCTCCTTGTTCTTTCCTATCCCTGTCCAACTGCATTCCACTAAGAAATATTCACTAAATAATATATACAAAGCTTCATGCATCCTCTGACGCGCTCCTTTCCCACCTATCTCACTAGAAAGCCATCCGTCTAATTCCTTGAATTTTTCATCCTCTCCTAATGCGGCATCAAGTGCAGCTAATTCTGCCTTCATCAAAATTTTTGTTGCAGCGAACGTAGTCCGTACCGCATACGAAGGACGACATGCAGGTGTGCTGGTGGACGGCAGAATCTTGTCGGTTATTATATCAAGCTGGGCCTTTACCGAAACAACCGCTTGGGTCAACTTGTTGATAAAGTTGGCGGTGCCCAAATTCTGACATCCGCCGGCACACCCGAATGTCTTCGCTCGTAGATGGTTGGCCATGTTGGCTTCCTGCTATGTTGGATCCTTCGTGCTCCATCTATAAAAGGGAAGTTGAATTTAGATTTTAATTGAGTTGCTCGAACATAACGTCTTTTTTTTCGTTTACTTCTCACAGGTTTCGCTTTGCATACTTTTCTGGATCAGTGGATTCTACAACTATCACTACCGCGGGTGTTTATGGGTCGTGCTTTTATTATATTGAAAATTGTCAATATTATTGTTTGTGTACATATTGATAATTGACAGCTAGTTTAATAAATTGTCATCCACGCGATGTTGTGGTAAACATATTTCATTGCACGTGTTTTTATTGGAAGGAAAAGAAATGAGGGTGGGAGGGAGAAAAAATTTAAACACATACATGCATAAGCATGCTCACGGATGAGCGAGCGAGGCGCGAGAGAGGAAGCGTGTGACGTCACAGCGTGCATTCTCTTCTGGCTTACAAATTGACTGTGTGGAAGCTAGGTACAAGCCGACTTAAAGCCGTTTTTTTTTTATATGGACTTCTGTCAGCGGGGCAAGGATCTAGCCAAGGATAATGAGCCAATGTTGGTCAAGGTGCTAGAAACAAAGCTGACAGGAAAGGCAGCTCAAGCAATGCCAGAGGACATCATGAAGATTGACGATTTCATTGCCGAAATCAAGAAGCGATTTGAAGAGAAGACCGACCCGTTGAAGGTGATTGCAGCTATCAAAGCAATCAGAAAACCCGACAACAAAGCGATAGGCGTGAAAATTGAACTCCTCACAAACAAACTGATGGGTTTGTATAGGGAAAACAAAGTCCCTGAAGACTTTGCCAATAAGATGGTAGTAGGACTAGGAGTCAACACACTCGTGGAGAAGATTAGCGGCGAGAGAACCAAAACGCTGCTAATGGCATCCAAATTTGAGACTGTATCAGAAGCAGTGCAAAAAATGCAAGAGCTCGATGCAGCAAACACGGAAACCACCAGAGTGTTAACGGTTCAAAGGGAATCAGATAAGGGACAACCGTATAGGAGACAGGTCAGGCAGTTCCAGCCATCCTACCAAAACAGGAACGAAGGTAGATACCGCCAGGGAGGAAGGTATCAGTCGAACTACAGAAACGGAAGAGGTGGAAGAGGAAGATAAGGAGGTTGTCGAAAAATCCGAAATCCGCAACGCGCATTTTGATCGCGCAGGAAGGTGAACAAATGAAGCCACCTTCGGGCAACGATGCGTATATGGGAACAAAGATGCGTCAAGCACCCAACGGCAACACCGACCATGTTTTAGGTCAACAGCCGCAATCTCAGCAAGATTGCCAGTTTATGCAATAAACTTATCAGCTAGCAATTACATCAAAGTAAAACTGGATATGTCAAAAGATGAATACAGCATACTTATTATAGATACAGGTGCAAACATATCTCTATTCAAAATGAACAAAGTCAATCAAAATCAACTAATAAATACCAATAGGAAGATCAATCTGAAAGATCTTAGCAGCACAGTAACTACAACAATAGCAGCAACATCGTCAAAAATGGAAATTGGAAATAACTGGGTTGAACATGAGTTTCATCTTATACCATCAGCCATTGACATTAATGCAGATGGAATTCTTGGAAAAGATTTTCTGACAAAATTCATGTGCAACATTAACTACGAACATTGGTTACTTCAATTTCATCATAAAGGTGAATTTATATCGCACCCGATTGAAGAAGAGGCCAGCAATCGAGTAGTTTTGCCATTTAGAAGTGAAGTCATTCGAAAAATTAAATTAGCTTATGTGCAAGAAGATTCAATAGTACAAGCAGAAGAAATTAAACTAGGCATATTTTGGGGAAACACAATCATCACACAAAACGAACAGTACGTTAAATTCATTAATACAACCGAAGAAAATGTAACTTTATGTTTGAATTCATTTAAACCAAAAACAGAACCACTGAGAAATTACAACATTCTCAAGTTCATGAACAACAATAGTAGCAACTTAAACCGAGTACAAACAATTCTTGATCAAATTGAACTTAGCAAAGCACCATTAGAAGCACAGAAAGATCTTGAAAAATTGATCATTGATTACTCAGACATCTTTTGTGTTAACGATGATCCAATCACAACTAACAACTTTTATACGCAACAAATTAAATTCAAATTCAATGTAACATACCTAGTTACATTCCGAATTACAAACAAATTCATTCACAAGCAGATGAAATCAAAAAGCAAGTCGATAAAATGCTGAAAGACAACATTGTAGAACATTCTGTCTCAGCATACAACTCACCAAATCTTCTGGTACCGAAAAATTCAGAAGTGGGAAACAAAAAATGGAGACTAGTTGTAGATTTTCGACAATTAAACAAGAAAATCGTGACTGACAAATTTCCATTACCAAGGATTGACACAATTTTAGATCAATTAGGGAGAGCCAAGTACTTCAGTACTTTAGACTTAATGTCAGGCTTCCACCAGATCTCTCTCGACAAAGACTCGCGAAGATATACAGCGTTCTCAACCCCTTCAGGCCATTACCAGTTCAAAAGAATGCCATTTGGACTAAACATTAGCCAAAACAGCTTTCAAAGACTGATGGCAATAGCCATGGCCGGGTTGACACCTGAACTCGCATTTGTATATATAGATGATATAATTGTTACTGGATGCAGTGCACAGCATCATATCAGTAACCTAGTTAAAGTATTTTGTAGATTAAGAAAATATAATCTTAAACTCACATGTTTAAGGATGTTCACATAATACCGCTGTAGTCAGACGTGCTTTCAGTCGCTCCTGCTTAATTTTCTTACGGTGCGTGATTTCGTGCGCCTTGGTTCTGACAAAGTCTCGTGTGACCCTCAAGTTCGCGCCTCGCCCGTACCTCCGTTTTGGCCGCAGTCGCTACCCCCGTTCGATCGCGATTATTACTTTTGGTGCGTTGGATTTCGGCCGATCACCTGTTTTAGCGCCATCACTCTGCAGTGTCTTTGACCCCGGGAACCTGCCCAGAGAGACAAGTTGTTTACGTTCGCTTTTGGACCCGACACGCAGAGCACACTCTCTCTCTTCATCATGGACACCAAATGCCATATTTGTGCTTTGGCTGTTCCGACGGATCCGGTGGTTTGCAGTGGAAATTGGCCTTTTTCCACCTGCCAAGCTATGTTTCATCCGGAATGTCTAAAGCTTGCCAGTGCGTGTGTCAAGGAGCTTTCACGCAATCGTGGCCTCAACTGGACATGCGAGAAATGTCGATTTCCCAAATAACCTTTTGCGTGCTTTAACCTCGCGATGAGTTGATATCCGTTCAAAAACCGAGGGTTATCCGTTCAACGGATAGTTGTGACAATAGCAGCGGCATCCGTGCAATTTTTGAGAGGTGAGCGCGCGAGAGCCCCAGACCCGAGAGTTACTTCCGAGAGATTTTTTCTTTCGCTTCTACGCGCGGCTGTGACATCACAGCTCTTGCGCGAATGAATACACTGGACGAAATGGTTTGTTGCGTTTTTATCTTTTTTTTCTGGATTTCTTGTGAATCCAATAACACCGAAAACTAAGTTAACATCGATAATCCATCAAGAACAGCATACACACTATACAATAAACTATTTCGTATGAAATATACATACTTCACTGCAGAGCTTACCTGCTAGTTGAGGAAGTTTTTTGCTCAGCTTCTTTCGGGCAGGTGCGTTGCTCCGGAACTTATCATTCTGCGTAAAAAGATGTCTCCAACTAGCAAGGATCGTAGGTTGAATAGTTGATAGTTCATTGAATACTATATATACTACCCTGCAATAGATGAAATGTAAAAATTATATGTAATTATCGCCGAAAAACTTTAGCGAACTTACCGTGTTGCTTGTTTACGTCGATCTGGCAAAATCGCTCTACGCATGTGATGTACACAGCGAAGGAGAAAAAAATATTCACGTCTCCATCGTTCTTCAAATAAATAAAAAATAATCGAATCGCGACGATTCGCTCCACCCCCTCATCAGCGAGGGACTCGTCTAGCCGCATGTACTGCGAACAGATGTCCTGGTTTGTGTACACCTCGAACCCGTTACCCTCTCGCAGCATATCACCGACGTGCGTTGCTGGTTTGGTGGACCCGATCCGTTTCAGTTTAGCCTTGATTATTTCGTCCGTGTCAAGTTGATCATGGCTGGCGATCGGTACCTGCCCACATGGTAGCATTTCAGCATCGTCATTTTCCACCCAGGACAGAGGACGAACCGGAGGAATTTCCTCGTTTGCAACGTTTGACCGATTTGATGTTAGATTTTCATTACAGCCACTGTCCCTCCCTCCGTCGCTCACCTCGCCACCGTCCATGTTCATTTTAAGCACATAAATCTTGCGACTACTTACAGCTGATTTTTGCAGTTTCGGAGGACTTGCCATAAGCCTTCTTTCAATGGCTGTTGCAGGAAAACAGTTTTGAAATAAAGTAAAAAGTATCTTAAATCCTACGTTATTGTCACTCGTATAAATCGTTCACCTACCTCCAACTGATTTGGAACGTTTTCGAAACGGTGTGATCGGTTGATCGGCTGCGGCGCGTGTCATATTTCCGCCCCATGAGGTACGCGGCTTCGAACGTTTGACTTTTTTCTCGATGCTGGCCAAATCGACCGCGTTCAGCAACGTGTTATCTAGCTCCAACAGTTTCGAACTTAAGTCATCTTTAGGTTTGCTGGTACAAGCTGTGACCGGTGCTCGGAAATCAACCGGGTTTGCTGCCGGCGCTGCTGGAGCTACGCCCCTGGCTGCTGAACGTTGATTCGGTGAAATCAAGCATTTCCTCGCCGTTGTGGGAAACTTCTGTCGACCGCGGGAACTTCGATTTCCCGACATGGCTGGCGAACTGTTTTTAATGTAAAGTAATGTGAAGCTTTAATCAAAACGAAGTTGCATTTATTTTTCACTGAATTTTAATGTCGTCATAACAATTTGCACCTGCTTAGGAAATTGACAAACTTACAACTCCCCAACGAGTGAAGAGGAAGAGGTGTGTTCTGTTTTTATTTGACAATCATGAATCGGATGTGTCGCATTGACAATGCGTGTGCTTTCTTTTTGGGGAAAATAATAAATTCGGATTGAACGGAAATTATTTGCGAACACAGTTATTTCGGGTTGTCGCGTTAATCATTTTGCGAACGAACATGAAAGCTGAAAGAAAACATTTCTACCGATACACTTCATTGAAGGTCTTCCCGGTCAAAGCCGCTTATATTGTCAAATAAACAAAACCGGGAATAAGTCGAGTTTTTCGCAACCGGTCCCGTATGATGATATATTTTTGGAAAGGTAAAATGGAGACGAAGAAGACTTATTTAATTTCGATTTGGTCAGATGCTGATTAAAAAAAAGTCTTTTAGCGCAGAAACAAATACAAAATTAATTACCGTATGAAGTTTACTCTTCGGCAATTGTCTTCTGTGTCAGCATGTTTACAAAATGCGGGTTCAGTTCTTCCAGAAGGTGGTCGTAGATCAATAAAAAAAATAATTTAATTTCATGTTTTAATGCTTGAAATAGTACTTAGTTTTTGAAAAATTAAAACATAATTATCTCAAGTCCGAGCACTGACGACAAGCAAATAGGATGAAGATGTATAATTAAAGAACACATTTCTACGGGTAAACTTTACCGAAGGTGATTCCGGTGAGCTGTATATTGTCAAATAAGCCAACCCGGGAATAAGTTGTGTTGTTTGCAACCGATCTCGCATTATTATATATTTTTGGAATGGTAAATTGCAGACCGAGAAAACTTATTTCATTTCGATATGGTCAGATGCAGATTAAAAAAAGTCTTTTGTAGCAGAAACGAACCATTATTTCAACAACGTATGAAGGTGGTTTCAATGAAACCATGTTTACAAAATGCGGGTTTAGTTCTTCAAGTAGGTGGTCGTAGATCAATAAAAAAAAAAATTTAATTTCATGTTTTAATGCTTGAAATAGTACTTTGTTTTTGAAAAATTAAAACATAATTATCTCAAGTCCGAGCAACTGACGACAAGCAAATAGGATGAAGATGTATAATTAAAGAACACATTTCTACGGGTAAACTTTACCGAAGGTGATTCCGGTGAGCTGTTTATTGTCAAATAAGCAAATCAGGGAATAAGTTGTGTTGTTTGCAACCGATCTCGCATTATTATATATTTTTGGAATGGTAAATTGCGGACCAAGAAAACTTATTTCATTTCGATATGGTCAGATGCAGATTAAAAAAAGTCTTTTGTAGCAGAAACGAACCATTCATTCAACAACGTATGAAGGTGGTTTCAATGAAACCATGTTTACAAAATACAGGTTCAGTTCTTCAAGTAGGTCTACGATGAGCAATGAATAAAATAATTTCAATTCTTGTTTTTTTTGCTAGAAACAGAACATTGTTTTTTATTAATTGAAATTTTTTTAATTCGTTATCATTAGACTTATTTCGAAGAAAGCAGGAGAAAGATGAATGTTGAAAGAACATATTTTTACGATTGCGGTTCATCGTAGGTGCACCATGGTACTGGTCATCACTGCTGATATCGGAAAAAACCACAAAACCGGAAATAAGTCTGGTTGGAAGAACCCGATCTCGAATTATTATATATTTTTGGAAAGGTAATTTGGAGACCAAAAGTTTCATTTTTATTATATATGCGCAGATGTAAATTAAAAAAAAATCTGTTACAGCAGAAACAAATAATTATTCCGTATGAAGTTGATTTTTTGACAATTGTCTTCAATTTCGTCGTGTTTACAAAGTGTGGATTCAGTTCTCCAACGAGAATAATGAAAACCAACGAACAAATTTTTAATTATTCTTGTTTGGAAATAAGTTGCTCACTCTGGTCGTTATATTTAATTTAATGATGATTCTTCCACATGATGATTTCCGAAGAGGGAGATCAACCACTGATCAGATCTTCACCATGCGGCAAGTCTTGGAGAAGATGGCAGAGTACCAACAAAACACTTTCCATCTCTTCATTGACTTTAAAGCCGCATATGATAGCATAGCCAGGGTAAAACTGTATCAAGCCATGAGCTCATTTGGAATCCCGGCTAAATTAATCAGACTTGTAAGAATGACCATGACCAACGTCACTTGTCAGGTGAAGGTGGATGGAAAACTCTCAAGTCCCTTTGCTACCACCAAGGGACTGCGCCAAGGGGATGGGCTTGCCTGCATACTCTTCAACCTAGCGCTAGAGAGGGCCATCCGAGACTCGGAGGTGGAAACTTCGGGGACCATCTTCTATAAGTCAATCCAGATCCTGGCATACGCTGATGATATTGATATTATTGGTAGAAGGCTCTCCTATGTAGCAGAAGCATACCAAAGGATCGAGCAAGCGGCGAATAACCTCGGACTGCAGATAAACGAGGGAAAAACCAAGATGATGGTGGCACCATCAGCGGCCCTGCCAACAATTGCCGAAAGCCTACGCGGGGGTGACGTACAAGTAGGTGAACGCACTTTCGAAGTCGTCCAAAATTTCACCTATCTTGGGTCAAAGGTCAGCACCGACAACAACATTGAAGATGAAATTCGCGCTAGGGTGCTGGCAGCCAACCGGTCATATTACAGTCTGAGAAATCTCTTCCACTCACGATACCTGTGAAGACAGTCGAAGCTGGGACTATACCGAACATACACATAGTACCAGTGCTCACATACGCCTCCGAGACATGGACTCTGTCCAAATCTGACGAAACCCTCTTAGCCGTGTTCGAGAGGAAGATGCTCAGGAGGATTTTTGGCCCCGTATGTGAGGAAGGACAATGGAGGAGCCGTTATAACGACGAGCTCTACGAGCTGTACGGTGACCTTACTGTCGTACAGCGAATTAGACTCGCCAGGCTCCGGTGGGCTGGTCATGTCATGAGAATGGCACCGGACGACCCAGCCCGTAAAGTCCTTTTAAGCTGTCCCCAAGGACAGAGGAGGCGTGGTAGGCCTAAATTGAGATGGAAGGATGGCGTAGACGAAGCCGCCAATAAAGCCGGGATACGGAATTGGACCAGCGTGGCGAGCGACCGTGAGCGGTTTCGGATGGAGCTTCGTCAGGCCAAGACCGCTCAGCGGTTGTAGCGCCACATAAGTAAGTAAGTAAGTATGATTCTTCCACATGACCGCAACAATATTGGAACATTTACGCTGAATGAAACAACGTTTTCTTGATTTTGTTTGTGAGCTATTGAAAAATAATAAATTCCTTTTCGTTCAACTGAAATTTCGGGAAGCAGGACAGAGAATCGATTCAATGTACCTGCCGAAAAAAGCGACGCCATTTTAAAGACGCCTTCCTACGGACGAAAGAAGCAGACGCAACCAATTTACATCAGAATAAATAAAAAGTTTCGTGCAGAAAATGGCCTCGAGTTGGATAAACGCTAGTGAGGATTTGTTCGGATCGGCGGAGACCGAACAATGTGCGAATTTCGGTAACGTTGCTGTCGAACAGTGGACGGTAGCCGAGTACGATGATTTGGTCCACCAGCTTCGAGCAATTTTGCCAGCGGAGGACGAGAAGAAAGCAGACGACCGGCTTCAGAAAATAAATTGGACTCGCGTCGCTGTCGGCAACCATACGGCCGACGAAGCAAAGAAGGCGACAAAAATGTTGTTGCAGAGAGTTGACGCGTATCGGACGCTGGACGAAATGCTCTGCATCGTACAAAAGAAAGGAGTCCGGGAGTGTTTGGGCAAGACGCCGAAAACTCGTTCGTTCGTTATATGGCGCTACAACCGCTGAGCGGTCTTGGCCTGACGAAGCTCCATCCGAAACCGCTCACGGTCGCTCGCCACGCTGGTCCAATTCCGTATCCCGGCTTTATTGGCGGCTTCGTCTACGCCATCCGTCCACCTCAATTTAGGCCTACCACGCCTCCTCTGTCCTTGGGGACAGCCTAAAAGGACTTTACGGGCTGGGTCGTCCGGTGCCATTCTCATGACATGACCAGCCCACCGGAGCCTGGCGAGTCTAATTCGCTGTACGACAGTAAGGTCGCCGTACAGCTCGTAGAGCTCGTCGTTATAACGGCTCCTCCATTGTCCTTCCTCACATACGGGGCCAAAAATCCTCCTGAGCATCTTCCTCTCGAACACGGCTAAGAGGGTTTCGTCAGATTTGGACAGAGTCCATGTCTCGGAGGCGTATGTGAGCACTGGTACTATGTGTATGTTCGGTATAGTCCCAGCTTCGACTGTCTTGACAGGTATCGTGAGTGGAAGAGATTTCTCAGACTGTAATATGACCGGTTGGCTGCCAGCACCCTAGCGCGAATTTCATCTTCAATGTTGTTGTCGGTGCTGACCTTTGACCCAAGATAGGTGAAATTTTGGACGACTTCAAAAGTGCGTTCACCTACTTGTACGTCACCCCCGCGTAGGCTTTCGGCAATTGTTGGCAGGGCCGCTGATGGTGCCACCATCATCTTGGTTTTTCCCTCGTTTATCTGCAGTCCGAGGTTATTCGCCGCTTGCTCGATCCTTTGGTATGCTTCTGCTACATAGGAGAGCCTTCTACCAATAATATCAATATCATCAGCGTATGCCAGGATCTGGATTGACTTATAGAAGATGGTCCCCGAAGTTTCCACCTCCGAGTCTCGGATGGCCCTCTCTAGCCCTAGGTTGAAGAGTATGCAGGTAAGCCCACGCCGAAACGCCGAAACCTACACAACAAGAAATGCAACAATATTCGTGTGGCGGTCGCGCTAAACGACCGCGTTGTGGAAACTCGACTTCAGCCGACCACACGCGCCACCTATCGGAAAACCAGGGAACCACCGGAAACCTATAAAAGCGCGTAGCGCATTGCGCTTCTCTCTCAGTCGGTTAGCAGTTAGTTATCGGTTATCACTCGCCCGATCGTTCTCCACTACCTGTGTTGAGACCCGCGTGCTTGGTTATTCCTTCAAGGCTCTTTCGTGTCCGACCTTCCACCGTCATCCGTGTTGGGACCGGCGTGCTAGGCTTTTCTTTCTATCACTCGTCCGATAGTTCTCCACCACTCGTGTTACGACGAACACCCGCTCTACGTGAACTTGGATAACAAATAAAAAACGGTAGATTCCCTCGAGAAATCGAAACCTCCGAGGGAACCTCCAAATTCGTAAGTCTTAAATAATCAACTAAAAGGTGCCTTGGTTTTCATTGATTGTATTATTTGTTTTGTTTTGTTTATTTCTAGCCACCACAAGCACCACCAGCAAACCAAAACAACATACAACAAGATAGCAAACCGCACCATAACACCTTACAATATTTTTTCAAAACAACACAGCACCTCAAATCTGACTTGCGCCGACCGGAAAAAGCTGTGGAAGCATGCTTATCCTGCCGCGAAACTGCCTTTTATCATCGAAGCATCGCGTTCGGAAAACCACCGGCTTACTAAGGAAGAAAAGCGGCTGTTTGACGAGGCAAACGGAAAGCCCAAATCCGTTCCGCTCACTACAATCGATTTCTTCGTCGCAAAGTACGGCCAACATAAACCACCATATACCGCAGCGAGGTGTCACCGGGCTGCAAGGAAGCGATTCCACCGACTGCCAACAGTCCGCAAAACAGCATTCGAGAAAGAACACCAGGACGCCCTGATTAGATACATCACCGAATATATGGCGTATATTGATACATGTTCATCTTTTCAGATGCAGGCGGAGTGGGAGGAGCTGGATCGGTACATGCTGGCTGTGCTACCGAAAACGGAAGCGGTGGACGAAGACCAGGCCAGATGCAGCACCGATGATTTCCACGACTTGCCGATTGCGGAGTCGACGGCGCTGGACGATGCAACCCTTTTTGGCCATTTGGATCAACGCAACAGCCGTGCTAAACGTAGAAAACCGGACAATTCATCGTCGTCGTCGAGCGTCCACTCGCTCACTCTATTATAATATGAATAATTAATTTAACTATTATTAATGCATGCCTTCGAATAATTTAATGCATGCAAAAAATGGAAAACCGCGTTCAGTTTAACGTTATGCATGCAATATAATAAATAAGTGCATGCAAATGTAGATATAGCTTATTCAATTATAATAAATGCATGCAAATAAAAAACTATTAAAACCATATCAGTCGTGTTCAATTTATTTGAGTTTTGGCTACGTTTTCCCTATTTTGGCTTTCCGCACTCTTTAATTTCAATTTCGCTGGCAGTCGATATTTATTTTGTAGTTTGAATCCACGTTTCAAAAAAAAAAAAAAAAAACACTTCGTGCATGATAAGCTGCATCTCATAAACCCAGCAAAGCATAGTTTGGAACACAAAAAAAAGCGTAGCTCAGGCTGCATCAAACCAATCCCGCAAAACGAAACTGTTTTGGAAACGTTATGCGGAGTCCAACAACATCCCGTCGAGAGCGAGAAGATCCGATGGTTTTTAGCAAAATCATGTGCTAGGGGAGACATCACTGATTTGGACCCCGTTGAGCCGGTTTTCGCTACCGTAAAAAACACAAAATCAAGCGTAGCTCAGGCTGTATCAAACCAATCTCGCAAAACAAATAAGTTTTGGAAACGTTATGCGGAGTCCAACATCATCCCGTCGAGAGCGAGAAGATCCGATGGTTTTTTAGCAAAATCATGTGCTAGGGGAGACATCACTGATTTGGACCCCGTTGAGCCGGTTTTCAGTACCGTAAAAAACACAAAACCAAGCTATGCTCAGGCAGCATCAAACCAATCTCGCAAAACAAAACTGTTTTGGAAACGTTATGCGGAGCCCAACAACATACCACCGAGAACGAGAAAATCCGATGCTTTTACAGCAAAATCATGTGTTAGGGGAGACATCACCGATATTGTCCCCGTTGAGCCGGTTTTCAGTACCGTAAAAAACACAAAATCAAGCGTAGCTCAGGCTGTATCAAACCAATTTCGCAAAACAAATATGTTTTGGAAACGTTATGCGGAGCCCAACAACATCCCGTCGAGAGCGAGAAGATCCGATGGTTTTTAAGTTAAATCAGGTATGAGGGGATACATCACCGATTTTGGCCCCGTTGAGCCGGTTTTCGGTACCGTAAAAAACACAAAACCAAGCGTAGCTCAGGCTTCATCAAACCAATCTCGCAAAACAAAACAGATTTTGAAACGTTATGCGGAGTCCAACAACATCCCATCGAAAGAGAGGAAAAAGTGAGCGAAATACGTGTTTATTAATAAACCATGCAAAATAGCCTCTTCATCGGTGTTCTACAGAAACGAAATAGTTTTTTTTTTTTTCAAAAAAAAGCGTAGCTCAGGCTGCATCAAACCAATCCCGCAAAACGAAACTGTTTTGGAAACGTTATGCGGAGTCCAACAACATCCCGTCGAGAGCGAGAAGATCCGATGGTTTTTAGCAAAATCATGTGCTAGGGGAGACATCACTGATTTGGACCCCGTTGAGCCGGTTTTCAGTACCGTAAAAAACACAAAACCAAGCTATGCTCAGGCAGCATCAAACCAATCTCGCAAAACAAAACTGTTTTGGAAACGTTATGCGGAGCCCAACAACATCCCGTCGAGAGCGAGAAGATCCGATGGTTTTTAAGTTAAATCAGGTATGAGGGGATACATCACCGATTTTGGCCCCGTTGAGCCGGTTTTCGATACCGTAAAAAACACAAAATCAAGCGTAGCTCAGGCTGTATCAAACCAATCTCGCAAAACAAATAAGTTTTGGAAACGTTATGAGGAGTCCAACAATATCCCGTCAAGAGCGAGAAGTTCCGATGGTTTTTTAGCAAAATCATGTGCTAGGGGAGACATCACTGATTTGGACCCCGTTGAGCCGGTTTTCAGTACCGTAAAAAACACAAAACCAAGCTATGCTCAGGCAGCATCAAACCAATCTCGCAAAACAAAACTGTTTTGGAAACGTTATGCGGAGCCCAACAACATACCACCGAGAACGAGAAAATCCGATGCTTTTACAGCAAAATCATGTGTTAGGGGAGACATCACCGATATTGTCCCCGTTGAGCCGGTTTTCAGTACCGTAAAAAACACAAAATCAAGCGTAGCTCAGGCTGTATCAAACCAATTTCGCAAAACAAATATGTTTTGGAAACGTTATGCGGAGCCCAACAACATCCCGTCGAGAGCGAGAAGATCCGATGGTTTTTAAGTTAAATCAGGTATGAGGGGATACATCACCGATTTTGGCCCCGTTGAGCCGGTTTTCGGTACCGTAAAAAACACAAAACCAAGCGTAGCTCAGGCTTCATCAAACCAATCTCGCAAAACAAAACAGATTTTGAAACGTTATGCGGAGTCCAACAACATCCCATCGAAAGAGAGGAAAAAGTGAGCGAAATACGTGTTTATTAATAAACCATGCAAAATAGCCTCTTCATCGGTGTTCTACAGAAACGAAATAGTTTTCAAGGGCAATTTTTACCATTAATGTGAGTAAACGATGAAGTGAAAGAGGGTGATGTGGCCGTGACCTAGTCTAACAAACGGTTTATTTTTCTCCGAATCCGAGTAGTCACACGTATGCGCCCAATACCGAACTGGTTTCATCTGGAAGGTCAATGCCACCAATGTGTTAACGGCGACGCGCGAGCCATACGAACGGTTGTTTTTCCTCAGAATTCCAGCAACAAAATGTGTGCACCGATTGAACCTGACCCTGAAACCATAATTGCATTTCAAGGGCAGTCATTCTTAAAGCTTAGGCTAACCGGAGCGTAGAACTAGCGGAATGCAGTTAAATAACCAGCGGAATGGAGTTTTATTTTCATTAAAAATAATGAATCCTGGTTTTTCTGTTTATGTTTATGTGTTGTATGTAGTCGTTCCTTCCTTACTTATGTGGCGCTCTTCGTCATTCGACTGGGAATAAGACGGGTTGATTGCAACCGATCTCGCATTATTATATATCGTTGGAAAAGTTATTTGAAGGCAATAAAGATTAATTTTATTTCAATATCCGCAGATGGATATTAAAATAAAGTCTGTTGAAACAGAAAAACATGTATTCCGTATGAAGTTTTCTTTTTGACAATTTTCTTCAATGTCATCGTGTGTACAAGATGCGGGTTCAGTTCTTCAAATAGAATAAAGACCACCAATGAACCAATTTTTTTATTATTCTAGTTTTAAAAAGAATTGTTCTCTCTAGTCGTTATTTTAAATTTAGTCATGTTTCTTTCACATAATCGCAATAATATTGGCACATTCACGCAGAAAGAGACAACGTGTTCTAAATATTGTTTGTGAACTATTGTCAAGTAATAAATTCCTTTTTCATTCATCTGACATTTTGGGAAGCAGGACAGAAGATGTCCATCTTGTCCATTGTACCTGCCGCAAAAAACGACGCCATTTTGCAGACTCCTTTCTACGGTCAAAAAAAGCAGACGCAACAAGTTTCACTCCAGAAAAAATAAAAAGTTTGGTGAAGAAAATGGCTTCCAATTTGATGAATGCAAGTGAGGATCTGTTCGGATCGGCGGACTCCGAACAAGGAGCGAATTTCGGAAACGTAGCTGCCGAACAGTGGACGGAATCAGAGTACAATGATTTGGTCCACGGGCTTCGAGCAATTTTGCCAGCAGAGGACGTGCTAAATGCCGATGCCCGGCTGCAGGAAATAGACTGGGCTCGCGTCGCTGTCGGCAACCGTACGGCCGAAGAAGCAAAGAGCGCTACCAAAATGTTGTTGCAGACAATAAACATGCATCGGACGCTGGACGAAATGCTCTGCATCGTGCAGAAGAAAGGAGTCCGGGAGTGTTTGGGCAAGACGCCGAAAACTACACCACAAGAAATGCAACAATATTCGTAAGTCTTAAATAATCGACTAAAAGGTGCCTTGGTTTTCATTGATTGTATTATTTGTTTTGTTTTGTTTATTTCTAGCCACCACAAGCACCACCAGCAAAACAAAACAACATACAACAAGATAGCAAACCGCACCATAACACCTTACAATATTTTTTCAAAACAACACAGCTCCTCAAATCTGACTTGCGCCGACCGGAAAAAGCTGTGGAAGCATGCTGATCCTGCCGCGAAACTGCCTTTTATCATCGAAGCATCGCGTTCGGAAAACCACCGGCTTACTAAGGAAGAAAAGCGGCTGTTTGACGAGGCAAACGGAAAGCCCAAATCCGTTCCGCTCACTACAATCGATTTCTTCGTCGCAAAGTACGGCCAACATAAACCACCATATACCGCAGCGAGGTGTCACCGGGCTGCAAGGAAGCGATTCCACCGACTGCCAACAGTCCGCAAAACAGCATTCGAGAAAGAACACCAGGACGCCCTGATTAGATACATCACCGAATATATGGCGTATATTGATACATGTTCATCTTTTCAGATGCAGGCGGAGTGGGAGGAGCTGGATCGGTACATGCTGGCTGTGCTACCGAAAACGGAAGCGGTGGACGAAGACCAGGCCAGATGCAGCACCGATGATTTCCACGACTTGCCGATTGCGGAGTCGACGGCGCTGGACGATGCAACCCTTTTTGGCCATTTGGATCAACGCAACAGCCGTGCTAAACGTAGAAAACCGGACAATTCATCGTCGTCGTCGAGCGTCCACTCGCTCACTCTATTTTAATATGAATAATTAATTTAACTATAATTAATGCATGCCTTCAAATACAGTGACCGGCAGGGAAAAGTGCCTGTTACAAATGGTTTGTAAAAATCTTGTAACGGAGCAGCTCAATGTAACGGGCTGAGTACCAACTGATTACTTTTGCCCGTGGAACTCACGGGTAAAAGGATATAAAGGGGGGCCACAGATGTGGCACACTCAGTGTGAAAAAATAGCCCAATAAAGGACTAATTTTTTAGTTTTTCCCACAAAAGAAACTCTCAAAGAATTCCTTTATTTCACACTCTCGTTGCAGTTGCAACATTCTAAAAAATTAGTACATTAAAAACAAAAGTTAACTCAGTAACAAGTGCTTCGCGATTGGTTTCGAAAAAAGGACGCGTTCGCGGTATGAAGTGAGAAGAAAATGACCGAACAATATTTGGCGGGATTCATCGGCAGCGTACGCGATGGCGTCGGCGCAAGATGCGCTATGCCGGAATACCCGGATCGGGTCACATCACTTCAAGGCGGATGGTTTTCTCGAGCTCGATTGAATCGAGCCGACCACCAAACCCTACTTACTATAGGGAGCACGAGCTGGAGCAAAGCTATCAGCTTAGATTAAGGCAAGTTGAGCTTGCCGAAATAGAGCTCGAAAATAGAAAACTCGAGCTAGAGATGAAGAAACGCATCGCAATGGAGCAAGCGATGCGCACACGGTGGGAATGCGAAATGGACGCACTGGCGCAAGCGGAGCGCCATTTTGCACACACCACAAAACACAGCACTTCAAGTGCAAATGCACTCCACACTACACACTCACACACTTCGCGACACCACACGGCAAATGGCACTGAATACGGTACACGGAACACTAAAACACCTTTGGAAGCAGTTCGTCCAAGTTATGTTCCATTCACGGAGGAGCAAATACGCGCACGTAAGGTGATGGATTGGAGATTGCCGGTATTTTCGGGGTCGCCGAAACAGTGGCCGAGGTTTATCGAAGCCTACGAAAGGTCAACGAAACTGTGTGGCTTCTGCGACATCGAAAACCTCCAGCGCATGAGAGAAGCTCTCCAAGGAAAGGTGCGCAAAATGGTTTCGATGTCGTTAATTTTTCCCGCGACGGTTCATCTTGCGATTGAACACTTGAAATTGCGGTACGGCAGGACAGAGTTTAGTGAAGAAGGTTACCAGAGCGGAACGAGTGCGATGCAGAATAATGTCCTGAAAGAAGAATGCGAAATTAATCATTCTTCGCTACCACTGATGCCCTCCGTGACGGGACAAAACCAGAACGATACCGCGCTTGTGTTTACCGAACTGGCGCAGCATGCACCATCTGTATCGCCCAAGGAGTCTCGTGTAACGGCGGCAACACTAGCAGCCACGGCAGGTACAGTTACTTCAGCAACGCCTTTGTTCGTGGCAGCGGGTACGGAAAGGTCGGAATCCACCGAAGATACTCCGGACCCATCGATCGTGTCCCAATCGGTGCATGTTACCGAGCATCCGGCACAACGGGAGCACTTCACTGCGATCGTTATCGCACCTGGCATTTCGGATAGCACCATTGGAGATGAGCCGGACGAGGACACTAACGGTGGCGAGTTTCAGTCATCATTGGCTGCTTTGTCGATTGATCCGGCAGCACCAACAAGTAACGAGGTTGACAAACTCGCATTTGATAATTCCGTTGCCGCTGTGCTCACGCGCCAACAGCCACCTTTGGAGACCGTCCAGGAGGAAGGACCGCCTGCGCAGCTTGACCCGTCGTCAGCGCTGCAATTTCACGCCGCTGATAGTGTTCCTGGTTCAACGGAGCTGCAGCGGCATCCCACGATCGCGGTTGCCGAAGAAGCGGCTGCGATGAGTAGCAGCGTCGAGATGAATCCCATCGGAGCCAGCGGTCGGAGTAGTGTTGCTATCAATCCCGGTAGTTTTATTCGAATTTCGGCTGCTTTCCTAGCGGTGCTCGGTGTGATCAGCAGGCGAATCGCGATCTCACTGGATGGAGAATTACGTCGGCCAAAACCACCAAACGATGTGCCGCCAATCCGTGCGCTCAAACCACCTGACGAGCGCATTAATCGGGTCGCTGTGGCTGGAGCCTAAAAGGAAAATAATTAGCGACAATTTTGACTGGCACGAATTTACCCGGATTGTGGATGCTGTCCTGTTTGTAAACCGCGTTGCTTTGACAGATGGCTGGCCCGTAACATTAAGCTGCGATTGTCTAAGTAGCACACAACACAGGGGTGTGTGTGTGTGTACTGCCGAGGAGAATGTTACAAATGGTTTGTAAAAATCTTGTAACGGAGCAGCTCAATGTAACGGGCTGAGTACGAACTGATTACTTTTGCCCGTGGAACTCACGGGTAAAAGGATATAAAGGGGGGCCACAGATGTGGCACACTCAGTGTGAAAAAATAGCCCAATAAAGGACTAATTTTTTAGTTTTTCCCACAAAAGAAACTCTCAAAGAATTCCTTTATTTCACACTCTCGTTGCAGTTGCAACAGTGCCCACTTCGAATTTTGTTGATTTTCGCTCAATATTTTTTTCTCAACCCAACTAAATATACTGCAAGTATTTTTCGTAAATTGTTTAACATATTTCATATAAGATCCACTAATGAGTAAGCGAAAACAAACATATTTTGATTTCGAGAAAAAAATAATAAAAAAAGTATCTAAAAAAACAGTGACATGGAAAAGTGCCCATTAAGGCTATTTATTAATATACATAAAAACAAATAATAATAAATACATCTTAATATTTAATGTGCCCTCCTTTAGCTTTTAGCACTTGTGCAAGGCGCTTTGGCATGCTCTGCACTAGGTTTTTAAGGTGTACGGGATTTAATTCATCCCAAGCGCGCAAAAGAGCCTCAAAATATTGATTTTTGTTTGAAACACCAGTCTTGTTCACCCTGGAATCAAGAATTGCCCACAAATTCTCAATCGGGTTAAGATCCGGGCTCTGAGGAGGCCATTCCAAAAGTTTTATACGGCAAGACCGGAAGAAAGCCTTCGTCTTCTTGGCAGTATGTTTTGGGTCGTTGTCCTGCTGAAAAACGTACTTCTCTTCAAGGCCCGTCAGGATCAGTGAAATCTCCAGATTTTGTTGCAGGATGTTTATGTTTATGTTGTAATCTGCAGTTTTAACACCGTTAATGTTCCCAAGGCTCCTCCTCCCCCCCCCCCCCCCCCCCACCCACCGGACGAAAAACAACCCCAGAACACCATATTGCCTCCTTCATGGCATACTGTGCCATGGATGTGGCGAACCTGCAGCAATGCCTCCTTCGATCTGCGCTGTATACGTTCATGCCATCTTCGATTAAAAAGTTCAAATTTTGATTGGTTACATCACAGAACCGTTTTCCAGTACTCTAGAGGCATAGCAGCATGTTCCTCAGCGAGCTTAAGACGCTTGGCCTTATTGGTCATGCTCATATAAAGAAGCCTCCTAGCAAGTCTGCTCTGTAACCCGTATGCAACAAGCCGACGACGGATAGTTCTTTCGAAAACTGATGAGTGAAGTGTTTCCATGACCTCTCTGACAGTTACTTTTGGATTTTTTTGATCTCACGAATGATCTTAGTGTCCATGCGTGCATCTGTTTTGCACATGTCTCCCCTACCAGGGCGATCCGCCTACGTTTAAAATTTCATTGTGATTTTTCCTACCGCTGCCTTGTGGATTTCGTGCTTTGAGTGAATTACTTTAATGTAAATGAGTGTCATAAAACTTGACATAAACTATTCATTTTATGCAATATAATTTCTTGAAACACTTAAATTAATTAGATACCAAAACCTGATATTAACAAATTGTATATCAACAACCAAACATGAATTAAACACGTGATCAAACATCAGAAATGGTGCTAACAAACCTAAAAAATATTAAAACACAATAAATTGGTTGGCCCTCAATGGAAAAGTTTATGCAAAACTCGAAATTTCAAAGTGGGCACTTTTCCATGTCACTGTTTTTTTAGATACTTTTTTTTATTATTTTTTTCTCGAAATCAAAATATGTTTGTTTTTGCTTACTCATTAGTGGATCTTATATGAAATATGTTAGACAATTTACGAAAAATACTTGCAGTATATTTAGTTGGGTTGAGAAAAAAATATTGAGCGAAAATCAACAACATTCGAAGTGGGCACTTTTCCCTGCCGGTCACTGTAATTTAATGCATGCAAAAAATGGAAAATCGCGTTCAATTTAAAGTAATGCATGCAATATAATAAATTAATGCATGCAAATGTAGATATAGCTCATTAAATTATGTTTTTTTTACAATTTTACAATTGTTACAATTTTATTAATGTACCCTCGTTAATAGAAAAACTTATTCAATTCTCAGTAATGCATGTAATTTAGTAAATAAATGCATGCAAAGATAGATATAGCACATTAAGTTTTTTTAATGCATGCAAATAAACAAACATCACTTATTAAACATTCGTGTTCAAGTTATTTATGCATAGGCTTCATTTTTGCTGGATTCGTTACTCGCATTGTTTATTTCGCTATCGGTGGCTCTCGATGTTTATGATGACTTTTATTACATGCATGATTTAACTCACATATTGGATTTCGTTTGAGGGTGATGGTAGCCCGAAACTTTTGCAGGAATAATTTGATCATCATAGTCATGAACATCACCCGGCAGTTAGTAAATCTGCCGTCGTGTAAAATTCGTGTAAATGTTCTATCAGCCATAATAAAAAAACGGCTGACATAGTCAAGCTGCAATAAACATACTTGTGTTTTGTTGAAAACTATCCTCGAACGAAAGAATTTACTAAAAACACAAAATGCGTTTCCTGTGCGAGTATCTATAAAGCGCAAGTATCTACGAAAATAAAACTCAATTAAAATAAATGCAAGGAAAGAAAAGACTTTGAACGATAAGACGCTCGTATTCAAGTAATTTGAGCTTTGGCTTCATTTTTCCTTGCTTTGTTACTCGCACTCGTTGAATTCACTATCGCTGGCCCTCGTGATTTATTTTGCTGTTTTATTTCACGTTTCACACGCACTTCATGCACGATTTCACTCATATTTTACGCCAAAAATGTTACAAAGTTCGCCCACGTTTGATATTTTTTAAACGGAATGGTTAACAGCTATGGGAGATATGTCTTACTTGATGGGCTGTGACCGTTAACGCTTAGATCTTGTTCACCATCGGCCCATTTTGTTACATGTGCTACAAGTTTTGCTTTAACTTGAAAGCGAACAGATTTTGTCTCGGTTTGCTGTTCATGCAGAAGTTTTATCATTTAAAACGCCAGTGAAACACAAGCTAGTATTGTACCTATCGTGTCAGCAAGTACAAAATGTTGCACACAGGTAGAGTTTTAGCGTACGTTTCATGGAAACAGGTAACGAAAGATTAATTTATGATTGGAATATTGGCAGGCAGGTATATAATTAAACGAAAAGTACGACTTATTTTTACTCCTGTCCCGAACGAAACAGTTTTGGAAACATATGATGTATGCAGCCGATCATCACGCGCGAGGTTGGTTTTTATTTGTACTCGCATCAAATGCGCCTAATGGCAACTCCAGAAAACCTGATTTTATTTTGTTTTTGTAGTTTATGCCTTAAGAGATAATAACAACCTTTCTGAAACTGTGCTTAGCAAGGCGCTCGGTTATATACAGCCCGAACGATAATTCATCATTCAGGTACCTTATTCTGCCATGCCAAGAGTACACCGCGATCGGTCAACGACCCAAACGACCGATTAGCCGTCTAGGGAAAATAAAAATTTGTTGCGAAAAATGCTGGTGCAAAAGCTCCGAATGAACCTTGGTAACTATAACCAATGTCATAACGGCGACGCCGTGAAAGAACAGGTGATGTAATAAACCAAGTCATTCTAGCGGTTTCTTTTTCTCTGAATTCAAGCAACGAAAGTAGGGCACGCACGGTCATTGACCCAGATTTAGCCAATACGATAGTTGAAGGTCGGACTCCAGTGGCATTAAACGAGCGAAAGAGAGAGCATGCTACGGCATCGCGCCAGCATAATCGAGAAGGAGAGTGCAGCAGAGTAACGTTCGCTCTCACACTGTGTTGCGTTTTGCCACAAGAACTGGCGTGTGTGAGCGAGACAACGCATGAGCCGGACGAGCGTGCGAACAGAAACGTTGGAAACTCCGCACATTTGCAAACACAGTAGAACCGTATGAGGTTAATAGTTTGTGAGAAAACTTTGTATTCTTTTAAAAATAAATGTAATGTTCTATTTTAATTGGACTATGAAACAAATACATCGGTCTAGAATGTTACACATAATTTCACGGCGTACGATCAAGTGTGTTCAAGGCAAGCTTTATACGTATTCAATTTCATTTCGGCGGATTTCCTCCGACTGCCTCATAGTGCATCTGTTACAGCATGTGCGAGCATCGACTTCATAGCAGATACACTCTGGCGCACCTGGCTTTCTGCTCCGTGTGCCAGAAAGAGAACGTAAACGCAAAGTCGTAATCTGCGAGCAAACTATACGGGTTGCTGTATGGTTACCGGCTGCGGTGAACTCGGCGCAAACGTTTGACGGCTAACATTTTGAGAAAAAATAAACATTTTTAAAACTAAGTCATCGCCATATTCCCCTCTTTCACTGCCTCATTTTCTTTCAGTAATGGTATATATAAAAAAGAATCCAATGAACCGGATTATTTTTGCTAATTAAAACAAAAACAAGCTTTCTAAATCTTTGCCCAGCTTACCGCTCGGTTACATACTGCCCGTGCGATAATTCATGAAAAGTACCATGCACTGGATAGCAAAGTGTGCGCCACTGTTGAAGACATGCATGAGCCGTTAGCAAGAATTAAACAGCCCGATCGTTTTTCACTTCGCTTAGTTACACCTTTTAAAGAGACTGCCCTTGAAATATAAAGTTGGTTTCAGGGTCAGGGTCAATCGGTGTACACAATTCGTTGCTGGAATTCGAAGGAAAAAGAACCGCTACTATGACTGGCGCGTCGCCGTTATCTCATTGGTGGCATTGACATTCCAGGAGAAACCAGTTCGGAACTGTTGCATACCGGTTGTGGCGCACTTGGCGCATACGTATGACTACTCGTATTCGGGGGAAAATAACCCGTTGGTTAAACTTGGTCATGATCATATTCCCCTCTGTTACTTTTTCCTTTTCCCACATTAATGGTAAAGATCGCCCTTGAAAACAATTTCGTAACTGTAGAACACCGACGATAAGGCAATTTTGCATGGTAAATTGATAAACACATATCTCGTTCACTATTTTTGTCACTCACGTGCTTCGGCCACACGCCCTTTTCGGTAGCTGAGATCAAAATTCTATACACGAACAAAATTCACGCCTTGTGGCGTACAACATTTAAGCCAAACAATAATCCTCTGGCTCGTATGCAAAAGTTTGTGCTGTTTTATCAGACGTTTTACCATTTGAGACGCCAGTAAAACACGAACGCGAATTGTACCAAACGTGTCAGCGAGTAAAAAATGTGGAACACAGGTAAGGTTTAAGTGTACGTTTCAAACAAACGGGTAGAGGCGATCAATTAATTTTCGGCATGTTGGTACGCAGGTATATAATTAAATAGAAAGTACGATTGTTCTAGAGATTCAGGTACGATGCTGCTAGAGATTCAGGTAGGTTCAACCGGTTCAACGAGTTGACAGCTGAAGATCCGGCGATCACCATCTTGCCGAATCCGTCGATTGAACTGAAGACTCGAGAAAGCGGACCGACCGAATCCGCTATGACGGATTGACAGCCGGAAATTAGAACCACGTGTTCGAGCTGGTGCTCGAAATTCGAAATTCGAGCAAGTGCTTTCGCAAATTTCGCAAAATATTAAATTTCGGATTTTCCAACTTTAATGGCCGGAAGGCTAACGGCCATTAACGGTAGAGATGTAATAATTAAGGCTCCACGCACGGAGATGAGAAATATAAATCAAATAAAGGCTCCACGTACGGAGATAAAGAAAAGGCAAATCAATAAAAGACTCCACGTACGGAGGTTAAGCACAATAAGTAAGGCTCCACACGGGGAGATTAAGCACGATTAAGCAATAAGGCTCCACGTACGGAGATTATAAGTAAAGAAAGTAATAAGGCTCCACGTACGGAGATTATAAGCACATCACAACGGCAAAGCCAACAGTTAAAACGAACAACTAGGGCACGTCCGACCTCGTCGGCGGTCAATGATGAAGAGAGGTTTATTACAGAGTCAATTGGTGAACATGCGGTCAACTGACACATGTCAGTTGACCGGATACGCGATTTTAACAAGGTTTGTATAGATTTACAAGGTTCTTACAATACGTGACGGCCGGCACTCGATCCGGACGTTACAGCTCGGCCGTCCTGATCATAAATTGCCCTCAATTTAGCTAGTCCAGGGCCTTAGCTTATTAACTTCTAATACCCCGTCGTAGGGTAGCTGGGTGAGCTGGCACCCTTCCACGTCCCGTATCACGTACCGATCATGAGGCAAGATTTTATGGACCACATAGGGTCCCCTGTACTTAGGTTGAAGCTTCTTATTACCGCTATCGGTAGTATCAACATAACGGACGGCGACAAGGTCACCTTCTTCATAGCTACATGGTGACTTGTGTTTCCTATGGAAGTATTCTTCGTTACGCAATTGGGAGTCCTCTATGTTTTCTAACGCTCTGGCCCGCATGGCCTCGAAATCCCTAGCTATGGGGTCAACCCTCTCACTTAGATACTCGGTCAACTCGTCGGGGACTTCGCCCCTCTTCTTTCTAACGAGTGCGGAAGCGTAGGGAGAGTTGCTGGGTCGAATAACTTTTTCGTCCAATAGCTTTTCAACAATCGGAGTATCGTGAGTGAGGTTGACCTTCATAGAGGGTTTGAGTGGTATTACATCGCTAGTATATCCAAGATAAGAGTGTTTTATAATAGAATTCACCTTGGAGGATTGTTCCGGGGAAAGGGCTTTCCCTATATCAAGTTCGTTGTCACCATCCATCGCAGCTTCCAACGCGCAAAGGCTCCTGAGAGCATCTTCTAGTTTTTCCGAAGGGGGCGGAACCGGGCTAATTTTTAATTCTTTTTGTTGCAACAAGGGTTGCCCAGGAGTGCAAGAAAGTAAGGGTGGTGAGTACACCAATGAAAGACTAAGTGAGTTTAATAAATCCCGACCAATAATAAGCGGCCATGAAAGGTTAGAGAGTGCGATGAAGTGGTGAGTAACGGAATGGTTCCTAAACTTAATCGCACACTTTACTGGGCCTCGCGAGTAAAGTGGTTCTTTTACCACAGTGTGGTAAGTTGAGACGGAAGGTGTTCCTAACAGCTCGGCTGGTATAATGGCATCGCTAATGTAACTTACAGGGCTGCCTGTATCTAACAGTGATCGGACGGAAGTAAAACGGGTACGTTCGGAAGAAGGGTATAGAATAGCCAGACTCACCTCCTGATTTACATCGAGATCCTCGCATCGATCAGCAGAATTGGTAAGCGGTTGGGGGTCAACCGGATGAACAGCATGAGTAAGACGCTCAGGGCAATTACGGTAGTGGTGGCCCACTTTGAAGCAGTGGAAGCATCCTCCGGGTGGGCGTTTCGGCTCCTTGCACTCGCTCTGCTGATGTCCAAAGCGCGAACAGTTGACGCAGCGTACGGACTCCGAAGAGGTGCGAGGTGTTTCCTGAAGTCGTGATGAGGAGGCTTGGACCTCGGCAGGGGGGGGCTTGACAGCCTGGAAGAGGCGGCTGGCCTCGAAGCACTTCAGCTTCTCGCGCAGGTCAGCCATAGTGTGGACCAGATAGCGCAACCCGGCAGTGAGGGATGGGTTTCCCAAACCGTCGATGACAATGGTGATGAGTTCGGGTTCCGAAACGGCAGCCTGGCGGGCGATGCGTTGCATATCCATCAGGTAATGCATGGCAGACTCCTGAGGCTGAAGCCGGCGTTCACGTAACTGGCGGTACACGACCTCCGGGGTTGGAGCGATGTGAAGATAGTCAATCAAGGCATCCTTCAACTCAGAATAGTTGGTGAATCGGAACGACTTAGCAACAGAGGCAGCAGTGCCTGTAAGAAGCCGGAGGGTTAGAAGAAGCTTATCTCGGTCACGGATGTGATGTAACAAAAAGAGATATTCCAGGTCGTGGAACCAGTTTTTAACATCGCGGTTCTGGTCAGCGTCCAAAGGTTCGATGAGCGAAGTGAAGTCCTTTACAGAGGAGGAAAGTGTAGATGTCGTCTCCAATTGAAGGATTTTTTGTTGAAGTTCCGCACATTGAAGCTGCTGGCGTAACGCGTCAATGCGGGCGTCCATATCAGAGGGGCCGGGGAGGCGAACGGAAGGAGGACGATCAGGAACAGCGTCGACGACCGATCGCGGAACAGCGGGGCTGCCGGAGGGCGGTACATCTTTATAATGGTCCTCAACAGGGCGGCTGGTAGCGTCAGGTTCAATAATTAGGCTGGCACCAGCATCGCCTTCCAATGAAGTAAGGGGAACACATGCGTTCACGTCACGTAATAAGATGGCGTCATCGCCATTTTGCTGCGACCTCGTGTCGATGGTGAGGTTAGGGTCGACGTCATCGTCGGGCTCCGCGGTGATGATTTCCAGCGGTGACTCGGGGGCAGGGCCGGCAGGCACCAAAGAGGAATATAGTTGCCGGATCTGCGAGATCGTCGCAGTATCGGAGACGTCGATGCCGGCCTCGTTGAGGGCGCGTAGAAGATCTTCCTTGCCCAGCATCGTGGCAGCAGGGCAACCTCAGCACATACACACACGCGCACTAACGGGTTGATATATGTCCGAAAACACTTGGATGGGTATCCCACTTCTGAGCTTTAATGGCCGGAAGGCTAACGGCCATTAACGGTAGAGATGTAATAATTAAGGCTCCACGCACGGAGATGAGAAATATAAATCAAATAAAGGCTCCACGTACGGAGATAAAGAAAAGGCAAATCAATAAAAGACTCCACGTACGGAGGTTAAGCACAATAAGTAAGGCTCCACACGGGGAGATTAAGCACGATTAAGCAATAAGGCTCCACGTACGGAGATTATAAGTAAAGAAAGTAATAAGGCTCCACGTACGGAGATTATAAGCACATCACAACGGCAAAGCCAACAGTTAAAACGAACAACTAGGGCACGTCCGACCTCGTCGGCGGTCAATGATGAAGAGAGGTTTATTACAGAGTCAATTGGTGAACATGCGGTCAACTGACACATGTCAGTTGACCGGATACGCGATTTTAACAAGGTTTGTATAGATTTACAAGGTTCTTACAATACGTGACGGCCGGCACTCGATCCGGACGTTACACAACCTTTTAAGATATCGAGCAGGTGCTCGTAGTTCGGAAAATCTGCTCGAAATACGGCGAACGATTAAATTTTGGATTTTCGTGCAAGGATACTCACGTTAACAGGCGTACTAGGCCCATCTGACCCCCCTACGCCCATGCGTCCTCCCCTCCTCTCCTAGGCACCAGCATGGAGGACGAAACCCCGAGGAGGACTCTTGGATCAAGGACCGCGAAAGGGGAGGCTCCCGAAGATAAGCTGGAGGAAGAGCCGGGGCGAGTTTCTGATCGGGCACTTCGGAGTCGCTCGGCTTCGGTGAGCTCTTGCCAGCATTCTAAAGAGGAACGCTCGTTTTTCGGGAAAATAGGAGACAGGCTTGGGGTGCTCTTGGGACCACTGCCACTGGACCCGGTATCGGCCTCCCCGTCGGGGAACTCAGTCAACAATCGATCGGCCGATGTAACGATTGATACTGAAAGCAGCGACGAGGAGACTTCGGAGCACTCGATTGCAACGCCAAAGCCAACGAGCGCATCACTATCGTCAGCAGCGGCATCACCATCACCACCGCCGGCTACGCCGATCTCTACATTAGTAATCGGGCGCACGATGACGATGGACGAGGGTCGAACTACCCCAGAGAGAGATGGTCTCGTTGAACAGGGCGCATCGGCCCACCTGGCAGCATCATCGGCCGAACCTGAAGCCCACAGAGGGCAGGATTCAGGGGTGATGGCAGACATGCTGGCCGTCATGCGGGAGGAGTCATCGCGGAACGCGACGGTCATCGCTGAACTGCGGGAGATGCTCAAGGAGTTGCGAGATGACAACCGTGAGCTCCGGACCCAGGTTAGCGTCCTCACCCAGCAGCTGGCGACCATGAAAAATGAGCAGAACGAGCAACTGGCGCAGACCATTAAACAAGGTGCTGCAACAATCAACAACCTGGTAGTTGAAACGCTCGGAACGGCTCCTTTGTCGGAGAGTAAAAAGCCTCGCCGCAAAGCAACCAGCAGCCAGCAGAAGAAGGAGAAGCCGGCTCCGAAAGAAAAGCCTCAAAGGAGCCAGCAAATAGATCCGCAGCAGCAGTCGAAGCCTCGGCGGGAGACTGCCGCGAAACTGCCTTTTATCATCGAAGCATCGCGTTCGCAAAACCACCGGCTTACTAAGAAAGAAAAGCGGCTGTTTGACGAGGCAAACGGAAAGCCCAAATCCGTTCCGCTCACTACAATCGATTTCTTCGTCGCAAAGTACGGCCAACATAAACCACCATATACCGCAGCGAGGTGTCACCGGGCTGCAAGGAAGCGATTCCACCGACTGCCAACAGTCCGCAAAACAGCATTCGAGAAAGAACACAGACACGGGTTCCGAGGAAATGGACCCCACGCTCCTGGAAGGCAACCCTGGTCCCGGACCAGATACGAGCGCCCACGTGGAAGCAATGCACCAGCTGCGCTTACCTCCGCCACAGATGGACGTAAAAGACCTCAATTCATTTTTCTGGGCATTAGAGCACTGGTTTGCGGCGACCGGCATTCTTCCCCGCATGGACAACAAGCGTTTCCACATTGTGATGGCGCAAATCCCAACTAACGTGGTGGCAGAGGTGCGTTCGTTACTGGAGGACCCTCCCAAAACTGACCGGTATGCATTTGCAAAACGGACCCTAATCGGACACTTCGAGGAGTCCCAGCGATCCCGACTACACCGCTTGCTAGCGACGATGGAGCTCGGCGACCGCAAGCCAACACAGTTGCTTGCGGAAATGCGACACACAGCCAACAACGCGTTGTCAGAGCAGATGCTGTTCGACCTTTGGATCGGTCGACTGCCGGCCCCCACGTGCAATCGGCGACCATCGCAGCAAGCGGAAACACCACCGACAAGGCCCGCGTAGCGGACGCCGTAATGGACTGCTTGGCCGCCCCGCAGCGCAACGACACGTTTTATGGTGTATCCGAGATGCGCACGCCGAGCGAACCACGACAATCGGAACAACGTCGCCCTGTTTCCGATGCACCTGGTTGGATGGAACGCGAGATAGACGACCTTAGGCAGCAACTGCAACACCTCAGGCGTGACATGCAACGCGGACGGAAAAACCACAGCGGTTCGCGACAACGGGAACGAACACCGGCTAGAGCCCCGCCAACGACCGACCAAATATGCTACTACCACCGGAAGTTCGGGACCGCCGCACGGACCTGCCGCCCACCGTGCCGCTTCACAGCACCGACATCGGGCGCAAACCATGACATAGCTCAGGCGTCGTTGTGAGGCCACGCCGGAGACGTCCAAAACCAGGTAGGCTCTGTTGCACCGGAGAGCAACCGGCTCATCGTAGTAGACCGCCGAACGCAACAGCCTTTCCTTATAGACACGGGAGCCAACGTCTCCGTAATCCCGAGGGCAAAAGCCCACAATACTGTAAAAGAGTCAACCATGCGCCTTTACGCAGCCAACGGCACTCCCATCACTGTTTTTGGTCAGTCGCTCCATACGCTTGACCTGAGTTTGCGTCGCGCGTTCCTATGGAACTTCGTTATAGCGGACGTAAACTCTGCCATCATCGGAGCCGACTTTCTAAGCCACTACGATTTGATGGTAGATCTGAAACAACGATGCCTGGTTGACAAAATCACAAACCTGCGGGTAAAGGGCATAGCAGCAAACGCACGCGAAGTTTCCGTAAAGGTCTTCGATTCGACATCACTGATGGCAGATCTTTTGCTGGAATTTCCACACATCACAACCTTGCAACCAGTCGGCACGGAGGAGCTCTCAGCAACTCTGGAAGACAACTTTTGGGGAGATGCGTACAGGGTCGCCATGAAGTGGGTCCGCGGCGCGCAAATACCACCAGAGCGAGACCCGCAGCTCTTGGGGGAGATTGTCGACGAGCTGTTTCCCACGCATCCACCGATGGAATGGCCGGAGCCAGCCGATGAACTCATCGAAGCCGGCCCACCCATCACGGAGGAGGAGCTCCTGAGGATTGCAGCGAGCCTGAACCCCCACAAGGCCCCAGGACCAGACGGCATTCCAAACGCCGCCGTCACCGCAGCAGTTCGTGCCTTTCCGGGCGTCTACCGAAGGGTGCTTCAGGGCTGCCTTGATCGTGGAGTCTTCCCCGACATCTGGAAGCACCAGCGACTGGTCCTACTCTCGAAGCCAGGAAAGCCACCGGGCCGGCCATCATCTTACCGCCCACTATGCATGCTCGACACTGTCGGCAAAGTGCTCGAGCGCATAATCCTCGATCGCCTCAACGCCCACCTGGAGGAAGATCCAGAAGGTCCGCGACTCTCTCCCCGTCAGTTCGGGTTCCGAAAGGGGAGGTCGACGATGCAGGCGATCGAGGAGGTGGTGGCCCGCGGCAGGGAAGCAATGGCCTTCGGTCGAACCAACGCGAGAGACCGAAGATGCTGCATGGTCGTAACGCTCGATGTCCGCAACGCGTTTAATTCCGCGAGCTGGACAGAGATCGGGGCCGCTCTCAGGGAAAAAAGAACACCGGAGTTCCTGATGCAGATCTTGCGAAGCTATTTTGAGGGGCGTGTTCTGCACTACTCTACGGAAGCTGGTACCTCGACGCGCAACATCACCGCGGGCGTTCCGCAGGGGTCTATCTTAGGGCCCACCTTGTGGAACGTCATGTACGACGGGGTGCTGGACGTCGAGCTTCCCGAGGGTGCAAGCATCGTTGGATTTGCGGACGACCTCGTACTTACGGTGGCAGGGCGAACTCCAGAGGAGGCGGCGGAAGGGGCGAGTGCTGCTATCATCGCGGTCCAGCAATGGCTCGATCGCCACTCATTGTCCTTAGCTCTGGACAAAACCGAGATTGTAATGGTCAGCAGCCTCCGCAGGGGACACCCGTCAATCCCGGTACGAGTCGGTGACACCATCATCCGGTCGCAGCGGAGCATTCGATATCTGGGCGTGAGGCTCGAAGATCACCTGTCATGGACTCCCCACGTGAAGAGTGTGACGGAGAAAGCGATGAAGGTGACGAGGGCCTTGTCACACCTTCTGAGGAACCATGGCGGCCCGTCCAGTATCCGAAGGAAGACCCTTGCCAATGTCGCAACCTCAACGTTGCGGTACGCGGGACCGGCGTGGAGCGGCGCACTGCGAGTGCAGAGTAATCGCCGGCTCCTTAAGCGCGTCGACCGGGCCTCAGCCAAAATGGTCTGCAGCAGTTTCCGGACGGTCCGGTACGAGGTCGGGAACGTAGTGGCGGGCATGCCGCCAGTATGCTTGCTGCTCGACGAAGACGCTCGGTGCCACCGGATAAGAATGCAGACGGGAAGGCCGACGAGGGAGTCCCGGGGGGAGCAGCGAGCGATCACATATTCGGAGTGGCAGTCCGAGTGGGACGATCTCGCTGCCCGGCCCCTCGCTAGTCGTTTCGTACGTTGGGCCCACCGGGTGCTACCAGCAGTCGAGCCTTGGGCGGCCCGGAAGCATGGATGGGTGAACTTCCATCTGACGCAGGTTATCACGGGACACGGATTTTTCCGTGAATATCTGTTTGTCAAGGGGTTCACCCAGTCCCCGGACTGCCCCAACTGCCCAGGAACGGTCGAGTCAGCGGAGCACGCCGTGTTCCACTGCCCGCGATTCGACAACGTTCGGGGCCGCCTCCTGCGAGGACATGGAATGGAGCCAGCAACACCGGATAACCTACAACTCTACATGCTTCACAGCGCCGACTCGTGGAGCCGTGTCGTGACCGCTGCCAGCGAGATTACGCGCCAGCTTCAAAGCGACTGGCGAGCGGAGCAGCACCGGCGCTCCACGGCAGCAGCGGAGGCGACCAGAGCGCAGGCGGCCGAGGCGGCCGCTCGGCGAGCGCGAAACCAAGCTCGGAGACGGCGCCCTGAGCTCACTCGTAGACTTGCTGCGTTGACACCTGCGGCGAGATCGGAGTGGTCTAGGGTGCTGCGCAACATCCAGCTGCGCATCCGGCGGTTACGCAACAGGACGACGAGACGAGCGAACCACGAGATACTGGAGAGGAGGAACGAAGCTCTGCTCCGGGAGCACGAAGCAGTTACGGAGGAGGAGCTTCTCGCTGCCCGGAGGGACCTCACCGCCGCCGATGCAGCGCTGCAGGAGGCAAGACGACTGCAGCGTCGGCGCAGAAGATGAGGCTTTGGTTTTGGATTGTCCACAGAATGTAGCGAGGAAAAACCGCCACATTAGGCTGCGATGAAGGAGGAGAGAAACTCAGCTAGTAGGGCCGTGGCCGGCACGATGCTCGCCCCAGTCGGCACGGTACGACCGTCCAACATCACACACCGCATCGAGACCACCGGATCCCCAGTATGTGCCCGAACCCGACGCCTTGCACCGGACAAGTACGCAGCGGCGAAAGCTGAATTCGAGGCACTGATGCGGTTAGGAGTTTGCCGCCCCTCTAACAGCAGCTGGGCAAGCCCCCTACATATGGAAAAAAGGCTGACGGGACTTGGCGTCCATGCGGCGATTACCGAGCGCTTAACGCGAGGACGACTCCCGATAGATACCCACTGCCTTATCTACAGGATTTTACCATTCAGCTGAGGGGTAAAGCAGTGTTTTCGAAGGTGGATCTACAGAAGGCGTATCACCAGATACCCCTTCACCCAGACGATATACCAAAGACTGCAATCACCACGCCTTTTGGTTTATTCGAATTCGTGACGATGCCGTTCGGTCTGCGGAATGCAGCTCAAACCTTCCAAAGGATTATACACGGGGCTCTCCGAGGTTTGGAATTTGTGTTCCCCTACGTTGACGACATCATCGTGGCATCGACGACGCTGGACGAACATCGTGACCACCTGCGGACCCTGTTCAACCGGCTAACCGAGCAGCAACTGACCATCAACCCGGCGAAGTGCGTGTTTGCACAGCAGGAGATCACTTTCTTGGGACACAAGGTCAACGCGGATGGAATACGGCCGCTTCCCGAAAAAGTTAAGGCGATATCCAACTATCCCAGGCCAACGACGATAATGGACCTAAAACGATACCTGGCCATGCTCAACTTTTATCGGCGCTTTATTCCACGAGCGGTAGAGCAGCAGATCCTTCTCCTGGACATGGCGTGTTCCAACAAAAAGAAAGATAAAACACCTCTTATCTGGACACCCAAGGCCATTGAAGCGTTCGACGAAACTAAACAAAAGTTGGCAACGGCGACCTTGTTGGCACACCCCGATCGGGATGCAGAGTTGTCGCTATGGACGGACGCGTCGGACCTAGCCGCTGGAGCAGCGTTACACCAGATAGTGGATGGGGAACTACAGCCAATAGGATTCTTCTCAAAGAAGTTCAAACCGGCCCAACGAAAGTATTCAACTTACGATCGTGAGTTGACCGCCATGTTCCTCGCTGTCCGCCACTTCCGTCATCTCCTAGAAGGGCGAAGTTTTCACATCGTAACCGACCACAAGCCACTAGTATACGCGTTCCAGCAGGCGTTGGACAAGGCCTCGCCTAGGCAGGCGCGCCAACTGGATTTTCTCGCGCAGTTTACGTCCGACATACGGCATGTGAAGGGACAGGACAACGTGACGGCCGACCTCCTGTCTAGGATAGGATCCATCCAGTCTGCGACCAGCATAGACTTTGAGGAGTTGGCCGAGGACCAGACACAAGATCCGGAGCTGGCAGACATTATCAGCGGGAAGACTCGAACGGACCTAGTCTTACAAGAAATCGCAATACCCGGCAGCACACGCAAGCTGTTCTGCGATTGTCCGACTGGTATTGTTCGACCATACGTCACCAAACGGTTCCGGCAACCTTTGCTACACTCCATACACAGTATGAGCCACCCCGGCGTAAAGGCGACAACGAGGTTGACCACGGAACGATTTGTTTGGTTAAACATCCGCCAGGACTGTGCAAAGTTCGTTCGAAACTGCCTCCAGTGCCAAGCCAGCAAAGTGCAGCGGCACACGAAGAGCCCGCTACAGCGTTACACCCCACCGGAGAACCGCTTCGCCCACATCAACATGGACATTGTTGGCCCGTTCCCGGTGAGCAACGGCAACCGTTATTGCCTTACGGTCATCGACCGATTTACGCGCTGGCCAGAGGCGTTCCCGATCCCTGACATCACCGCGTCGACAGTAGCCTCAGCATTACTGAGCGGTTGGATAGCCCGTTTCGGAGTGCCAGCCTACATCACGACGGACCAAGGGAGGCAGTTCGAATCAACATTGTTTGCCGAACTGACCAAAGCACTGGGAATCAAACACCTCAGAACCACTGCATACCATCCACAGGCGAACGGCCTCATCGAGCGGTGGCACCGGACACTGAAGGCAGCCATCTGCGCCAAAGGCAGCATACATTGGGCCGAGCACCTGCCTATCATCCTTTTGGGCCTACGGACAACGGCGAAAGAGGACCTACAGGCATCCCCGGCGGAACTAGTGTACGGGACGACGTTAAAAATACCGGCACAGTTTTTTAATTGTCCACCACAGACGACACCCCCGGAGACATCAGACTTCGCTCGATCCTTCACAGAAGCCATGGCCCATCTACAAGCACCATCCACAGCATGGCACTCCGGTACAAACACGTTCGTTCATTCTGACCTGAAGACATGTACCCATGTTTTTATACGGAACGACACCATACGACCTGCTTTAACACCGCCATATCAAGGTCCCTATTTGGTCATCAAGCGCGGCGAAAAAACATTCCTCGTGTCGATCAATGGTAAAACCTCCACCGTTTCCATTGACCGCCTCAAACCGTGTTATCGCCCCGCAACAACCTCAGAGGAACCGCCAGCAACAGGTACTGGAACACCAGCTACTCCATCCAGAGCCTCAGCCAACTTGGCAAACGGAACATCTCCGACGACAACCCCCGGTTGCGCGAAACCAGCGGCGACGACGGACCAGTCGCAGCGCAACTTATCGCCACCTTCTACAGATTTCTCGACCGGAGTTACACGATCCCAACGTCGAGTTTTCATCCCAACGCGTTATCGGTAACTCCCATCTAGAGGGGGAGTACTGTGGCGATAATGAGCAGCGAGCGGAAAAATGGTCTGTCCGAAATGACTGACAGATGACATATGACGGATTGGGAGTCGGATTTGAAGGAGTCGAATCCCTACATCTATCGCTCATCACTAAACGCCAACTTCGCGCCCCAAAACGTAACGAGCAATTGAGCTCGGACATTCGACTCATAGACTTCGACGTGTGCACTGCATAAAGAAAGAATAAAGAAATTGTGAGACTAAAAGCCAAAGGTAACCCCACACATGCATGAGCCGTTAGCAAGAATTAAACAACAGCCCGATCGTTTTTCACTTCGCTTAGTTACACCTTTTAAAGAGACTGCCCTTGAAATATAAAGTTGGTTTCAGGGTCAGGGTCAATCGGTGTACACAATTCGTTGCTGGAATTCGAAGGAAAAAGAACCGCTACTATGACTGGCGCGTCGCCGTTATCTCGTTGGTGGCATTGACATTCCAGGAGAAACCAGTTCGGAACTGTTGCATACCGGTTGTGGCGCACTTGGCGCGTACGTATGACTACTCGTATTCGGGGGAAAATAACCCGTTGGTTAAACTTGGTCATGGTCATATTCCCCTCTGTTACTTTTTCCTTTTCCCACATTAATGGTAAAGATCGCCCTTGAAAACAATTTCGTAACTGTAGAACACCGACGATAAGGCAATTTTGCATGGTAAATTGATAAACACGTATCTCGTTCACTATTTTTGTCACTCACGTGCTTCGGCCACACGCCCTCATCGGTAGCTGAGATCAAAATTCTATACACGAACAAAATTCACGCCTTGTGGCGTACAACATTTAAGCCAAACAATAATCCTCTGGCTCGTATGCAAAAGTTTGCGCTGTTTTATCAGACGTTTTACCATTTGAGACGCAAGTAAAACACGAGCTCGAATTGTACCAAACGTGTCAGCGAGTAAAAAATGTGGAACACAGGTAAGGTTTAAGTGTACGTTTCAAACAAACGGGTAGAGGCGATCAATTAATTTTCGGCATGTTGGTACGCAGGTATATAATTAAATAGAAAGTACGATTGTTCTAGAGATTCAGGTACGATGCTGCTGGAGATTCAGGTAGGTTCAACCGGTTCAACGAGTTGACAGCTGAAGATCCGGCGATCACCATCTTGCCGAATCCGTCGATTGAACTGAAGACTCGAGAAAGCGGACCGACCGAATCCGCTATGACGGATTGACAGCCGGAAATTAGAACCACGTGTTCGAGCTGGTGCTCGAAATTCGAAATTCGAGCAAGTGCTTTCGCAAATTTCGCAAAATATTAAATTTCGGATTTTCCAACCTTTTAAGATATCGAGCAGGTGCTCGTAGTTCGGAAAATCTGCTCGAAATACGGCGAACGATTAAATTTTGGATTTTCGTGCAAGGATACTCACGTTAACAGGCGTACTAGGCCCATCTGACCCCCCTACGCCCGCACCAGCATGGAGGACGAAACCCCGAGGAGGACTCTTGGATCAAGGACCGCGAAAGGGGAGGCTCCCGAAGATAAGCTGGAGGAAGAGCCGGGGCGAGTTTCTGATCGGGCACTCCGGAGTCGCTCGGCTTCGGTGAGCTCTTGCCAGCATTCTAAAGAGGAACGCTCGTTTTTCGGGAAAATAGGAGACAGGCTTGGGGTGCTCTTGGGACCACTGCCACTGGACCCGGTATCGGCCTCCCCGTCGGGGAACTCAGTCAACAATCGATCGGCCGATGTAACGATTGATACTGAAAGCAGCGACGAGGAGACTTCGGAGCACTCGATTGCAACGCCAAAGCCAACGAGCGCATCACTATCGTCAGCAGCGGCATCACCATCACCACCGCCGGCTACGCCGATCTCTACATTAGTAATCGGGCGCACGATGACGATGGACGAGGGTCGAACTACCCCAGAGAGAGATGGTCTCGTTGAACAGGGCGCATCGGCCCACCTGGCAGCATCATCGGCCGAACCTGAAGCCCACAGAGGGCAGGATTCAGGGGTGATGGCAGACATGCTGGCCGTCATGCGGGAGGAGTCATCGCGGAACGCGACGGTCATCGCTGAACTGCGGGAGATGCTCAAGGAGTTGCGAGATGACAACCGTGAGCTCCGGACCCAGGTTAGCGTCCTCACCCAGCAGCTGGCGACCATGAAAAATGAGCAGAACGAGCAACTGGCGCAGACCATTAAACAAGGTGCTGCAACAATCAACAACCTGGTAGTTGAAACGCTCGGAACGGCTCCTTTGTCGGAGTGTAAAAAGCCTCGCCGCAAAGCAACCAGCAGCCAGCAGAAGAAGGAGAAGCCGGCTCCGAAAGAAAAGCCTCAAAGGAGCCAGCAAATAGATCCGCAGCAGCAGTCGAAGCCTCGGCGGGAGACTGCCGCGAAACTGCCTTTTATCATCGAAGCATCGCGTTCGCAAAACCACCGGCTTACTAAGAAAGAAAAGCGGCTGTTTGACGAGGCAAACGGAAAGCCCAAATCCGTTCCGCTCACTACAATCGATTTCTTCGTCGCAAAGTACGGCCAACATAAACCACCATATACCGCAGCGAGGTGTCACCGGGCTGCAAGGAAGCGATTCCACCGACTGCCAACAGTCCGCAAAACAGCATTCGAGAAAGAACACCAGGACGCCCTGATTAGATACATCACCGAATATATGGCGTATATTGATACATGTTCATCTTTTCAGATGCAGACGGAGTGGGAGGAGCTGGATCGGTACATGCTGGCTGTGCTACCGAAAACGGAAGCGGTGGACGAAGACCAGGCCAGATGCAGCACCGATGATTTCCACGACTTGCCGATTGCGGAGTCGACGGCGCTGGACGATGCAACCCTTTTTGGCCATTTGGAACTAAACGAAGAAAACCGGACAATTCATCGTCGTCGTCGAGCGTCCACTCGCTCACTCTATTTTAATATGAATTATTAATTTAACTATAATTAATGCATGCCTTCAATTAATTTAATGCATGCAAAAAATGGAAAATCGCGTTCAATTTAAAGTAATGCATGCAATATAATAAATTAATGCATGCAAATGTAGATATAGCTCATTAAATTGTTTTTTTTTACAATTTTACAATTGTTACAATTTTATTAATGTACCCTCGTTAATAGAAAAACTTATTCAATTCTCAGTAATGCATGTAATTTAGTAAATAAATGCATGCAAAGATAGATATAGCACATTAAGTTTTTTTAATGCATGCAAATAAACAAACATCACTTATTAAACATTCGTGTTCAAGTTATTTATGCATAGGCTTCATTTTTGCTGGATTCGTTACTCGCATTGTTTATTTCGCTATCGGTGGCTCTCGATGTTTATGATGACTTTTATTACATGCATGATTTAACTCACATATTGGATTTCGTTTGAGGGTGATGGTAGCCCGAAACTTTTGCAGGAATAATTTGATCATCATAGTCATGAACATCACCCGGCAGTTAGTAAATCTGCCGTCGTGTAAAATTCGTGTAAATGTTCTATCAGCCATAATAAAAAAACGGCTGACATAGTCAAGCTGCAATAAACATACTTGTGTTTTGTTGAAAACTATCCTCGAGCGAAAGAATTTACTAAAAACACAAAATGCGTTTCCTGTGCGAGTATCTATAAAGCGCAAGTATCTACGAAAATAAAACTCAATTAAAATAAATGCAAGGAAAGAAAAGACTTTGAACGATAAGACGCTCGTATTCAAGTAATTTGAGCTTTGGCTTCATTTTTCCTTGCTTTGTTACTCGCACTCGTTGAATTCACTATCGCTGGCCCTCGTGATTTATTTTGCTGTTTTATTTCACGTTTCACACGCACTTCATGCACGATTTCACTCATATTTTACGCCAAAAATGTTACAAAGTTCGCCCACGTTTGATATTTTTTAAACGGAATGGTTAACAGCTATGGGAGATATGTCTTACTTGATGGGCTGTGACCGTTAACGCTTAGATCTTGTTCACCATCGGCCCAATTTGTTACATGTGCTACAAGTTTTGCTTTAACTTGAAAGCGAACAGATTTTGTCTCGGTTTGCTGTTCATGCAGAAGTTTTATCATTTAAAACGCCAGTGAAACACAGTACAGGTAGCTAGTATTGTACCTATCGTGTCAGCAAGTACAAAATGTTGCACACAGGTAGAGTTTTAGCGTACTTTTCATGGAAACAGGTAACGAAAGATTAATTTATGATTGGAATATTGGCAGGCAGGTATATAATTAAACGAAAAGTACGACTTATTTTTACTCCCGTCCCGAACGAAACAGTTTTGGAAACATATGATGTATGCAGCCGATCATCACGCGCGAGGTTGGTTTTTATTTGTACTCGCATCAAATGCGCCTAATGGCAACTCCAGAAAACCTGATTATATTTTGTTTTTGTAGTTTATGCCGTAAGAGATAATAACAACCTTTCTGAAACTGTGCTTAGCAAGGCGCTCGGTTGTATACAGCCCGAACGGTAATTCATCATTCAGGTACCTTATTCTGCCATGCCAAGAGTACACCGCGATCGGTCAACGACCCAAACGACCGATTAGCCGTCTAGGGAAAATAAAAATTTGTTGCGAAAAATGCTGGTGCAAAAGCTCCGAATGAACCTTGGTAACTATAACCAATGTCATAACGGCGACGCCGTGAAAGAACAGGTGATGTAATAAACCAAGTCATTCTAACGATTTCTTTTTCTCCGAATTCAAGCAACGAAAGTAGGGCACGCACGGTCATTGACCCAGATTTAGCCAATACGATAGTTGAAAGACGGACACCAGTGGCATTAAACGAGCGAAAGAGAGAGCATGCTACGGCATCGCGCCAGCATAATCGAGAAGGAGAGTGCAGCAGAGTAACGTTCGCTCTCACACTGTGTTGCGTTTTGCCACAAGAACTGGCGTGTGTGAGCGAGACAACGCATGAGCCGGACGAGCGTGCGAACAGAAACGTTGGAAACTCCGCACATTTGCAAACACAGTAGAACCGTATGAGGTTAATAGTTTGTGAGAAAACTTTGTATTCTTTTAAAAAAAAATGTAATGTTCTATTTTAATTGGACTATGAAACAAATACAACGGTCTAGAATGTTACACATAATTTCACGGCGTACGATCAAGTGTGTTCAAGGCAAGCTTTATACGTATTCAATTTCATTTCGGCGGATTTCCTCCGACTGCCTCATAGTGCATCTGTTACAGCATGTGCGAGCATCGACTTCATAGCAGATACACTCTGGCGCACCTGGCTTTCTGCTCCGTGTGCCAGAAAGAGAACGTAAACGCAAAGTCGTAATCTGCGAGCAAACTATACGGGTTGCTGTATGGTTACCGGCTGCGGTGAACTCGGCGCAAACGTTTGACGGCTAACATTTTGAGAAAAAATAAACATTTTTAAAACTAAGTCATCGCCATATTCCCCTCTTTCACTGCCTCATTTTCTTTCAGTAATGGTATATATAAAAAAGAATCCAATGAACCGGATTATTTTTGCTAATTAAAACAAAAACAAGCTTTCTAAATCTTTGCCCAGCTTACCGCTCGGTTACATACTGCCCGTGCGATAATTCATGAAAAGTACCATGCACTGGATAGCCAAGTGTGCGCCACTGTTGAAGACATGCATGAGCCGTTAGCAAGAATTAAACAACAGCCCGATCGTTTTTCACTTCGCTTAGTTACACCTTTTAAAGAGACTGCCCTTGAAATATAAAGTTGGTTTCAGGGTCAGGGTCAATCGGTGTACACAATTCGTTGCTGGAATTCGAAGGAAAAAGAACCGCTACTATGACTGGCGCGTCGCCGTTATCTCATTGGTGGCATTGACATTCCAGGAGAAACCAGTTCGGAACTGTTGCATACCGGTTGTGGCGCACTTGGCGCATACGTATGACTACTCGTATTCGGGGGAAAATAACCCGTTGGTTAAACTTGGTCATGGTCATATTCCCCTCTGTTACTTTTTCCTTTTCCCACATTAATAGTAAAGATCGCCCTTGAAAACAATTTCGTAACTGTAGAACACCGACGATAAGGCAATTTTGCATGGTAAATTGATAAACACGTATCTCGTTCACTATTTTTGTCACTCACGTGCTTCGGCCACACGCCCTTTTCGGTAGCTGAGATCAAAATTCTATACACGAACAAAATTCACGCCTTGTGGCGTACAACATTTAAGCCAAACAATAATCCTCTGGCTCGTATGCAAAAGTTTGCGCTGTTTTATCAGACGTTTTACCATTTGAGACGCAAGTAAAACACGAGCTCGAATTGTACCAAACGTGTCAGCGAGTAAAAAATGTGGAACACAGGTAAGGTTTAAGTGTACGTTTCAAACAAACGGGTAGAGGCGATCAATTAATTTTCGGCATGTTGGTACGCAGGTATATAATTAAATAGAAAGTACGATTGTTCTAGAGATTCAGGTACGATGCTGCTAGAGATTCAGGTAGATGCTTCTATTGATTCAGGTACGTTTAAGACACAACAGTTCGCGTGGCGCGTGATCGATAGCATTCTTAGCGCTATCTTGCCCGCCCTTTATTTCAAACAATCATAGATGAGGGCAGACACCACCGATTTTGGCTTCGTTGAGCCGGTTTTCGGTACCGTAAAAAACACAAAACCAAGCGTAGCTCAGGCTGCATCAAACCAATCTCGCAAAACAAAACAGTTTTGGAAACGTATGCTGTATACAGGTATACAGTTCGCCCGCTATCGCGAGAAAACGGAAAAACACGTTTACAAAATTTCTTCCGGAATTTTGTGAACGCTCTCCATACATTTTCGATCGATTAAAAAAATTTCGAGATAGCGCTTTGGTGTCCTCGGCAATAATGTAGAAATCGGGTTTTTAAACACATTTTACTTGTGGGTTTTTTTCGATCCGTCGCTTGGTTCGCCCGCAATTGCGAGAAAACGGAAAAACACGTTTACAAAATTCGTCCGGAATCGTTTCGCCACAAAATTCGTCAAGAATTTTGTGAACGCTCTCCATACATTTTCGATCGATTTAAAAAATTTCGAGATAGCGCTTTGGTGTCTTCGGCAATAATGTAGAAATCGGGTTTTTAAACACATTTTACTTGTGGGTTTTTTTTCGATCCGTCGCTTTGTTCGCCCGCAATTGCGAGAAAACGGAAAAACACGTTTACAAAATTCGTCCGGAATTTTGTGATCGCTCTCCATACATTTTCGATCGATTTAAAAAATTTCGAGATAGCGCTTTGGTGTCCTCGGCAATAATGTAGAAATCGGGTTTTTGAACACATTTTACTTGTGGTTTTTTTTCGATCCGACGCTTAGTTCGCCCGCAATCGCGAGAAATCGGAAAAACACGTTTACAAAATTCGTCCGGAATTTTGTGAACGCTCTCCATACATTTTCGATCGATTTTAAAAATTTCGAGATAGCGCTTTGGTGTCTTCGGCAA